>NC_143398.1:162756433-163444701 GCF_052110815.1 Crocodylus siamensis
AGACTTGCTGAACTGGAATTGTTTAGTAAGTTCTGGATAAATAACGGGAGTTCAGAGTAGTTTGATTTGGTCCTTCATTCTTTAGATTGTTAGTAGGTCCTAGTGGCTATAAAACTGTCAAAGAATATGGCTCGGAATAATGAAACCAATCTCAAAGCTGGTAGATACACCTGTGGTGTGGAAGAGAAGACTGCATTTGGCATCAAGCTGCCATATATTATTTGATAAGAACTAGACCTGTAGTACCAAGAATTTGACCTTGGGATCAGACGGGAGACAGATCTGTGACTCATGGTGGTTGCCCTGAATGAAGCTGACAATTGGATCAACTGTTATTGACTTAGATTCCAGCCCTGTTCGGAATCCACCATCATTTGGGACAGAGGAGCCTGTATATTCTACCAGGAGGGTGACACGCAGCCAACAACAGCCCACTCCTGTGACTCCAAAAAAATACCCACTCCGACAAACTCGCTCTTCTGGATCAGAAACTGAACAAGTGGTAGACTTTTCTGATAGAGGTATGGAGGGGGGAGGTGTGGCTTTAAGTGGTTAAAGATATTCCATAAGCTTTGTGCCTTGTCTGTGAGGGTTGGGGGCAGTTCCCTAAGTGTGAAGGTTTGAGTTATGAGTGTAGGTTTGAGTTATGAGTGTGTTGTCTGAATTCACATAAGACATTTCTTTGTAAATTTCCATTTGTGCAAAATTTGTAACATCTCATCTTTTATTCAGACACTAAAAATGCAGCAGATCACGATGAGTCTCCACCTCGCACCCCAACTGGGAATGCCCCTTCTTCAGAGTCAGACATTGATATTTCCAGTCCCAATGTGTCCCATGATGAGAGCATTGCCAAGGATATGTCCATGAAGGATTCTGGAAGTGACCTTTCTCACCGCCCCAAACGCCGCCGCTTTCATGAAAGCTACAACTTCAACATGAAGTGTCCTACTCCTGGCTGTAACTCTCTAGGTAAATCCTTGTCCAAGAGAAGTCTTCTTTCCCTTCCTGCTGTAGCCTGCGTTTCACTGGGTGGAGTTGCATATTTGAGTATCATGGGTTTTAATGGGAATGGAATACAACAACAGGTATATGCTTTCAGGATGTTTTTTGGCAAGGAGCAATTGGGGTCATGCAGAAGACAGACAGATTGATGACATAATAGGACAACACAATAGGCTCCTTTTTCGTTTTTTCCAAGCATCCCCTTCCGTATCCAGATCAGTGAACTGCTTCTCTCATGCTATATCACTGTTAAAAAGCCCTGAATTTATTGCTGAATTCTACGGAGAACTGGCCTCGGAAGGTCAGCGTGTTGAAGTCTAACTGTAAATACAGCAGTTGAAATCCAGTTAGTAAAGTCTTGTCACCTGATATTTCTTTGGACTGTGTGGCAAAAGTTTTCAATCTTGCTTATGTCCCCAAGTACAAGACCACCAATTGCCCCTTGCTACATCTCACATAAGCAACTGAGTGAGCTAGGAAGTCTGAAAACACCTTACTAACCTGAAGTAGTCTCTGCCAGTTAAAACTAAGGCAGGCTAGTGTTGGTGAGCTTTGTCCTCCTGTTGTCAAAGATGAATCACTTATGCTGTTTTGCTGGCATCCTGAAGTATTCTGGGCAGCAAATCAGTGGAACTTTTTGTTTCAATCCTTGTAAAATCTGTGGCATTCTTGCATGCAGTTGGGGAGACAAAAGAACAAGGAGATGTGAAAGGAGTGTAACTCAAAGACAGAATGATCCATCAGTAAGTAGATGGGTCATTAATGTAGAGATTTGGGGAAAACATTGAGTCCTTCAGTTAAGCTGCCAATCACTATCAGAAGCACAATACTTGGAGGAAAGTTGATAAAAGCCAATAGTATATCATTCCGGTTGAGGAGGAGCATGTAGATTTGGGGCTAGAGTAAGAAGAGCCTCCATCTTGGCCCCTTATGAGTTGTATCACAAAGCATGTGATTTATTTTATCCTCTTATAAGGATGATGCATTTAGTTAGCCCTTTTGTTTTTGTTTTGTTTGTTTGTTTTTTTGAAAGGCAGGCACATGCTATGCTGTCTTTGGGGTTTTTTGTTGACTTAGAAGCTGAAAGGTTTTTTTCTGATTCTCCATAGGACACTTGACAGGGAAGCATGAGAGACACTTTTCCATATCAGGATGCCCACTGTATCATAATCTCTCTGCAGATGAGTGCAAGGTAACATCCCTTCAACTTCTGTTGCCCTTCTGCTCCCATAGTACAAAATGTTGAGACCTGTTTATGACTTGGAACTAAACTTAAAATTTGTTGTGCTCCAGGTGTCACCATATCTGTTAACTGCATTCTGTGATCTGAAACTCAAAAGGGAAATCAAAAAGGCTTATATGCTTTTAGAGCAGTTCATTGTGATACTAGTTATGTTCAAATTTCCAGGTGAGAGCGCAGAGTCGAGATAAACAGATTGAAGAGAGGATGCTGGCCCACAGACAGGATGACAACAATAGGCATGCCACCAGACACCAGGTAGGCATTCTTTCTGTAGTGATGGCTGGCCATGTAAAGGAACAAGCCTTAGACTGGGGATTCAGGCTTTTGTGACAAGTACTAATGTTCTTCTTTTGAAATTGGCTTTTGTGCTGGGTCTTAGTACTCTGTTACTCATCACCTGCAGTTTGTTTGGTCATGAACAAGTCATTGGAGCAGTCCAAATCTTGAGTTGCTGGTAAGAACGTGGAAACTGGAAGGCTATGAGAGTTATGTGAAATGTCAGCCAGTGTCAGTTAAGAACTGTCTAGAAGAACTTATTGCTGTCCTGAGCATTTATTTTGTATTTGTGTTGTGAAATAAGGCAGGGCCGTCCAACTTCCAAGAGGCTGGGGCTACATCAGACTCTGTGCTGCACCAGGGTGAGCCACAGGACATACCCCACCCCCTTCCCTCCAGTGCACTTTCATGTCTGTGCCCTGCCTACCTCCTGCTGTACTGCATGCCCGTGATCACTGTACAGGCACCCCACCACTACACCATACACTTGGAACCCCTCTCCCCCCAACCCTTCGCTGTATTGCTTGCCCCAGACTCGCCACCAGCTTCTAACACAAATTCCTAAGGTACTGGCAGGGGGAAGCAGCAGCCGGAGGAAAGACTGGGAGCCTGGATATTCTGACCGTTGTGCAGCCAGAGCAGTGGAAGAATCAGCAGCTGGGCAGGTGCCACAATTTAAGTCCTTGCTAGTTGGACAGCCCTGAAATAAAAGGCAAACTGACCTATCCTTTACAGAATCAAAAGAAGTGTTTCTGTGAGATTATACTTCATTAGCTCAGGAGACTTGGGTTCAAATGTGGATGAGTCTGTTTGTAACATGTTGGAGCTCTTTTGGAGTGAATACTTGTCTACATGATACAAGTAACAGGAGACAAGATACAGCTTTTCATATTAAGATTGAGGTGTGATGACACAGGTGCTGGAAAGTTGGGGAACTTGTGCCAACTCTTCTGTTTTTTCCAGGCACCAACAGAGAGACAGCTACGATACAAAGAGAAAGTAGCAGAGCTGAGGAAGAAAAGGAATTCTGGACTGAGCAAGGAGCAGAAAGAGAAGTACATGGTATAGAACCATTTACTTTAGTTTTCTTTTATCTGGAATGAAACAAGTCAATGGGCTGCTGACCTAACAAGGCTGTAAAAGCCAACAGCCTTATGTTGGTGTAGATTTCTTTTTTCTTCCTCCTTCCCTCCTCCTTCTTCCCTCTAAGCTCCTAATATGTCATTATTTTAGGAACATAGGCAAACGTATGGCAACACCAGGGAACCCCTATTGGAAAACCTGACCAGTGAATATGACCTAGAGCTTTTCCGAAGAGCACAAGCACGAGCCTCTGAGGACCTGGTAAGACTCATAACCCTTAGCAAGTCTGCAAGCAGGTGCCTTTGTTCAGAGAGCTGAACATTCCTCAGGCCTGCAGTGCCAATAAACTGAAAGTTCACAAGAATAGGAACTCTGTCATTCACAACCCATGTTGTTCAGTAAAATACAGGATGAAAGATAAGAACCAAGTAATTGAATATATGCCAGGAATTATTCTGCCTGCATTTAGTTTCAACAAATATAGGGAAGTCAGAGGTGTCAGACATCCAATGAGTTTGCCCAGGGTACAGCTGGAGCTGTGCATCTCTAATATATATTGGATGCTGCAATAACTGAGGAGAGGGAATGAATTGGTGCCAGTTCTGTTTAACAGGTGCTTGTTCTCAGCTTTCATCATGTTGAGAAGATCAGTGTACCCCGAGCAGATTGGTCAGCAGCTTCATATGCTGAGAGCAGAGCTAAGAATTGATCCAAGTGAGTTTTTAAATCCTGTGTAATAGACCAGCCTGACAGTACACTGCTGTTGTAAAGTGGAGTTTGCCTTAAGATCCCTAGATTTATACAGTAGTGTTAAAGTGATAGTATAATTGTGATGGTCCATGAATTATGCAAGAGGCAAGAATTTGGGTAATAACTTTTATTGGATCAACTGCATAATTGGAAGACTTAAACCTTCAGATTGGAGGCACACCAATATATCGGTCCATATAATTTTGGTACCGATAAAAGGAAAATTGACATTAATCGCAATCAGCTTTTTTTGGCTGATGTGGCCGATTTTTAATGTCACTGATAAATGTGTGTGTGCATGCAGCCACAGCATGTGCGTGGCCAGGAATGCAGTCCAGCAGTTTGGAGAGCAGCATCCAGCCAGTAAGTCTGGGGGGCAGGAAGGAGGCATGGAGGAGGGAAGGGGGTGGCTGACTGAGGCCCCCACGGTGAGGGAGGGAGTGGGGCTGGGGTGCGGTACGGGGCAGAGACACGGGCAGTTTGTCTGGGGGGGTGGGGTGCGGAGGGGACAGCTTCCCACCCTGCATGCAGCCTCGGGAAAGGCATAGAGGGCATGTGCTGCCAATTTATGTGGGGCAAGGGCAGGCTGCCTGCTGCTGGCGCAGAGCTGGAGGCTACGCTGGCCTCTTTTCAGTGGGGGTTGTGGGTTGGGGCTGGGCAGGTGGCAGTGACACTGGGAGAAGGGGCTACAGCAAATTTGGGGGGGGGGCTATAACTCGCCCCATAGGCCCGGTCTCAGCACTGCCACTGCCCACCCACCCTGCCCTGCCTGCACCCACCCCAATTGCAACCCTGGCCCAGCTCCACTGCCAGGAAGAGGCTGGCACAGCTCCCGGCCCCAGCCCACAGTGGGCAGCCTGCCCTTGCCCCATGCAGAAATCTGGGAGGCATGTGCCCCCTGTGCCCCCCCTGGGGTGCTCACACAGTGATGGGAGCTGCTACCTGCCCACCCCACAGACATGCTTCCTGCAGCTCTATCCTGCATGCCACCTTGCCCTAGCTGGACAGAGACCCAGCCCCATGCCTTCCCTCATCATGGGGGGCCTTGATGTGCTGCCCCCCCCCCCCCCCAACTTACTGGCTAGACTGCATATCAGCTACTGGGTTGGTATTGGCCAGTATGCCTGGTTAATAATCAACCATCAGTATCAGCCAAAAGAATCTTCATTGGTGCGCCCCTACTTCAAATACAAGATATTTTTTTCAGGCCTGAGGAGAGTGTCAGTATAGTAGTATATTGCTAAGGGCTTGTACCTCTCATCCCAAAAGTTGACCTCAGAAGCAATTCTGATGGTTTGGAGCTAACTGCACATGAACAACCACAATGAAAAATGCCCCTTTCCATGTAGGCAAGGAAGAACTATTGCTTTGAAATAGACGATGTAAAGTGGAGGACCCCACTGTTGGAACGCTGCTTTTGCAGCCCCTATTCAAGTTGCACCTGCTTGGGTCAATTCTGAAGACCTTATTGGATGAAAGGAAAGTTTGATTACTGCGCAGTGTCCCGATTAAACTGATTTGCCAACTAGAGTTTGAAAGAAGGTGAAGAAAGTGGATGCTTATTGAGGGATGGAATGTAATTGGTGTAAGCTCATCTAGTGTAAAAGTCTGAAGAACCTTCTAGTGTCCAACTATGAGAAGCATGTTTAGATATTTTCCATCCCCTAGCCTAGCTTGACAAAAACTTCTTGGGGATCTTCCTTCTGTGTAGAGTCTCTGAAAGAGATTCTGAAGCAGGAAAATAAGTGGGGTGTATGCATGTGTGTGTTTTTTCTGTTTAATTAATCTCCTACTTCTTCCCCTATTTAGGAAAAGTTGCGGCTTCAGGGGCAGATCACAGAAGGCAGTAATATGATTAAAACAATCGCCTTTGGCCGCTATGAGTTGGATACCTGGTACCATTCTCCCTATCCAGAGGAGTATGCTCGACTGGGGCGTCTCTACATGTGTGAGTTCTGTCTCAAGTACATGAAGAGCCAGACAATACTACGTAGGCATATGGTAAGGCCTGGTTGGTAGTTATCTAATTACTGAGACAGATATTGAACTCATGTTAGTGTCATTTCAAAAGACAAAGTGCCTGTGTGCTTCAGTAGTCCATCTGTTAGCCTGCCCTCCTAAGTTGAGAAGACTTTGCAGTTTTGAAAGGAAGACCATTTTTATGACATTGTCTTGATCTCTGGGCTAGCTGGATGACCCTTGTGGAATAGAAGCCGAGGCTTGCAGTCTAATTTATTGTAGTTGAGCAGGATTGAATGTTCCTGCTAAGAGCATTTATTCTGCATGTAGCTATTGTTACACTACCTGTCCTTAGAACATCTGATGGAGATGTAATATTACCGTAACTTTAATATCATTCTTCTGCAGGCAAAATGTGTGTGGAAACATCCGCCAGGTGATGAAATTTACCGCAAAGGCTCCATATCAGTTTTTGAAGTAGATGGGAAAAAGAACAAGGTAACTAATTGTGATGATAGATCAGTCTCGATTCTGAAGATCACCACTCATATGCACTGTGCATGTCAGTGCCTTGTACTGAAGGGAAGCAGGAGATATGGTACTCTTTGATACCCAGAGGGGTGTCAGAATTTGTCCTGTCCTTTCTTGCAGTGCTGGCAATTTTATTATTGTGCATATGACGATTGTCTGTCTGCGCCTGCCTTGTGGTGTCGGTTCAGTTTTCTCCCCGTCCTCTGGTTTATGTACCATTATTGGCAGAGTAGCCTTTGAGTTGTAGATCAGACTCCCTTTCTGAAGATGAATAAGAAGCCTCCATGCTTGGTCTCTGTGGATCAGCACTGTCCAGGTTTTATTTGCTGGGAATGCTCTAAACCAGTGATGTTCAACCTTCTGGCCCCATAGATTGGATGAGGGCATGGGGATGGCTCATGGGCTGGATAATGTGACCCCATGGACCAGAGATTGAGCGCTAATACCCTAAACATCATTATAGTATTACAGGAGTATAGAGTATGCTAGCTTCTTGCTGGTTAGAGCCTCTACTGTTGAATGGGAGGAGTAGGGCACTAGCATTAGCAGATACAGCTGTGACTTGATTAGTGGCAGGGTTTCTCTGAAATGGCTACCCATGATTTGTCCCAGAGGACCTGCCTAATTTACTTATAAACTGGGAATTTGGGTATTTGTTGTTATGCCTCAGTGATGTAGTTTTGAGAATGTGTGTTAACAACAGATGTGCTTCATTTTATTGCAATTCCCATACTTTCAAAAGTGGGATTCTGATTGATGCTGCATCCTGACAGCCCAAACATGTAACTGTCCCCTTGCTTCTAGATCTACTGCCAAAACCTGTGTCTGCTGGCGAAGCTTTTCTTGGACCACAAAACTCTCTACTATGACGTTGAACCCTTTCTCTTCTATGTCATGACAGAAGCTGACAACACTGGCTGTCACCTGATAGGATATTTCTCCAAGGTTAGTTGAAATACAATACTAATATTTCATTGGAATAGATTTTAAGACTAAGGTCATCAGCATGAACTCTCGTGTCTACGTGCAAGTCCCAGCCTTCAAAGGGCAGGCATAAAATATGAGCTCTTCCTGGAAGCAAAGCTAAATTACAAAAAGCTGTAAGATATTTTGTTAGGATACCTTCATGGCCATGTTGTTGTTTAATGGCTAATAAAAAAAACAAACTTGAAGCCACTTTGATGTCAGGAAGATGTTCACTGCATGTTGTCAATGTACCCTGATCATGGTATACTTGTTGCTTGCATGGATCTTTTGTATGGATCTGATAGACTTTCTCTATGTTCTTGCTTCCAGGAGAAGAATTCTTTCCTCAACTACAATGTATCTTGCATCCTGACGATGCCTCAGTACATGAGGCAGGGTTATGGCAAAATGCTCATTGACTTTAGTAAGTATAGGGGGAAAATTATGGAAGAATCCTTCAAAAGCATCTGCACTGAGGCATACTGTCTTCAGGAGGTCAGATGTTCTGTCTGACCTTCAGGAGCAGAGATGCACAAATCTTTAGGATATGATCAGTTAAAGGAAAGCTTGCACATACTGCATCAGTCCCCCAAGCTTCCAGGATAGTTCTTTGTCACAAGCTTTTGCACGTACATTTGCCGGTAGGTTTGTTGAACAAACACATTAAAAACAGCTGATCAAGGGAGGAGGGGTCTATAGCAGTAGTACTCAACCCCCAGGGCTGTATCATCTGACCCACAGGTCTAGAAATCTGGTGACAGAGAAGTGGTGGCAGCATTAATTGCAGTAACTCCCCGCTGGCAAGTTTCTCAGCCTGTGGAGAGCACCACAGGCCAAATGACAGAGCCCTTTGTGCCCGTTTGTGCAGGGTTGGTCCATGGCTGGTTCCAGTGTCTGGAGATAGGCCAAGGCTGGCCTGCAGCCGGATCTGACTGGGTCCGCATGCTGGATCTCACCCATAGACTGACCCCACTTGTGAACCAGCCCTGTGTTCCTCATCCAGCTTGTTGCAGGGCTGGAAGGCTTAGCACCACTATAGCATAGTTCAGATGCAGGTGGTGTCACTCCCCTAGAAGAGAATTTGGGCCAACAAAATCTCCATGTTTGCCTCTTGTAGCTCTTTCCAAGTATATCTCAGATGGGACTGATGTTAAGTCAGCAGAATTCACTGGATGTCATAATATCTGTACATCAGCAAACTGGCTGCAGTTAATTTGTTTCAGTGAGAATGGATTTTGGACCTGCTTTTTTCCAGTGGTGCATGGAAGAGCATTGTTCAGGAGACTTTTGTTATCCCCAAGAGTCTAATTCTTAGTGAACTGGTATAATGCTTATTGTGTTGCTTTTGGGGCATCATTATTGTTATAATAGTGTATAGTAGTGATAGATGTAAGGAAATCTCATTGTATTTGAGCAATTATGTTGTTTTCCTCACAGGCTATTTGCTGTCCAAAGTGGAAGAGAAAGTTGGCTCCCCAGAGCGCCCTCTGTCTGACTTGGGCCTTATCAGCTACCGTAGTTACTGGAAGGAAGTTCTTCTTCGTTACTTGCATAACTTCCAAGGCAAAGAGATCTCAATTAAAGGTGAGGTCTGGTTCTAAATGAGTTTGCAGTAAATTTGTTCAAAAAGTTTTGGTGCCTCTTCTCAATCCTCTTTCCCAAATCTGTGGCAACTGATGTTTGGTCAATTTTTTCCTTCAGAAGCAAGTTGCTAGAAGTGGAAGTGGTAACATCTAGAATGCAACTGGTTGGGCTTTACTCTGCTGTCTGAGCCCACAACCATCTTTAAGCCCAGGCTTGGTTTTGAAGACTTATAAAGCATCCTTAAATAAATGCATTTTTATTTATAATAAAAAAAAAAAAAAAGAATGAGCAATTAGATTGAAGCTCCAGTTTCAAGTTAATGCCATTCTAAATAGCTCCTGCACATGTCTCCATAAAGAGCAAGATTGAGACTGGCCAGTGAGTCCCACATTCAAAGTGTTACACTTACGGACCTATGCACATCTAGATATGCATACAGCAGACACATGGACTGCTGCGTAACTCATGTCCACGTATTCAGAATGCAGCCTTTTTATTGCTCCATTATCCAGCATAAGTGATCGGTATTTTCTCAGTTCAGAAGGTGGCATGCAACAGCTGTTTCATTGCAGAGAGGTTTCCATGCTTAAAATATTCAGAATATGTAGATGTCTGTTGGAGTTCTTGCCAGTCCTTTGGCATCTGAGGTTCTTTCAGCAGTTTCCCCCCAATTAAGTATCTCTGCTTCTCTGTAAGAGAGATTCCTGTTTCACAGATGAGGAAACAGGTATGGAAGTGATATGACTTTAAGTATGCCAACAGCAGATACAAAAGGACTCCTGGTGGCTAGTAGCTGCCCTTACTACTACATATTCTGCCTCTATAATCATTGTTGGCCATGTTGAACCTGCTAGATAAGTTTTAGTATCAAACTTAAAAAATTGGTGTACATGAAGTATTTTGTGAGTATAATTGAGGGATTATGTATAAAACTTGTCACTTAACTGAGCAGTGGTAGGCTGCTTCAGTCTTAAAGGAATACCAAGATGATTTTTTTGCTTCTCTTTCAAATAGATTGTGTTACTGTCTTGCAGAAATCAGCCAGGAGACAGCAGTGAACCCTGTTGACATTGTTAGCACTCTGCAGGCACTCCAGATGCTCAAGTACTGGAAGGGAAAACACCTGGTCTTAAAGAGACAGGTAAGGTTGCTGTGTGTTTTTGTTTTGTTTTCCTGATGATCAGACATGCCCTTTTGCTTTCTTACAGCTTAGCTCTCTCTGATATTATAATATCCCATAGACCTCCATGTAGGCTTTTCTTGCGTGTTGATTATAGAAGGGAATATTCTAATTCTGAAGGATAACACAGTACCTGATGAAGTCTGAGGTCTGTTTCCAGGCTGGTTCTTGAGTAGCATAGAAACCTGCTGTGTTTTTTACTCTTCTCTGCTATTTCTAACATAGAATCACATTGATCATCTTAAGTAGATTGTAAATCCCCAAACACTAGTCATTTCCCTTCTCTGCTGTTATTTATATCCTTCTTCCTAGGGCTTGTCCTACTGCTGAAGATAGCCTGATCTGTGTTTATCAGAGATTCCTAGACAGCCATGTGGACTGTTCTATTTATGTAGTGAGGTGACATCATCTGGTGGTGCTAAGCAGACAGTGGGCAGTTTATGTTCAGTGCTGGACTTGCATGTTTGTCATCCCATGGCTTGTTTTCTTTTATTGAAGACTTTGGTTTAACCTGCCCTTTCATGCTCTCTTCCTCAGGATCTGATTGATGAATGGATAGCCAAAGAGGCAAAAAGATCGAACAGCAATAAGATAATGGATCCCAGCTGTTTGAAATGGACCCCTCCTAAGGGAACTTAACTACCTGCTACTCCCGAAGTCAATGAACCCCAGCAGTAGGAAATACCCTAGGGATCTCTGTTGTATCTGTTGCTGTTGTGATTGGCTGGTACAGTACCCTCCAGGAAGATCAGTTCCCCTTGGTACTGTTCTGGCCCAGACCTTTTGTGCACACCGCAGACGCTGGTTCTGAGGAACTTATGTTTCGGCCTCAATGAGGTTGCAAGGATTGGATCTGTATAGGACCCAAATGAAGCTACTAGCAAAACTGGCCCAAGGAGTTCTGATATCTGGTACTGTACCTGTCCAGTCACTGGTTCTACCCTCACGTTCTTATTCCAATGAGGTTGTGTTGTGTCCTATAATCTGTCTCTTCCTTCCTGAAGGCTCCTTGCCCTCTGAGTAATGAACGTGACCACTTCTGTGGCCTTTGAACAAGGTCTAATGCTTGATTGGGAAAAATGTGTAAGTGCATCCAAACAGGTTTACCAACACATTGCCATTGCACTCATGTTAGCATTTTAAACTAGACCTGACTGATAGACTGCCTGGTCCCAGGTATCAGTTATTTTCAAGGAGATAGTAAGCCACTTATTTAAGCAGTGCTTCCCACTTAATGTAGCAGTCTTACTTAAAATAACAAATTGTAAATGGTGCTGTACATTCTGAAGCTTTCACAATTTCCATCTGTTACCATTAATGTTATTATTCAGGAGTCAAGATTCATAGTGTAAGGCACCAGGATTTGATATGCTTTCACAAAATAGCCCTCAGTGAGCTCCATTCAGGTTAGCACAGTACCATGTCAATTGCCCAGTCTTCCTAAGTCAGGTGTCTGTTTAGCCTCTTGTGGAGTTGATGGCTTCCTTTACACACTCACGCGCGTGTAGACATTCTCCCCAAAAGAGTTTTTCCTTGAATGGTAGCTTTTCTTTTGGAAATCTTTTCTTTCGGAAATCTTTTCTTTCCATATACTAAGATAATAAAATGTTAATTTTGAAAGGATTTTTGTTAACCTTGTCCAAACTGCCACAGAAAGTACAATGCAGTATCATCAGTCTTTGGATTGCCTATGGCATACATTTTGTGCATTAATGGCAGCTCCAGCTAGCTGTGTGGATGGTTTGCTTCTCTGAAGTGCACCCTGTTTGTCTTTGTAAAACAAAAATGCTTTTTTACCCCCCTGTTCCCTAACCATCATCACCAAAAAAAAATACCCTCTGCAAACTGGCTTTCAAGTATAACCACTGTCCTCTAGCCACAAGTCTTCTGTCTCTCCAATATGATTAATAGGGAGGGGACAGGCATGGGGTGAGTGATGGCAGCATAATATGGTGCCCATTTCAGTTAGATCCTTTCAGTGATTTTTTTTTTTTTTTCATTGAGTAGTGTCTGAACTAAAGCATTTACAGTGTACTGGTAGGTAGGGGCTATTTCTTATTAACCACTGATCCTTCCCAGTGTGGAGAAGTTCTCTGGTCCCTCTCCTGGTTGGCTGTGCCTCTTTTTGTCCCCTTAAAAATGTTATCTCAGTACAATGTATTTGTCTGTTTGGGCATTACTGAGGATTGTTGTCACATGTCATTGGCTCCTGTATTGTAGCTGAAGACAAATGCTCTTGAAACTATCTGGCTGGGTGGATTTTTTTTTGTGGGGGTAGGGAAGAAGGCTGTTCTTGAAAAGAAGCTGAACCCAGTTTCCCTGATGTGGTAGAATGTGCTACTCCTGTATATCTACTTCTCAATAAAGCATGTTCTCTGCTCAGTTTATGCCTTCCTTTTTGTTGTTCTGTAGGGGGGAGGGTTATGTTGGCTTTTGCAGTTGAGCACAGTTGTCTTTACCATCCTAGAGAGAGAGAAACTAATTTTGATGCCCTTATGTTGTCAGGTGTAGTGAGGACTGAAGCAGACTTTGGATCAACTATGATAGATAATACATGATACAGGACATTTTTCATTTAGAATTGATTCTGGAATGGATATTGGTGTAAAGAACAAAATAATTCTGGCAGGCAGAGGAGCAGCCTAAAGACTGTACTTGGAATTCACATATTTAATATAAAATCAGGACTGGTGCTGCCCTCCCAAAGTTTTTGAAAAAAGGAATGAGCTGCTCTAAGAAGTGATGATCCTAAAATTTAGCCTTTGATCTTGCTGTGCTTGCATGACCAGGCCTGCTTCTTTCTGCACTGTGTGAGAATTTGGGGTAGTGAAGTCTTTGTCTTTTGAAGATCAAAAGTGTGGGGATTTCAATACAGACCTCAAAGATTTTGAGCCTTTGCTACAATTTCTGACTCAAACTAGAACCTAATCAAAGTGTGCTGGCTGCATCTCTATAGATGCTCCCAGTGGGGAGCAAGTAGAGTTGAGTTCCTTCAACTCTGCTTGGGATGAACATCTCTGCACTTAGTCTGTATTGCCATTGGGAGCCAGTAGCTTTTCATCAGCTAATCCATGGAGAGGAAAGCAACAGTTTGAGGAGGAAAGCTTTGATCAGCAAGGAGAATATATGAGACCTTGATGATTAGTGCACTGCCAAATAGTTGTGCTGTCATTGCTTTCTCCAGCCTTAGAGAGTAATGAAACATCCTGCACCAGTGACGTGTAATGCTGCTGCCATAGAAAACAAGCATCACAGAACACGATCAGTCTCTTGTCTGATCCAAAGGGCTAACTGAATTTTGTAGACAGACAGCTGTAAGGACGCTGCCTGTGTGGCCTGCATAGTGCTAGTCACACAGTAGACACTTCTCAAATAATGCATCTAAACGGAGGTGAAGAGCTACAAAGAGTTAAAATAATGGTGCAGTTGTGTAACAGCTGGCTCCCTACATCAGGTTATTACCAGAATTATTTAAGAAGCCTGCAAAGTGAGCTTTTCCTTCCTATGTTCCAATTTTAATAAATGATAAAGCCTGAGATTTACATGAAGAAATTCTAGAAATCCTGAAAAATGATTTGGTGAGGAAATAAAGATATCTGGGGTTAACAAACCCTAGGAGTACATGGGTGGGGTAGCTTGTGTTGTCTATAGTGATGCGGGGAGAAGAAAGATGCTAACTCAGCCTGCTCATCTGATTTTTGGCCCCCCCACCACCAAAAAAAAAAAAAAAAGAAAGCTCTGACTCCACAGCAACAACCATACATTTATACGTGGCAGCAGTTCGAAAAAGAGACAGCAGCAGGGAGAAGGGGGGCATGTGGCATGAATGTATTTCTCTCCTAATAATGCATCTGATGTTGCATGTTCAGGGTGTGTGTAGAAATGAGCAGGCATAATTACTGTAAGCTAGAGCTTGTGAAGGAATGGAGCAGGTGTTGGTCACAGTAAGTGTCATGCTATGGCTCCCACATAGGATGTGGCTGGCTGCTGTCCCAGTCTTGCGTTGTCTCTGTAACAGAAGGAGGGAAATCCATGTGAAGAAAGTCTTTTTGCAGTAGTTCATGTAATGCATGTATTACTTGGATTCCATTATCTTCTCTTCTGATCAGAACCAAAGGACTGCCCACTGTAAGAATAGCCTTTAGTTAGGTACTAGGCATTGGGAAACCTGGGCTCAGTCTGTAGCTTTACTCCACAGTTCCTTTATCACCTTGGGCAAGTTACAGTTTCTCTCTAGGCTTAGTTTCCCATCTGCAAAACTGCATTCCTTTTTTCCTATCCATTATTGGTCTTATCTATTGGAATTAAAAAGTCTTGTGGCAAGGATAATCTCTATGTAGTTGTATAGTGTCTGGCATGTTGTACTAAGCATCTGGCAGAAGGCAGGATAGATTTACACCTTTTAGACTGACTAAATTGGAGATTCATAATTTCATAAGCAGCAGCTGAATTCATCAGATGTTAGGAAAAGACTCCTAAGCCTCCGGGCCTCAAATAGCTTTCTTTTCTGCTCCAGAATTAAGTAGGGTACAAAGGCAGAAAATAGTGAGGTAAATATTGATCTCTTCCCAAAACTATAACAAGCTACATCTTTGAAATACTCTATAGAAAATAAAGAACCTCTTTATTGGAGGAACGTGGAAGGAAAGGGATGAAGGCTCAAATAATGATGTACAATAGTTATGCTTAATTTTTAGGTTATAGCCACATATCCTTAAAGTGGGAAATAGCCTTTTCTCATGTCCTGATCTTTGGGAATTGATAACTTTTGTTTAACTGCTACATTTTTTTGGGTAAGAAAATAGGATGGAATTCCCAAGTTCACTAATACATTTCATGTGGCTGATTACTTCTTCCGATGTAACTGTTAAAAGCCATTTGTATGTTTTGATAAATGGCTAAGAGGAAAGCTTTGCAGGTGAAGGGAGTGGAGGTGATGTGCAAGAGTGTTTAATGAAAACTCTGTGGTGAAAAGTAGAATCAGTGAAATGGTGATACAGCTGTGGGGAGGACTAAGCTACAAACATATAGGTATAAATGCCATCTAAACAGCATCAAAATCAGTAAGTGTGTTAGCAGTAAGCAAGGTTCTTGTACCTGTTAGAGCTGCTGAATTATATAGTACGTGCAGGGGGAAGATGTGGGAGAAGTATTAAGTGCAAGTTCACCCACCTCTGCTGGAGGATCTTCGGCCCATAAGTCCTATGAACATCTCTCCTTGATGCCCTAGCATATTAAAGAAAGGAAAATGTTGTCAGAGGCAGAGTAGA
This sequence comes from Crocodylus siamensis, assembly GCF_052110815.1. Lineage (NCBI taxonomy): Eukaryota > Metazoa > Chordata > Crocodylia > Crocodylidae > Crocodylus > Crocodylus siamensis. The sequence goes on from NC_143398.1 coordinate 162,772,281, forward strand.
GTGGCTCCATGCCTGGGACAGCTGCAGCGCATGGGTCAGTGCCAACTGTGGTGCACATTGTGGCAATGCAGTCAGCTGCCACTGCGGTGGTGAGTATATTTGGAGTCCTTTACCCCCTCCCCCCCAAAAGCTGTTGTCCCAGGTGCCCCCCTCAGTTATGCTACTGGGTTGTCAGAGGTTTATAGAAGTAAAATGGAAACTGTTGTAGTCAGGAAGATAAGAATGGGACACATCTACATTCCTGCAACTGAAACAGAGGTTTGTCACTTCAGTCTCTGGCACATCCGGTGTATGCAGTTTTTGTACTAATGTAACTACTGTATTTTCTCTCTCTCTCACTTTTCCCCAAATTACCCCAAATTGAGGCATGTGTTGGGGGGGGTAATGTCTTAAGTGGGGAAACTCATTTTCTGTTCAGAATAGAAGGAAGCACCCTCCCCCCCACCTTTGATTCTTTCTCTAGCCAAAATTTAAAATCAGCTGTGGGAGTCAATTGAATTAATGGCTCATTGTCATTACTCTTTACAGGTGTTAATGACTCTCTCCCCTGTAAATCAAGGTCACTAATCAAGCTGACTTTTCTTGTGGCAATTTTGCTCTCTGCTAGCTACTCCTGCTCTCTCCTCCTATTCACAGACTGTTTTTTAGCTTTTCAAATTCTTAGATCCACCCATGAAGACCAGTCTTCAATAGCAACTAAAGATTTAGAGCTTCTGGCTAAGTAGGAAAGGGAGGGTGAATGAGCTGGAGATTAGGTTCTGTCTCACTTTTATAAAGCCATAACTCTGGAATAATCTTATTTCTTCACTCTGCCTTTTCAAAAAACAAGGCAAAAGTCTCATTCAGGGGCATGTGGGATGGGAGAAAAAATACAGTATTTTGGTGAGAGAGGACTGACTCTTCTGCTAAGATGCAAAAGCAGTAGAGCCTCTAGAGAATTGTGGCTGCAGTTATCCTGGCATAAAACACTTCTGTATTAGCACAAATTATTCCTGGAAGTGTAAATTCCTAGGAATTCCTACAGGAATAAGCTATACTGGTGTACCACTTATGCTGGTATAGCTGTACTCATACTGGTGATAGTTGATTGTTACTGCTATAACATAACTAGACTTGCTTTCAAACAGATATATTTAAAACGGTATGAAAACTGCTTAGGCACACCCCTGCTATGTGGTTTTATGTCTATGCTATTATGACCCTCAGCCCATGACCAAACACCCACGTTTAGAAGTCTACAGAGCTGCAGTAATTTGGGCCTTAAGTCACAAGCCTGGAGGTGGAATCCTAGCTACTCTGCTGCTAAACAAGGATCGTCTCTTAAACTGAAATATGTGGACTGGAAAGAATTGAGCGTTCCTGATCAGAGCTGGGACTGAGGGCCCAGAGGTAGGTGCTAAGGGTAATCGACGCAAACCAAGATTCTTTGGGGCAAGATAGCTCCAATAAAGGATTCAAGACCTATACACATCCTCCTCCTGTTCTGAGAGAGAAATTTTTTAAGAATGTGAGCATAAGACTGTGAACTAGGAAACTTTGAGTTCAAATGTCAGTTTTTCCTGTGATGGTGGCAGTGGGCAAGTTATTTCATCTCCCTGCCTTAGTTTCCCTGCCTATAAAATACATCTTGAGTATTGTATTTCACTGTGGTTTTTGTTTATTTCAATGAATCTCACTAGTGGCATTTCTCCACTCCTTGGAAACAGCTTACTGCCCAGACTCCCAGTAGAACTTGGGGGTGAGAGTGCTGATCTACCATTTTGGGGAATAGTGGCAGGTGACAGTGCAAACTGTACTTCCCACCCATCTCTCTGTTGTGGGGGGACAGTGAGTGGGAGTGCTTGGTCAGCATGTACCACTGAGCTCTAAAAGCAGAGACAAAAACAAGCAAACAAAACCACTCATGCCCTGTTGGCAGTCTTCGGCACCCCTGTAACAAGGAAAGAAATTGGTTGGACTCTGCTGCCTCGTTCTTTTCCGTGTACTTGGCTATACAAAGTTAGACATGGTTAATGTATTTTGCTTAGATTTCTGCCTGTATTCAGGACGAATGTACAAAGTTGCATGTTATCACTGCGATGGTATTTCCTTTTGGGTGGGCCTTTGGTATTGCATGGGAAGAAGCAGTAGCTTAAACTACATTGGTGGTGGGGGGGATAGCTACATGAAAATTTTACTGCACTGTAGACTAATCAGCTGTGCAGTAAATATCTTGCCATCTACACGTGTGTCTCTAATAGTCGGGAGTAAATTAATTTACCCCCAAGCAGTGCATGTGTAAACACTGCCCTGGCTGGCTGGGGCATGTGGGTGCTTCAGTGCAGGGGATGCCTGCTGACTAGCCCTTCACTGAAGCACCCTCATGCCCCAGCCAGCCCCTCTACAACATGTTGAGCCCAGGGGAGCAGCTCTGAGCTGGCAGGCTGACCCCTGCCTGGGCCTCCTGCCAGCTGAGGCGGCTCCAACCTGGCTCAATGTGCTACGCTCTTGGGCGTATGTTCAAATGGCATCAAACTCCAGAGTTCATTGCTTTGTATTAATTGCACATGTATACAAGCCCTGTATTCTCTAGTTTTAGCCTCTTTGTGTTGAGACAAGCTGGAGCTAGTCTTGCTGGATAGGCAGTACTTTGCAGGGAAGGATCTGTTATTTCTCAGAATGGCTGTTTGATCTAGTAATCTGAGCAAAGGACTGGGAGATAGGAAAGCTGTTCTGCTCTTGCTGCTAACACGAGTTATTCTGCTTCTCTGAGCTCTGGTTTCTCTATATATAAAATGAGGATAACAGTATATACATTACTTTCTGATTATAAGTACAATTATTATGAGACCATGGATCCTTTGGTGACTGGCACTGAATCTCAGTTAAAGCTCAGGAAATGCTCTTATGGAATCATAAAGTGGTTGTCACAAAGCAGGTCAAAAGTGAGGGGAAAAAATCAGGAATGTTGGCTGTTTTCATGCTGAAGCCCTAGAAGTCCCTTTTTTCTAAAAGTACCTCCCCACCCAAAAACAAAACAAAAAACCCAGCTTCCTGAAGAAGGACAAATGCTAAGTATTTGCTATCGTAGGAGTTTGCATGCATTGCTCTGATTGTCTGCACAAGGGTTGATTCCTGTAAGCATTGCACTTACCACTAGCCCGTTTTCCCATCAGGCCATAGAAGTGCTGGAATTTTCCCCTTTTCAGCAGCTTTGCAAAGCGCTGGAGTGGGCTGCTTTGCAGGTCCTCACTCTAAAAACAAAAAGAAAAATCCTATGGTAGAAGCAGAAATCCCCTCCCTACTGTTAGCAAGGGACAGAGAGCTAAGAGCACTGAGAGTAAAATAGGTAAGAGATGCCAAACTGGTTGAGCCACTCTAGTTGTTTTTTTCACATGTGAATACTAATATGTATGGTAACTTAATAGGGCATCAAAAGATGCATCTTGACATTTGTGCCCCCTGACAGTTAATTTCCATAGCTGTGCTTAGACTGCTGATGTCTCAATCCATCACTCTGCCAAAATAATTCCATGCTGATTCCTGCAACTAGATAATCCAGGCTACGAAATGCCTGTGCATAGCTGGATAATGTTAAGCAGCCCATGATAGTTAATAATAATACAACAGATAATGGCAAAGAGTGATCTTCATTTCTACTCTTTTAAGTCTTCATGAGACAAACAGCTGTCTGGTATATTTATGGCAAGAAGATATAAAAAAGATATTGCATGTGAATTCAGTTTTTCACTGTCCTGTATTATGTAGAGTGGTATGCACACATGAAAAAATGCATACTAAGACCAAGGTACAAAGCAATGAAGAGACATGTTAGCAAATATACAGAGTTCAGGACAATAGAGAACCAGGTTCCATCTGTGCACTGAGAGTCATACAGTGTGGGACAGAGCAAGTGTGTCAGTTTTGGTTTTAAATACCCTCAAAATTCAACTTCTCCTTCATTGCCAGAGATAAGATGCATCTATACTAAAAAATGTCATGAGTCAGATTCTCAAATAGATTCATAGAAATCAGGAATGTGTGTTTTAATGCTAACTTCAGGCCCTGGGACTCTTATAACAGTTAGGTTAGTGTTTGGTTAGGGTGATATGTTAAGAAAAATATATTAAAAAAATAATCGCCAAATATTGAAACATCAATAAGCCTTCCTTATTTGGGGTATATACTAACCTCTAACTGATGGAGGGGGGAAGGTGTTAGGAAGAAAATTTCCCTGGGGAGAAATTATCCTGTAAGTGGCTGTTGCAAGATTACTTCTATTACTTTCAGAGGTAAGGGCCTAGACAGTGCTGATCAGTATGGCTTTTCTTGTGAATTATTACAACAACATAGTCATAAACTGAATAGACTACATACCTAATTCTGTCTATCCATCGCAAGTTTGCTAATATGCATTGCATTTATAGGAGAGTGTCTAGTCACTCTAAAGACAGAGTGGATATAGCTCATTAATCTACGGAGCAAGAGAGAATGAGAATACCAGTTCTTTCCATTCTTCCTTTCCTGACTGCAGCACCTGGCTTCTGAGTGCAATATGAAACCTTTTCAGTACAGTGTTCTTCCTGCTTCAGTGAAAGTGCTGTTACCTGTGAGTAGCCCTTGGAAAGGACACAATAGAGGACCCTCAGCAAACAGGCATTGGTTTGCCTCAGGATGTTAGGAAAATTGAATTTAGTGTATTTAACTAATGAGGGTATAGACGAGCTGATTGTCACGGCTGATGAGCTGGTCATTTCCGACGAGCCCTTCTCTTCAAATTCTCTGAAGTCTTAATTTTGAGGAAGAACTTTTTCAGCCTTGCTGACCAACTGTATAGGTGCACCTAAAAGAGTCAAGCTTTTGACCAGCTTCCAAAGAACTTGGATTTAATCTAGCCGTTGTATAAATGGATTCAATTCTATGGACTTCACTGCCCACTTTGTCTGCTATACCAAGTCTCAGATTTGCTTTAGCAAAAGTCTGTCCCTAAACCAAGGAGTCTTGCAATTCTGCTTTTCCATGGGTGGATGGTTCTCTATTAGATGTACTTATCCCAGTGAATGACAGAATTATTTGAAGGGCAGTTAAAATCAGAAAAAATATGATAAAAATGATATGCTGCCATTCTACATTTTTCTTTCAGCACCTTTCTAGTCATAGCTTACAAATCATACAGTGAGTTTTCAAACTGCTGTGGCTGTCAACTCCTGAGAACTGAGACACCAAGCCATGCTCCGGTGGTGCTGCAACTGGTGATTAGGACATAAGACTGGGAATCAGGACTCTTAGGTGCTATTTATTCCCAGCTCTGCTGCTGCCTTTTGTGTGGGGCCTGAGAAAGTCCTTCCCCCCTTTGTACCTCCAGTTCACCATTTGTAAAGTAAAAATTGATATCATTACTATATGTAAATACTTCAAGAACTGAAAATGAAAAGCACTTTATAAGAGCTAAATATAGTTATCACCAGCAATAAAATATGCATTGGGAGCTCTGCATGTGAGGTTAGATGCTGCTACACAGGACAACAGATTCTCACTTGCTGTCCCTTAACAGCTCTGGTTAATAATAGTGATAGTGAGCTGAGCATCTAAGACTTAAATATGGAACTTTTTTTTAAAAACACAGCCTTTTTCTGCATGCAAGTGTACTTTAAAATGGATTAGCTGTATAGAAATGTGAAATATCCTTTTAAAACAACCTCCTGTCATCCCATTTTAATGCATCTAGTGCTGTAAAATAGAGGCAGCAGCAGGGTTGTTGTTAGGTGTCTTTTCCCTTCCAGAAATAATTCCTTACACATACAGTTTTAATAATGCGAACTTGAACTGAATTCACTTTACCTGTCTGGTCCTGGTTTTCCCATCTATACTGTGCAGATAATTAACTTCCTTCCCTACTGCCTTTGCCAATTATGGTATGAGTATGGACTTTGAAGGGATCAGGTGCTTGAAGTTCAAAGCATTGTTACTAGTTCTTCATTATCCATCTTTACAAAAGTTAAATCAGGTGGTGTTCAAATACTGGAATAACATATTTGCTAAGCCAGAAATTGCATTAAAACACCCTCCCAGCCTTCCAAGTTATCGATAAGATGAAGAACAAGTCAAAGTTACCTTCATGGATGTGACTGTCCAAGGCTCTTCCTCTGAACTGCGTGCTGTTTCTTTAAAACAGAAAATCTGTGAACACAGAAAAATCAGTAGGAAAAGAACCTTAATGTTTTCCATAGTTCTTGACATAGAGCTTTGTCTAATTCTTTATTGATTAATAGTTTGTTTTTTAAATGGATCTGAGTTCAGTGAGAGAAGATTCTTCCCCCCTCTGCTGGACCAGTTTATATTGGAATATTTTTTCTTTGTCACTTCTGTCTAATAGCTATGCTGTAATTCATTGAGATCAGGTATGTATCAATTTCACCAAGAAACTAGCTCCCTAACTCCGCTTCTGTTTTTTCCTGTTCTTCCTCTGCCGTATCAGAGTCCTAGATCCTTTTTCCTTGTACCCAAATCTGAGCTCTGTCTCCTTTATTTATCCAGCCTTCTCAAAGGGACTTGCTTCCCCCAATCCAATTAGTCAACAGCTACTCTTATGAGGTACAAAAGTACCCAATGGTTCAAGAGTAAAAATCTGAGAAGGAGGGCTTTGTAGAGGAGAAGGAGGGATGATTTCTACTCCCCTTTTCCTCTGGTTATTGATTCCCTCAGTTTCCATCAGTGAACCTCAAGGCAGACCACCTGTGCTGCATAGGGAAACCATTCCATTGTTCCTTCTTAAAGACTTCTGAAAACAATTGATTTGGATTTAGAAAGTGCATATTACTTAATTTTCTCCCCAGCCTCCTAATTCATTTTGATGAAGTTTGCACATTCCCTCTGCACATGAAAAATGAACAGCCAAAGCTGTGCCTGCATTTTAGGAAGTGTGTGCATACATGTAAGAATACATATATATCTACGTATGCAAGCCACGTTATCTGCTTGGGGTTTTATTCAAATTGATGCTCTGTTCATGTGGGGTTCCAAGTCTTCTCTTTTGCAGGAATTCAGCAATTTAGCACTTCATCTTCAGTGCTAACTGCTATTTTATCCTTCTTTCTTCCATCCAGTTCATTCTCATCATGAGGGATAGCACCCTCCTTTAAGTGAGGAATTGGTATGTTGGGACTCTGCTCTGAAATCACACTGAGCACAATCAGCAATGGCTTTACAGTGAGTCAATTTGACTGTACAGCTGAACCACAGAGGCACGTCTGATTAAATCTGTCAAGCATTTCTTCCAGCTGCTGATTTCCTCCTCTGTTCATAAACACAATATTTTTCTTCCGCCTTTAAAAATAAAACAAGCAAGTGTCTTCAAACTAGCTGATATATATAGGGACAACCAAGCAGGCACAACCTGATTGCTTCAGGGCTCCTTACCCACCCCACAAAAATGTTCATTTGGCCAATTGTGTAATATTAGCCAGTATGGGGAAAATGGTTCATTTGCTGCTTCCTCAGGTACGAGCCATTGTTGAAGAAAGGGTACTAGTCTATGTGGACCTTTTTACTGCCCTCCTTTAGTAAATTTTATATTTTTTATTAGCTCACTTAACCATGTACATCAGTTGTGGTGTAGAAGTCCTACATTTCCTCTGTGACCTCAACAGTGCATTTTCACATGCCTGAATGGCTTCTGCCAGTAGCGTAACAGGGGTGGGTGACTGGGGCATTCTCCCCAGGCATTGACTTAGAGGGGACACAAGAATGGCAGCTGCTACTAAAGTCAGCCCAGCACCTACTGCTGCCTCTGCTGCCCACTGCGAAGACCCTGGCAATGAATATTAAGCGTCAGTCCCATTTTCTTGTATGCCTTGTTAAAGACATCGGTGATTATCCAAAGGTCTACTTCCGAGTGAACACATACTACAGCATCATTAGCATACTGGAGCTCAGTGATTGAGGTCAGGGTGGTCTTGGTTTTGGCTCAGAGTCAGCTGAGATGAAACGGCTCACCATCCATTTGGTAGTTTAGCTTCACTCTGACTAGAAGCTTGCTGGTGGTCAGATGTAGCATTGCAGTAAGGAATATTGAGACGAATGTTGGAGCAATAAGACAGCCTTGCTTAACTCCCATTTTAATCTCAAAGAGATCGTGATAGATCCATTATTGAAAACCACCCATCTCACACCATCACACCATCAAAGCGGGGAAAGAATGGTGACAAATTTCAGTGGATATCTGTACTTCAGAATGATCTTCCACAGCACTTCTAGGTTGACAGAGTCTAAGGCTTTTGTAAGGTCAAAGGTGGCCATGTAGAGATGTTTATGTTGTTCCTGGCATTTTTCCCACATCTGGCAAGCAGTGAAGATCATGTCAGTTGTGCCTCTTGATGCCCTAAACTAGGGGTGGGCAAAATGTGGCCCGGGGGCTGGATGCAGCCCGCCAGGCCATTCTAACCGGCCCTCAGGGCCCTTAAAAAATTTAGAAAATTAATATTGATCAGCCCTGCCTCTCATGCGGCCATCGGTGGCTTGCCGAAACTCAGTAAGCAACCCTCTGCCCAAAATAATTGCCTGCCCCTGCCCTAAACCCACACTGAGATTGCAGGAAGAACTCTTCAGCAAGTGGAACAAGACTGTTCAGGAAGGTTCTTGCAATGATCTTTCCTGTGGTGGACAGCAAGACAAGCCCTCTGTAATATACAATTTTGGACTTGCCTCCTTTCTTGAAGATTTTCGCAATCATGGCATCCCTGAGGTCATCTGGGATTTCCTCATCATTCCAGATCCTGAAGCTGAGGGCATGGAGATGTGATGTGAACTCCTCTCCCCCCTGCTTAAAGATTTTGGCGGTGATTCCCTCAGCTCCAGGTTCCTTGTCATTCTTCATCTGCTTGATGGCTTTCCTCACCTCATTAAGGGTTGGAGGGATTCTGAGATGGTTTCTGACTGGGTGTTGTGGGATGGAGTTAGCAGCTCTTGTCAACAACAGTCTCTACTGAGAAGGTCTTCAAAATGATCCTTCCAATGGGCATTGATGGCTCCCCTTTCCTTGATCAGGTCTCCTCCATCCTTAGTTCTCAAGGGAATTAGTTCCTGAATGCTTGGACCATAGCTGACTTTGGTGGCACTGAAAGAACTGCACATATTGTGGCTGTCAGTGAGATACTGAATCTTCCTTTGCCTTGTCTTTCCATCATTAGTTCTTCATATCGCAGTTCCTTCTTTGGACCTCTGCCTTAGCTTGTCGATGATTCAGTTTCTTTTGCTTGGAGTTGATGTCATTCTGTCGAGCGCAAAAGGCCTTGCACTTGTGGTCAATCAACTCTTGGATTTCCCAGTCAGCAAGCTCTTAATGAGAAGTCCTTAGCTCTGGTAATTCAGATTCACGGTAAGACTCTGGAGATCACTGAGTGTTTCCTGTACTTCAGAAGCCATCTCTCACAGAAGGCTCACATTGATGAAGAAATCCAACATCGCCTCAAATATACAAGTGCAACCTTCAGATGTCTGAGGAAACAGGCATTTGAAGATCACCACATGAGATCTGAAGCCAAGCTTCTGGTTTATTAAGCAGTCATGATCCTCACCTTACTGTACGGAGCTGAGATGTGGACAATGTACAGGATATACCTCAAATAGCTGGAGAAGTACCATCAGTGCTGCCTGCGGAAGATCCTTCGAATCCAGTGTGTAAACATGCACCAACATTAGCGTTCCCTTGCAAGCAAATGCCACAAGCGTTGAGGCAATGATCATCCAACATCAACTTAGCTGAGCCAGCAACATTATCTGGATATCCAGATTCCCAAACTAAGTTTTATTCTTCCAGCTTAGTCAAGCCGTACACTCAAGAGAAGGGCAGAGAGAACACTTCAAGGACATCCTTAAGGCACACTTGAAAAAATGCAACATCAATATCAGCTAGTGGGAGATTTGCCCAGGACTGCTCCAAAAGGAGGAAGAGTCTGCTGCAAAATTCTCATGGCTTTGAAATCTTACGATGACAAGAGGAGCTGGAAAAAGGAGAGTGGCAGAAACAGCAGGTCCTGGACCAAATCAAGAACTCAGAACCACTCATCCTACACAGAAACATGTACCTGAGCTTCAACAGAGTCTCTTGATCCTGAATAAACCTCATTGTCTTATATGTAGCTCTGAAGATGACAAATCATGGAAGACAATCATCCTCAACTGTGAGGGATTGCCAATTGATAATGGACCCTCATAGTTATGGCTCTGGCTTCTGCATTTCAATTGCAGTCTGACTTCCTTCTGACCCTCCCAGGCACTAATTTTTATAGCATCTTGCCAAACCAAAATCCCTGAGAAAGAATTAATAGTGGTGCAGCACTTAACTAAAACTTCCCCTTCTGTAGTTTACAAGAATCTCTCATTGCTAGGGATCTACACAACTTAAGGAGATGGCTGTCTGATTTCATGGGCAGACCATGAGGCCAGCTACCATTTTTGAAGGTTTATTGTGGTGGGGCCCCCCTACACCTCTGGTTGGGCAGGGCACCCTGGTGGCGCTGCCCCTGTCACTTATTGCTGGAGAGGGCTGTCCATCATGTGGCCTCACCCCTCGCTGCTCATTTGGCAGAGAGGAGTGGGCTGCACAACAGGCAGCCCTCCCAGCCAACCAGTGGTGAGGGGCAGGGTTGGCAGCTGTCTTGCTAGCCACCCTTCCTGCTGGCAACCCCCCTCCCTTCTTCCCTCGAGCGGGCCTCAGTGGCTGGGAGGCAGCATTTTATTTTTAGTAAGTTTTTTTTTCCTCTGCAGATTTTGTGATTTCTGCAAAACCCCCGCAATCACAATTTCAGACTAACATGGCTACGTCTGCTAAATATCTTGCCAGCAGGGAGAGGGAACGAACTGAAAAGCGAGGCCTTGACCCACCATTCTCCATGGCTGACTTCATGCACTGTGTAGGAGGAATTTTTAAAAATCTTCATTGAAAATAACAGCACTCTGAAATGGAGTGAGATTAGGAAGAATTAGGTTGATATTCACAGTTTCCTTAATCGTCTATGGTATAAAGCACTTCAGTAATGTTTTTCTACCACAGAAAAGATTTTGCCTTGTCGAGGAGCTGGGAAATCAGGCCTACTGGGTTCTACTCGTTAATTTGCTGTGCAGCCTCAGGCCATGCCTACGTTAGGAGCACATTCCTGGTCTAGAACATTTTTTCCAACTATTTAGTTGGTCTAATAAAAGATATCACATTTACCAAAAGAACCGTTGTCCTCGTAATTCCTAGTAGACTCCACCAATGCAGAGCTTCCAATGCCAACATAGCTATGCTAGCCAAACAGTGCTTATACAAGTCAAGTGAAACCACTCCCATAGGTGAGACAAGCTATATTGGCAACAGTGATATTTTGTTTGTATAACTGTGGCTAACCTTGGGTCTTCTTCTGTCCCCAAGGACATACGAAATTCAGGGCAGCTGGCTCCTGATTTTGTGGGCAGGACGCGGGGCCGGGCAGCCGTTTTGTGGGCAGAGCACGGTGGTCCCATACACCTCTGATTGGCCAAGGGACCCTGGTGGCCATGCCTCTCACCACTGATTAGCTGTGAGGGCTGCCTGTCATGCAGCCCCCCCCCCCCCCCACCAATTGGTGGAGAGGGGCACGGCCATATGACAGGCATCTCTTGCAGCCAATCAGCACTGGGGGCAGAGGTGGCAGTCATCTTGCCAGCAGACCTTCGAGCAGGGAAATCCACCCCACTCCCCATGGGCTTCTGCAGTGCCCTAAGGACTGCTGGCTTCCTCTGGGGAGCCAGTGTTTTCTTTTCAGTAAGGGTTTTTTTCCCACTGATTTCGCTAGCATTGCTGAATATTGGTAGGTTCCTGGATATAATCCCTCACCAGTGCTAGCAGAAATTTGCAAGATAACAAACACATGGCTTTAGACCAGTTAATTAGCCTCATTTTTCCTTGTTTCACTATTTGCCATGGAAAAGCAGATTTATCAGCCTGACTAAAACACAGTAATAATGCTGGTATAACTGCTAAGTTTTTTTTTGCACATAGATAAGCCCTCAGATGAAAGACCCTGAGAAATGCAAAATATTATTAATATTGAAACAGCAGCTTTGGGTTGTATTAACTGTTTTAGGTGACACAAATTTATGGTTAGATATTTTAGTGTTAGGTATTTAGGTTTCTGATAGGAGGCGACCTATGGGGGGAAAGACTTGCATAAAGAGAGATGGAAAAGTTTAGAGTTATCTGTCTTTAGAAAGATGATGTATAAGAAAAGATGATAAAAATGTGTGAGATAATGAATAGTCTCTAGAGGGTAGATCTGGAGTTTCTGTTCTCCCTGCCTTATAACACAAGAATGATATGACATTGCTGAAACTAAATTTGGAAATCCAAAACTAAGAAATACATTTTCACAGAATACATAATTACTATTAGACTACGAAACTTGCTGTTGCAAAAAGGCAGTGAGGCCAAGCTTTTCACAAGAGGATTGGACATTTATGTGGATAACAAGAATTTCTAGCATTACTTTCACAAAGGCAAAGGCTATTAAAACTTGGTGCTTCAGGGCTTAGGAGAATTTCTGGCTATTAGGGATAAGGATGAGACCTAATTATGGAGACAGGTTAGCCCACATCTGGCTGTTATGTGGTTTTTACACCTTCCAGAAACATCTACAGTACTACTAACCATTGCTGGACTCCGGATACTGGACTGGGTGGTGTGATGCAGTCTGATAATTCATATAGTCCTCTGATATAGGTTTCTTTGATTTAGGGTAAAGGATGTGAAGGGAATCTCCCTGACTCTCCTGGTACTCATTTCAGCCCTCTTTCTGGATTTTGCTAAACCAGGTTTCTTCACTTGTGGATCCAAGAAGTTTTGATCAACCTGACTTCCCATACTGTCCAAAGAAAGGAAAGTTTCCACCTAGATCAAAACTAGATGGGAAAAGAACTTATAGGCTGGTGGTTTCAGTAAAGGAAGCAGTATTAGCCATCCTTGCTGGGGCTGATTCATGCCTAGCTCATAACGATACTTCTGAAGATCAAATTTTGCCTTTGAAATACACCAGGTCATGTGTGTTTCTCAGAACTCTTTCTGCCTCCTGGGCTCTGCTGAAAGGGTGTTGTACATCCTATCCCCGCTCTCCTTACTTTGATATTCTTGGAAGTTGGGAGCTTAGTATTGCATTGCTTTGCTTTGTAGCAACTGGAACTTGGGGAGCATAGCCTGCTTTCTGTATCGCTGGGACTTGGTGGGTGCAAACCTACATCAAGGGGCTGGTGTTATGCTCCTTTCAGAAGCTTACAGGCACTAGCAAAAAAAAGGCACTGCTGGGAATTTCTCTTAGCCTGTTGCCTGAAATTTAGCAGCAGCAGGTTCAAGCCACTTGCTTGGACACTCCTTCACAGGAGTCACAAACCTGCCCACTGCACAGCAACTCCACCTCAATTAGTGGGCTCTGCAGGATGAATAATATTTTGAAATTAACTGGTTCTCAGCAGGGAAGGAGAAATACACAGCAGGACTCTGTGGTTAATAGCAAAACATAAATAAGCAGCTGTTACCAATCAAGATGCTCCTTTATATCCTCTCTTCTGGTTATAGTCAGCTTTAAGCACAAGACATGCCTTGGGTGTAATGGTTTCTTGGATCAGCTATAAGTAGTCCTGATCTCCCCTTTGGGTGTTTGATTCTGAATTTTGGAGTGCTTGGGAAAGATAATTATTCACACAGTACCCTAAGGTGTGTTTTTTGCACATGTGTTAAAAGTATGCAGTGAAACTGGGCCTTTTCCTTTCAAAGACAAAGATAAAAGTGGTTCCCCTTTCCCTGTATGATTCCAACCAGTATGCAGAAGGCTGTATCAGCTCACAGCCCTCTTATAAGGAAAAGGAATGGAGAGAAGGGCTTGTTAGAATAGAGATGGGTCTTGTTACCAGCATCTTTTCTGACTCCCGATGCTGAAACGAGGAGAAAAAGATGGGATGCTGCTAAGAGCCAGGCTATCTTGCCACCTTTCACATGGTGACAGAGCAAAACATCATTTAACTTTACATACCCACAGATGGCAATTACTCAGCTACAGTTTGTGATCCTGCTGTGTGTGCAGTGTGGATTTGTGAGCATCCACACACCTATGGAGCACATGCAGTAGGCTGTGTTCTGGTTGGGCAGGTACATGACTCTGTCTGTGTGTACCTGAGAATAAATCTTGAAACTATGGTTCAACAGAAGCCAGGAGGAGGCAGAGTACTGTCTTGCCTGTTAGCCCCAATAGCTGTGCAGTTAGGTCAGCTGCCCAAGCAGCAAGAGATGCTGCTTATAGGCCCCTTCACATATCCAGTAGTGTAATGAGGGGTTGGTGAATGGTGCCTAGGTTTAGGGTGCTAGAACGGAAGCAGTTGGGCTAGAAGCTTCAGCTGCATGGAGCAGGGGTAGGAGTCCCCTCACAGCTCTGCATTTTCCCCCCCCAATCCTTGTGTGAGATTTCTTATTTCCCCCCCACCCCAGCATTTTTTTGTTTAGCCAAATTCAGGATTGTAAATTGTTGCTCCCCATGGGAATCAGTAGTGGCTGCTGTGTTAACCCTGTAGCAGCTGGCCATGCTAACACATTCCCCCAAGCAAGCTGATGAAGGGACTCCTACCCACCAGTTATACCTCTGCCTACATCTCACCAACTTCCCAGCACAGTGCTCTAGCCACTGGAGCAGTGGTCTCCAAAGTGGGGTGTGTGCAAGATGATCCATTGGGGTGCAGGAAGAAAATATTAGAACTTCTATTTATATTAATTTTTATCTCATCCTTTTTAATTTCTATTTTTGTGTATGTTTTATAATGTACATAATAGTACAGTAGTACATGTATATAATTTATAAATAAATAAATATACATATATTGGGGGTGCGTGCTCAAAAATTTTTAATGATAGGGGTGCGCGATCAAAAAAGTTTGGAGACCACTGCACTAGAGCACAAGTTAGGCCCAGGCCCTTCTGAAGCTGAGCCATTGTACCCTGCATTTAATTGTCATTGGATAATATGGATGAAGAGCATTAGGAAGGTTTCTGCCTCATGGAGAACAAGGGCCCAGGCTGGAATCTGGGACCTCCTACTTTTTAGAAGGCAGTTTCCTTGCCACTGAGCCACACACACTCTTGTTCTCTTCTTCTTGGCCTCGTACCTCTTTCCCCCTCTTGGCTTCCCAGGAGGCCATCTTCAAAAGAAGCTGGATAATGCCTATCCTGTGGCTTGGTGGTTAACGGTGTAGGCTAAGAAAGTGGAGAACTATTGGTTCAAAGCCCCTTTTGGGTGAGGGTGGCCTAGAACTTGAGTCTCTTGCTTCCTGGTTAAGTACCTGTTGACTATTGGAGCTAAAACATGGAAGTGCTTGCCTCCTTTTTACCCGATGTGTGACAGCCACTAGTCAAGTGTACCCAGTAGCATAACTGCGAGCAGGGCAGCAGCACCAGATGCTGACTTGGAGGGGGTGCCAAAGGTGGCTCACTGGGGAGTACATAGTGCTGCAGTGGCAGCAGTCCTGCAGCATGGCTATGGTAGTAGCAGCTGAGTGTAGGGGCTCCACACTGCTGCTATATCAGTAACAACAGCCAGGACTGGACAGAGTGCTCACCAGCAGCCAGGGACTTTGATGTCCCCAAAGCAGACAGGAATAACCACTCCCTGCTCTTTGGCACCTGGCATCCCCTCCCAACAGCAGGGGGTTTACCCAGGGCTTTTGCCTCTCTTATCCCAAGAGGCACAGAACTAGCTGAGAACCTGCTAGTTATGTCTCTGTAGCTCTGTCTACACACACGCTTTGCTGCAGAGTACACTAATGAGCTACAGAATAAAGTGTCATCATCTACATATGTGATGTTATTAGGCCACAGTAAACTAATGCTGCAGTAAGGATAGTACTGCCAAGGACAGTACTATATTATGACAGAGTAATTAGCTGCAATGAAACGCATGTGTAGACACCGACCGCAGGCATAAATTGCGCCTAGTCAGCTCAGCCAGTTGGCGGTTAGACTTCTGCTTGTTGAGCCATATGGTGCTGCACTTTCAGCACACTTGTGATCCAGCCAGCCTCTGCCATCTGATGCCTCTCTGGAGCCTGGGGCTGACCCCCCCACCCTGCTTCTTGCCAGCCTGGGCCTATTCTACCCTGGCTCAAATTGCTGCTGTCCCAGGCACACGTGTAGATGCTGCATCCAGGAGTAATTTACTCCAGCTCAAACTGCTTTGGAGTTTATTGCTTTGCATTAATTGCACATGTAGATGAACGCTTTGTGTACAGATGGTGCGGAATACGATCACATTTAGGCACCTAACAAGGGGAGTAGGATCTAGCCATAATTCAGTCTTGTCTATTTACACCACAGGCTACTTTGAGGAGCCTTAAACATCTGTGAGGTGGTGATTGTCTCTTACTGTATGTGTCCAGTTCCCTGCAAACTGGAGTCCCAATTTCAGATCAGACCTGTAATTAAATAATGAGTCATCCAGCTACCTGAAGACATCTGTGGGTAACCAGATAGTGAAGAATCCAGCTGCTCTTAATTTTACCCAAAATTCATTCACAGCAAGTACAAACATGCAGCTGCAACTATTTGCAGGTGCAGTTACTGAAGCACACCTAAAATCAGGTCTTGTCTCAAAATCCAAGTGATGTTGGGCAGGAGGGAAAGAGCTCCCTAGATGCATGTATTTCTACCTTCTTTCTATTCTTCTTCCTAGTGCTAAAAACATTTGCACTAGGAGCCTGAGCCAACAAAACAAGTAGTTTAAACGCACGAGTAATCCCACAAACACGCTTTGCCTGATGGTGCCTTGGTATAGACCTCTTTGCTGCTTGAAATTTCAGTGGTCCCAGCTAATAGCCCTTCCTTGTTAGCTCTGCTTGAACCTTTCCCCTTAACCCAGCCATCTCATTCTATTTTTTTTTTTAAATGACCTTACTTATCCCTTCTTTCCTTGGCTTGCCCCCAAGTTCTTTCTGCTTCCTGTCCTCTATCAAAGAATCTTATTCTTAGAAACAGCAACAGATCCCATAGATCCACATTGCATGCAGGACTCAACAGTGGGGGACAGCGTAGGCTTCCTATGTCCCAAAAGCCAGATCTGACTGTGGAAATGATAGCAATATAAATCAGACAAGATCCTGAATGCCAGTGAGGACTGAGCAGCAGGGGCAGACATAACCTCCCAATAGACAGGCTCTTTTTAAAGTCCCAGTTTAAACACCCAGGATCATCCAGGAAACATGTAGCAGAACCAGATAAAATCCCAGGTCTCCTATTGTTCTATCCTAATGCTTTAACCTCAAATCCATTCTCTTTTCTTTAGGTCCACATGTCAGACCAAATGTTTCTATCCCTCTGATGCTATCTATGCCTCTTGTCAATATCTCTCCATTCATATGTGGAGATGCACTTTCTGAAAATGACATTTTCCTTTCAACATGGCCAAAGTTACAAAATCCCTATTGTCATGCATATTCCCTTGCTGTTGATGGATGAAAAATATGTTCTGAGACTTCTCGGGGGAAGGATGTGGTCATTGTATGTACTTACATAACCACGTTGGTTTGTATTACATTCCTTTCCCAGGGGGCTTCTCTAGGACTTTTGCAAGTTTGCTTTGGCCTTGGTGTCACCCTACCCATTTGCTGACTTTACCAGTAGTTTTCATCACTGTTTCTCGTTGTTCACTTCCCTCTCTATTTCTCTTTCTGTTCCTCTTGCTGTCCACTTGGGTCAGCTCATGCATCCTCACCTTACATTTTAGTCCTTTACAAAGCAAGGGTGCAATACACAGAGTATGGACAGGTGTGAGACAGGCAAATGCTTCACAAAGTTCTTCCTACACACCTTTTACCCTTCTTTGAAATATGCACAACTCTTCCAGCCCTAAGTCCTCCTCTAGCCACAGGTACTGCAGATCAGGCAGAATTTGGACAAATGCTGTTTCCCAGCATAGAAATTTTCCTAGTGCCTAGATTGCATGCACTGGACTTGTCTCCCTTAAATCAGAGATGAGAAAGCAATTTATTCATTTAATTCAAAACCTGCTATCTCTTATCCTCTTCCAACAACACCAGTCCATTAATGTAAGATAAGTTTGAACCAGCCCTCTAGGACTTGAATTACTCACTCTATTGTCCTGATTTTCAGTTCCCATGCTTAGAAACAGAAAGCGCCAGACTGATCAGGTCAAAAGTCTTTCTTTCCAGTGCAGTATCCAAATGGGGACCAACAGACTGATGATGGCTCAGTGAGTGTGTCCATGACTTGCCAATGTTGAGGTTCCTTAGTCAAGACCTGTTTTCACCTAAGATGTCTTCACTGGCTGCTTGGCTCCCTCTTACTGTTTAGCATGGTGGCTTGCACCTTTTAATTCCCCCTGATTTCGGAGGCTAAGGCTAGCACATTATCTAAGCTCAAGAGTTCTGAGCTGCAGTGTGCTAATGTCAATTAGGTGTCCGTGCTAAGTTTGGCATTGATATGGTGATCTCTGTGGAGCTGGGAGTTGTGTAAGGATAAGTAAAAACAAAGCAGGTCAATATTCCTGTCTTGGCTAGTAGCCAGAATCAAATTCTTCTTCAGAAGAAGTAAGAATCCCCACAGTAGCAGATGTGGGATAATTTCCCTCCTTTCTATATATGTCTCTTCCTGATCTGTAACAGGAGCTGGTTTAAGACCTGAAGCATCCGTCCAAAATGTTGGTTTCTGTTCATTATAACTCTGCATATCCATATAAGTCAGTAAACTCATATACATTAGCATATTGATTTGTGTTATTAGTTATGAGCAGCAATGGAGACGAAAAAGCTTAAAACCCATTTTTTCCTATCTTTAAGCACTCTGTATTCTGGAGCCATGCAGCACTCCAGTAGATGTCAGCAGTTATGGGGCTTCTCTGACATGTACCCTACTTTCTAATGCTTCTGTGGGCCTTGCAAAATGGAAAATAGCCACAGTACATAGTATTCCAGCCACCCACCACCCCAGTGTCCCCAGTGCTGGGAGCTGAATGGCTCTTGAGACCTTACATAAGCTCTAATCTAGCTCTGCAGAGGCAACATTCTCAGGGAACTATTTTTATCTACTTTAAGGCTCTTTTATGTAGGTCTTGGTATAACTGAAAACCAGGCCTACAATTTTTTAGAGTTTTCCACTTGAAGATGCCTATTATCTTACCCTTTTGAACTTGGACACAATTGAATTAATTTCCCCTCTGAATCTCATCCAAAAACAAAGGAAATTAAACCACTCCAAGATAGAGACCTTTCAGGCTGTGCTTTTGCCCAGGGCAAGTTTTCACAGTTAAAATCCTTGAAAAATGGAAGTTTCTAATGGACAGGAGGACAGACCCTTAACTCCATCATCACAGAGGGAGCAGCTTCACATAATTACTTCAATGTTTGTGCTTCAGAGATCCAATCTCTGTTAATAATCAGGCTAGCTGGAGTCTAGTTATTCATGTCAAGTTCTATCAAATCTTCAGGGGCTTGCGGCCGAGTAGACAACCTACTGTTCCCTTACATAGGATGTTGTGATTTTAGCTCTGACTTTATCCTTCGTCCTTGCAGACTGTGCAGTAAGACATGAGGCATGTTGCTTCACTGAGTCATTTCTGCTGGGATCTGGGGATCATGACATAAGGCAGCTGAACGCTGCCCAGGTCATTGGAACACATGAAGCTATCACACAATATAGACATTCTTTGTATTTCTGTAGCAGCCTGAATTAAATTTCATGACTGTATATGTAAAATATTATTAACCTTCATTATACAGATGGGGAAACTGAGGCACAGAAATTGAGGTCACCCAGGTTTAATAACCAAGGAACAGAGAAGCTGCTATTAGAACTCCTGATTTCCAGTTCTGTGCTGTAAACTCTTAGGGCTAGGAACAGACATTACACATAAACCGGTTTAAGTGATCAGAAACTTGTTTAAACCTGTAACAGAACAGACATTCAGTGCACATAAACCAGTGTGACAATGGCTGAACCAGTTTGAGATAAACCTGGCTGAATGTAGTATATCAGACTTAACTGATTTGGCTCAAACTGGTTTATGCAATGTCTGTCCCAGACCCCTTGTGGGCTTAAGTTAAATCAGACTCCCCCAGCATCCAAGCACACTCTCTGGGCTGGGTAGAGCTCTGCTCCAGTGAACTGGGCTGGGCCCCCCCTCTACTCTCTAGCCTGAGCAGGGGCAGGGTGTGGCCAGATGCTGGCCTGCCATGGCCTCAAGACAAATTCCTCCCTCTGTCGCCTTCCCACCCCCCACCTCTATTGGTAAACCCTGGGGACCTCAGCTGGGGTTGTCAGCCCCAACTGCAACTCCACAGCTTGCCTGCAGCCAGCCAGGGATGGAATTTATTCCTTCCTCTGTCCCTGCTTTCACCCAGAACCCCCTGGGATTTGGCTGCAGTCTCTGTGGCTTGCCTGCAGCCAGGCAGAGAATGAAGACCTGAAGGACCAGACTGAGAGGTGGGAAATGTTGGCAAAGACCTGACAATCATCACACATGCTGGAGAAGTAGTTAAGGGATGTTGCCAACAGCTTCACCAAAGAATGCAGAGAGCTACATTTACATTATAAAGCAGAATGTGTAAAAGTGGGAATATCTAAACTAAGCCTTTCTGAATGCCTGGCTGTAAGGAGGTGTAGGTTGTAGCCATGTTGGTCTAAGGACATAGGCAGACAAAGTTTTTTATCTTTTATTAGACCGACTTAAATAGTTGGAAAACAATTATTAAGCAAGTTTTCAGGTTCAAAAACCCTTGGTCAGGCTAAGGAAGTTTCTGCAGTTGGTTTGTGCTTTTTCTGGATGGAAGGAGTGAGAACTTTGGAGGGCTGAGAGCCTTGGAGGGGTCTCTTCCCTCCCCTTTGGCTGGCAGGCATGTTCTAGTGCCCCCAGCTTCTGGCTGGAGCCACTGCAGGCATGTGGCTGCATTTCCTGATTCAGCCGAGAATGTCTGTCTAGTTATTAATCAGTTTAAGCTGTGCAGCTTAAACTAACCTGCAAAGAGTGAATCAATTCAAGCTTGGACTTTCTGAATGTCTGTCCCTAGCCTAGAGAAAGAAATGATGCTGCTGATGATTACTGCTATTACTGCAAATTGCAAAACATTCTTGGTTGGGAATGCAAAGTTCAATGGGCCCATGAAACGAGCATATGGGTGCTTGGAAGAGTATATGGGTGCTTGGAGGAAATAGTGAGGATGCCTACCTTGGGTCTTAGGCTTTGGAAACATAAGGAAGTCTGGGCATTGCACAGGACAGGGAAGAAACTACATCTCTTCTCTGAATGCCTGGGGGATTGCTCCACTTTCCATTAGCACTGCCAGATACTGTTCAAAAGCTCAGCATGTAACTCACATTTCCTACAGTTTCAGTTTCCTTTAGAACAGTGGAGGCCAACCTTTTTGGCAGACACGCCACAAGTTAGCCCTGCACCCCTCCCCCCCCCGACTGCCATTCCAATCCCATTTTTTCCCTGATCGTCAGATCTGCTTTTTGCTCCCAGCCCTACCTGTCACTGCACTACCTATCCCCTCCCTGTTCTGTCACATAGAGAGGCTGCCTGTGCCACTTGTGGCATGCATGCTTCAGGTTAGCCATCCCTACTTTAAAAAGGGGGAAGAAATGTCATGACTGCAGGATCATGAGGTTAGCATGTAACCATTCCCAGGAATTTTGATAAAATAACTGATTTTGTGACAGCTTAGTTTTTTGGCTCCATGGATCAGATAAGTGGTGCAGGTCCAGTCTGCAGGTGGGATGAGACTCTGTGGACCAGGATTTGATCTGCACCACTTCTGTTTAGCCTTACACAGCCCTACTTGGCCCTATACCATACTGCATAGCACTGCTCAGCACACCACCCTGTGCCATCCTGACTGGGCCTGTGCATCCTTGCACCATCCTGTACCACCCCAGTTGACCCCTCACACTCAACCTAGTGCACAGGGCCTATTCTACTTATACTATTCTACCCACAGGTCTTGCCTCAGGTCCAGAAATTTGACAGCAAAGGAACAGAAATTGACTGCCACTGCTTCCCCACCACCAAATTTTTGGACCTGTGGGGAGCCCTGAAGGCCAGTTAACATGGTTTCATGGACCAGATCTGACACACAGGCTGGGGTTTGAGCACCCCTGCTTTAGACTCTGAACTCAGTATCACTGGTGAAAATCCAGAGTAAATCCACAGTAAATTATGAGATAAAAATCTGGCCCAATGTCTCTGTGAAGATTAACTTAGTTTAGAAAGAGAGAGACCGAGAGATCAATCTAATGAAATTTTCACAGAGACATTGGATCAGATTCTTACAGATTATCTGTCTGTCATGCATTTAAACACACAAATTAGGAAAAGAACAGTTAAAGTTATCCTAGTAAAGGAACTCTCCCAGAAAAGAAAGGAAAAATTTTAAAGAGGCCATTCATGAAGGAAATGAAATGATTTCCTAATATTCTCCTTTGCCATGATGCCTGCAAAACACTTGACAGTGGCTAGGCTGGCAGCGCGTTGCAACCACTCTGCGTCATGCTGCTGGGTCTTGTCTTGCTACCTTGTGCTCCTTAATGGGTCCCCCTGCATCATTCATTTTTTGTTTTATGCTTATGCTGCGAGCAATTTTTGGACAAGGACCACTTTTTTGTTCAGTTATGAGCCATGATTGGAGATCCTAGACATGACCACAGTACAAATAATAATTAAAAATAATGAGGGATTTCTAGAATTTTTCCCTATTTGCATCTAGAATATTTTTTTTGGCAGCGGGCAGTTAAGACTGGGTAGAATACTGCAGCTCAGGAGGGCTAATCTAAGTACACAGACCGGTACCATTTGGTTATTGGGCCAGTTCAGGGGTGCTCTATCCCAGTCTGCAAGCTAGATCTGGCCCCTGGTGCTGTGTCATTCAGCCTCTGGGGCTCCCCATAGGTCTGTGGAAAGCCCCATGGGCTATGACCCTGCATGCTAGGTTAGGCATGCAGAGCAGAGTGGGTCTTGATCCCCACACATGGGACCAGAGACCCCCAGGGCCCAATCCTGGGAGGCTGGGGCAGCACAGGGCCCTGAGACCTAATCCTGACATGTGCAGTGCAATTCGGCCTGTGGACCAGTCCCACACCCTTTATCTAGACCCTGGGGCCAACAGGTTAAGTGCCACTGAGCTCCTTCAGTTAATTGTGAAGGAAGTGTCTATTAAAGTTGTCTGGAATTTATATTAAGATGGAATTGCTTACAATCATGCAGCGTTTCCTAAGCCAGGGATTCTTTTCTTCTTTGTCTCAGACATGGCCTTTCCTCACACTGCAGGATAAGGGAACATGCATACTAGCCCTGATGTGAATGGTGTACAGATCAGGTAGGCAATAAGGAGATGGGGAGCTGCAGGAAGCAGCAGTCACAAACCCTTGTGGGCTAGCTGGTGCTTTGGTCTTGTCATGCAAATTCACCAGCTCATGAGACAGGAAGCAGGCCTGAACAAGTAAAGAGTTTGACTCTTGCAGGAGGTTAATGAGGAGGCCAGAGAAGCAGATGGCAGGAAGCGAGGGACAAAATAACTAACAACCATGCTTCGAGCCAGATGGCTGCTCAGTTCCACGTGGGCAAGTAGACAGGCTGAGATGTGCAGTTCCCTTTGTAACATCTATTCAAAATTTTCAGTAAGCACTACAACAATAACATTGTTCATAATGATAAATCCACAGGGCTGTTTACACTGGAGAAAGAGGATAACAGCAGAGTCTGTATGAGCAGCAAACACAGTAGATGTTACAGGTGACACCCATAATGCTGGGCATGTGGGAGTGAACCGCAAGCCAACAGGACTGGACCATACTTAACTCTCTTCATAACTTTCTTTTTCCTTCCTTTTCTTATTCTCTCATTCTTTTCCTTTTCCTTTCTCTCTCCATTGCTGTATCATTTGGAAATACTAATTCCTTCCAGACCCATATAATATCTGCACAGCAAGATTTCAATTTTTACTATTATGGGGCAGATTGGTGCAGTTTGCACAGCTCCTTCGTCTCCACCAACACACTGCTCTGCTTGCAGAGCCCCAGGAATCTGGCCTTTGATGTTCTTTTCTCCCACGGAGCACTGAAAACGCTGCTGAATTTGTTTTGATGTAATAATTTGGGGCAGGATGTGGTAATGATGGAGCCACACAGACGATCTGCAGAGAAGGAATAGGTGGCTGATATTCCGAGAAAGAACAGCGAGGAAAAAAACAGGAGACAAAGGGAAAAGCAGGAAGGAGGACAAGCTAAATATGTGACATTACTTCAGTCATTTCTATTCTGAATGCTGTTGAACACTGAGTTCAGTTTAAACGCACATAAAGTAGTCCATCAGCCAGTGACTCTGCCTCCCTCTTCTGTCATTCCAGTCCCAGGGAAAAAACCAATCACCTACATCTCACACCAGCTTAAAAAGAGGAGGGCAAAAGCAGGTCTATTTTTAAAAGCAATCCCATCCAATTAAATCTCCTCTCCTCCCTTGTTCTCCTGCCTACATACTACCAGCAAGCATCCAGGATGATAGCAGAGGAGAGGAAAAGAAGACAACCCCCTCCCAAAAAAAACCCCAAAACAAGAAAAACATCCTCAGGAGTTGAATAACTCTCAAAGGTTTTTCTCAATTTTTATAGTAAAGGGTGTTTTGCTTTGAATAAAGGAGTGCTGTTAAGATTCCTAGGTCTAATTTAGCCACCCCCTGCTGTAAGCATGAACACCTGTGGTTGAGAAGTGGTGCCATTCTGATGCATGCTCTTGTCTGTACTTTTCATAGCTGTGTATAGTTTTACAAGATGCATACATTACAATAATACTACACCACGTGACTGCAGTGGGAACTGAAGCAAGGGCTTTCAGAGTAGCTACATATTTTGTTAGCTGCTGGAAGCAGTGCATGCCACTTATGTGGATGAATACTTAATACATGCTGGACTATGTAATGCAGTGAGGTTGTCAGTGTCTATGTCTTTTAAAGTACATGTCCTCAAATGTGCTACTAATATCACTTGGACAGTTAAAAAGCATCTGCTTGAAAATAACTAGATAGTGTTTTTCTGACCACCTGTTCACCACACTACTTGGATAGGGGCACTTTATTGGCTTCTTCCATTGTTGGGCTCTTCCACTCTAGCACAAAGTTTGTGGTGGGGATTTTAACACTGGGGGGAATTGTGTAACTAAAGACAAAGAAACTCCCTACCCCAGCTTCTGTTTTAATTGAAATTACTGCCCATGAGACTGTTTCTATTTACATTTTTAACTCCATGAAAGGGCAGTTTCTATACTGCACCTTGTAAGCAAAGCATCACAGAAGATGCAGCCTGGGGAAGTGAGGAAGGCAAAAGCAGCTCTAAGCTTGGTTTTGGTCTTGGATGTGGGTGAGAGGTGCCACTGCCGCCATCTTAAAGATAAATCAGGGTTGCAGTGGCACAGGGCTGCTCTGGCTTCCCCAGGCTGCCTGTAGGCTATTGGACACAGTACTAGCTGCCATCTCTCTTAGATCTGCATTTCAGCCCTGGCACATCCCCTTTTGAGCCCACTTATACTAGTGAGGGATTCTGTTGTACACTGGGGTAGGGGTAGGCAGGAATTCTCTCATGGCCCTATGTAGCTTCTTAAGCTTCGTTATGCACCACCAGAATATAAATGGGTGTGGGGTCCAAAATCAGTCCCTAACTCTCAGTCTGGGGCCTAATAATTTTATAGTATTTCCAAGGTCCGAAGTATTCACTAGGGGAGTAACATTCACCCCTGGATAGACAGCTAGTATGAGCCTAGTACTGAAGTACCTCCTAAGCCTTCTCAGGCTTGTGTTGATTCTCAGATCAAGAGTAAATTTTGCATAAGTGTGCAAAATCTGGTCCAAGGATACAGCCCCAGTAAGCAGGCTCTTCCCAGTGTAGAACTGCAAGAGTTAGGAAGAACAGATGGCATCCTCCTCCAGCCTCAGGCTTCAGAGCTCTGGGACTGCTATGCCTCAGCCTGTGGAGGTGGAATAATAGATCCACTGACCCATCCTGACCTGTCCTTTTGTATGCTGGAACACAGGGAGCCTCTGCAGAGTGTTGTTCTTGGGCACAAAGTCAGGACAGCAGTCATTGAATGGGAAGCATTACTTCAGATCTGTCCTTAACAACCTCCAACACCTGACAAACTCATCTGGTACTTCAGTTGCCCCAAGGCAACTATTGCCAGAACAAATTGAGGGTACAAGCAGAGTCCAGCATCAAAAGCAGCAACCAGGGGCTCAACCTATCATTCAGTGCTGTCAACAGGAGTCCTGTTCCCCTGCCCCCCACCCTGTTAACATTGATAGGTGCTGGATTGATCTCTAAATCCTGAAGATGTGTGGAAATGGTACTACAGGGCCTACTGCAAAGTGAAGAGTCCAACTCCCTTGTGTAGTGCAGACAGGCATTTTATTTACAGATCTCTTCTGCTTTATTAATGCAGATTTCCTGATCCCTTCAAAAGAAATTAGCTTCAGCTGAGTGCTGCCATTACTGCTAAAAATACAGCAGAAGCAGGTTAGCAATGAATGCCAAAATTGGGTAACCTTCACTGCCTGGTCTAACAGACTGAGGCAGATCATCTTTTATAAACCCAGTAGCTTGCTTCTCCTTGGAGGAAGACAGCAGAAACAGACTTCAACTTAAAGGAAAGGTGATCCCTCATATATGAAATGTTCAGTGTATTTTGATACGCCCTGGAGACTGTTTGGAAAGAGGGAGCAGTTTTACTCATCTCTGCCAGGTCCAACATGGTAGTCACCAAGGCATTGTAGAGAGAGGCAGTTAGCCTGAAGTTAGGCAGAAGGCAGGGCAGGGTGGTATCTTAGAAACTTGTTAGAGAAACAGGAGCTTTTGCTTGGTACACTAAACACTGCAGTGTTAGCTGTGGTGGTTAATGTATTATGGAGACCAATAGAGGGAACTAGAGGGCCCTTGATTTACCTCTTGCAGTTGCCTATCACCCCAAAGTGACCAGAGCTGGGAGCAGTGTGTTAAATTACAGGTGTCTAAGAGGGGCATAGCTGTTGGAAATGTGAAATGGAGTGTGTGTAAAGGATAGTCTCTGCCACAAAAAGGCCTTGGGGTGGAAGAAAATGAAAACATTAGAGCTGAGAGGGATGGAAAGTGCTTTCCCCTTAGGCAGAATTTATCCATCATCCATGAGGGTTTTACTGAGCATGGTAGGGAACAGAAAAGATATCAAGCTGTCAGAGCTGAAGGTAGGAGCCTTTGGTAGAGCAAAGTCAGCAGTGCTGTCTTCAGGCTGGTTTCAGAATCCCAAGTGACAGGGTGTCTCTTAAGAGACTCTTCCAGGGTCTGATAGATTTCACTACTACATAAGTGGTTTTTTTCTTATTACTCCACCCAAATATGCCATTTCTAACTCTCTTTGAAGACATTCTAAAATATTCTTCTACTGTTTAGTGTTTGCTTTTTCCCCCCCTCTTTTCTCTATGTTTCATTGTCTTACTGACTTACTGCTATTTTACCAGCCTCTGGAGTTGCATCACTTTTTGAGGATATTAGCTTTCCCTTGTTTGAAAAGTTAGGGCAGAATTGTATTGCCCTTTATGTGTCTAAATGGCAATTTTTTTAACTGTCTACCTAGTCAGTTTTAGCCTTTGGCTGTAGTTTTGGCTGCATAAGTTGGCACTGAGGATTCACAATAGGTCTGTGCACATACCCAGATATGTAACTGTATACCTGATAAGTCCTAGTATGCATGATCTCCCATGTTTTAGTCCCAGTCACTGAGTAGTTAGGGCCCCAGGAAGCTAGAGAGCTGATTTCTAGCCCCCTATCACCCAGAGCTGGCTTCAACCTAGAACTCTTTAACCACCACACCACAGGTAAGACATTATCCAGACTCCTTCTCAATGGTATGCCACTGCCCCTTGTCAGTCAGTCAGCATGTGCATAATTGCCAAGCCATGGGATAGCATCCTCAGTGGCCATGTGTAGTTCCTGTAGTTCACCACAACTTAGTCAGCAGGCAGCCATTGACAGTATGCCTCATGGGGTGTGTGTTTTGTTACAGTCTGGCTTGTCATGAAGACCCCAATGGTGGAGGTTGGCTGCACACAGGCCTTGCCTTCTCCAGAACCTATTCAACAAGGCCCACTGACAATGTGGCAGGTTGAAGCCAGGTGGGCAGACTGTAGGATCTATGGTAAGAAACTTGTTTGGTGGTGATGTCAACCTCCATTCTTCACACCAGAGGGTCTCCACTGTGCGGTCCTGGTGTGGCAGTTTGGACCACAGTAGGTATCGTGATGGTAGATATGCACTGCCCCTTATCTAACCCAATGACTATTAATTATGTGTGGAGGGTAGTGTAATGGCAAAGTTTCTGCTCCTTTGGAAACAAGGCTCCATTTGAAGTCAGCAGACATGTCACTGAACCACATACCCTTTTGCTTATAGCCTCCTTGCCCCAGACGTCTCCCTCTCTTGACTGTCTAAGGGGGTGCAACTTCCAAAGGAGCACCAGAGAAGTATTTAGGTACTGCTTGAGCTGTGATGGGCTAGAACCCTGTGCTGGGAGAGAAGAGGTGTAACTGGACAGTTCTGCACCCTGGGCTGTGGCCTCATGATTTTCAACACTTGGGGTTAAATTATTAAAACTTTGCCCATTTTACGTATAGCTTTGTGCATAGCTTTGCCAACCTCAAACTATCAAACATTGAGATTCAGGTGCCCAAAACTCATGATATTGTTTCAGATCATAAGATTTAGAGATGATAACATATTTGGGCTTCTTTTTGTTTGACTTTTGGGTTCCAAGCTGTTAAAGCTCATGTTCTTTGGGGAAGAGGTCTTTCACAGGATTTTAGACATACTTGGCTGGAAGGCATCTCTGGAACTCATCTGGTTCCTCTCCCCATAGAGGTAGGAATAAGCACATCAACACTACACTTGGCAGATGTTTGTTTAGCCCAGGAATGCTCAACCCCGGCCCATGGGCTACATATGCCCTGCGGAGCCATGCCGCCCAGCCCACAGGGGCCCCCAAGGGTCCAAAAATTTGGTGGCAGGAAAGCAGTGGCAGTAGTTGTCACTCCCCTGCTGCCAAATTTCTGGACCTGTTGGAAGCCTCACAGGCTGGATAGCATGATAGATTGGCATGCTGAGGACCCAGTCCAGGCATACAGGTGTCTGGCTGGAGGTGGTGTGGGGAAGGTGATGTGGGGCTAAGAGAGGTGGCATGGGGCTGAGGAAGGCAGCAGGAGCTAAATGAAATGTCATGGAGCCCCAGGAGGCAGCGTGGGGTCTGATCCTGCCTCATGTGGCCTGATTCGTCCCGCAGACCGGCCCTGAGCCACTCATCCAGCCTGCACCAGCCAAATGTTGAATGCCATTGGTTTAGCCTGTTCTTCAAACACAGAGACTCCTGTCAAGATGATGAAATTTGACACCTCTATGTTTAAAAGGACACCTAATTGCAGGACAACACATTTAATGAGCAAACTGACTTACGAACCTTGGTCTTTGCAGTAATCCTGTCTCTCTCTTGTTAGTTGTGACTTCGTCAAACAAGACACTTTTAACTCCGTAACCTTAACCTTCTCTTCGTCTGTCAATCATCCCTTCCAGCTTCCTCTTTTGCATCTGGTGTAAAGGCTATCCTCATGGCTGACCTATAAGCAAGATCCTCCATAGCTAGCTGTGTGAGTTGGTACAGCTTGAGCTAAAGTTTTTTACTTGGGCCTTTGATGCAAGTTCTGTGGAGTGACAGAAGAGGGACCCCTAACACATTGATTGATATTTTTTTTTTCCTTTCTCTAGTCTAACTCAGCTTTGTTTCTCATCATGCCAGTGCCCAGATGTGAACAGAGAATTCATTCTTGATCTGGAGCGAAGACACCTTGACACTGCTTAACTGAAAATAATGTAGTGTGGAAACTAGACAGAAATGGGAAGGTGAAGGCCTGGAATCAATTAGACTGATTTCTGCTGCTGATATCAACATGTGCCCACTGGAAGGACTGTTTCTTGTCTTGCTGTAGGGCTTGATCAGCTAAGGAGTGGGAGGAGAACCATGATGGACACCTGCAAGGGTGGATTTCTTTTAATCATATTGATGGAATCCTTATTTTCCCTCTTCCATGATGCTAACACAGAACTGGACTGTAACATGGCCACCAGGCAAAAAGGCATCAAATTGCTCTCTTTTGCAGTGGAATAGTTCTAATTTTCCACTATATTTTCATATTTATCCAGGATGCTCATAACAACCAGAGATCAAGAATCTTTCCAGAAGAGCAACAGGGAACATGGAATTGTTACATAACTAAAAGGGCAGATAGATGGAGGCTGAATTCTGGATAAACTTATAGTCATTGATATCATACTGATTGCTTTTCATGGTGAATTTGTTTTGTAGATGTGGGGTGATATTTTCAAAAGTGCCTATAAAATATAGGAGCCTGCTTTCTATTTTCAAAGCTGAGACTTGAGACTACATCTCACTGGAAACAAATGGAACTTGGGTTCAACCTGGGCACTTGTGAAAAATGTTACCTGTGACTAAGTTAACATTCATGAAAACCCTGTTGAAATGTTAAGGCTTCAGTTATATCCTAGTTTTGTTTGTGGAGGGGGAAACTTAGTAAGAGGGACTATACAAGTCACCCAGAAGCCAAAGAGGAGGCTAGTGTCAGCCAGGAATGGATATAATTATTTATTTCTATTATAGTTAAGATGGGACCCTATTTTATTAGACACAGTACCTATGTATAGATTCTGTTTCAAACAGCTTACAAAAAGTAAGATAGAAAATCATGAAATGGGAAATCTTTATATCATAATAGCCAAATGACCCTGCAAAGTAGGACACTACCAATTGTTGTCATTTTATGGCTCAGTTGTTCACAATCATGCAGGGTTTTTCCTAGTAGAACAGGGACTCAGACCCATGTCTACAGTATGACTTTTAACATACATACTATAGAATGGGCCTCCTTATCTTATAGGGTAAAATTTTCCAAGTGCCTAAGGCCAGATCTACACTAGACATTTTTTTCAGTAAGGCTATGTCAGAGTGATTTAGGGCAACATTTCTACAACAGCAGAAGTCTAGGGTAGATGCAGTTACAGCAGCATAAAAGTACTTTTCCTGTTCCAACTTTTTTTGCTCATTGACATGCTACAAATTTGACAAGCCCAGGCACTTTTTTGCTGCTAAAAACAACATCTGCACTAGCAGGGCTTTTCAGGCTTAGGTATTTTGATATAACTGCACCAGCAAAGCTTCTAAGCATAAACTAAGTAACTTGGGAACCCAAGGTCCATTTTCAGAATAATGTAGGCATTTTAGGAGTCTGCATCTCACTGAATAGGACTTAGACTTCATGCTGACTTGGATACTTTTGTGATGTTACTTTCAGCATCCACTTGCAGAAGAATTTTTCTTGGTCTCTAGGATCATAGGAACATAGGGCTCGAAGGGACCTCACAAAGTCACCTAGTCTAGAAGGCAGGATCATCCCGGACTAAATCAAGTGTCTGTCTAACCTGCTTTTGAAAGTTCCAAAGCATGGAGAGTCCACAACATTTCTAGGTAGCCTATTCCAATGCCTGGTCACTCTCTTAGAAAGTGCCTTCTAATCTCTAGCCTAAATTTCCTCTGCTGCAGCTTGAGGCAATTGCTCCTAGTCCTGTCCTCTACAGCCACAAAGAAAAACCCATCTCCAGCCTCTCTATAAATTCCCTTTAGGTAGTTGAAGACTGTTATCAAATTTCCTCCCAGTCTTCTCTTCTCTAGGCTAAATAGCTCTAGTTCTTTCAACCTTTCCTCACAAGTCTTGCCCCCCAGTGTTGCCTCATTTTTGTTTCCCTGTGTTATCTTTCCAAGCTGTCCGCATCTTTCTTTAAGCATGGGGTCCAAAACTGGACACAGTACTCCAAGTGAGGTCTCGCCAGTGCCAAATAGAAGAGAAGAAAAGCTTCTCTTGATTTGCAGGTAGACAAGGTACTTTGGGTAAATCCAACATCTTTTATTAGACCAACTGAAATAGTTAGCAAAATTTTTCTTTGCCAGCTTTCGGGTACAAATTTTGTCGGGCTGAGGAAGCATCTGCAGTTGGTCTGTGCTCTTCCTGGGTGGATTGGAATTGAAGCCAGAGGCTGATATGCATGCAAGAAAGTCAGTCAGTGAAAATTGTAAATTGAGGCAGTCAATGAGCGAGAGACGGGTGGGGGTGGGAAAGAAGGGGGTAGACCTGATGACAGTATGGCTGATAAGTAGTAAAGAGGTTACCTGGGGTATCGGATTTTAGGTAACTTATAATGTGTCATAAATCCAATGTCTGTATTTAGTCCATGATTGATTTATTTATTTTTAATCCAGTAGGTTGATAAAATGAAGTTCATAGGCTCATGTGCAAAAGGTGTTTTATAAATTCCCTTTTGAGGATTAGAACTGAGAGGTTGGAGAGAAAGTTGTTTTCTTGTGAGACATGTGTCCCCACTGGTAATTGGGTATTCTTCTCTTAGATTTTTGGTGTGCATTCATTCTGGTACCCAGTTGTGTTGTTTTGTTTTTTTCCTCCATATTTTCCATCAGAGCATTTAGTGCACTGGTTGAGATATATTACATTTCTGGAGATGCAGCTGTAGGATCCAGGAATGTTGATGGTTCTGTTGTGGAGTGTAGTTATTGTGGGGGTAGTGGAGATACATTGGCAGACTTTATATGGCATGGTCTGGATTAGGGCTATGCAAAATTTCACCGGCCATTTGATTCCAGCACTGTTTCAACCAATTTCGAGGTCAAAACAGCAAAATTGGAACAAAACAAAGGCCAGTGAAATAGCCTCGAAACAAAATGAGGCTGACTGAAATGTTTTGAAGTCGAAATGTTTTGACCATAGATTGGGGATGGGAAGTCAGTCCAGCTGGCCTGACTTCCCATCCCCAGCGAAAGATCTGGCAGGGGGTGGGAGGCAGCCTAGTGGAACTGCTTCCTGGTGCCCTGTGCTAGATCACGCCGGGGGCAGGAGGCAGCCTGGCTGGGCTGCTTTCCTGCCCCCAGTGCGATGAAGTGCTGGGGTCGGGGAAGCAGCCCCGCTGGGTTGCCTCCCAACCCTGGCATGATGAAGCCCAGGGGTCGGGAAGGCAGCCCAGCTGGGCAATCTAGCGCTGGGGATGGGAAGTCAGCTGAGCTGGTCTGACTCCCCGTCCCCAGCAAAGCTCGAAACAGTGGCGAAACAGCCTTTCTGTTTCGATGGAATTAAATGGAACAGCTGTTTCAACTCAAAATGAAATTTGAGATGAAACACTGTTCTGGTGAAAAGGCAAAATGGAATGGTGCTGTTTTGCACAGCCCTAGCCTGGATCCATTTGATGTGTTTTGGGCTGTAGGAAGTTTGCTTCTGGGGATGAGGTTCGATGCTTGTTTAGAGGCTAGGGTGGGTGGTTCTGGAAAGATGTCTTTAAGAATTAGGTCTTCTCCTAGTATGGGTGTGGGCGAGCCTTCGCCCCGATAAGCCCCGGGAGCAGCAGAGCAGGAGCCGCGGTGGCAATAAAATGCCGGCGGCCAAGGAGAGTGGGGCATGATGCGAGCGCGGCGGGCCCAGCCCAGTGCATGAGCTGCCAAGCAGGCACGGAGACGGGCGCAGGCCACCCACAGAGGGCGGGCTACTTACCCACCCCTTCCAGGTGTGCGGCGGGGCCGGCGGGCTCAAAAGCCTCACCGGAACGAAGAGGGGCGGGACCGGAAGTGCCGACTCAACAGACGGACACTGGTAAGCACGTGGAGGGGAGGCTGCGCACCGCCCGAGGCAGCACCCGGACGTTTTGGAGCAAGGGTAAGGCTCCGGCGAGGAGGGAGAAGCAACGGCGGTCACCCAGACCTGGCAGGTGTGGACTGCAATGTCCAGGAGCATCCGGCTCCGGCGGGCACAGGGCAGAGGAGAGCCCCAAGGACAAGGGGAGGATGGACTGTTAGCCGTGAGCCCACTACAGTAGGGCATCAGGCGTGCCCAGAGAGAGGGGGGCTGGAGACACCCATTTGGGAAAAGCCACACAGGGGAGAGTGGATCCCCGCTCTGGGTAGGAGCTTGGACTCCAGATATAGCAACTCCAGGCAGGAGCTGCGTTTTCATTTTCCCTTCACTATTCCAGTGAGACAGGAGCTTGGACTCCAGATATGGCAACTCTAGGCAGGAGCTGCGGTTGCGTTTTCCCTTCACTATTTCAGTGAGCCTCTGAGTGAAAGGCTGAACGGTGGAACGGGTCCTATGTGGAGGCACGGGCGAGGGTGTAGGGGTGGAGGAGCCCTCAACTGTGCCGGGCCCAACGGGTGCAAGGTCTCACTTTCGGACGTGCACGCGCCAGACGGTCCAACTGAACCGAGGAATCATCAAAGACATGGCAGGCGAGTTTGGTGTGTTGTCTGTACAGTGAGCATCTTGCATCACCGAGGAGACCTCCCGACTGGGCAGAACAGGTTTAGGTTAGATATCAGGAGGCGCTACTTCTCTTGGAAGCTGGTTCCAGACCCTAGCCGCCCTGACTGTGAAGTGGTGCTGGCCCCTACCCTGTGGGTCTTTAAGAGGAGGTTAGATGAACACCTTGCTGGGGTCATTTGACCCCAGTATTCTTTCCTGCCATGGCAGGAGGTCGGACTAGATGATCTGCTCAGGTCCCTTCCGACCCTAGAAACTATGAAACTATGAAACAACGTAACGGGACAACGTGTTCACATTTTGGTGCATTGGCCGGGAAGTCGACGACGGCCTCCTAAGCACCTGGTATCGGCACAATGGAGCACCAGGCAGGTGGACAGATGGCGGACCCTATGCACCAGTTACTAAGTATGGTAGTATAGCTGCTTCAGCAGCAACAACAACAGTCTGTGAGACAGATGACCTTACAGGAACACTTGATGCAACAACAAACATGGGCACCCGGGGCAGCTTGGAGTGGCACATGCCGAAGATGACGCTGGAGGAAAACCCAGAGGCCTTCCTCGAAATTTTTGAGAGGGTGGCCTTAGCAGCGGGATTCGAGAAAGCGAAATGGGCAGGCCAGCTGGGCACGCTGCTTATCGGACAGGCACAGGCGGCATACAGGGCCATGACGAGGAGCAACGCGATGAACTATGAGAAGGTAAAGGGGGAGATACTCCGCCAGCTACATATCACACCAGAGAGGCGTAGGCAGGCCTTTAGGAAGAGGAGGGCGGCTGAGGTAAGGACGCCCCGAGTTTTGTGGCAGACCCTAGCGGACCTGCTGGGCAAATGGCTCAGGCCAGAAATTGCCTCCAAAGAGCAGATAATAGATCAAGTCCTGATGGAACAGTTCATTAATGACCTTGAGGAGGAAACCCGAAACTGGGTAAGGTACCACTGCCCCACCTCCTCCCGAGAAGCGCTCCAATGGGCTGAGCAGTTTGACACCGCCCAGGGAGATCGGCACCGTATGAGTGGCCTAAAGGGGCGGACCCTGTGTCTAGGTGGGCTGTTGAAAGTAAAGGGAATAAGAAAGGTGGAGGACAGGGTCCCACCTGTTTCACATGTGGGAGGAAGGGGTATTTTGCATGAAACTGCCCGCAGGGGATGTGAGGGAGTTCCCTTAGAGAGAGGTACCGTCAGGATGACCACCAGGCCTCAGAGGTTGTGCTGGAGGTGGAAGCAATGGACTGTGGGGTGGGCAGCCATAATCAGGCCCACATCCAACCTTTGCCTAAGGTACAAGCGTGGGTGGAAGGAGTTCCCATCCAGGCAGTAGTGGCCACTGGGTGTACCCAGTCCCTGGTTAGACCCTCACTCATTAGATGGGAACAGGCCCCCCGATGCGAGGGCATCAACTTGGTGTGCCTGCATAAGGAGAGAAGCTACATCGAGCGATGAGTGCTGACCGTACGGGTAGGGGAAACCCAGCGAAGAATCCCAGTCGGGTTAAAAGAAGGACTACTATACCCTATGATCCTGGGCCGGGATTGGCCAGAGATCCTGGATATCCTTGCGTCGGGAAGAGGGCGCCGGAGTGAAGTAGGTGGCCTGCTTGGGGAAGAAGGTCGGGAGATCGACGACTTGCAGATCGGTGAGATGACCTGGACGGAGCCGTTCCAAAAGAACAGGGGACAGACCCAGAACTGCGCGCCTTCTGGGAGATAGATGCTCGGGAAGATACCTCCCAGGTAAGCCCCCCGGGTCGCACCGAACGCACCCCGCGCATAGAAATAAGGAATGGATTACTTTACAGGGTGAAGTGGGGGAGGCGTGAGGGAGAAGAGGTGGCACAGTTGATAATCCTGCGCACCTTCCGGGAGCAGCTATTATGGCTGGCCCATAAACACCCCCTCGGAGGGCACCTGGGGAGGGACAAAAAGGAGGCACGACTGACTCGCTGGTGTTTCTGGCCCCATATTTATGAGGACGTAGACAAGTATTGCCGCTCGTGTCATGCCTGCCAAAAAGTAAGCTCACACAGACCCCAAAAGGCCCCACTCAGCCCATGCCAGTGGTGCAGGAGGCTTTCTCCCACGTAGCGTTGGATGTGGTAGGTCCACTCCCCAAGAGTGTAGCCGGGCACCAGTTCATTCTTGTGTTGATAGATTACACCACCAGGTTCCCCGATGCTATCCCTCTGAGGGTGGTGACCGCCAATAAAGTGGCAGATGCATTAATGCATTGGGTGACTCTGTTTGGGATCCCGCGGGAGATAGTCACAGGCCAGGGGTCCAACTTTATGTCTGCAGTCCTAAAGGCCTTTTGTAAAGTACTCCAGATTAAACACCTTCAGACAACTGTATATCATCCGCAGACCAATGGGTTAGTGGAGCGGTTTAATGGGACACTAAAGAGGATGCGGAGGCGGTGCACCCAAGAGGAGCCCCGAAAGTGGAGTCTAATGATTCCACCTCTGTTGTTCGCGGTAAGGGACGCCCCCCAAGCCTCTCTAGGTTTCTCCCCCTTTGAGTTAACGTTTGGGCATCGGCCCCGTAGCCTGTTGGATGTTAAACGAGAAGGATGGGAGGCTGGGCCTGAGCACGGGGGAAGAATGAGTGAATATGTTCAAGAAATGAGGGACCGACTGCAGGCAGCCCAAGATATCGCGTTGACTAACCTAGGACAGACGCAGGTGCGTCAGAAAGAGAGCTACGATAGTAGGGCACAAGCCCGGGAACTAAAGATAGGGCAGAAAGTGTTGCTAATGTTACCAGATGCCACTAGCAAATTCTCAACGCAGTGGCAAGGGCCCTTCTCAGTTGTAAGAAAGGTAGGGCCAGTCAATTTATGAGATTCTGTGCCCCGGGGCCAAGCGAGAACGTCAGATATTTCATGTTAACCTGCTCAAAGAATGGCGGGAACCTGAGGGACTCCTGATCTCATCGGAGCTAGGTGCAGGGGAAGAAAGGTGGCCGGTGACGGAAGCCCAAGTAGCCCACGCAGGGTAAGAGAGGTGCCCATAGGGACACATCTTGGGATGTCCCAGAGACGGCAGTTGATGGGGTTAGTTCATGAGTTCCGTGATGTCTTTACAGAATGTCCCGGAGAGGCGAGGGGGGTGAGGCACCAGATCATTACTAAGGAAGGGCAAATAGTGCGGGAACGGTGGCAACGGATCCCATATCATAAGCGTGTGTTAGTGGAAAAGGAAATTAGAATGATGCTAGAAAGGGAATCATAACTCCCTCCCGGAGCCCATGGCGTAGTCCAATAGTACCTGTAGAAAAGCCAGATGGGAGCCTGAGACTGTGCATAGACTTCAGAAGATTGAATGAATTGATGCAGTTCGATGCATTCCTGATGCCACACGTGAACGAGTTGGTGGAGTGCATAGGTCAAGACAAATTCATTTCGACCCCCGATTTGTCTAAGGGATATTGGCAAATCCCGCTCCAGGAAGAGGATCAGAGCAAAATGGCTTTTGGCACGCCGTGGGGACTTTTTGAATTTAAACGGATGCCCTTTGGGCTTAACGGAGCCTCTGCAACCTTCCAGAGGTTGATGGATTGGGTCCTGGCACCCCACCAAAGGTACGCGGCAGCCTATATCGACGACATTATCATCTACATGGACACTTGGAAGCAACATTTGCGGGCCCTGTGAGCTGTGCTACTAGAACTGAGACAAGTTGGGCTGACGGCCAACCCGAGAAAATGCGCACTGGGAAAGCGCGAAACCAAGTACTTAGGCTTTCTAGTAGGACAGGGCTGCGTTCGGCCGCTGAAGGACAAGGTGGCAACCATCAGAGACTACAAAGCTCCTACAACGAAAAAACAGATGTGAGCATTCTTGGGGTTGGCCAGCTATTACCAACGCTTTATTCCTTGGTTTGCGGAAATTGCTGCACCTTTGGTGGAGACCACCAAAGGTCCCCGGTTGGGAATGATTGAATGGACCCAGGAACGACAAAAAGCCTTTGAAGAGGTAAGAAGAGCCTTATGTCAGGAGGTGGTCCTACATACCCCCAACTTTGCTATCCCGTTTACTTTACAGACTGACGCGTCAGCGTCCACTCTTGGGGCTGTACTTTCGCAGGAGGTAGAC
Source organism: Crocodylus siamensis (assembly GCF_052110815.1). Taxonomy (NCBI): domain Eukaryota; kingdom Metazoa; phylum Chordata; order Crocodylia; family Crocodylidae; genus Crocodylus; species Crocodylus siamensis. The sequence continues at coordinate 162,810,803 of NC_143398.1, forward strand.
GGGGTGGAGCGGCCTGTCGCGTATGCCAGCCGAAAACTAAATTACCTGGAGACAAGGTACTCCACTATAGAGCGGGAATGTCTGGCAATTAGGTGGGGGGTGGAGTATTTTCGGTATTATCTTCTAGGCTGCGAGTTCAAGTTGAGTACGGACCATGCGCCACTGAGGTGGCTACATACTACCAAAACTGATAATGCGCGCATAATGCGCTGGGCTCTAGCCCTTCAGCCGTATCACTTCTTGGTATCTTACAAACCGGGTAGAACAAATACGGTGGCGGACTTTTTATCCCGTTGTGAAGGAGAGGAAGGGGGGGAGAGTGTCGGGAGCAGACAGCCAAAGCAGGAAAGATAGGAAGAACGCCTGGCGGCATCTTGGGGGGCGGGGTGTGTGGGAGAGCCTTCGCCCCGATAAGCCCCGGGAGCAGCGGAGCGGGAGCCATGACGGCAATAAACTGCCGGCGGCCAAGGAGTGCGGGGCATGATGCGAGCGCGGCAGGGTCAGCCCAGCGCGTGAGCTGCCGAGCAGGCATGGAGACGGGCGCAGGCCACCCGCAGAGGGCGGGCTACTTACCCACCCCTTCCAGGTGTGCGGCGGGGCCGGCGGGCTCAAAAGCCGCACCGGAACGAAGAGGGGCGGGACCAGAAGTGCCGACTCAACAGACGGACACCAGTGAGCACGCAGAGGGGAGGCTGCGCACCGCCCAAAGCAGCACCTGGACGTTTTGGAGCAGGGGTAAGGCTCCGGCGAGGAGGGAGAAGCAGGGGCGGTCACCCAGACCTGGCATGTGCGGACCGCAACGTCCAGGAGTGTCTGGCTCTGGCGGGCGCAGGGCGGAGGAGAGCCCCAAGGACAAGGGGCGGATGGACTGTTAGCCATGAGCCCACTATGGTTGGGCATCAGGCGTGCCCAGAGAGAGAGGGGCTGGAGACACCCATTCGGGAAAAGCCTCAGAGGGGAGAGTGGATCCCCACTCTGGGTAGGAGCTTGGACTCCAGATACGGCAACTCCAGGCAGGAGCTGCAGTTGCGTTTTCCCTTCACTATTCCAGTGAGACGGGAGCTTGGACTCCAGATACGGCAACTCCAGGCAGGAGCTGCGGTTGCGTTTTCCCTTCGCTATTTCAGTGAGCCTCTGAGTGAAAGGCCGAGCAGTGGAACGGGTCCTACGTGGAGGCACAGGCAAGGATGTAGGGGTGGAGGAGCCCTCAACTCCGCTGGGCCCAACGGGTGCAAGGTCTCACTTTCGGACGTGCATGCGCCAGACGGTCCAACTGAACCGAGGAATCATCAAAGATGTGGCAGGTGAGTTTGGTGTGTGTCATCTGTACAGTAAGCATTTTGCATCACCTAGAAGACCTCCCAACTGGGCGGAACAACGTAACGGGGCAACGTGTTCACAATGGGTTGCAATTATTTGAGGATTTCCTATATAGGTTCCAGGGAGGGATGATATGTCCATAACTAGGTGTATGCAATTCATGGAAGGTTTTTTCTGTACCACAGCAATTCTTCATGTGGTATCCAAGTGGCTTTTTCAAAAGTGCAATCTATCTCTCTGGAGGAGTGTCCTTGTTGAGTGAAAGCCCTTTTGAGATTTGTGAGGTGACGATCACAGGTGCTCTCAGTGCAAATACAGTGGTACTGGAGGGCTTGGCTGTAAGTTACAGCTTTATTGGGGTGTTTAGGGTGATTGCTGGTTCTGTGTAGATATGTACGTTGGTCCCTGGGTTTCTTGTGGTGGTCTGTATTTTACCATTCTGGATAGTGATCATAGTGTCTAAAAAAGGAATGCTGATGCTGGAGTATTCAAGAGAGAGTCTGATGGAGATGATTGTTGAGTTTGGATGATTTTTGAATTGTTGGATGATTGTTGAATTTCTGATGGAAATCAGGTGATGCTCCTGTTAATACAACTCTAGTCAGTTACGTAATTCTTCTCTGGATGTCTTCTACTTCTGCTAGCTAGACTCTTCTGAAGAGAGAGAGATTCAAAACTATATATTAAAGTTATCAAATGTATATACATACTTTGCCTACACTGGAAAGCATTCTGTCAATTTCACTTCCCTGAAGGATCCTGTGCTGGGCCCCAGCCTCCTTTGGGTAAGGGAGTGATGGGAGTGGCCCCCCACAGCACTTGGCTATCCCTCCATTCCCATTCCCATCCCAAATGGGCCTGGGACCCTCAGCACAGGGTCCCTGCAGGGAAGGGAAATTGCACCAGAAGACATTTTGTCAAGTCTTGCAATAACAAAAAAGTAGAGATCTAGGGGAATTCCTGGAGCACCCAGTCCCCTGAACACCATAAGAAGGAGGTCACACAGCTCCCCCAGCACGTGGCAACCCTTCTACCCTCCACCATGCTCCCACCTTAAATGAGCCTGAGACCCCTACTAAGTGGGCTCCATTACCTGTGATGGGATCCAGACTATTCCCATCCTCTCCAACACACACCTGTGCACCTCCAGTCAACTACATGTCTACATAGACTTTGTAATGTGTAAAGTATTTTTATTAAGCTCAATCAGTGCTTTTATCTCAGAGTTTTTGAGAAGGCGGAGCAGAACATTGCAATTGTAGGCAATGAGCTTTTCCTCTTGGCCACCAGCCAATTGTAGCCTCTCTCCCCTTCTAAGGGAACCCTGGAAACCTCTGGGCACTGAACCCTGGAAGGCAGGATGGTCTGGATATTCTACCAACCCCTGGTGGTCTTCTTGTGTCCTCATAAATCAGACTTTTTTTCCAGAACCGTGCACAAGCAATGGCTCTTTCTGTTGCTGCAGTGAGGTCCTCCTTCGTACAGGTCTCACCAAGGAGTCAGCAAATGAGCAGGTGCTCTGTGGTCTACACTTAATCGCACTCTCATGTATTTGTGTCATTAGTAACCCCATTTAATCATGTTTGTTTTTGATCTTCCAGTTTGCACGTGCAGGTAGTTCAGGGATCGCAGGTTGACCAATCTGTATCAGCTCCTCCAGGAAGGTCCATCTGGGGTTCCAGGTCCATTTCAGAGCATGTTTCCTTCTATAACTTCAGCCATCATGTCCAAAAGCATAACACTGGTCACAAAACTCTTTTGTGCTTTAAGCTGTTTCCTGACCATGAAATGGATGCCTGGGGTCTTCCATCTACTGTGATCTTTGTTTTTGGCTCACTACCTTTCTTCAGATATCAGGTGGTGCAATACCAGTCAGTAGTTTCATAGTTTCTAGGGTCAGAAGGGACCTGAACAGATCATCTAGTCCGACCCCCCTGCCATGGCAGGAAAGAGTACTGGGGTCAAACGACCCCAGCAAGGTGTTCATCTAACCTCCAAGTACAGACTATCCTCTGGTGTTGGATTTAAACATCCTGTTCACGTCATGGCCCCCGTCAGATTCTAACAAATCTATGAATTCTGCTAAATACTATCTCATCAACAATCTCCCCTGGTTGTGTGTTGGCAGCAATGCATTCCCTAGAAGGTAAGGACTCTACTTAAAATCCTTAGCCATAAACCCATGGAGACCTCTGTCCAGGGACCATTGTGTTCCTGTTCCCAATCAGTGACATTCTTTGAATGGTTTAATTCTTATGTCTCTCTGCACCCTCGGTGTCTAAAAGCAATTCAAATTGTTCCTTCCAATTGTGCACGTATCAAAAGTTAGATATAGCGGTAATTATCACTGCTTGTTTCCAGTCTGGTAGCATTTTGTGTCTCCTGAGAAAAATCAGTCTGCCTAAGCACCTCTAACCACTGCACTATTGCTGAGAGTGCCTGGCTAATGACTACAAACCCCTCATAGCACAGACTTTGGTTAACATAACTTTCCAAAGGAAATTTCCCAAGGACATTCACTAAATCTGATCTTGGTGTAAACCTTTGGGAAAATGTTGGTTTTACTCCAGGATGCCTGAGTTCTCTGTTACCTAGAGGGAGTCTTTGTGGGGCATCTGGAAATTCTGTGAGGAAGTATATTTATCTATGGTCCATCTGGAGTGAGACAGTGGGATATCTTTGGCTGTCCTCCAAGGTGATGTATGAGGTATGAAACCGTATAAGTAGTGGTGCTTTTCCTGGTGTTTCTGAGATTAATTCAGTATACCTAGAATGCCAGCAGGAATGGGATACCTCTGTTCTGTTCCTGCCATTTCCACAGCTGCAGTTTGCTCCTCTGAAGAGAAGGGGGTGTTATCAGGGCACTCCAGGGGGCAGCATTAGTCTGAGTGATGAGCTGATGCATCGGAGCAAAAAGCTTGACCAGTCCTGAGCAGATCTGTTACAGCTCCTTCCAATGAGATAAATCACCTGCTGCTTTAAATGCCTTGTTTGCCACTTAATGCCAGACAGGAGATCAAAAGGCAATAGATAGTCTTAATGCAGGCAGGGGCTCTGCCAAGTTGGGGAAGAGAGGGAAAGACAGGATAATACTACCAACCAGAGAGTGAGAGAGAGAGCAGTTTCATAGTTGTTAGGGGCTGGAAGGGACCTTACAGATCATCGGGTCCTACCTCCTGCACCTGGGCAGGAAAGACTGCTGTGGTCAAGTGACCCCAACAAGATGGGTGTCAAGATGCTTTTTAAAGATTGCCAAGGTGGGTGACTGTACCACCTTTGGGGGGAGCCTGTTCCAGACCCTCGGCACTTGACTTGTAAAGAAGTTTTTTCTTTACCTCACCTGGAACTGCAAGTCAATCATTTACCAAGCGGAACAGAACAAAATTATTAGGGGGAAAAAACTGCCTTTTCTCAAAAGCAAGTACCCATCGCATCAAGCCAAAGAGACTCACCCACCAGGCAGGTGGAGGAATGTTGACTTCTCCCTGCTAAAAAAATCCTAATAATGAAGAAAAAACAAGCATCCTTTTCCTTTCCAAAAATAAAAAAAGGTCTATCGGAATATCATCTGCTGAAGTCATTTGCATGAAATAAAGAATGAATGCCATGGCCTAGCACAATAATACTCAAACTCTGACTTATGGGCCAGATCCGGCTGGTAAAGCCATGTCATCCATCATGTGAGGCTCCCTGTGGGTCCATAAATTTGGTGGCAGGGGAGCTGTGGCAGTGTTAATTGCTCCTCTCTGACTGACAAATTTCTGGACCTGTGCGGGTATTGTAGACTGGAAAAATGTGGCCCTGCCTTTGTGCCTGGGGTTACTCCATGGCAGGATCTGGGCATGTGGGGTTTGGCCTGTGAACAGCTACAGCCAGGATCACACCTACAGATTGACCCCATGCACTGACCCCACACAGGATCCAGCCCTTGGACTGACCCCATGCTTATCATCTAGGCTGCAGAGCTGGAAGAGAGGGCAGTACTGGCCTAGTAGGCTGAAAGGGTAGAGTGAACTCTAACATCAACCACTAAAACAGTCAGTAGATGCTGACCCCTGTCACACAAGTGGTGTTTGCTTTCTCTAACGCTGACTAATGCCATGTGTCTGGGCCCAAGACCTATAGAATAGCTTCATACCAGCACTCAGACAAGATGCACCTTTCTTACCAGTGCATCTGTGCCATATTCAGCTGGTGGACACAACAGGCCATTATAGTTTGAGTGCCCAGCACCATTCTTAATTCTGGAGATACACGGGGAAGAGCTTTGCAGAACACAGAGCTATCACTTTCCTACCTCTTCTGTTCCTGGATATGCCTCTCCAGTGCCCTTCTCTTAGGTGCAGACAGCAGTGACACTTGTTGTCTGATCAGCTCCTTGAAATCACTCTGAACACATGCCCAAACAGAAGAGTATTGTTGCGGAGCCCTCCGATCATGCAACAAATTAATTCTCATTGTATGAGGGTCCAAATGAAGCCACTCCTAAGCGGAGCGACTTCGTTAATTTCTGTCTGCTGTGCTCAACAGCTACCCAGCTTGAGCTGCTGTCGCTGGGAGGGGGAAAAGGCAGGGAAGGGAGGTCGGTTCTGGGGTTTTCTCAGCCCCACTGGAGTGAGTGGGGGTTGGATTGGAGCCCCTCACTTGGGGGGGCTCCAATCTACCTGCTCCCCACCACTCCAGCAGGACTGAGAACCCCAGAACCTACAGGCTGGGGAACTCCCTTCTTGCCAGTGCAGAGGCAGAAAAGGATCTAGGAGTCATTATTGATGCCAAAATGAACATGGTCTGACAGTCTGGGGATGCGGTCAGGAAGGCCAACTGCACCTTGTCATGCATCTACAGATGCATCTCAGGCAGGTCCAAGGACAGTGTCTAGGCGACACTGGTAGGGCTGCAGTTCAAGTACTGCGTCCAGTTCTGGGTGCCACACATCAGGAGGGATGTGGACAGCATGTAGAAGAGTCCAGAGGAGGGCCACTTGTATGATCAGGGGGCAGCAGGGCAGGCTCTATGGGGAGAGGCTACGGGACCTGAACCTGTTCAGCCTCCACAAGAAAAGGCTGAGGGGGGATCTAGTGGCTGTTTACAAACTAGTCAGGGGGGACCAACAGGCACTGGGGGAGTCCCTGTTCCCCCAAGCACTATCAGGAGTGACTAGAAATAATGGTCACTAGCTGGCAGAGGGTAGATTCAGGCTAGATATCAAGAGGCACTACTTCACTGTCAGGGCAGCTAGGATCTGGAACCAACTTCCAAGAGAAGTGGTGCTGGCTCCTACCCTGGGGGTCTTTAAGAAGGAGCTGGATGAACACCTTGCCAGAGTCGTTTCACCCCAGTACTCTTTCCTGCCATGGCAGGGGGTCGGACTTGATGATCTGCTCAGGTTCCGTCTGACCCTACCAACTATGAAACTGTAGTTAGGAGAACTGTTGGACAAGCTTTTGGGCATCAGGTATCCTTCCTCAGGTCTAAGGAAGAGGCAGATGCAGGCTAAGTTAATATAAGAAGTCTTCCTGCAAATGCAAACAGTCTGCTTGGGAGGATGGAGGAAAGCTGTGGACTAGTGGTGAATCATAGAAAATTAGGGCTGGGAGGGACCTCAGGAGGTCATCTAGTCCAGCCCCCTACTCAAAGCAGGGCCATCCCCAGCTAGATCATTCCAGCCAGGGCTTTGTTGAGCTGGGCCTTAAAAATCTCCAAGGATGGAGATTCCATCACCTCTCTAGGTAACCTGTTCCAGTGCTTCATCATCCTACTAGTGAGAGAGTTTTCCTTAATATCCAACCTAAACTTCCCTTCTGCAGTTTGAGACCACTGCTCCTTGTTCAGTTATCTGCCACCACTGAGAAGAGTCTAGCTTCGATATAAGGTGTTATATGGAATCTCTATATGAGACAAAAGTAGTGCAGTAAAATAAGCAATCCAGTTAGTGGTAGAGTGAGACCATTCATGCAAGAAGGTAGTTATTTCAATAATTTTCAAAAAAATTATTATCTCAGCTGCTCACTTCAGAGCCTGAAGCATGGACAGAGCCATCTCAGTGCAAATGCCCCTTCTCACAAAGAGACCCCTGCATTCCCTGGTCTTCATCAGATACACAATGAAGAAGCATGGAAGCGCTTTGCCCATCAAGGAAAGTAAGCATAGCTAACATAACCTCCTTTCCCAACCTAAGCTAAGGAAAAAGCAGATTTGGGACAGCTCTACCGAAGTCAACAGAATTGTAAGCAAAGGGGTTGGGAAACAGGTTTCCCATCTCACAGAAAGGTTTATGATTTTTGAAGTTGTTTCTGTTCAGTACTGGAACAAAAAGAATTTCCCAGCACTGTGTCCACTCCCTCTGTGACTAGACAACAGTTCAGTCATTAGGACACTCATTGCAGATGTGGGAGATCCACCCTCAGGTCCTTGCTCTGCCTGAGTCAAACCAAGGACCCAAGCATCTTTTTCCTGCATGCAGGGTACCTGGCATATCCTCTGGATGATGGGGTCAGTCTCCGTCACTCTGACCCAATAAAACCATTAGCCTGCAGGATGTGTCCCATTTATCATATACTGTCAAAGGTTATAAGGAGGGCCCAGCATGATAAACACTCCTTGATTTCCTTCTTAGTTTAATTTTATATTTTATTGGACTTAGACTCTGAGCCCACAAAAGAGAGTGGAAATCCCTTTTGAAATGTCAATTGAGTCCCACGGCTGAAATGTTGTTATAGCTGTGATGGCCCAGGAAAAGACCTGAAGACAAGAACTTTTGTGCCTGAAAGCTTGTCTAATCATTCTCCCAGGTATACAGCTGAGCCAATAAAAGATACCACCACAAAAACAAAACAAATCCTTGCTTCAATCAAGATCAGGAAGTTTTACAGCTAGATGAGGTTCATTTTCAGCAGACAGCAGAGGGCGCTTCATTTCCATAGGACAGAGGTTCCCAAACTTTTTCTTACTGCATACCCCCTTCCAGATTTATCAGCTGCCCTCCACCCAGCATATTTTATATTTTAACCCCTTAAATGCCAGTTATTATAATAATGAAAATTAAATCTGCCATTACACAGTTTCTCCCATGTATCCCCCAGAGATGTCTTGCGTACGTACCCCCAGGGGTACACATACCACAGTCTGGGAAACCCTGCCATAGAAGAAACCCTGCTGAATATTTGCATTGCTGAGTATCCCATGGTGACAGAACCACTGGGAAAACTGGCAGTTGGCCCAAATGTTTCTTGCTTGCTTTCTCACTGAAAAAAAGACATTTCTAAAGAAAAAATAGTAATTTTTCGAAGTCTGGGGCAAAATGCCTTTGCAAGGTATGAGAAGCAAGTGTGTGTGTGTGTGTATGTGTACGCGCATGTGTATGTGGGTGGGTGGGCGGGTGGGTGTACCAATTGCATAGTTAGTAAGAATGCTAGATGAGCTTTCAGACACTGTGTGTTTGTCTTCAGCCCCCCTCTGGAGCTACTAGTGCATTTTATGCCTGAAAGCTAGTTTAACAGCTCTCCCAATTATACTGATGGTCCAATACAAGATATTACCCCCCTCCAAAAAAAAATCCTTGCTTCTCATATTTTCTGAACCATCATGACTACAGTAACACTCCAACCCCACTTTTGCAGGATGTCATTTTGAAAGCAACCATCCCTACCATACATTGTGTATAACGTGCTTCAGAGGACACCCATTAGCACACTATGCATGTTTTAGAAAATACCCACCTCCACAGAGGACTTGGGAAACCTGGGTTCTCTTCCCATTTTGGCCACTGATCTACTGAATAACCTTGGACAAGTTGCTGCCATCTGCCTCAGTTTCCATAGCTGGAAAATGGTGATAATTATGCCCATCTTATTTGCAAAGCACTTTGAGATTTACTGATGAAAAACATTTCCTAACAGCTAGACTGGGGAAGATAATTAATCTGCAAGCTCTTCAGGGCAGGGACCACTTTCATAGTATCATAGAAAATAAGGGTTGTACAGGACCTCAGGATGTCATCTGGTCCAACCCCCTGCTCAAGCAGGACCAGCCTCAACTATATCACCTCAGCCAAGGCTTTGTCTAGACAGATCTTAAAAACCTTCAAGGATGGAAATTCCACAGCCTCCCTGGGTAACCTGTTCTAGTGCTTTATGATCTTCTTGTGAGAGAGTTTTTCCTAATATTTAACTTAAACTTCCCTTGCTGCAACTCGAGACCATTGCTCCTTGTTCTGGCATCTGCCACAACTGAGAACAGTCTCACTCCATCCTCTTTGGAACCCCCCTTCAGGTGGTTGAAGGCTGCCACTAAATCCCCTCTCAGTCTTCTCTCCAGATTCAATGGGTGTTTATACACATAATTTTTTTTGCTGTGACCCACTGGAGATCCAGCACATCAGAGCAGACTCGATTAATTTAGTCTGCTCTGCATGCAAGCTGATGTGCACCATGCTGTGTCGCTTACAGTTGTATAAGCAGCAAAATGCACTTTTGAATTAAAAAATCTTCTATGTGTTGTTTTAGTTCAAAAGCAGGCTGCTGTCATTTTCTATGTGCTCATGCACATTTCACCACTTATACAACTATATGTGTCACAGCACCAGGTACTTTTCAAAGCACATGACACATGCATGTGTAAAAATGCCCAATAAGCCCAGTACCCTCAGTCTTTCTGCATAAATCATGTGCCCAAGCCCCCTAACAGTTTGATTGCTCGCCACTGGATTACCTGTAATTTGTCCACATCCCTTCGGGTGGGGGAGGGTGTTCAAAATTGGATGCAGTACTCCAGATGTGGCCTCACTAGTGCTGAATAGGGGGAAATAATCACTTCCCTTGGTCTGCTGGCAACACTCATACCAATGCAGCCCAGGATGCCACTAGCCTTTTTGGCAACGAAGGCACACTGCTGCTGACTGTCCACTGTAACCCCCAGGTCCTTGTCTGCAGAGCTGCTGCTTAGCCAGTCAGTCCCCAGCCTGCACTGGTTCATGGGATTGTTTTGTCCTAAGTACAGGGCTTGCATTTGTCCTTGTTGAACCTCAAGAGATTTCTTTTGGTCCAATCCTCCAGTTTGTCAAGGTCTCTCTGAGTCCTAGCCCTACCTTCCAGCATATCTACTACTGCCTCCAGCTTGGTGTCATCTTCAAACTTGCTGAGGATGCACTTTATTTTCATCTTGTCTTGTCTTTACAACACCTAATACAAAACGATCCAGGTCCATGACTGTAGCACATAGGTGCTAGTGTGATTAAATACATCATGATAATTAACATAGAGTGTGCTTTTGGTATATGCATTCTCCAGCCAAGTTAGTAAGAACTGCAGCAGGATTAATAACTAGAGATTAACAAGGAAATTGTGATTTCTGGTAGGGAGGCAGGTAGAGCTGGGCTCTTGGCAGAGGTTAATAGATCCTTTGCTGATGGTTCCATCATCAGAGGCCTAGAATTGCCAATATGCATTTCTGTAAGTCATTGTATTCCTGTGATATAGGTGTCCTTTACCCAGTACCTGTCATAGATGGGAAATATAGTTTGCTCCCCCTGCCTGAGGGCTGTTTTGGGAGTTTTACTCAGGTTTATTCACTATTTGAGAGTTTTCAAGTGCAAGCAAACCAAGCAGATGCATAAGCTGTACTGGTAGTCAGTGTCATGAGGCCCTTCTGCACGGAGAACTTGTGGACAGCTTGTTGAACCTTCCAGTTAAGGCAGATCTGCAACGTCCCTCTATCTGGCTGGAAGGATTCCTGGCTTCTTCCCTTTACATTTTCTGGGTCCTTTCCTGCTCTCAAATGGTATAATTTCCCATAAATTCTCCCTAGAGTAAGAACAGTTCCTGAACTCTCTCTCTTCTTCTTCACATGTGAACAGAGCTGTCAAGGCAGGATGTGGTCTTTAGATGGCACTGCACCTCCACCAGTGGCTCTTTTCAGTGCCTGCATACATTGCCCTGACCAGAGTTTAACTCTTTAATTGCCAGCAATGCCTACATCCCAATCTTTCTTATCTCACCCCTTTGGGTGATGGACAGGTAATACAGTGACCAAAGATTCTACTAGGGCATTGCATGCTGTTGCTTGTAAAGGCCAAGTTGTACACCCATAGTAAACTGATGCAGTATGTGCAAGCTGAAGCAGGAGGTGAAGAGAGGGGTCCCTCTGCCTGTAGCACAAATAAGTTTGAATCATAGAAGCAAGGCTTTTTGCATTCTCTAGTTTTTGCAAGAATCAATAAGGTTCTTCCCATTGATGCCTAAAGCATTCCCCGAATTTATGGATCAGATGATTCAGAATTCAGAAGCTGTCACGTTGCATGCAGAGAAATGCCAATACGCTGTGCGTAGGCAGGGCCAGCCCACAATTTTTTGGGTCCCCCTACAATAAATAGTTTTGGGACCCTCTCCCCTGAAGAAGCTGACAGTGGCAGGGGTGGGGGTGGCAAGTGGTTGAAGAAGCTGGCTGCGGGGGTGGGGAGGAAGGGGTGGGTGGCAAGTGGCCAGTTGCAGGGGGGCCCCTTAGTTGTGGGCCCCCCTGTGGCCACAGGTTTCACAGTCTAGGTCAGGCTGGCCCTGGGCATAGGGTCTTGCTATTGCTCAGGCAATTATTGTTTTATTTGCTTATAGTGACAGAGGGAAATTCTAAGGTGCATGTACAACAGTGAGAAACAGATCCTGCCCCAAAAAGCCTACTGTATGAGTGGACAAGATAGTAAACAGGTGGGAAGGGTAATGGCAGGAAAGTAACTTGTCCAGGGTTGCACAGCAGGTCAATGGCAAAGTGAGGAATAGGACTTAGGCTTCAATCCACTATCCTACATACAATACCACATTGCCTGATGGATGCCATACCCGCCTAGAAGATGACTCCTGTAATGCACAATTAGTTTTGGTAACTTCTGCAGATGTTTCTGTACTCAGGAAAGAAAGGGAAAAAGGGATCAGCAAAGTGTCCCAGAGGAGAATCCAGCATGAGGTCTAGGAGTCTTCCTATTTCTGCCTCTCGAGAGGCACAGATGAGCACTTCTACTTGGACAGGGCATAGCTCAGGTCATGCTATTTGTTAGCCTTAGCTGACAGGCCTCACCCAACAGGACCATATTTTAGGAAAAGTCCATCCAGAATGGTGGTGACCAACTTGTTCAGCCTATGGGCCAGGTGCCCAGTGCTGGAGGGTTCCAGATTCTGTCTACAGGCCTGATCTAGCATGTGGGGTGTTTAAGAGGAGGTTAGATGAACATCTTGCTGGGGTCATTTGACCCCAGTGTTCTTTCCTGCCATGGCAGGGGGTCAGACTAGATGATCTGCTCAGGTCCCTTCCGACCCTAGAAACTATGAAACTATGTGATCCTTGTCCAGCTGGGACCTGATGCCTTTGTATCGAAATAGCCTAGCTGCGGCTGGGTCCAATGCAGCCATGGAGGGCTGGAGGTCCAATACCAATGTGTAGAAACAGCCTGCCTGGGACCCAGGGCAGCTATGCGGGACCAGGGGTTTGATGCTGCTATATGGGAATGGCCTGGCTGGGGCCTGGTGAAGCTGAACAGGGCTGGGTGCCAGTTGGGCTGGCCCGCATGGTTGCACTGGGGCATGGCTGGCCCCACACAGCTGAATCAGACCCCAGCTCAACCCAGCCATGTGGGAGTGTGACCTGATCCTTCCCCACAGGGCTGGCCCAGCTGGGTCCTAATCCAGTCACATGGGGCTTGGAAATTTGGCAGCAGGGTAGTGGTGACATTGTTAAATTCTGCTGCTCCTCCACCACCACATTTTCAGGCTCAGGGGGAGCCTGTGGGTTGGATTACATGGCTCTGCAGGCCTACTCCGCAGCTTGCATTTGGCCTGTGGGCTGGGGTTTGAGCACCCCTGATCTAGAGCAGCAGGGAAGATCTGGAGTAAGAGATGTGGCTGCTTTAGGTACAAGGGCTTGTGCTGAGGTGTCAACACAGTGAGTTTCAGTTCAGGAATAAGCTAAAAGTTGAAAAGAGCTTGGGTAGCAAGAGGCTGAAGGAAAGAGAAGGGAATCGAGCAGGGGTCATTCATTTTGGGCCCAGGCCAACCCCCATAAGTCCCACTGCCTGAGATGTGGTGCTGGCCCAGTGCAGTGGGTGACTTTCAGCTCTTCAGCACCACAAGTTGGCTCCTCTTCATCGGTCTTGCTAGTTAACTCTACCCAGGTCAATGGGGATCCTGAAACCCAGCCCTAATGTGTGATTCCAGCCTTCCCCCTGGTTACCTCTCTCTTATCTCAGCCAGCCTAAATGCGTCTGTTTCTCTCTGCTTCCAGTAGCTGTTATTAACTTGGTAACTCTTCTTTAGAGGAAGAAATTTCCTAGGCACTACCACAAAAGACTGGAGGGGAAATCCATCAACAGGGCTAGGATTTCACATTGGAAGCCAGAGCTCTCCTTCCTGATTCTGTTACTCGCTTGTTAGGTCACCTTGGGTAAATTGGTTAGCTCTGCACCCTCAGAAATGGTTACCCAGCTGGAGAACCCTCCATCAGGACTTGGAAAATCATTTAATCTCTCTGTCTGAGTTTTCCCTCTGAAAATGGGGGGAATAGCACTATCCTATGCCACAGCGGTGTTGGGATATGCTCAGTTGCCACAGACATTAGTGTTGGGTAAATAGCTTAGACCAGTGATTCTCAACCTTTTTAGACTCAAAGCACCCCTGGATGGATTCAAGACATCCCTTGGAAAATACCAATTCTTAGTTTTCTTTTTTTTTTTTTACTGTAGAAAAAAATAGAGCAATTCTGTTGTAAGGAACTCAGAAAACCCACAACAGTGTTTTCAACATTGTGGATTTCTATTTGAAATTTCTGGGTTTATCTTGTGAATCGTGTTCACAAACCTAACAGTGCTAATATAGTCTGGTCCCCTACAGAACCCTTGAAAATTTCTCATGGCATCCCAGGGTGCCATGACACCCTGGTTGAGAACCACTGGCTTAGACAAGCAGGGATTCATTAATTGTTCCCTTCTACCATGAACCAAATTTAATTTTCCTCAAAGGCTATCATTTTTCCTTCCCACTTTCTCCATGCTGGAAATTTACTCTTTCCATAGACTGGGAGCTCTTTCATTTAATCCTACAGAAAACCTCTGCCCTTGGGCAATCATTGGGTAGGAGACTGAACAAAAACGGACAGTGTTAGGTTATGGAGAAAGAATTTTCCGTTTAAAGTGATCAGTGGAACATGTCACTGTTCATACAGGCAAAGTGTCTGACTCGCTATAAACTACCACCTGAGGCAGCCATTTACACCACTGCAAAATGAGTGTATCGCCTTATGCCTAAAAGCTTGCTAAGAAACATTTTTCCAACTATTTGAATTGGTCTAATAAAAGATATTGGATTTACCCAAAGAACCTTGTCACCTACTACGAGCATTCACCAATGTGTCTTGAAGCACTTGCCAATAGTTCCAGGGCAATGTTAAAGACATAGTTCCCTTCCCTGCTTCCACCCCCACCTCCCACTCACAGACAGATCCTGCCAGACTGCCTGAGGCAGCAGCAGCAGGGAGTCAGACCTGCTCTCCTGTGGTGGGAGACAGAAAGAGACATCACTCTGCTCATAGTAAATGTAACAAGGGAGAGCTCTGAGCCTGCCAGAAAGACCCAGACAGCGCACAGTCAACAGGCAGAACTTCTGTCTTGCCCACACAGACAGAGGTTATGTAGGTTGACAGCAGGGGAGTGGTGACATTGTTAAATTCTGCTGCTCCTCCACCACCACATTTTCAGGCTCAGGGGGAGCCTGTGGGTTGGATTACATGGCTCTGCAGGCCTAGTCCGCAGCTTGCATTTGGCCTGTGGGCTGGGGTTTGAGCACCCCTGATCTAGAGCAGCAAGGAATCACCAAGATTCCTCAGGCAAAGCAGGAAAAGGGAAGGAAAGATGCTTTATGAGGGTAACACTCCCTGCCCACACCTGCTCCTGCTCCCTCTTCCATTTCTAGGAAAAGTCAGCGGAAGCAAGACTGCGCCCCAAAGAGATAAATGGGGGTGGATGTTACAGCAGGCTGTATTTCCTAGTAGATAAAATACTGGGAGCCAGGAGTTTGATAACTCGAACCACTGACCTGCTGAGGATCTTGAACAAGTTATTTCTTCACAAGCTGTTATTTCCTCTCCTGTCCTTTTCCTGCCCTGTCTGTTTTGATCAAAAGCCCCATGGGGAAGAGGCTGTCTCTGTGTTTGCACACCTAGCACTGTTAGGCCTTGATCCCATCTGGCACCTTGCAGGTACTACTATCATACAAGTATTAATCGTAGTGTGGATGCTTAACTTGAGAGCACCCATTTGGAACATCTTGATCATGGATCCATTAGATAGGAGCAACCCTGAGAAAAGATACGCTGGACAAGCCCTAACTCATCGTCAGGTCGTAGCCTGTGGCCATGCCATCTCATGTTGGACCATGATACTGTTGGCTCATGATACTGTAGTTAAGCAGTATTGGGCTAGGTTGATTTTTGCATGTGAGTTCTCCAAACAAAGCATGCTGGTGCAGGAAGTTATGCTGATGATTCTGTTCTGAGTCACTGTTGAATGGGGTGAAATGGGAAAATATTCTTCCACTGAAGGTGCCCTCTGTCAGATGACATGCAAAACCAAGATACTGAGGGTCAAGGTCATTAAATATCCCATGGCATTTAATTCTCATCAGAGTAATTTCATGTCTTTGTTGCTCTAAACTCTTTAATCGTTTTAGTGGTTACAGTATCCTGGTCTTAAACTGATGGAAGGCATTGCTACATGGGTAAAGTGCTCCACCTTAGAAGAGACTGCATTTCAGTGTGGAAAGGAAAGCATCTAGTCTTGCAGTCCAAGCAAGGGACTGGATCAGGAATCCTAGATTCTACCCCTGTCTCTGCCACTGACTCACAGCATTATCTTGGTCAAGTCATTTCCTTGCTATGTGCCTCACTTTACCCAGCTGTATAAGGAGATAATAATAACTAGTGTGGAAGTCTATGAGAGGTCATCTATTAATGTTCAGGAGGTGTTTTGATAAAGGGATGGTTATATAGCAGGGTAGTACCTACTAGATAATAAAATGTCCATAAACTAGACCTAACAATCTGAAGTGCCAATGAGGATGTGCAACCTCCAGAGCCAGAGCTTGTCCCCCTCCGCCTTTCCCCTCTCCCCCTCCCAACATGTCCAGCATTGGCCTGCCCGGGCATGCGTGCCCCTGGCATGCCAGGGTGAACCAGGTCTCTGTTACTTGTAGTGGGTGGAGAGATGAATGGGGAGCCAAACCAGGGAGAGGGTGCCTGCTGCTGGTTCTGCACCTGCTGCTGGATCTGCAGGGTGAGACAGGTCTCTGTCAGTGGCAGTCTTGAACTGGGACCTGGTACAGTGCTGAGTCTGGGATCACCTATCAGCAGATTGTCAGTCTCAGTTCCCATGCTGCACCAGAGTCTTGAACTTGTGTTATCACTGTGGAGCAGTCTGACAATAGTTGAACATCTCTAGATTATTTAATATAATCTCACTTAGCTTGTGTTTCACTGCTTGAACATGCAGATGCTTGTGTTTAAGGGCAGTTAACATGTAATGTTTCCATCTCCCTGCAGACTGAGTTTCCAAACCAGGAAGGGCATCTTGAGACCATCTGGGTCAAGATACAAGGAGAACATGGGGATGGGGGACTTACTTGTAGGAGTCTACTATAGACCCCCCCACCAAGAGGAAGACCTAGATCAGGAATTCAATAGAGAACTAGTCAAAGCGACATGTTCCCAATGTTTGATCATCATGGGGAACTTCAACTTCCCTGACATCTCTTGGGATGAGCGCATGGCCAAATCTGACAGGTCACATAGCTTTCTCACATGCATCGATGACCTGTACCTAACCCAGGAGGTCTATGGACTGACTAGGGGAAAGGCATTGCTGGATCAGGTCCTGGCCAAAGGGGAGCATCTGGTGAGTGATCTGCAGATCGAGGGGAAACTTGGTGACAGTGACCATGAATTGGTCACCTTCTTAGTTCACCGAAGAGTGGGCAAACCCCTCAGTAAAACAGAAATCCTTAACTTTGGGAAGGCTGACGTCTGCAAGCTGAGAGAACTGGTCAGTCAAGCAATCAGAGGCTGTACCCCCCAAGAAAAGGGTGTACATGAGGAATGGTCATTGCTCAAAAACATAATCTTTGAAGCACAGGGCAAAGCCATCCCTTCTTGCAAGAAATGCAGTCAATGAGCAAGGAAGCCCCTACAGGTGAATAAGGAACTGTTGGACCTCATTAAGCTCAAAAGAGTAGCCTACACCAACTAGAAAGCAGGAAACATTACCAAAGAGGATTACTCTGCACTCGCTTGCACCTGCAGAGAGTGGCCAAGAAAAGCCAAGGCACAAACCAAACTTAGGCTAGCTATGGGATCAAGGACAACCATAAGTCCTTATTTAGATATGTGGGAAGTAGGAAAAGGAACAAGGACTGTATTAGGCCCCTGAGAGATCCAACAGGGCAACTGACATCAGATGCTCAAGAAAGGGCCAATCTCCTAAATGACTTTTTTGCATCAGTTTTTCACTCTCCCACGAGGATCACACTGCCAGGAACAGCACAAACCGATTTGGGAGCGGGTGATGGGCCCAAAATCGATATGGATCAGGTGAGGGAACACCTTGAGAAACTGGACATTCACACGTCTGCAGGCCCAGATGGAATGCATCCGAGGATCTTGAAAGAGCTGGCAGACACCATTACATCGCCCTTGGCAGAGATATTTGAAAAATTGTGGAGCTCAGTCTCGGATGACTGGAAAAAAGCCAACATGGTCCCTATCTACAAGCAAGGGAGGACAGATGTCCCAGGGAACTGTAGACCAATCAGTCTGACATCCACCCCTGGAAAAATCCTGGAGAAAATTATCAAGGGATCCATCAATGCCAGACAAACGGAAGGCAAGTTTCTGAGTGCCAGCCAACATGCCAGTCTTGCCTGACTAAACTCATCTCCTTCTATGACCAGGTAACATATGCCCTGGACAAGGGAGACAATATGGAGGTCATTTATCTGGACTTCGAGAAGGCCTTTGACCTAGTTCCCCATGATGTCCTCATGGTTAAGCTGGGGAGCTGTGGCCTTGATCATCATATGTTCCAATGGCTAGGCAACTGGCTACAGGGTCAGACCCAAAGAGTACTAGTTGAAGGGACCAAGTCAACATGGTGCAGGGTTACCAGTGGAGTCCCTCAGGGCTTGTTACTCAGGCTAGTATTCTTCAACGTTTCCATCAATGTTCTAGATTTGGGAGTCAGATGTGAAATGGCCAAGTTCGAGGGTGATACCAAATTATGGGGGAGGGCCATTGCACTGCAGGACAGGTTGGGAATACAGGCCAACTTGGATGCACTCTCAAGGTAGGCCAACCAAAATGGGATGGCCTTCAATGCAGAGAAGTGCAAGGTGCTACACCACAGCAGGAAGAACTCTCAGGTCCCCAAGGGATAACAAGGTCTAACGGCCATAAACCCCAGGAAGGCCAATTTAGACTGGATATAAGAAAAAGGTTCTTTACAGTGCGTGTATCCAGGATCTGGAACAAACTACCTGCAGAGGTGGTGCAAGCACCTACTCGGGACTCCTTCAAAAAACAGCTGGATTTATTTCTTGCTGGGGTCACTTGATCCCAGCTGACTTCCCGCCTATGGACCCGATGATCTCATGAGGTCCTTTCCAGCCCCTAATGTCTATGAATCTATGAATCTGGCCATTTATTTGGAAATCCCCTGGGTGTATTTGTGTGAGAAGGCACAGAATCATTTTCTTTCTCTTTGCTCTACTTTATCTTGTAGGTACAGATAGGGTCAGCTGGTTCAGCTTTCCTCCTCACAGCATGGGGTAGTCGCCTGTGCTCTTCTCTCATCAGTTGTGGTTGCTGTTGTGGAGGAAAATGTCTTTTTGCAGGGTTGGTTCTTTGCCAGGCTCAAATGAGGCTACATACTCCAAAGAGGACCCAAGTGGCCCTCTATCCAGTCCATGGCTTGTTCTTTTGCTCCCACCGTTGGTAGGAACTTCACTAATACTAATTCCCCCTGCCAGCTTTCAAGGGGACTTAGCCTCCCTATTGCTATTAGGTATCCTGATCCAAAAGCAACAATGATCAGTTTTGCAAGGGGTACCATCCATCCATCCATCCATCCATCTATCTGTCTGTCTGTCTTTCCTCAGCTCAGAAGGCAGACTGGCTTTACACCTTGTGTAACCGGGGGAGGGACTCTTGATGGAATGACCTAGGAGCAGCTAACTCTGCTATCACTGGGGAGTCTGCTGTGGATGACAAGAGAGGTGCAAAGAGAGCTCCCTGTTTGCTCATGAAGGAAGAGGATGACAAGCAGGTGCATTTGTTTGAATGGAGGTCTTTTGGGATGTGTTGAGCTGGAAGAAGCACTGCCTACAGGGCTAGAGAAGTAAAGCTGGCATCCCTGCATGCCACAGGACACCCCCTTTGGTTATTTGGATGTGTGGGGCAGAAAGTAGCTACTGAAATCTCAGATACTCCCAAGAGGTTTCTATCTACCCATATGAATAGTAAGAAAGAATGGCTTGAGCCTGGGGCCTCAGTTACTAGTTCTAGCAGAGCAGAGAGCTCTGAACTCCAAACACTCTTCCCCTCTGTAATTACATTTTATTTTTAGGTGTCCCTTCCTTTTTCTATTTCAAGTTGCGTCCTCCGCAGTGTAAACCGGAGAAGGTGCACTGAGCCGAACCCGCGGTGTTTGGGAAGCAGTAAAACGCGGCTTCTAAACTGGGCTACAAGGCGTAGGAGCCATTGGCGAAGGCTGGCAGGGAGCCCTGGCACAGCACAGACCACAGCTCTCCCTGAACAATGCTGCAAGAGAGCAGGCTGCTCAAGTGGTTCAGAGTGGGGGGAATGAGTGAGATGGGCCATGGCTTGCTTGGAAAAACATAGCTGACTTGTATCTTAACTGAACTTTGAGCAGGTGGAACCCTCTTCTAGTGTATTATGCCTCTCAACCTTTGACTAATACCCAGATGATGTGCACAGAGGTCCCAGCCCTTTTTCTCAGGTTGTAGAAACTAATGCTGGAGGTGCCCAGTTCAGTCTGTAAATTGTGGCTGATAGTGGCTTTGTTTACTCTGTTGAAAATATGTCCCATCGTATAAAACAACTGTTCCATTTTCCTACCTTTGTTCCCATACCACCTCACACTTGACTTGCTCAACACTTCTGTCTGAACAACACAGAAGCAGTAGCAGAGGGCACAGGGATGGTAGAGTTTTGAGAGAGCTTGCAACTATCCCCTTGTTCCCTCTACCAAGTATGCAAGGTTTAGGTGAGACAGGATCCAGATTTGCCAGCATTCAACTGTGAGTTTTTGCAAATTCAGACCTGCCTTATGAAGTTTTGCAAAAGGAAAGCCTGTCCCTGACTGTTTCCTCACTTTAAAAATAGCCTCTAAGAAATGCTAAGGTAAACATGTCTTCTATCCCAGGCAACCACTCTCTCTCTCTGAGTGAAGAGGAGATTTGATCCTAGGCTTACCTTGTACCACCTTAACATAAGACCCCCTGCCAAAGCATCCCCAGCAAGTCCTGTCCAACATCCAATTACCATCTGGCTGTTATAACCCCTACACTAACTATTCAAACCTCAGGGCCATTAAGATGGGGCCTTATCTTTTGTATGCCTCTGTAAATGGATCTGCCTATAAAGGGAACTCCCCTGAGGTGGATTATAGAAAAGTTAAGTCTGGATCCAACAAAAGGCAAGTCTCCAAACATGCCACTTCCCTACCCTCTGCCTTTCCCCTCCAGAGACAAATTCCTTCTCTGTGCCTCTTCCCTGCGTTTACTCTTGTCTCCCAATCCCTGCCAACAAAAGTCAGCTCCTTCCAGCCCAACACCTTTTGGCTGCATGCTGCCCTATTGCCAGGTGCTCTTTCTAGCGCTTGCTGTTGGATCTGGGATCCTGTCTCTTTGGCTTTAGCCTGCTCAAACTATCCTCATTGTCTTGCAGCCTCTGAGTTCATCTTTCAATAGCAATGAGAGTTCTCTTGTGGCTCAAGTCCAATATATAGTGTATCCAAGTCCTACTATGCTCATATCTAACCAAGCTATAACTGCATCACTGCAAGTTGTTAAGTGACCAGACAGGTCCTCAAATGTTTCTGTCCTATCCAGGCCACCAGTTATACTGCAAACTGCTCAGCAGCCAATGTGTGATTATTAGCTCCTGGGCTCTTTTCAGAGCTCCCTCCTACCCCATTTTGAGGACACCACCAGCTAGTCAACCCTGATGCAAAGATGACCCCTGACATCTGAGCTGATGAGACAGGGGAACAGGCCTGGATCCCCCTCACACTACTCCCCAAATAGGCTACACACTATGGCCTTCTCAGGCTGGGATAGAATCGGTGCTGCCTTTGGGTGGCACAGCAGACATGGCACAGCTGTAGGTGTGGAGGAAAGGAAGATACTAACAGGCTAAGAGGGCTTTAAAACCCCCTGGGCTGCAGTCCTGCTCTCTGCCTACCCTTGTTGCTTTGGGCCCATCACAGGCAATGAGAATTCCTTGGGCCTGGAACAATGTGCAAGGCAGCGGCTGGGCCTGGAATAGCAGATTTACCATTGCAGATGGTTTCAGTTAGTGCTCAAGATACATTAAAGCCAGCAAGGTTTATATTTAGCAGGGCTTCTTTAAGAGGAAAGCCTTTTATCCTCCTGGCTGGTCATCCATCAAGCCCTTCTGAGGGTGGGTCGCATCTCCAAATAGATCCCACGGACAAGCAGCCACTGTGAAACCACATTTCCTCCTGGGACGGCCCTCGAGAGACAGGCGCTTGCTGTGGCGAGGCCTCTGGTCGCCAGCATTAGAGCAGACTGGTCACGGGAGCTGGCAGGAATACAGAGCAGAGGCAGGGACATAACCAACTTGGGCACTGACTTGGCACCATGGCATTTAAACTGTCCTGGGGCCCCCAGTCTTGCAGTTCTTACTTTCATTGCATGGAGGGGAAATTCCAGTTGGATTTTCAACTTGTTCCAGTTGCCCAGCTTTGCTCTGAAACAGCCAGCAGTGTAGTGGGCTCTAGGGACATGGGTCTTCTGTTGGAGAGTAGTAGATAAACCAACAGAATACAGTTATACAATTCTGATGGAGCCTACTGACATTTCCATTGTGGCTGATAGCAATTTTTCTTGTGTAAGGACTGAAGCCATATTATCAATATGCTGGCATCATAATTTAAAATGGCAACTGTAGGCAGGATGCTGGTGATAAGACTACTACGGTGCTGGGATGCCAAGTGACAAAACAGTGAGGTTATCTGGGGTTTAAACTAAGGGTCAGCAATTGGACATTCGCTCTTGAATGTGCCCTTTGAAGGAATCCATCAGCCATTGCCATGGTATTACCATTCAGTCTCTCATTGTTGTAGAGCCATGGCTTACTATTATGAGACTCCAAGACACTCTAAGGAAACTCACAATGGTTGGAAATCCATGCTGCCATTGCCATGAGTCACGTTCCTCATGTTCCTGGAGCTCTGGCAATGGCATAGCATTGGCATGTAGCTCTTCAGGCTAGATGGCTTAGGCACTCCTGTGGGATTCTGTGCCCTGATGAATTTCTGTTGGTATTGCTAGGGCAGAAAGCTCTAGCAAAGGACAAACCTAATGTATAGGACTGCAAACAATGGGCTTGAGTGTCCTTTCAATTACACCAGCATAAATTACAGTGGATTTACTCCTGTGTTACACTTGTATCAGGAGGAGTGGATTGAATCCCCAGTGGGTGCTTCAGAGGCTTGTGAGAGAACACATGCATTTGATCATTGCCACTTGCTTGGCTTTACTATGTGTTGATGCTGCTGCTTTCATTTCTGTGGACTGGTCTGTAATATCCAAAACTGCCAGTTCAAGCCGTGTCTACAGATTATCCTCTGCCATCATAACAGTCCATCCCAGCATCAGCAAAAACAATTTTTTTAGTCTCAAAGATACCAGTGTCCAAAGCAGACCAAGTAAATTACAGCCCTGGGGCAGCAGAACTCATCCAGAATTATCCTTCTGATTCCAACGATGTTCCTGCTCTGGGAAGCCACTGGGGGATTTGGATGGAGCTGTGTACGAACACAAGTGAAACCAGTTTGTAACTGGGACCAGATTGAGATGGAACCATTTCCTTTACTGTCTTTCCAAGAATGAACTTTATTTTTTCAGTTAATCTGAAATAAGGAATACAGGGACCTCCTCCCCCTCCCCCATTTGCTTCTGGATGCTTTCCCACAAAAACACTGAAAATGAAACATTTATTTTTCTACCCAGTGAGAAAGTTTCTTCTTTCTGGGAAGAGGTGCAGGGTCAGGCTAGAACCACTGTCATCTCTGCTCCACCAGGGAATGACAAAAATCAGAGACGCATACTGGAATGCAACTCTAGCCATGCACCCTACTGTCCAGTGGAGGAAGTTCAAGGACAGATTTGTGCACATGCAGAAACAGCTACACTTAATGCTGGCTAGAAAGTTCATTTCATGGGGGATCTGCTCTCTTGGATCCCCTCAAGTCTATCCAAAGGACCAGGGTGCTTTGGGGAGGAGGAGAAGGAAAGATCTCCTAGGGTAACAAGTGAACCAAAGAGTTCATCCCTACTGGATCAGGCAGCATCTTAGAGCAAGAACCAGGGTAGCCGCCACTTGAATGCTATGTGGAAAGTAGTGTCAACCCTGTAATGAACTCGTCACAGCTATCCCCATGTCAGAATAATGTTGTAGCCCATGTCATTTGGTATCCAATCCCTTTTAAGGGCCAACACAAGGAGTCTTCAAAGGAAGGCACAACCCCCTTCTGTATAGTATATCTCTGCCCTCATAGTGTGGCTGTGGTGTGTTACAGTGGGTGGGGTACTGTCCAGGGACTTAGAAGAGCTGGCTCCAAGCCCTGGAGCTGTCACTGACCTACTTTGCCAGCATAGTCAGTTTGTTTCCCCTCCCACTCTTTGTCATTCTTGTCTATTTAAGGTGTGAGCACTTTGGTGCAAGGACTGTCTCTTACTATGACTCCATAATGCATATGGTGTAAGAGACCTGAATGCTACAACAAAGTACCTAACTATCCAGTACACTCCTAAAAAGAACAGTCTGCTTCTGCCCAGCATGCTGAACCAGCACTGAGTAGTGCTATCCAACATGTAGCTGGTCTCTAATGCAGAAATGCAGACAGGAAATGACCAGGTAGTTCCCTACAACTAGAGGTAGTTGGGCAGGGTCCTGCAGCTTCCCTTGTGGGGACCTGAAAATTGAGGGGTGCATATGGGAAGTGTATCCCTGCCACTCTTCTGTCTTTAAGAACAATTGTGACAGTCTATGCTTACAGGGAGCTGGGGGTGGTGGCAATTCTAGTTCACCTCCCACCTCCCCTCTCTGGGTTGCAAGACCTCCCAGTGAGAAACCCAAGCCCAGAGCTGTGGTGACAGATGCTGCCGGGGAGGAACCTCCAGTCTCGAAGGCTCTAACCACCCAAGGAACCAGCCTCTCCGTCCCCACAAATTGCAGGCTCCTGCCTGCCCTTTCAAGGCACGCAGGGAGATGGATGACAGAGAACACGAAAAAATCTGCCCCCACAACCAGCCACCCCCACACCCTCCCTCCTCTCTGTCTCATGGGCACAACCTCTGTTATCTCTGCAGCTAGACAAAGCTTTCAGCAGCGCTGCTATGGTCTTGCATATGTATGTTTATATGTGTGTGCAAATTAACCACCCCAGGAAAAGACTGTACTGATGTGTGAGTGCTGGAGCCAGCAGGAGCCTGATATAAGCACTGAGCTCACCACAGTCTCCCCTTCTCCCCCACCTCTCCCTCAGAGGGCTCAGACGCAGGCATGTTGTGACACCTCCGCAGTCAGCCAGGGAGGGTTTGAAACACAGCAAGCAAGCAGCAGTGAAGAGCTCATGTCTGGCAGTGTCAGGGGAGATGCCAAAGGGGTTCACTGCTCCCACCCACACCCAATGGGTCCTGGGGTTTCTTTGCTTCTGCCAGTCTTGGGTCACTACAGAGAACCTGAGCATTAGCTGGCAGCAACATGCTTGGTAAGTGGAAAGGCTCATAGACTTATACAGGCTTGGCTCTGGGCTAGGAGTCATAGGATCAGGGTTCTGGGTTCAGCTCTGCCATGTATGACAAGGGGCAGGCAGTTCCTTTGCCTGTGCTGTGACTCAGCATCAGTATGGAGATAGTGATTCTTCCTTTTCTCCTTCTATTTGTGTGTCTTGTTTACCTAGACCTAGCTCCCCAACACAGAGAAATGCCTAATTTCTGTTAAAATCAACAGTACTAACCACCTAAGTATCTTTGAGGAGCAGAATCTCTTTAGGACATCCACTGTCTCTCACCCCAGATAGGAATCCTGCCCACTGCAAGAAATCCCTCCCTCACAGTATGTCATAAAAACAGATACAGAGATTAGATAGAGGTTTAAAGAATAGTAGATAAATCATAGGCTTCATCTCTGACTCTGGACATTAAATTCATACAGGCACAAGGGGCTTTGACCCACTCAGAGCCTCAAAATAGGCCTTAAATAGGAACAGATGGTATCTAAACTTGTGCTGTTCCTCTGCAAAGGGGTGAATTTCCTTATGAAAGAACTGTGTCTAGGTCTTGGAAGAACTCATCTGTGTAAGAGCCCTGATAAAGACAACTTTGTTCATCTGGCTCATCATTGGAGGCTAGTTCTAGAACAGTGGCTAGGAAAGATCGTATGAACCCCAAGATCTGGTGGGAAAAAAATGGATGGTGGTAAAAGAAGCTGGATATGGTGATATAGAAGGTAGTCTACAGAGCTTAGGTAGAGGACAGCATGACAGAGGGGACGGAGGACTGCTTTGGATTGCATACCAGTGCCTGAAACAGTGTCTTGAAATCCACATGTACTTGAGGCCTGGGCTGTCTATCCCCTGAGGTATGTTCCTCTAGAATCACATCTCCTTCTCTGTCAGAATTGGTTGCCTCTCTCAGTATTGTCTCTAAATTATGACTACAGCAGGTTATGGTTAATGGAGTTCAGCTCAGGTCCCTGGGGGGACCTAAAGGAGCTGTCCCCCATTCATGTGTGGTGGGAACCTTTAATACAGAAAACATCCAAATTAGAAGGTGAGGGAGGGTTGCAGCTGCTCATAAATACAGCCCTACCTGTCAGAAATGCAGCTTTTCTGCTTTTATTGCTGCCTCTGATTTACTGCACGGGCCAGGTGCCAAACTGTAAGTGCTACCAGAGCGAATAAGACAAGTGGATGTGTGCACAGCAAGTTCACTAGTGCGTGCATTTGTACACACACGTATGTGTGTACATAGTCTAACACAGAATCACTTCTCTCCTGTGCATTTAGATTATTTCAACACACCTTTCTCTGCAAGAACCAAACCTGATAACTCAGAATCAGGAAAAATTCTTGTGTACTGTAGGGTGGGCTCCTTATTCTTCCTCCTGTCCCCACTCTCTCTCTATTCTCTCTCCTGTCCCCACCCCAAAAATTGTCTTACAGGCCCTGTCGTCACATGTGGGATTTTCATAAGTGCTCAGAATTGACTTTACTATGTTTTTACTGTGCTTACTTAGTTTTACTGTGGTTTTCCTACTGCAACTTATTTTCTTTTCAGGGGTATATTTATCCCATGGCTTGGATGAGGTGTGCCTGGCCCATCTGTGGGACACATGAGGCCCACAGTCTGGCCCCAAGTGCTGGCTTCAGCCCACAGAGCCTGTCTTATATAGGTGCTGCATACAGCACACTCCTTGGAGTGACCCCATGAGCTTCTTGCAACATGCATACTGGCTTCAGCCCCATGCACTGCATGCCACATGCTGGCCCCAGCCCCACAAGTGGCACACAGTACATGGGGCTGGTTTAGGGTGTGTGCTACACACAGTGCCTGGGGTCAGTCTGGGGTGTGTGCTGCATGGGGCATCCATGCGGGACCAGTCCTGTACTCTACATCTGACATGCACAACCGGTTGGTAGGCCTGATCTGATCTGGCCTGGCCTGGCCTGGCCTGGCCTGGCATGGGTGCCACATGCAGTGCGCACACTGAACTGGCCCTGCATGCTGTGTGCCTGTGCTGGCTCCAAGACGTACGTCTTGTATAGCCCATGGCAGATAGGCTCCACGTGCTACATGCAGCTTACAGGCCTGGGGTATGCTGGTCAGAGACCCATAGGAAGCACGCTTACCAGATGATAGGGCTCCACTGGCTGGATCTGGCTCACGGGCCATATGCTTGACCCCCCTGATTTACACCAAAATGCTCCAGTCCTGTAAAAGATGCAATGGCAGGAAGCAGCTCTGCCCCAACTAACTCTAGCAGAATAGATTAATAATGAGGACAAACACTTGTTGCCTGCAACAGCTCCTAGAAAGAATATATTTCACAAAATTTACCATGGGGCAGAATTTCTGCAGAGATTGAGCTGTGTTTTCATTCTAGGAAACAGAATTTGTAAGATTATATAGAACAGCGCCATCTGCTGATTCCAGCTGTGGAAAAGACTCCAAGAGATAACCAATTTACTACATCCTTTGGTAATCTGTTCCAAATTAATTACCTTCCCTGTTAATAATTTGCACTAGTTATTTATTCACAAAATCCACTTACTGTGCTATAAATTTACACAGCCAAACAGCAATGTCAAAGAGATTTTTTTCTTTAATAACCCCCATGGGATGCCCTCAAACATGCTTCCTGCATGGAGATTAGCCCACTAGTGCCTCAGTGACTGTTGTGCTTACTTTCACTGAGTCATCATTACAGCTGTATTCATATTCCCACTTGAGTTTGCCAATTCACGTTTTATTTAGCAACCAGCATGACTCACCCAGTAGGAAGATGACAGTGAATGGAAAGGAGACCGAGTGATATTGACATTTAATGTTTAGTTTCTTAGGGCCGAACGCTTCCTAAATTTCCTGGCTTAAAATCTCTGAAGCACTAAAGCTGACATTTGCTGTTGCCCCAGAGTAGGAGCTATAGATGCATAAAAGATATGTGCAAAAAGGTAACCAAGCCACCCCTAAGTAGGAGAGAAAGGGAGGTGTTCAGCATAGAGCACACATGGCAGTGCTAAGTAGAGCTGTGCCAACGGTGGTTACAAAACATGAAACCACGCTGAACTCTCTGGGTTTCAGGTTTGACTTCATGCTTTGAAACTCAGCCAGGTGCTCGAGCCTAGGCAGGGGAGGTTTTGGGGGTGAATCTCAACAAATCTAGGTTTGCCAAATTTCACAACATTATTGTATGTCTTGGAGGTTTTAGTGTTTTTCTCAAAGTTCCAGCTGTTGGAATTGAGCTATTGCATCTGTAGCTTCCATTCTGTTAAAAAAATTAAAAAATTATAGCTCTCTGAATGTCAGAGAAGCTTGAAAAAATGATGAGTCCTCTTTAAGAGTTGAAAAAGTAGGAAGGCAAGATACTCTTTTGAAAAGGATTGCATAATTTTGGGAGAGGCAGACTCATGAAATTTAATTCTTCAGGGTTGGCAATAGTAGGATAAACTATGATTATTTTTTCTGAGTGATTAAATTAAGTAAAACTTAGTTGCCCTTGTTCAGTTATAGTGAAATAGAGCAGTGCATGGTGGGAATTGTAGTTCTCAAGAGCAACATCCTCCATACTCAAGACAAAGTGTTAATGAGGTAGCGGGAGTGTCTACACATGCATTTGGTTGGGCCTGAGTTTACTCTGGTGTAAAATACTTTGTAGTAAGTGATTTTGAGCAGGTGTCCACATATGCAGGGATTAGGGAGCAGATTTGCTGCTCTTTGCACCAAGTTTCCTGCAGCCCAGCAATAGGCCCCAGCCACCGCCAGGGGGAGCTCTAGGTTCCCCCTGGGTGGTAGCCCAGGGGCTGGCAGGGAGCAGGACCAGGAGACAGCAGTCTCCCGGGGATGGAAGGGGGCGAAGCTGGGGGCACTGCCTGCTGCTGGGGCAGGGACACTGTCCTACTGTTCCTGCAGCAGGGAGCTCCTGGCCCTGGCTCCTGGATCAGGGGAAAAGGATTTGGAAAGAGCTGCAGGAGAGAGGCAGGTCCCCAGACCCCTGCCTTGATCTGCTGGTGGGGCAACTAGCAGCTCTTTCCAAGTCCCATACCTTGATCACCTGATTGGGGGACAGGGCTGGGACCTGTCCTTGACCAGGACAGTTCCCAGCCCCCATCCTGCATGCCCGGTGGAGGCTGGGCTGCTTGTTCCCCACCCAGGTCCATGAACCCAGAGCTGAGCGGGGAACAGTCTGGAGGACTTGTTCCCCTCCCAGCTCCATGAGCATGGTACTGGGGGGAGAACAGGCTAGGGGGCTTCTTTCCTGCCCAGCTCCATGCGTGCAGAGCTGAGTGAGTAATAAGCTCCCCAGTCTGTTCCCCCTCCAGCTGTGCAGTTGCAAAGCTGG
Source organism: Crocodylus siamensis (assembly GCF_052110815.1). Lineage (NCBI taxonomy): Eukaryota > Metazoa > Chordata > Crocodylia > Crocodylidae > Crocodylus > Crocodylus siamensis. Next base: position 162,840,533 of record NC_143398.1, read on the forward strand.
GTGGGGAACAGGTTCCCCTGCCCCTACCAGCAGGGAGATCCCAGGGCCAGCTTCAGGGCTGGTGCAGGGAGACCCTTATCTTTCAGCTCTGGATTTGCAACCACAGGGCTGGCACTGGAAGATAAGGATCTCCCAGCCCCCATTCCCCAATTATGATCTCAAAGAAGGGGGCCGCAGCAGGCAGCTCCTGGGGCTGGGAGCTATCTCTGACCCCTAGATGTCTATAAAAGTGCTGCTGTGCCATTACTAATCCTGAGCAAATTTGCTAGTTGCATCTGCTGGTAGCAAATTTAATTGGGATTTGGGAGGTTTACTGTGTAGTAAGCATATGCACGTGTAGACACACATGCTTACTTTGCAATAAAATATGCTAATGCCCAGTTAAGTGTCACATGTAAACGTGCCCAATGAGTAGGAAAGAGATTCAGCTGAATGTACAGAAGAGAGCACCTGCTTCTCCGTCTCCCCTGGGGGGAAGGGGAGGAAGCTGTGCGCCTCACCTCCTAGAATGGAGCAGAGAGAGCTCTCGCTTTTGTTTCAGTTGGCTTTAACCATAGTATGTTTGCATTGTGGAGAGTCTGGACAGCAGGTTGCCACACTTGTCTTACCCTGGTCATAATCAAGGCCTGAATGTTGAGATCCTTGAATGTGAAGCCTAGATCCCCTTTCCAGGTTTGGAACATTTGCACCTGCCACTTGGGAAAAGCCAGTTTCCTCTTCTGGAATTTGGAAGTAGAAATTTGATCTTGCCTAAACTGGGCCATTTCCTCCTCTTTATTTTCTCCTACCTCTCCTCTGTCCTCCACTGCCCACTGCTTCCTTACAGTTGTTTCTTGGTCAGTGCTCCTTCCCTTACTCCAAAAGGCCTTAATGAGGAAAAGGGTATTAGAGACAGCAGAGATTGGTGCATCCTCCTCTTGTTGCTAGAGCAGCCCAAGACTAAGGTCTATACAATGCATCACACTTTCATGTGACAGTGGCACATTACATATGCAAAATACAAGCACTAATTTTTAGAGCATCCCAGTAAGGTAGGAAAGAATGCATTATCCTCGTTGTACAGAGGAGGAAACTGAAGACATAATTTACTGAAGGTGACAGTATATCAGTGTCAAAGCCAGGCCTGGTAGAAACAGTCAGGCATCGTAGAAACCAAGACTCTTACCTCCAGGATGCACACTCTAATACTTGTATTTTACACTAGGACCCATCCACTAGTTTTAGGCTTTGAACTCCCTTTGTTTGGTGAAATGGCCAAATTTTGATACAGTTCAGAATCAATATGGAGTATGTTGCTTTGACTTTATTTGGCTTTATGTTAACTTTTTTATTATGTTACAATTTCCTTTCTTTCTTTGCTATATAGTATAGATTTGAATATTATTCTTCTATCTATTACTTATCATTTTATGTTATGATATTTGGACACTATTTAAATCAGAAGTTCTCCAAGTTTTGCTTTTGAGGGGCCATTTCAAATGGGCATTCCTGGATGGTGGGCCATAACAAAGAGGCATTTAAATAAATGCAGCCTGTGATTAAAATTTAAAATAAATATTTAAATGAAACACTTTCAGCAATTTAATTTTGACATGTTTGCTTCAATTATTTAGAATGTGGATTTTTTGTCCAGATTTGGGATAAAAGGACATTTTGAAACATCAGAATTTCCCACAGGCTGGTAATTCTGTTTTTAACCAGCTTTACTCTCAGTTTCTAAGATATCAGTACAATAGTGTCAGGATTCACCTTCACCCTCAGCCTCCATGTGGCTCAGCTCCCTGTACTGTTCTCAGGAAAATCCAAGCCTCCATGTGTTGAAACATACTGGACCTTCTTCCCTTTGTACCAGCAGAGCTGCCTTAAAATTGCTCCTGTGATCAAAAGAGAGAGACCCTGATTTCCATGAATGGTCTTGGTTACAAGTGTAAAATGCCTTTAGGTTTCTTCCTCTTGATACTGTGGGATAGGCCTGCACTGATTCTCTCTAGCCTCCTTCTCCAGGTCCTGTGAGGCTCTCTCCTTTGATGCCTCTCTTCTCTGAGCTACTTCAAACAGTCTGGGAGGGTGGTTCAACCAGGGCGGTAATTACACCCTTTTGCAGGTCACTGGTACATAGCCCCTTTGATGTGATTTTACCACCCAGCCTTGTTGCCAAGAGCCACACACACGCACACATACCATGGAGTTCAGTCTCCCTAGCAGCTCTGCCCTAGGGGGCTTATGGGAAGGTGGGAGTGGACAGCGGAGGCAAGGAAATGAGATGAAGGAGGGTGGTTTTTAAAAAAAAACCCATAGACCATCCACCAAATCTTTATTTAACCCTTCAGGTGCCCAAGCACAATCCCATATGACCTGCACATTGGCACACAACAAACTTCTCTGCCAAGAGCAATATGAGCAATATGAGTTTAAGTCCATAGGAGGTTCTCGGGGTCTAGTGTAAGCCACATGCACTCTGACGTTAACTGAGTGCTGGGCATCTCCTCACATTCCCATGTCATCTCCATCCCCTCATCTGAACAGCTTGGCAGGGCATCTAACACTTGGGTAGACACACCTCACAGTGCCCTTCAGCTGGCTGAGGGACAGGCATGATTTATGGTCCCAGTCTTGATACAAGCAAGATGCTTTTGCTAATACTAATATTTTTGAAAGCCATTCCTTTTACTGCTATATTATTAAGTCATTGCAGAATCTAAGGCCACATCCAGATGAGTGTGGCTGTGTGGTATGTGGTGCCCCAAACATGTCTGCAGCGCCACATATTGCACATTTAGATGTTCTCTGTGCTGCAAGGGTGCACTGCTCTGGGGTTTTTTTCCATGGGTTTTTTTTCCTCTCGGGTCAAAAAAACCTGCAGAAAAAAATGTGGAGCAGCACATGCATAGGCAGTGCATACCACTCAAAAGTGGAGCTGGGCTGCCCAAAGCTATGGTCCAGCTGCCAGCCAGGCTCCGCGCGACAGAATCACCACTGCTGCAGCCCCAGGAGGCCTCCAGGACCCCAGGTAAGCTGCTGGAATCAACCCAGTACTGGCTCCAGCCTCCTGTACCCCACCCAGGGTAACCTGCTGTGTGCCAAAGTGTGTATGGCACAGACATTCCTCATGGCCAAGCAGCAGCAGCACAAGGTGTGCTGTTACTTGTCCCCAGGGAACCAAATGTCCACATTCATCTGGATACACCCTAAGCATCTAGATTAGTGTAATGTATGATTGTGTCCAGTTTATATGACATCAGTGTAGATTCACTTACTTACCATAGGTTTTCATCTGGCCCCTGTTCCCGTGGTATTGGAGGACCACACGACCTCTCCATACCCCACCTGTCAGAGAGAGGACACAGAGGGCACGTCTGCATGTGCATTAATGTGCCATAGTTCTTGTGCATTAAGTTTAGTACTTGTAATAACAGGTACTAACTCAATGCGCAGTAACCGAAGCTACTGCTCAATAGCACTGGTACATGCCTTTTAGTGATGCTGATGCACAGTAGACTAATTCTACTGCAAATTAGCACAATAGCACAGCTTTTGCCATGATGCGCTGATGCGCAGTAAAATTAGTCTATTGCACATTTTAGTGTCTCTTGTAGGTGTGCCCAGTGAGACTATAGCTACTGGCTGAGGATATCCAGGAAGCCCAGGATTCAGTGGAGATTTGAATCTGGGTATCCTACAGTTTGGGGTAGGGCCATAACCACTGGACCATCCTTTGCTTCTTGTCTTAAATACAGATTAACTTGCAATTGTCATATACCCAGCTTTGCTTAGCCTTTGGCTTGTGGTCTGCCTAACCCCTGTTTCATTTACCTGACCTTCCCAGTACTGTGCACTCAGTACAAGAATATCACCCCTGATTCTGCGAAGCAGTTAAATACATGCTTAGAGTCCCATTGAAGTCAATGGAATTTAAGCAATCACTTTACAGAATCAGGGTCTAGAAGAGTCATATTGTCCAAATGAGAACCCCTTTGAACTTCGCTCTCAGACGTGCTTGGCTTTTCCCATGTTTCTGGGCTTTGCTGGTTGTCACCTGAGGCCTGGAAGGGTATTTTTTTATCTTTCTTGGAAGAACTGGGTATTGGCTGCAGCAAAAGCTAAGAATTTTGAGACTCCTCCTGGGACTACAAAGCCCAGTTTCCTGGTTAGAAGGTCTTGCCCCTCTGCTCAGGGCAGAGGTGTAGCAATCTCATTGAGTGCCTGGGGTGGGGGAAAGGGGCAATGATATGCCAGTCACAGTAGATTATGGGAGGGCAGGTGGATGAGAGGAAGGACTATCTTATCTGCCTGGGCTCTTGGTCAGTGGTAGCAGTGGCGGCAGTCCTGTGGCTGGGCTTCCTGGGAGTAGATCCTGGTACCCCATTCACCAGCTGGCCCCTTGAAACACTGCTTGCTGCAGTTCAGCACTGCACTGCACTGTCCAGCTCCCGTGGCCAGGCAGGGGCAGCGCAGGACTTCTCCTGCATGGATAGCACTCCTGGTGGAGGGATTCTGGTGCCCCTGCATAGTTGCCACTAGGGAGTGTGTGCCCCACTTGCCCCTCCCTAGTTTCAGTACTGGCTCAGGGTTAGCCCAATTGCCACATTTGGAATGAGGAAGGTTGTGCCTGGTCAGATCAGTGTGGACTGTGTGGGGGTTTGCTTCCCTCTGTGGTTGGGGGTGGGGAGCCATGATCCTCTTCCTTGGAACTCTTCCTGTCCTTGCAGTGGCAGAACACAGACAGTGCCCTCGTACCATGCTTTAACTGTGGCAGGTTAGGGTATTCTTGATGTTTTAGAGCATTGTGTCTGATAGTTGTGTGCTGGGTTGTTTGTGTTGTTTTAAGAATAGGTTAGACAAGGGCTGTTCAACTTCATTGCAGCCAGTGCCATATGGGGCACCATGCAGCCTCTGGGTCACCAGTATGCCAGACATATGCTGCGAGGATGGATCTAGAATCACCCCCTCGCCCTGCTGTGTCATCAGCATGGATAGTGTGTAGGCATCCCCCTCCCAATCACTTCTTCACCACACAGTAGTGGGACAGGTGGATGCAGGGAGCTGTGGGTTGCATGGTAGCTCTTTCTGGGTCACATATTGACCCCTTGTAGGCTGCCAGCTAGATGGCCCTGGATTAGACAAATATTTGTATGTCATAGTTTTGGTAGGGACGATCCTGCCTGGAGCAGGGAGTTGGACTAGGTAGACCCCTGATATCCCTTCCAGCTCTCCTTTTATATGATTCTGTGATAGTGGTCTGCTGTCAAAGGATCATTCTAGGTGAAACATGGAAAATCACAGCCTTCTTTTATGGCACAGTAGACTGTGCAAAGCACTGTCTTGTATTTTGCCCTTTGAGCCTGATCCAAATCCCACCAAATTCAGTGAAAATTTTTCCACTGACTTCAGCAGGCTTTGAGTCAAGTCATTAAATAGGGACAAATGAAACCATCCTTTTCCTCATTGTTAAAGAATAAATATGCTGAGGCCTTTCTGTTAGAAGTTCTCCAATGAGTCCCAATGAGTCTCCTGCTGAGTCCCTTTGAGCTTGGTCAGCCAATGTCCACCATGTTGACTGTACCGTTCTCAAGGTAGGTCTACACTGTTGTCTGTAGCATAGCAAAGATGTCTAAGAGCACAAAACCCACATAAAAAAACTGGATGAATACTCATGCAGTTAGCCTTTACTGAGATCTGTGCTGCTGTGGCTAGGCTGCTGCTGGTAGCCAATTTAGCTGCTGGTAGCCAATCTATCTACTTTAAATCAAAATGTTCCCATTGACCATAGGACTGTAAAAATATGTCTATAGCAGAGCTGTCCAATTGGCGGCTCATAGGCCACATTTACTCAGTAAATGTGAGGGGTTAATTTGGTCCCCCAGGCTCTCTACCCCAGCTCCCATTGCTTCTTGCTGCAGCAGTCTGGGGAGCTCTAGGCTCCCCATCCCTCCTCTGGCTTCCACTTCCTGCTCCCACCCTAGGGGAAGCCTGGGGTGCTCTTGCAGCATGGTACAGCATGGAGGTTGGTGCCAGGGAGCTGAGGGTGATGTGGGGGTGTCCACATGTGTAGTGCAGTTGCAGGTTGCCTGCACAGCACACAACTTAAGGGCTAGTGGCTTGCACTGGTATAGCCTATGTGAAGTGCAATCCCTGCTGGTGCAGCTCGTGGCACATGCAGCCCTCCAGTCACTTAGAAGCTGGACATCTATAATATTACTTAAAACAGAGGTTCTCAATCCTTGGGCCATGGTCTGGAGCTGGGCTGCAGCAGGTCGGCTGCTGGTCTGCAGCACAGTCAGCTGCTGGATCGACTGCTAACTGTGGCCCCCAGAGCTGGGCAAAGAGGCCATGGCTCCTTCCTCAGGGCCTGCGGTAGTGCAAGATCTGGGCCACTCCACCCCCACCTAGGGGGTGGAGGTATCCTTATCTGTCTTCCAGCTGGAAATTCCGTCCATGGTTGGCTGGGCCACAGTTTGCTGGGCCATGGCATAAAAACTTTGGGAACCCCTGACTTAAAAGCTGGGACTAGTAGGTCTACACAGCATTTCAGTCATAGAGTTGATGCCATTGTAAATATTCCTGTAATCTTTGATGTTTCTGAAGAAGAGGAACCTTGGAATGGACCACAACTGAATAGGGAGTTGTGTGGAGTGATTGTGCTTCAGGGGATGAGGAAGAATAAGAAGAGATACAATTAGCCTGAATGAATTCCATTCATTGCCACAAGATACCACCGAGGCCAAGAACTTAGCAGGATTCCTAAGTGGGAGTAGATATTGCTCTGGGGTACAAGAGCTAGAGTTGTAAGAATTAATACTGAAAAAATACCAAGACTTTTGCAAGGACTAGAACTCCAAGTATTTCAGGACATGAGCCCCAGCCTTTTCCTGCGAGGGGATAGGAGGAACTTTCCCTGGGGACATGTTATCCCAATGGGTTTTTGTAATTTACATTTTCCGTAGTCCAAGCCAAATTAGCCAAAACAGATTCCAAATCTGTGAGTCATTCCAGAACCATAAGTGGCCCCACTACCAGCAAACATCCTTCACCCCCATCTGGGGCTTCAGATGTTTCCAAATCCTTTGGTGGGCATCCTACCCACCAAAGGATTTGGCAGGCCCAAGCCCGGAGGGTTGGGGTTTGGATGCCCCTGAATTTTGCTTGTTATTCCATAATTGTATTTTCTTCTAAAAGCATCTAGCATTAGTTGCTGTTTTGGAAGCAGGAGACTGAAGCAGGGGAATTCTTATGTTCTTCTCCAAGAGGGTGACTCTGCTGGCAGACCCCTTGGGAGACAGGAATTGCAAGGGCTCCCTCCTCCCATTTAATTCGGTGTAGATCACAAACCTGGATGTTTATCCCCTATCTTGGCTGCTGCTGCGTACCTCCCTGATTACAGACACAGACCAATTTATCTTGGCTTGGAAGCAATTTGATTGTGCCCTGGCAAACCCTTCTGGAGCCACATAGTCTTAGACGGCTGCACATCCCTCCCCCCCTCCCCCCCACTACCTTAATCACCAAGTCTCCCATCAGCAGCGCCCAAACATGCAATTGTCTGGCAGACACACTGATGTTTTGAGGGCTGGTGAGGGGTAGCAGGAGTGGTTAGGGATGTGTGTGTGGGAGCTGTAGCCTTCAAGCTTTTCATCTCTAACTATGCAGCAAGTACTGATGCCTAGTACAGAAATTATCTTCAATGGGAGATGGCATTCCAAGATCTTCAGCCTGTCCCAAGCTACTCTCAGGATCTCTAGAATGACGGGGCATTTTGGGATGATTGTTTGGCTCTGGAAGATCATCATCTTGTAATCATCCTAGAATTGGAGGTACAAGGCTTAGCACAAAATAATACAAGCAGAAATGGTGTTAGGTTCACAGACCTAAGCAGATCACATTTATTGTTATAAACACAACACCATGGATAGGAAGATTGGGACAAGTCAAACCTTCTGTTGCTCATCTGAAAACCTTCATAGCTCTGCACTTAAGAAACTGACTGTATCCCTGCAAACCACCAAACTTCCCAGTACAGTTTCCCATGTGAATGGTGGTAACTTGGAAGTTGTTTTTTCAATCTCAGCCCTGCACTGCAGGGGGAGCTGAGTTCCCATGTGTATGTGAAATGGGATTCCAAATCCTCTTATCTCTTCAGGTCTGGATGAAACTGAACCTGCCCTGGTTTTGGTTATACAAAACAAAATATCACCTAGGTTAGCTAATATCTTTGCTTCCGTCCTGCATCTATGCATAAACTATACCACCAATGGCACCTCCAGAGGGATGTGATCATATTCAATGCTGAAACTAGTTACCTTGAGAGACTGTGGAATCTCCACCCTTGGAAATGCTTAAGAGCAGGTTGGCCAAACACTTGGCTAAGATGATTTAGATACGGATGGTCCTGCCTTGAGCAGCTAGTTGGACAGTGACGTCCTGAGGTCCATTTCAGCTCTATTTTCTATGATTCTAAAGTTGGTCAGTCCCAAGAGGTTTATTATTAAGGATAGGCTAGAGCCAAAATACTGGTTCACATGTCTTGGAGGTATCATGATCTGGCTTTTGCAGCTTGGGTCCATTTAAAATTAGTTGTAATTATTATTATTATAGTCATTGTTATTTTAACATGAATTTGAATATTATTATATTCATTGTTATTTGAACATTGTGAAACCTAGACCTTAGAAGTGAGTTACTGTTCAGCTACCGTTAATTATTTTCTTTCTGAGGATGCTGTTTCTTTAAATCTGTACCGGGAAAACAAGTAGGAGCTGAGCTGGGGAAGGTAAAGGACCGACAGACAGAGCTTTAAGGATATCACAGAATATTTCATTTTAAGAATATTCCTTGTCCAAAAGGAATATTAGAAGAACTATTAGAAGAAAACAGCTCTTCCTCTTATTCATTCCTATTGATGCCATGGGTGAAGTTTTGGCCATATTGAAATCAGTGGCAAAATTCCCATTGGCTTCAGCGGAGCCAGGATTTCATTTCATGTATTGAGAATTGAAGAGAAGGCTTTGTTAAGCAAATGATCATGAACAGATAAACACACGCTTAGATGGTAAGCTCTGCAAGGAAGAGGCTATCTTTTTCCTTGTGTTTGTACAGTGTCTGACACCAGGGGGCCTTGATGTGTGATTGGGGCTCCTAGGCACTACTACTTTACATGTAATTAAAAACAACAGCAACTGCAGCAACAGCAGCAGCTTTTATCTTTTAGTAGTTGGAGCACTTCAGAGGACAGGTGACACTTGAATGGCTTTGGAAGGAGGAGCAGAAAGGAACTCACGTTTCTAGGCATATGTGAGGTGGCATGAAGTCTGGCATGAGCACAGGAGATTTAGGTGTGGTCCAGAGGGAAAGCTGGGTGGAGTGTAGATTGCAACAGAAAGTGTAAGAGGAATCACAGGCAGGTGTATAGGTGCAGGGGACTGCATCGGAGCCTGGAAGATGGAGACCTGCTTATGAAGGTCTCCACCTTCATAACTTATGCTTGTGTTTTCTACTCACCATTCCTCCTTTTACAATTCTAGGAGTATGCGGTAGAGAAAAAGCAGCAGTTATTTTCTGTGGAAGGGTCGATGCAGCACGTTAGAGAGACACATATTATGCTCTCTCTCATGGAGACTTTGTCCTATTGTTGTTATTTCTCATAATTTTTAAGGGAGGCTATTGTCAAAACCCTGCCACCTCTCACTGAAGTTTTGGCACTTGTTAAGGTTGTAGATAACCCTGGAGATCACTACAACTGGAAAAATATATTTCTGTAATTTTATTTCCATCAGGCTCATTACAGGCATGTGCAATATGTCTTTGTGTACAGTTAGACTCCTCCTTTCCCCTACCTGATCATTTAGGACATTTCCCAAGATGACTGCCAGCAATGGATACGTATTCATCATTGACTGTGACAGATTTTGCATCAGGGCTTCAGTCAGCTTTGCCCCTGGTTTGTGTAGCATTTTCATACTGTAACTATGGGGAGATAAATGTTTGTCTTGAAACTGAGAATGTGAGATTGTGCAGCCACACAAGCTAGCGAGAGCACGCACAGACAACTATAAGAGACAAAACAGCACTGAACTCTGTGGAAGAGACTGGATGTCAGGTTCACATCCCTTTAAATAAAAGTTATCCTTTGCCTGCTTTTAGTGTATGGAAGTAGAAAATGAAACCAAGAAGTCTGAGCTTGATGTGGAGGGGGAGATAATGTTGGGGAATGTTTTCCAAGTAAAATTGCAGGAACCATGAAAACTAGGGCTTTGTTTTCTTCTCCCCTCAATGCAACTATTGAACACACTCCTGATTTACACCAGCATAACTCCGCTGACTTCAAAGATGTCACTCCTGTTTTAATCCAGCATGACTCCATTGACTACAAATGGAGTCACTTCTGATTTCTAACAGATATCCCCCTCATTACTTTCTTGTACATCAGAGGGTGTTTTTTTCTTTATCAGGCACCATGGGCTGCCTTTCAAGATCCCTGATTCACCTGAGACTGACAAACTTGTTTCACTTGTGCCTGTTCTTCCACCAGCCCTTCCTCTTGGCATCTGGTCATCACCGCGGTGGTTAGTGAGAGGGCTGGGATAAGGCAGGGAACAGTAATGGAGGTGGCATGTAGGAGGCTTGGAAAGCGAGGAGCAGGAACACTCCCTCACCTGTCTGATGTGTCAGGCTTTGATGCACATGCCTGAGGACAGATGGCTCAGCTTCTATGAGGGCAGAAGGGAGCCATATCAAACAGCCTGCCTGCTTCTCCTCCCAAACTACCCCTCTGCCTCTGACAGTCAGAAACCACGATACCCACCTTCCCTCCCAGCCCTGGCACTCGATGGCTCCTTGCTGATTTACCAGCTCCGTCAGCAACTTGGCAGCCCTGGGATGCTCAGTGCCCGCAGGGGGGTACGTGGGGGTGGGGTAAGCTGGAGACGCCCCTGTTGTTTATTTGGTTACCGTTTTGTGGTTTTCTAAAGGTGCCTGCAGGTCTGCAAGAAAATCTGATTCGAGATGGGCCTCGCCCTATTCCCGTCTCCTCCTAGGCTCCAGCTGGTGCCTCACGGCTGTCTCAGTGTTTTGTGCGCATGTGTATATGTGTGCGTGTGTGTGGATGTGCGTGTGTGTGTGTACATGTGTGAGAATGAGGGTGGGAGCCCTGCAAAGGCAGAAGCAGTGGCATGCAGAGTAGTGTAGGAGTTATTTACCTCTCAGTATGATACAAGTTTTGCACTTTCAACAGAGAGCAGGGATTCCTGTGGTCCTGCTGTTTAACTCTGTCCCTACCAGGCTGCTTCAGAGGATTATAAAGAGAAGACCCATTAGTTTCTTTGTTGCTAGACTATCCTGAGAATTATACAACACTTGGAGGCAGGAATGAGGTGATTGCACTTGTCAGGGATCCACAGTGGGTCTTAAATGTTATGGTGTTCATTCCTAATAATTATCACAACTTATTGGTACTTTATAACCCCAATAATGATTGATCACATTTTGTACTTTTATTACTATTTGTATTGTGGTCATGGAGATTAAACTGAAAACAGGACTCCAGTGTGCTACATGTTACACTGTCAGTGAGACAGTCCTTGCCCCAAAGGATGTCCAGTTTAAGTAGACAAGAAAGTTGTACCATTCCATATTCTTGCATGGAGAAACCGAAGCACACAGCAAAGAAGAGGCTTGCCCAAAGTCAATCAGACAGTCATCACCAGAAGGGCAGGGAAATGGATGCAGATTACCAGATTCGCAGTCCAATACATTTGCTCCAAGACCATCCCTTTTCCTGTTATTCCAAAGGATTCTAACCAATTAATAGAAATACAATATGGTATTATACCACTGAAATGCTGTCATTTCTCGGATGAAACAGCACAGCAATGCTGCATTACTGGTTAGTAAAACAAAGCTCTGTGCCTTACTGAAAATGCAGGGGAAATCTTAGAGAGGCCAGATCCAGTTGCTTCAGCTGGAACTTGGTTGGCTCTCTAACGTTACTCTTCTTATTCTCATAGATAATGTGTCCTGGGAGCATCAATGATCACAGCCTCCACAGTGCCCCCAAAAGCCATGCCAGGACATTGGTTTAGTATTTACCCAAAGGTGAGAACCCCACCTACTGAATCACCCTCTACACTTCCTGCAGCACCTGGGTGTTCCTTGGAGATCTCTCAGGCAAGTACTAGCCCAACCTGACCCTGCTTAGCTAGTTTGGCTACAAACCATGTACATGAGAGCAAGGGTTTGACTTTATAAATCGGCACAGAGAGCACTGGAAGCAGAAAACCCGCTCCTTTATAATAGAGTCAGCACAGAGAAGCATTTGCAAGGTACTGTGACTCAGGCACATCACAGTGTTGTGGTGTTGTGCCAAAATGTCATCCTTTCAGAGTGCTTTGTGGGCTCCAGACATGACTTCAGGACCCACAGGTTTGATGAGCTGAGCTGGAAGGGACTGCTTTTGTGTAGCTGCTTTGCCTAGCCACCCTTGCAAGGCAAACTACGTGCCCAGAAATAGGCTCCTGTAGCTTCCTGCTCCACCTGGTCATTGGGACTGAAGAGGGAAAAGCAGCAAACATTTAGTTTTGTGCCGGAGGAAGTTTCCAAACCGGGAGCAAACATTTGGGAGATTCCAAGCCTGTCCTAGGCAGGGACCACTGGGGTATGGTGGAAGAATTCTGATACTGGAGAATTTGACTAGACTTGGAAAGGTCTCCCTTGCTCAGCAGAGGACTGTTAATGAGCACAGTCTTCTCCAAAAGATGTCACTGCCAGCAGCATAACATACCTCAAAGTCATTCTGGGGCACTGGTTTAGTATTAAACTACAATAATGGGGGAGGGCAAGACAAAACTTTTTTGACAGGCATGTCACAGATTGGTTCTGCACTCTCCCTTAGTGCCACTCTGATCCCCTTCTCCTACCTGGACTGTGGCTCCGCTTTCTGCTTCCCATCCTGTGTTCCCCACCTGCTCTGCTGCTCTGCTTTTTGCTTCCTACCCTATCTGCAATTGTGCTGCCTGCCCCCAGCTCTGATCTGTCTAATGCCACACACACAGAGGCTGCCTATTTCATTTTGTGGTGTGTGGGCTGCAGGTTAGCCACCCCTGATCTAGAGGGTAGAAGCCTACCCACTGGGAAATTATTCCTCTTTTAATGCATAGGGACTATATTTTGGTCTGCCCATGGAAATCTTTGAAGGGTACAACAGTTGCAGGCCTGAGGAAGCAGAGCACCTTAGTTGTGACCTTACAGTAGGAGCTGTTTGGGGTGGGCACTGTCTTTTTCCTCTGTGTTTGGACAGCACATAGGGTCTTTGGGTCCTGGTTCATGACTGGGACTCCCAGGCCATACTGGAATACAAGTGATTACTACTTGTAATAACAAATGATAAATAGAGTAGTACCTGTCCGGGCAAGAGGTTCTGACTATTTCAATAGATCTCTGCTCTAGGATCTGCTTCAGCTGTGAGCACCGTTGGTGGGCTCAGATCTGAAGTGCTAACTCACTTGAATTGTCTAATTGTGATAGTTACATCTGCTTGAGAATTTGGCTTGGGACTAAAAATTGCAAAATATCCTAATTCACTTTCCCTATGCTGATTTGTTCAGAGTGCAAGGACTCTGGGTCCTGCAAATGGCTGCATACAAATCCTTTCTAGATTATTTAGAGTGAAGACCTTGCCACATGTTCGTAGGAGGGTAGTTTTCATATTTTGTGTGACAAAGGCTTTGATCTGGACTAGGATGTCAGTGTCACAGCATTGGCACTTTGGTTTGTATGACAGCCATCACTGCATGATAGCATGATAGTGTTCGCAGTAAAACCATTATCTACCCAGAATTCAGTTTTTCCTTGACTCCAGGTGAGGACTGGTGAGGACTATTCAATGAAAGGTTGGACAAAGTTTATACATTTTTCAAGTGGAGCCAGATCCAACTCAGAATGAGACTGGATCTGCCCTTTTGGGAGGATTGCACCAAAATGACACAACCTATCCCATCTATACACAAATCCAGACAGTGTTTGGCATTTTCAGCTCACTTTCATGTTAAGACTTTGAGGAATCTCCCTCTCAAAGCAAAAGGTGACTGTGGGAGAGAAGAGGGCATGGGCAAAAGAGGTAAGTGAACCCATGAACATATTCTCTAGCACTGAAAAAGCTACGTTCTTTCATCACTTAATGCTTCACTGATTGCCATGCGGTTTTAGTGAATTCACAGCTAGCAACAGTGCTGCATATCTAACACCCAGAACCTCCTACTTGGATAGATTGTGCTCAGGACAGAATCTAAGCATTGCAAGCATGATACAAATAGTTACCATATTTTCTGACATACAACACCCCCCCCAATATAATAAGTACTTTGTTTTGGAAAGGCAAAATGAAGAGTTTATTTTGTAGAGTTGTGGATACATAGAGCAGGGACAGAGCCTAATCTTCAGCTAACTCATCCTTCCTTTCCTGCACAAATAAAGCTGAATCCCTAGCTACTGCTGAAGACTGGTTCCATGGGTAGAGCTATGATTCTGAAAAGAGCTAAAGAGTCTGAGCTAAATAGCTAAAGAGGTTATGAAATAAACAAGGAACAGGTAGGGAAAGCAAAATTACCCCAGGAATGGTTAGCTTGATTAGTCGACTATCAAGACCATTAAAAGGAGAGATAATCATTAATACCTGTAGAGTGAAGAACAATGAGCCATTGAGTCAACTGAGTTCCTCCATTACCTAAACAGTAATACTACAGCTGCTGTACTGTGAAGCAAAAATCAAACCAGGGTGTTTCCAATAGTGGGCAGAAAATTAGCTTCCCCACTTAATATTTGTGTGTCCCAATTTTGGGAGGAAGGTGTGGGTTGTGTGAAAAAAATATAGTAATATGATGAAATAACATTTTGCCTTTCTCTAGCAACTCTCAGAAATTTCAAAGGACTTTGGAAATATTAATATTAAGCTGTGCAAGTCCTGCTAGGAGATAGGACAGTGCTGGTTTTGTTATTCCTATTTCATAAGCAGAAGGAGGCAACAAGAAGTTAAATTATTTGCTCAAGGTCACAGAGCAAGGCAGTGGCAGAGCTGGAGATAAAACCCAAGAGGCCCATCTCCCAGTCCCTATCTCTAAGCAGTAGACTATGCTCCCAAATGCAGAGGAGAACAAAATCTAAGGGTTCAGACATCCAACCCTTTTGCTGTAACCTTGGAGAGCCAGCCCAGACATAAGATCTAGCATCCTGACACCAAATTCCCATGCTTTAGCCACTATATCACACTCCGACCCTGAGCTGGAATAAGATCAGAAGCCCTTGATGTGCTAGCTTCTGCTTGGACTACTATACCCCATTCCCATGCCCCTAGAACATGTTTAGTCTTTCTGTGGGTGAGGACTTCTTGGCTCACCATATGTCCCTTAAAGCTAGTGTTTTAGCCACTTCCTCTCTTATATAGCCCACTCCATCATGAGCATGCCTTTTTTGCCCTTTAATCCTCTAAGTACACCGTTCTGGCAGTATGTGGTGAGGCAGGAATTGTGCCGGGTCAGGAGCATTGGAAGTAGCTGACAGCGGGGCTGGACCAGCTCATGAAATCACGTCTGAACCGAGCTGTGCTCTCTCTGGTGACTGAAGGAAGCAAAATGATAGATTGCTGTCTCCTGAAGGCTACAATTTAGTCCTCACATTGCAATAATCCCCAGCAGTTAATAAGCACCCTGCCTACTCTGAGGAGCCTACTGTGGCTGGGGAATATGTAAACCCAGGGAGACTTGAGCTTTCTAGGATTCTGGGGAAGGAGTCTGAGAGGACCCGCGATTGGTCAGGAGCTGAGCCAAACATGACCCAAAGAAATGGAACTTAATACAGCCAGAGCTCAGAGTGTTACTCATGGCCAACCCCACGCGCTTGCATGGGGCCTGATTCATCCCTGAACGCTGAGTGAACTCATCTTTGAAGCTCTGCAGCACAGGCAGGCACTGACCTGTACACAACAGCCTGGTGTCTCTGTACCAGGCTGTCAGGAGTTTTGGTAGGAGCTTGCAGAGCTTTGTGTGAGTTTGCCTTCTTCTGAGAGACCTGCAGCCTAGGGCAAAATCTTGACCCCATTGAAACTGAAGGCAAAATTCCCATTGAGTGCAGCAGGGCCAGCACTGCCAGCTGTCAAGTCTCATGATATTTGGTGGTTTTCTTAAAGGCCCAGCTTCTAGTGTCATGAGATGACATGAGACTCTTAGCTTTTGTTTAAAGAGAAGTGTGTTTCTAGCTTTCTTGGTGGCTGAGAAAAGCTGGAAAAGGTGAAGCCTAAATACTCAAAACCCCAAAAGTTAATTAACAATAAAGCTGTATTATTTTTTCAAACTTGTGTTTTTGAAGTCAACATTGTGATTTTCTGAGGCTCAGATTCTGAGTTTTGAATGTGCAGAACTGGTTAGGGGCCAACCACAGGCTCTGAGCCTGACTAGTTGAGACCTTCAGTGTCTTCTTCAATATGTGGTGGGAGGTCAATTTTCAGAGAACCAGAAGCTTTCTCTGAGCTCAAAGACCCTTGCAGCAGGCTCTCAAAACTCCACAGCTTCAGCTCCCATATCTCCAAGATAGGGACTGATTCTATATCCCTTGACCTGTATCCAGATATCCTGGATATCTAATCCACAACCAGATGAGGCTTATGATTGAAATTAAATTGAATCACCTGTACTTACTGCATTGTAAACTAAACTTGTTTATGCATCCAGATCTGTCCTAGGATTTCCTACTGAGAGCAAGCAAGCAAAGGAGAAAAGACAGGACATCTGTTTTGGGAAGCAAAACAAATGGCCAACCTGAATTCTGTATGAGGAACTACATTTGTTTCCTGTCACATGCTTTGGCTAGCTCTTGATTCAAGAAAACGCTTAAGCACCCACTTAAGTTGAAAATTCTTTTTAAAAACCAATGAATAGTTTTTCACATATGTTTAGAAATGGAAACTCAGTCTAGCTGAAAACTAAAAGAACTGCACCATTTGCAAAATTTAGCATTTTTGTTTATACTTTTTTCTACAGGGTTTAGTGCTAGTCACGACACTGGCTCCTTTCAGCTAATTCAGGATCATGTATAACTGTAGTTCTGCAAACAGAACTCCCGGAGAAGTCAGTGGAATCGTGCCATATGTGCTGAGAGAGAATTTTGCCCTTGGGGTAGTACATGGCTCAGGCCCAGACTCTCTTCTCAATGAACTCAATGTGCTTGCAGAGGGTGTGAGGTGGGGCAGCTTTGGGCTGTAGGCTGGATTTTTCACAAATGTTGGTTTAGCTCTGCAGCCACTGAAGTCAATGGGAATGTTGTCGTTTCACCACTGATTTGCAGAGGATCAGAGTTAGGCTAATGCTGATTGTTTCTGAAAATCCCATCTTTTCAGCTGGTTTTTGAAGCACCATGTAGCATGGCACTAATCATTTGTTACTTATCCATGGTATGCTACTCTCCAACTGTTTGCTTCATTTCAAAGGGAGGTAAGAGTTCCTTTGGAGCTCTCCTCCTATGAGATGTTGAGTAAATTTGGCTTCAGAGCTAACATGTTGAATGCTCCTAATCCCCTGCTCTGCATGACTGCTTTCCACACAGCCAGTACTTTAACAGGTTGCTTTTTAGGCTTGCCACATGAAGATTCAGTTTGATGATGTCATTATATTTTGTCACATAATTGGAATCTCTTGGTCGTACTCACATGGGGCCAAATTCATCTCTGATGTAACTCCATGGAAGGCATTTGATTTTCACCACAAACCTTTTAGTCTTCTCATGCTAGACTGATGATTGGCTACATTTACTGCAGCAATCTGTGTAATCCAGCCTCTGGTTGAGATATAACCTCTAGGTTTTGGCCACTTACGGTTTGTTAAAGATCCAATAGCCCTTTTTATAGGAGTCAAGTTATGTGCCATACTGTATTGGCCAAGTTCCATCTCAGGTAATTACATTCTGTCTCCTTAAATCCCAACTCCAGTTTCAGTGGGTAGGAAATTATCCTACAGTACCTTAAGAAAAAATGACCTTGCAGTAAAGTGCGGCAGCTGGAGGTTAGTGCTAGGTCAGTTAAGTGATTCATGCCTAGAGAGTCCAGTCTGGAAAGCACTTTGTAGTCTTCCTGCTGAAGGGGCTTATTGCAATAACAGAACTTACCCTCTGTGTAATGCTTTACAAACAATAATCACTTTTCCTTTTCTGTGCCCCTTTCTAGCACAGAAGTACTTACCCCAAATAAAGAAACCAAAGGACAGACATCATGGCCTTGATTCAGCAAAGTACTTAAGCACAGGTAATACCTAGTCCACTAAGCATTTTAAGCACATGCTTAACATTATCAGATCAGAGGAGAAAGCTGAGGCATTGTGGGTTAGGGTGCATGGAGGTTGAGGGGCAAGGGACTTGGTGGTGGGGGTCTGCTACAGACCACCACACCAAGAGGAGGAGCTAGACTTGGAATTCCTGAGGCAGCTCTCAGAGGCGGTACAGTCTAGGGACGTGAACCAGAGTCAAGATAAGTCTCCTAACAGGTTCTTAGATGGGCACCAGAGGGACACCAGCCTATCAGCTGTCGATGCTGACTTAGTGCAGAGTCACTTGGATGGACTGGATGTGTTTAAGTCAGCAGGCCCAGATGAGATGCATCCAAGAGTACTGAAGAAATTGGCCAGAGTCATAGCAGAACCACTGGCACGGCTGTTTGAGCACTCGTGATGCTCGGGTCAGGTCCCGGAGGACTGGAAAAGGGCCAATGTGGTCCCTATATTCAAGAAGGGGACGAAGGAGGATCTGAGTAATTATAAGCCAGTCAGACTCACCTCCATCCTTGGAAAAGTCTTTGAAAAGATTATTAAGGATCATATTTGTGTGAGTCTATCGGGAAAAACAATGCAGCAGGGCAACCATCATGGATCATAGCAGGTAGATCATGCCTGACTAACCTGGTTTCATTTTATGACCAGGTCATAAAAAGCTTAAATGCAGGAGTAGAGGTGGATATTGTTTTCTTGGATTTTAGGAAGGCCTTCGATATGGTATCTCATCCCATTCTCATAAATACATTAAGAGGCTGTGACATAGATGTTTACACAGTCCAGTGGGGGGCAAATTGGCTTGGGGGTTGCACCCAAAGTGTGGTAGTAGATGGGTCAGTATTGATTTGGAAAGATGTGGGTAGTGGGGTCTCGCAGGGCTCAGTCCTTGGACCTGTACTCTTCAATGTCTTCATCAGTGACTTGGATGTGGGCGTCAAGTGTACTCTGTCCAAGTTTGCGGATGATACTAAATTGTGGGATAAAGTGAACACTCCAGAGGGTAGGGAACAACTGCAGGCAGACCTGGACAGGTTGGAAAAGTGGGCAGAACACAATAGGATGCAGTACAACAAGGAGAAATGCAGAGTGCTGCACCTAGGACATAAAAATATCCAGCACATCTAGTGGCTGGGAAATGACCCTCTCACCAGCACAGAAGCAGAAAGGGATCTCCAAGTCATAGTGGACTCCAAGATGAACATGAGTCGTCAGTGTGATGAAATCATCAGCAAAGCTAACCACGCTTTATCATGCATCAGTAGATACATGACAAATAGAACCAAGGAGATGATACTTCCCCTCTATGCGGCATTGGTCAGACCACAGTTGGAGTACTGTGTCCAGTTTTGGGCACTGTACTTTAAGGAGAATGTGGATAACCTCGAGAGGGTCCAGAGGAGGGCCACTCGTATGGATAAGGGTTTATAGGTCAAGCCCTGTGAGGGGAGACTAAGGGACCTGGACCTCTTCAGCCGCTGCAAGAGAAGTGCTGAGAGGTGATCTTGTGGCCACCTACAAA
The DNA here is from genome assembly GCF_052110815.1 of Crocodylus siamensis. Classification (NCBI taxonomy): domain Eukaryota; kingdom Metazoa; phylum Chordata; order Crocodylia; family Crocodylidae; genus Crocodylus; species Crocodylus siamensis. Next base: position 162,860,351 of record NC_143398.1, read on the forward strand.
TTCATTGAGGGGGGCGCAGCAAGGGATTGGAGATGTCCTGTTCACAAGGGTGCCTCTTGGGGTACCAAGGAACAATGATCTCAAACTGACAGAGAGTAGATTTAGGCTAGATATCAGGAAGAACTTCTTCTTGGTAAGTGTGGCCAAAATTTGGAATGGGCTTCCAAGGAAGGTGGTGCTCTCCCCTACCTTGAGGGTCTTTAAGGGAAGGCTGGATAGGCATCTGGCTGGGGTCATCTGACCCCAGCACTCTTTCCTGCTCAGGCAGGGAGTCGGACTTGATGATCTGTTGAGGTCTCTTCCGACCCTAACATCTATGAATCTGTGAATCTATAAACCCCATTGAAGTCCATAGGACTAATATACTTAAACTTATACACATGCTTCCATGCTGGATCACAGCCACAGTGTCCAACACCTTGCAGGAATCAGGCCTCCAGGGCTTGCCCAAGGCCATGAAGGGAGTTGGGATGTATGCTGGGACCTGAGGCTTGTGCTGTTAGACACCTCCTCTCTTAAAGTAAAAATACAGTAAAGTTGGTAATACCTAAACTTTAAGTAGTACTTTTCATCTGCAGACCTCAAACCATGATATCGGAGAGGTCAGTATCATTATACTCATTTCACACGTGGGGAAACTGAGACACCAGTCAAGGCTGTGACTTGCCCAAGGCCACACAGCATACCAAAACCAGTAATAGGATGTGGTCTCCTGAGTCCTATTGTAGTTCTCTATCTATTACCCATTGCTTCACAATTTTATGAGCTATTAATTGCTCAATATTAATTATTTTCTTATTTGTTTACTGCAATCATCTTGCCATAGTGCAGGAATGGAAGAAGCATTTAACAGCTCTAGTACCAGATGTTTAAAATGGACAGGAGTTTACTTTCTAGACAATGCAGACGGTATATAACACCCTGAAGTGTCCTATTTGTTATTTTTGCAGTTGTGATCAACAAGCCCTTTAGAAACTTGCCCACACGTGTGAGTGTAGATGTGGTGACAGGCACATTAGGAACACCTAGAAAGACATGCTACATAGACACACGGCAAATGCTAGTAAGCAGCTTAAAATCAGGAGCCAGCCTGAGTATCTATTGCGGGAGATCACCCTGACAGCTACTGCAGGTTTCAACAAAATGGTGGACAACAGTTTTTATAGGCTCACTGTTTCCCATTCTGCATGGATAGATGGGATGGGAGCTTACGGACGACAAGTAGGTAGTCTGGACTCTATACGCAATGAGTTTAAATGGTATAGCTGAGCTGGCATAAAGGGAGAAGTACCCTGGAAAAGGGCTGGAGCAGTTTACTCCACTATAGAGACAGGGGATCGGATTGATTTTGGGTCACTGTCTAGTTCCCAGTCTGTTATTACTGTAATGCAACTCCATATTGCTCCCTTGTTCAGGTGAGGCTGCATGGTAGTAACCCAGCTGTGCCTGATCTGAAGGTTGGTAACTGTTTCCAGACTAAGGTGAGGCACCCAGATAACCATTTTCAGCATCTTAAGTGCTGACTTAGGTGCCTAAATCAGCATTTATGACAGGGTTGCTTGAAAATTTCCAATTAAAATAGTTTTTTCAACAGGAAATTAAGCATCTCAATGAATTTTGTACAAAAAGTGTCTGCCTTCTATGGAAAAAATTGTGTTTTTTCTCTGAAATATTCCCTCTGAAAGCTAAAAATGTTCTTCCTAAAACTTTTGGTTTCCAAATGTTTTTGCTTGAAACTCAAATATTTATGTGGAAAATGCTGAAACCCACTTCCAAAGGGTTTCTTGTTTAATTCATTAAGGAAAACATATTTTGAGTGAATCTCTGATTTATGACCCAAGTTACTCAGTAGTAACTTCTTGCTTTGCTGAAGTTAATGCCCAGCATTTTAGTAAAAACAGACCATTAGTACCTGACACTAGTCTCTAAAAGCAGATTGAAGTATGTACATTACCTTTAGAAATGGTATTCTAAGGTGCTAACCACTTGCAGCCCCCTGTCATCACTGGAAACTATGGAAACACTGGGCCTTTAAAAAAAACAGTTGGAGATTCTATAGGTGTTTCCATTTAGGCTAGGGACAGACATTACATATAAACTAGTTTAAGTGATCAGAAACTGGTTTAAACCTGTAGCAGAACATAAGTTCAATGCATATAAACCAGTTTCAAAATGGCTGAATGTGGTATCAGACTTAACTGATTTGGGTTCTACTGGTTCATGCTATATCTGTCCCAGACCCCTTCCCGGTTTAAATTAAACCACTCCCACAGCATCTCAGATGCTTTGCAGCCTTGGGCTGCACTGTCTGCTTCAGAGAACAGGACTCGCCCCACCCCACTGGTCCCTAACCGGAGCTCCAGCAAAACTGCAGGCACAGCAGGGTCTGCAGGCTTACCCCTGCCCCACCCCCTCTTCGCTGCTCAAGCAGGGACCCCCTCCCCACAAACCCTAGGCATGTAGTATGCTAGCTAACGCTGAGAGGTGTCTGTGTACATGTCTCCGATTTCACTGGGACAGGCAGACAGAACAGTGTCCTCTTAGGGCCTTTTGGAGCTAATCAGGTCAGCTGGTAATGTTCTTTCCTTGGAAAAAGCTGTTTAAGAGCTTGAACTAATGAGGGAGGCTTTTGTTTTGTTGATAGGCTGATAAATGCTGTGTTATCAACTCCTTGCTTCTTGCTTCTTCATACTGTCATCTTTGCAGACAGTATGAAGAAGCAGGGAAAGGGAGATTGAAAAGCTTAGTATCAGCAACCGATGCATGCACTGCACACCCTCCCTTTGCCTCAGAGTGCTAGCTGGGGGCTGGGGGCTAGCAACACTCCTGCCCCCTGAGCAGCAAGTGGGGAAAAGCCTGGGACTGCAGGCAGGGTGGGGGTTTACACCCCTCCCTAATCAGAGCATCCTGCTGGAGCCTGCCCATGCCTCCCCCAGCTTAGCACTGTAGAAGGGAAGGGAGGGGAGGGCTGCTTTAGTGCCCCCCAGCTTCTAGCCTCAGCCATTGCAGGCATGTGCCTGCATTTCCTCAGTCCAGAAGGAATGTCTGTACAATTGCAAACTGATTAAATCTAGGCAGGTTAGACTAACCTGCAAAGATTGAATCAATTCAGGCTCTGGCTTTTTCAAGATGTCTGTCCCTAGCCTTAAGGTGCTGGAGTTCTCCTCTGCAGGTGGAGATTGTTCCAAAAGATTGTGCCAAATCTATTCTTTTAAGGGAGTAATGGGATAACTGCACAAAAAGGAAATGGGTAGGATCCTTCAAGACAAGGGATTCCCGTGGAGTGGCTGTATATGCTATAGCTTGACAGGTCTGGGACTGTAAATCCTGCAGCTGGGTTGAACTAAAGGGAGTACTCTGGCACCTTGTGAATGTGTTCCACTGCTGAAGGGGGCTGTCTAAGGCTCTGCTACCCAAAATGTATGATGTCAAAGACATCACCCAGGTTCCTGTGGAAACGTTAAAAGAAATATGGGGATTGGCTTTCTTTCTGTTGCCAATTACAATTTAGCTGAGTTGCATTTGCAGGTAGGTGCAGGCTCAGTGGGGAGAGAGGGAGTTCACAACTTTGGAATGAATACCTGGGAGCGTTGGGTCTTTTTGCAAAGCAGGCTTAATGATGGAGCCATGGGGAGGGTTTAATGAACTGCTCAATGTCTGTTCCCAGTCTCCTGCTTATAGAATATCTTGTGCTTCAAAATGCCAGCACCTCATCTTTTGCTCACAACTGGAGTCCTTAGGCTCCTAGCTTGGCAGTTTCCCTGTTCAGTCCCCACTCAGGACCAAGGTGGTGACCATGACAAGGACTTTGGTGCTGAGCATCACTGACTGATGTGAGAACTCTTTGAACATCCCTAAAACCTGCCCCCACTATACTGTCTGCAAAATGGTGAAACAGCTGGTAGGCAGTGAGTGATGCCTGTTCCAGCAGTGTAACTGTCTGATAGTCTTCTCTGGGTTCTCCCTGTCACAGCCTCCCTCCTCATATCCTGCACTCCTAGTCTCGTTTCTGCATTTTGCATTGAATTGTTGGATAAAATGCAGAAACAGCATTGAGAGCACAGACCAGAGCCCCTGCTTCCCTCCCAGGCCTGTGCTTGCTTCACTGGTCCATAGGGTTGCACTTCCTGCAGCATATTATTGTTTTGGCTCCAGGACTCTTTCCCTTTTGGCTGTTCAATGGGAACAGATTGATAGTCAGGGCTTTTTCTTGGGAGATGAGAGATGTGGTTCAAACCTGTTCTGGCCACAGCAGGGCTAGAAGCTAGATCTCTGGCTGTCTGGGCCAGGGACTTAACCACTAAAAAGCTAGGTGATGGGCCTTCTTCTCCCTTCTCTGTAAATCAGTTGTGAGTTGTGACTTTTCTATAGCTAAAGATGTGGGATTTAGGCAGAATAAAGCTGCTTCCTAGATTGTATTTTGCTTGCAAAAGAACACAAGGGCAGATAGATGCTCTGGTGGAGCCCTTCTGAGCATACTTCAAAGGCCAAAATGGTGGATTGGAATTGTGTTCAGTGATTTAGATACCTAAAAGTGGTGTAAGTGCCTCTAAGAGGCACGTTTGGATTTGATCCTGAACTCTACAGCAGGGACTGTCCTTGCTTTGATCATGGGTGCTATTGTAAATAGAGATAATACATGTAAAGGATTGGAGTCTAAATCCAGTATCCTGCTCTAATGGCCAACTCATATTTTCAGGTGCATTTTTGTGCCATTCAGTATAATCAAATAGCCAGTTAGCTGAGTCCCAGAAGAGATTTTATATAGATACTGGTAATACTGTATCCTTGTCCGAGGTAAAAGTGGAACACACAAAGATAAAGTTAGTTTTCAGTGTGCCCAGGGATTGTGCTTCTGTAGTTAAGAGTTGGAAAAAAGCTCTATTGCTGTCTCTGGCAAGGGGTGGATACATTTCTGATGTTTATATCCAAGATACTTTTCACAGCATTTTCCAAATGACAAACTGTCCCTCTGTACCATTGCAAAGAACTCTCATTGTATCGACTATGATAATATCCTTGACCTGATATTATATTCATCCCTACATACTTTCTAAATTAATATCACATGTGTTAATTATGGTATCACCTAGGATCACCAAATGAGATCAGAAAATTTGTGTACTATATGCTGTATGTGCAGTGCAAGACACTGGTCCTTGGAGAACTTATAATCTAAATACATGAGGCAGAGAGCAGACAGAAGAAGTGGATTATTTTTGTCTTCCTGTTATAGATAGAGAACTGAAGCCCAGGAAGTCAAATGCATTGACTAAGGCCTGAAGAGACCCAGTAGCAGAACAAAGAATTGCTTGTACTTCTCCCAAATCCTAGGTGAAGGGTCTGGCCAAAGAGCCTCTTAGCTGCTTCCCTGTTGATGCATTGTGTCCCTTGATCACTCTTGTTGCATCTAGGCTGTAGAATCATCTCCTTACTTTCCACTTGCCTTTTATTTTGCATCTCTGCCTTGAACTGGGTAAAGAATGGGAGAACTGGGGAAGCAGTCCAATCCTCCACGGGATGGGAGTGCCTGGCTTTGTTCTCTGGCAAGCCCCTTGGGCAGAACGATGAAGCGGCGTTGATAGGCTGTGGAGGGAGCCAAGTCCAATCTTTCCTGCTGGAGGGAAATTTTTATGATTGCAAGGAAGGGAAGAGGAGGATGAAAGTGTTTGCAGGGAGGGATGGGGCACAGGATCTGGAAGACTCCCAAGCAATATTCTCTTTGGAACCTGCCGAGGAGAATTGTACAGAAGGTTGAATAAAAGGTCACTGGTTTAGGGAAGGAGAAATAGCCTTGTGCTCTGAGCATTGGCCTAAGCCTCAGAAACCTGCATTCATTCCTCCACTCTGTGCTTTTTTTGTGTGTCCTTGGGCAAGTCCCCAACTTCTGCCTATATGCTGAGTTTCTTTGTCTCATCTCTGCAGATCAGAGGCTGACCCTTCGTCTGTCTGCTTAGTACCTAGCAAAACAGTACTGTAAATTAGCTATGGCTGTAGTAATGCCAACAGCAATGAAAGACACTGGAAAGCTGGACACTGATTTAATAACTTGGCAAAATGGACAAGGAAATCTACATACTAAAATAAGGAGTTAGGGTGTCTGATAGCGCATCAAAATCTAGCAAGTGAAGATGGAGTCTGTTGAGATGCCCATCTCAAAATCCATCAGAAAGGTTTTCCTAGGGCTGACTGACTTTTTTCCACTGACATTCTTTTTTAATTTTTTTATTTTTGATAGAAAAATGAGGGGGGGTTTTGGGGGGGAGGGGATTCTTGGGAAGTGTCTACTTTCCTGGACAATTAAAACTTTTTAGCCCCAAACTGTGCATGTATTGGGTTTAGGTAGAAAAAACTGTGGGAAAGGGGGCATTGGTTATTGAAAATTGGATGAAAAAATGTTTGTTTTTTTAAGACTTTTGAGTTTTTTATGAAAAGTCAACATTTTCTATAGAGAGAAAATATGTTTCCTGACCAGATCTCAATTTTATATTTGATCAGTTTCATGGCACAGAAGGAAGTATGGTGAGTAAGACTCCAGCTAATTATAGAAGCCTGGAAGGAAGAATAGCCTTGATGATATTTAACTTGCTATCCAGTCTCATTCTGCGGTGAGACAAGGGGCTGATATATCAATGGCACAATAAGGATCTACGTGTTGTGCAAGGGGGAAAGGAATGGTGCTTGGAGAGGAGACTAGGAGCCATCTCCCACAGACAGACAGATTAGAGAGACAGGCAGAGACAGGGCACTGACAGGTGGATGGATGAAATCGCTACATTTGTAAACGTAGCAAATCCCAAAAAGCTTTGATAATCCTTGTTCCTCTTTTCCCTCCCCAAGCACCATTGCTTTGAAACTTCACTGGATTCTGAGTCTAAATTTCTCTAGGGTCATGTGTTCTTAGGCACTTGATCAGCAGTTTATGGTTCTTTCTTCACCATCCCAAAGGGTACAGCATGGACACTCACAACTCAAGGTCTTTCCTAACAGGGCTGGACACAGGCATGAGCAAACTGGGTGACCACCTGAGGCCTAGACAGAAAGGGGGCCCGGAAGTGGTAATTTTTTGATTATTATTATCATTATCTCTGGCAAAGGGGGCCTGATACTAAAAGTTTGCCTGGAGCTGCAAGGAGTCTAGGTATATTGCTGTCCCCGACCCAAAAGCCACAGCCCTAAGATGGGAGTTCAGTTTTCAGGAGACATTTACTCCTTGGCCTCCCATGTGAGACTGACAAGATAGATGTTGGTTGGGGCTAGTAATGACATGGTCTATCTATTTGGCCTAACTACTTCAGACAAGAGCTCAATCTTCATGGCCCATCCAATGCTTGATCTAACTGTGGGAACTGCCAGCGATGGTATTGATATAGATTCACTAGAAGCAGGGGATGAGACTACCAAGCCACCCGCATCTAGGGAACCCCCTATTCCCTACTGTCCTGACCTGGATGCAAGTCAGTGAAGGTAGGAAAGGTCTTCAGGCTTATAACCGTTGTCCTGAGCTCTCTGGATCTTAAACTGCTGGGTCTCACTTGCTGTAGAGTCCTGGGTCAGCTCTTTGGGGTATCTTTCTCTCTGCTAGGATCATCTCTGCTCTCATCATGGGTGCCATGCCCACCCCCTCATCCTCTTTGATTTTGGGATGTGAAGAGAAGACTTAGTTTAGGGAATGTCTTGTCAAGTTCCCCCCCTCCCCTTTCCTCCCCAAGGGCCTTCTGCATTGTCTCACTGCGGTGCAGACAGAGCCCAGAGATCAAAGCCCAACCGTCTTTTTTTAGCTCAGGGTGGAATGTGCGATGGCTCCTGCCCTGGGAGCTGTCGCCAGCTTTAGCAGAGTGTTCCTCTTGGTAACTCGAGACTCCCATCCCTGGAGGCAGCTCCAGGATTGATAGGTGACACAGAGCTGCTCTGAGCAGGCAGGCCCTTTGGAACAAGTCTGAGTCTGCACAGAGAGCTTTCCGTCAAGGATTTGAAGATGTCTGCGGTTAAGATGGGATGTGCCTGTAATATTCAGTTTTGGAAGAAGCTACCTGGACTCAGTTAACCCTTTCAAGAACACCTTGCTTCAAGTCCTAACACTGTGCTCTCTCTTGTTTTTCTAACAGTCTTTCCTTCTCTCTCTCTTCATTGGAGTTTGTTCTTCACACAGCTCCTATGAAATCCTTACTGGTACCTATTTCTCAAGATCACTATACATTTCCTAACATTTGGGGTGAAAAGAAGGAGAAAAAAATCAAATGCTAAAGTGCCATTGATAAGTAGAAGACTTTAAAGAGTGAGATGTAGAGGTGGGAGTCCAGATAAACAAATGAACTGATCTGTAACACTCTGGTGAACAGACCTCCTTTTCTATTGTACTGTCCATGTTTGTAACAGCACAGGTGCTTAATTGTCCTATTCATGCTGCATGGTCACTAGGGTGGCCATCACAGAGGACTGTCCAGTTGTCCTTTGTCCTCTATTGATACGAAACTTGATTATCTCATGAGGTCCTTTCCAGCCCCTAATGTGTGTGAATCTATGAAACTGGACACCTATATGTCCTGTTTTTTTCTTGAAGAGAAAAATACAGGACATAGAGGCATCGGGTTTCATATGAGTAGAGGACAGAGGACAGAGAGCAGAAAACTGGACTGTCCTCTATGATGGCCACCATAATGATCACTGAGGCAAAAGACAGAGAGAAGCTGAAGTGCTTCTGATGGTTATTTGCAGGGGAAGTGATGTCTATCAAACTCATTATCATTTATGTTATGACAGCACCCAGAGGTCTCACCTGAAACCCAGCTCCATTGTGCCAGGCTCTGTGTAATACAAATAAGAGGTGGTCTCTGCCCCAGAGAAATTGCAATCTAAAGGGACAGACCAGATAAAGGGGAAACTGAGGCATAGGGAGGACAAGTGACTTGCTTGAGGTCACCCAATAGATGGGAGTAGAAGCCAGGTTTCCATACTTTTAGACCAGTGTTGGATCACACTGCTTTGTTCTGTGACAATATAAGCAGTGGTAGAGATATAGCCGACAGGGACTGCAATGAAATTGGTAATTACAGTGAGGCTAGGAACAGACATTGCATTTGTCCCTGGACAAGTTGTGCTTGTGTTTGTCCTTCTAATCAAGGTTTAGTGAGCAGCTGAATACACTGCTGCTTTTCTGCCATTGATTAAATGATGCAGTCCCAGGATAATTTTCAGATGCATTATGTAATGTCCTAGGCTAAACTGTTAATACTTTGTTATTCCATGAATCTTTTTCAGATTTATTCCAGGACAACAGGCATGGATGTCTGAACGATTGCACTTTGTCCCAGGAAAAAGTAGTTTACCCTGGGGGAAATGCAAGATCTGTTTGTAGACTGATAGAATAACAGTGACATTTTCTGTAGTGTTAATAGAGGCACCCTACCCCACTCTGGTACGTCCTTTAGAACTGTATCTGGGACTTTCCACTTGTGGTAAAGGAGTTGCTTCAGCAACAATTACTGCACCAGTACTAAGCTGTTATCCATTTAGGTAACTCACTTATTAGTGGGGTTCCTGACCAATTTAGCCCATGGAGGTTACATTAGCAGCTCCTGTGTGAATTGCCAGTGACTTGAGAGAAGGCCAGAGCACTATTACTTCATCTGGGAAGGAGCAGCATATAGCACTGGACTCTCTCTTGTTACATATGCAATCTGGTTCACAGATTTGAAAAAAAATCCCTGTGGTATCACATGTTCACTTCCCAAGCCCAGCACCATCCTGGGCAGGGACTGCTGGTTTCTGTAAAATACTGAGACAGGAGCTCAAAAGCCCTGGAACCCCAGGAAGCTTTTCCATGCAGCTGTTCCAAGACCTGGCAAGGAGTGGTAGGAGAGCCCTAAGGAAGGTATTGCTTGAAGGGGTTTTTCAATGAATAAATGAAAAGCATATGGATACAGTAGGAATGCATGGGGAGGTGATGAAAACTCTATCCTCTTTATTCCCTGATGAGCACAGCCACCAACCACAGCCAGGGTGCACAGAGTAAGACAACTGTATGGGTATATAACTTACTGTACTGATTGATCATTAGGTGGAGACTTGGCACAGACATAGTTTCCCTTTGTGATCTTGGGCATGTCACTTCATCTCACCAAGGCCCCTTTGTCTGGCTTGTCTCTTGTGTCTAAGTTCTTTGGCCAAGGATCAGCTCTTAGTATGCGAAAGCACAGGGACTAGCACAATGGGCTGGATGCTATCGTAATGCAAAAAAAGAACATGTTTTTAAATGAGAATTCTTTGTACTCTCCATCCAAAGGTATCAGTGAAGTTTCCAGACATAAACACACTCAGCACCGCTGTTTGGTAGATTGTATCATCCTTGTATCACTCACAGGGAAACCAAGTTATAGAAGAACATCCTGGGCTCATCCACAGACTCTGTAGTTAGGCAAGGAAAGCAGTTGCAGTCCTCTGCCTGCCAGGCACGTTTCAACTACAAGCTCTGTCCTAGGGCCCTTTCTCTGTTCAAAGTGCTCTGCAAACAATGGAGTTCTTTGAATACCTCCTCAGCCTCGTTGGCTTGAAGGTGAGGGGAGAGAGCAAATGCTGTCAGAGCCTTGGCCTTCAGCTGGGGCTATGTTCACTTAGGATTGGGGGGCAGTAATTTGCTTTTGTGTGAAACTGCCTCCTCTGAACTTAGAAAAGGGCACCAGAAGCAGGCAGGGAAGGACAAAAAGGAGTGGGCGATGTCTACTCCATGGCTTGGGCTTATTACAGAGATCTGATCTGCAGAGACCCCATCTCAGCACTTTCTGCCTTGCTGTATGTTCAGATCATTAAGTATAGTAAGCTGTCTCCCAAGTATCACTAAGGCACTTTTTTTTTGGTCAGATGGCACCTGAGGACACAGCATTCAAAGCGAACAGTAGAGCTGGGAATGTGCCTTGTTAATCACTGGTCACAGCTCAGTAAGACAGATGCTAAGAGGCAGAATTGGGAGAAGAGGTAACAGGGAGCTGAAGGGTCAGTCTAGCTGTACCCTCTGGTGACTGCTCACTACTTGAATGGAAAGTGTCCCACACAACAAGATAAGCAGCTTTGGTTAGATCTGGTGTTTTCCCAAGGAAATGATCCTTACAGGCATGAGTAGGAAAGGCCTCTGAATTAAAACAGGGCAGAGCTAAACCCAAATTTCAGTGGTCTTCTAGCCCAGCCTTTACTGAGCCTCCCAAACACTCTTCTGGGCTTCATTCCTTTTCAGCTCCTGGCCAGAGCCAAGAGCAAAAAGTCTGAAATGTAATGGGAAACTCCAAACTTGTGGCATTTCCTGCCAGGACTGGAAGTCAGCCACACGTGGGCCTCCTTGCGTGAGTTTCACAGCCCACGAAGACTTAAAAGAGTCAGACTGTTTGGCTTTAAAGCCACATAGTTACTTCCCCTTCTGGGAGTGAGTGAGTTGCCAGGCTTCATTCACCAGTTTATCTAAAGCTGTTTGAGGAGCACCAAGGAGCTGGAGCTACTATTCCAGTCCATAAGGATGAGAAGTAATGATAGACTGTGTGTTGCCAGTAGGAGGGTGCTAGATTCCACCTCTCAGTGAGCCCCTTTGGCATTCCGGACATATGATGTGACCAGCTGGGCTTTGCTTTGCATAACAGTACAGGTGTGTGTCACTCAACCTGGTTAGAAAAGTGATCAGGGGAATCGGATTATTATGACTAGTTCATTCCAAAATCTCAAATTAGGGTGATTTAGTCATTTCAAGTACAATACTTCAAGAACCTTTCATGGAAAGATAAGAAACTCTAACGATGTCTCAGAGGAATCAATTCCATTTATCTTTCGATGAAGTTCATAATTATTTATGAAACATCAAATGAAGGTACATTGCATGCACATTTTACATACAAAGTTTTAACTGAAATCTCTGGGAATTATTTCCTTATTAGCATTATTGCTTCCAATATTACATTTTGATCTTGAAAATAGATTTTCAGCTCTTTTGTTTAGTCACAGCTGACAGAAATTTGTATAACTGCACAGAGGCTAATGGAGCTGTGTTGGTTTATGCTAGCTGAAGATATGAGTATTATGTTTTTAAACAATTATAATGATGGTGATGTTTTAAATGTCTCTAGGGTAAGGGTTATTTTTCCATCTGTGTTCATACAGCACTTAGCACAAATGGACCTATAACCAAATTAGAGCCCTTGGATGCTATACGGGTGGTGGCTGTCAATGGGTAGAGGTAGTTGGGAAGAGGAGTGTGAAACTTCATGAAAAATATTTTAAACTTTTCCATTTTATAAATGTGATTTTTTTTCAATGTTTCAAATATCAAAATTGGAAATGTCAAAATTTAAATAATTTCTACCAGCTGTAGAGCTAGTCCAAAAATGGAAGTAAAGATATTTTCCCCATTTGTTTTTGAATGACAACATTTGCAACCAGTTCTCACAAGAACACTTTGCTCTGCTGTCACACCAAAGGCTACGTATGCCACTGTTTTTTGTATTACTGGCCTCAGGCTAGCAATGGAAAGCACATTCAAGATAGTTGGTGTTTTACCATTGTGCTTTACAGGATGTGGACTTGCTCCAATTCCCCCACTGCCTAGAGTGGAAACAGTGTTAGTGATGGTGTGTTAAATGTTAGTGTCTAGCACAGGTGATTCAAGACTTCAAGCTACTTCACAGTGAAACATACCTTTCTCTGGTAAGTAAGTATCATTCAAGTAAGTATCATTCAATCTGGTAAGTAAGTAAGTAAGACACATACCACCACGGTGGAGAAAGTGTGTTCTGACTTCAGTGTAATGAGTAGAGATGAAACAGTGCTGGAGACTCTGGGCCATCTTTGTGGCACAGGAGCATGTTGAAATTGTTTCATGGACTTAGCTGCCGGAAGCCCCTCAGCTCCTCATGTTGTCCTAATGTACCCAACATGTTGTGCCTGTTTGACAGCACAGCTCTTTGTTAATTAACCATCAACATAAGAGAGTGCTTTGCATTTCAGGGCTGTTCTTACGTTGGACAGAATCAAAGTCTTAACTGGACTATATCCTACCAGCAGAAGATGAAATTGCAGTTATTCAGTCCTGGCACATCGTATGTAATGGAGGCTACACGTGTGTGTGCGCACATGGGGCAGGTGGGAACAACAGAGATTAATGAAGTCTGAATTTTATACTAGAAATAATCACTGGAGACAGAGATGTAAGTGGGTGGCAGTGATGTACAAGCAGAGCAGCATCACTGGCTACACTGCCAAAGACACAGTGGTGGCTGGTCCAGCAGCACAGCCACTTCTTTTTCACTCTCCCTACCCAGGGTTGGTGCCTATGGCTAGTGCTGTGCTTGTTTCTTCTTCATTACGCTACTGACTGGAGAGAGAATATCATCTTGTAGTGAAAACAAGGTTCTTTGGGTAAATCCAATATCTTTTATTAGAGCAACTCAAATAGTTGGAAAAATTCTTCTTTGCAAGCTTTTGGGTACAAGTACCCTTTGGTACTTTCATATTTCAGGTATTTCATATTTCAGGTATTTATACCAAAGAACTTTGTCTACTTATGTAGATCAGGGGCGGGCAATTATTAGACCAGGGGCAGACAATTATTTTGGGCAGAGGGCCGCTTACTGAGTTTTGGCAAGCCATCGAGGGCCGCATGACAGGCAGCTCAGGGCAGATAAATATTAATTTTCTAATTTTTTTAGGGGCCCCACAGGCCAGATAAAATGGCCTGGCAGGCCGCATCTGGCGTCTGGGCTGCATTTTGCCCACCCCTGCCTTAGACCAACATTGGCGACAACCTACATGCCCGAATCTTGTAGCGAAGGCATTGGGTGTCTGGATTCAAGTTTTTAGGCTCTATCACAGATTTCCTATGTGACTTTGAATGACTGTCATACCTTCTCAGTACCTCAGCTTCACCAACTGGAGCTAATCCTTCCTTGCCTCACAGGGAACAAATTCATGAATGTCTATCAGGTGTTCAGGTACTATAGGTACTCAGGCACTAGAACTCCCTATGTACAAGGACCAAAAGGGCAAATGCTTTTTGTAGTACTTATCCCATCAATATCAGGCACCTTTTGGGAAGGCAACTAAATCCTGCTTTCATAGGAGTGAACAGACACTCCTAGCTAAACAGTTCACCTCTACGTCTACATTTTCCTCTCATTGCCAGAAAATGAAGCTGAGGATCGATAATGTAGACTTTCCATTTGCCACAGGGTGTCTCTCTTCAGCTGTGCTTAGCGTGTACAGTACTCACAACCTACAGGCCAAAACCTCTGTGGAGAGAGGAGGGGAAGTGTTGCCCAGATGAGGGAGAACTTGTTTGGCTTAGAAAGAATTAGGGTATAAAATCTCTACAACTTCCCAGAGATCTACTGCTTTATCTCCCTGGCGTCCTCTTTCATGTGCTGTGCTTAAGTTGCTTCAGGGCCACGCCTGCCTCCAGGAGTGTCACCCACCCAGCTGGCAAAGCGGCGGGAGCTCTAGGAGCCAGATGTTTTCTTTAAAAAGGCTTTCTTGGAATCCATGAAGAAGCTGCCTTGTTAGGAGGTCTCTGAGGCTCCCCTTCTTTACCTTGTATACCAGTAGGGGCTCAAGGGACCCTGCATAGAGCAAACCCGTTCCCAATAGTTCTCTCTCTCAGCAATTTAGAAAAATTAAGATGCTTGCTTCAGGGTAGTTTAGAGCTTCAGGAGCCCCTAATCTCTCCCAGCAGGAGGTGCTGTAAGAAATGGGGCAGGAGCCTTGACTGTAGGAAGCGCTGCTAGTGACTCCAATCCCAACCTCTCCTACCAAGAGGTTGCAGGGATGGAGCAAAGAGGACTGGCTGTGGGAGGAGGTCCCAGGAAGAGATGCTAAAGGAAACAGGGCAGGGGCACCAGCTGTGAAAAAATCACTTTTACTTCATCATTAGGACATGGAGTAGGGACTTGGGGTTAAGAGCTCTTTGTGAGCTGTCCTGGCTTCTCCCAGCAAAGGCTGTTGGTCAAGCTGGGATGTATCATGTTTCTAGATACCCTGTTACCTCCTTGCATCCAACCTGCTGGGCTTCTTCTCAGGGGACTGTTCTTTCTGGGAATCTAAAAGTTGCACCGGGTTTGACATCTGTTTGATGCTTGACTGCTAGCTTTGCCTGGTGTACCTCAAACATGTGGGCCAGGCCAGAGAAGTGGGGGAGAGGAACTGGATGGATTTCAAGTGCATGGGGAACACTGCCATGTGTATGTGTCATGGAGCAAACCCTTCCTATTTTGCACATACATGTGGGTGGCAGAGGGGGAGGGTGTTTGTGCACAGCTGACAGGGAAGGGGGTTGGAAGCACTTGCAACTTGCCCAGATAATTAGGCCCTTTGGGAAAACAGAAACCATAATATTATTTTGAAGAACACATATTTTTCTCTCCAATTTCTTCACCAGATGCCTCCTCCTCCTTTCCCCCACCACAGCCCAGCCAATTGGAGTCCAGCTGTTAGTATCCCTGGGTTCTTTCCCCTTCTAGCTGTCTGTAAGCAGTGTTCTTCTTCCCCTCCCATTACATTTCTCTTTCCTGCACTAAAATATCCTGACACACGGGGCATGTGGCCAGTAGAGATGTTGAGTCCCAAGGTGCCAGCTCCTCTGCAGCATCCAGTGATGGGGTTTGTGACTTTCTCTCTGCAGTGTTTTCCATCCTGTATTCCTACCTTGTTGGGTCCATCATTTATCTACAGCCAGGTCAGCATGATGGTCAAATACACAACTTTTCCCCCCATGCCTGACTATCTGGGAGAGGTTTGATTCCACTAGCATTCCCACCACTGTGAGCAGCAAGCTTTCTGAGTAACCACTGACACCCGTTTCACCCATTTGCCCACTCCCTCTGAAGGGTGGCAACTTTTGAGGAACATCTCTCAGTCAATTCCTGAGAGAAGAGCAAGGAGGGGAGACAGAGATTGCATGGGTTTATAGGGTGGTTGTCCCCTTCACCCCCTAGGTGACTTCAGTTGCTTCTAGTGGGACCTGGACAGGTGGTGCTATGAGCTCTGGCCTACTGTCATGAGGCCTGACCCTAAATCTTGCTGTATAAAGGCCACGGGGCTTCATTGACCCTATCAGCTTGTGCTGTCAGGTGCTCTGGACCCTACGTGACTCTTCTTTTGCAATAGCTCATTCATGATACTCAAGCATGGGGAACTCCCTGGAACTGGTGACTAGCAACTGACCCTGACAAGTCCTGTAGGTCTCCCAGGTGTGGCTTTAGTGGGGCCATTTTTGTTCCTCGTGCATTTTCTTTTCCATGACCATGGTTGGCTTTCTTGGGTGCCAGATATAACCAAACCTAGCATCACAGTGCCACAGCTGATAGGAGCAGAACATCATGTACCCATCCATCTAACTTAAACTCTGTATCCTTCATCCCCCAGCTCCTTACAGCTGTTTAAAAACAAACAAACCCTATAGACCATGTTATATTCCAGGAGGATTCTAATCCTTCCAACAGCACTACCAGAACCAGGGACAGGGTCACTTCTTAGCTGATGAAATGATACCTCAAATCATGTGGAGTGGGGAAAAAAAAGGGTGATTCTGTTATTCTTATCTTCCAGCATATGGCAGGGCGGGGGCACTGGAATCAGTGCCACCTTCTTCACCTCTCCAGATCAGTTCTAATGTCTCACATGGTTGAGATGCTCTGGCCAGGATTAGACTGTGAAGGATGGTGGTGGAATGTGAGTGGGAGGAGGTTCTTGGCAGATGGACTAGTGTTCCCTTGGGATTTCTGATCATTCCTCATTTCACTCTGGCTGAAATCTTCTGCAGATTGGCTTTCCATGGGGCATGTCAGCTCTTCCCTTTCCCTCCTGAACAGGGAAGTGCAGAGCCACCTCCAAAAACAAAAACAAAGTGTTCTGTAGGCCTTGGATTCAGCTGAAACCTTGCATTTCCATTCCAACTGAAAGTGGAGACTTAAGAAGAAGCTTCTCTTAGCGCAGCCACTGTGGCATAGCAGCTGTGGCCTTTCATTTTCTTCCAAGATCCATATCCCAAGTGAGTGCTCCACCCATTCCCATCTGTGGTGTTTCTCTGGCTTCTTGTTTTTTCCTTCTCCCCACCTCTCCAGGGATTTCCTGCTTTCCTTTTGGGATCCACACCTGCCAGCTATACTTACTCCTACAGGAAAGGTGTGGTGAGGCCACTCATAAAAGTCCCCTCCCTCTCCACCCTAGCAAGTCACCTGCAGGCTTGGCTCATGTTGCTGAGACCCACAAGTTCTTGGAGGGCTGAGCATGCCACTGACTTCTGGAGGAGATGCTTACAACCTAGGTGCCCTGGGCTGCGCAACCATGCTGGAGAGGAACTCCCTTCCCTAAACACTTTGTAGGCTGTAGTGTTCTGACAGAGTTACTGAAACTGCTGTGATTTGCCATGCTGTTCTCCACCATGAAAATCAACATTTAGATCACCATGGGCTCTGGGACTTGATAAGGAAGAGTTCTCCCCTGTAAATTCTTCATGGTGTCACATAGCTCCTCTCAGTTTGTAAACCAGTGGTTAAGCAGACAGGCAGCATATGGGAGCTGTTCTGGCTGCAGTATACCGAGCAGACCTGAACCACAGTGCTGGAGACTCTCAGCCAGCCCTGTGGCACACAGGAGCCCATTGAAGCTGCCTGAAGTTGACTTTCACTCATTATGAGAGCATAGGCAGAGAAACCGATTATCTCTTCATAAAAGTGGGGTAGAGATTTACCATGCAGCAACTACTCTGCTATAGCTGCTTGTGTGCACACTCACCCCCCGCCCCCGCCCCATGGTAAATAGAAGCTAAACTGTGGTACTTTCACCTTTACTGAAAATGATCTAAGTTACTGTGGTTTAATTTTCATCTGTTATGGGGTAAGAGAATGCACATAGGCAGTTATACCAAAGTAGCTGATGCACAGTAAATCCTCATTCATTTCTACCACATGGCAAGTACCATATGGCTATGCCCAGTCACTCTTTCTACCCAGCATGAGATGATTATATGCTGGCTACAATTATCACCTGACTTTAACTATGTGATTTTGAACAATGGTATTTGCATGCAAGTGAGGAATCTAGAATTTCCATTCATACAGTTCTCAGCCTCATTCATACTAGATGGGCCAAAGGGTTGTGATGCCTTGACTTCTGCTTTTGCTCCTAGCCTGAGGAACTGGGCCTAATCCATAGCTCCTATACAGCATGACTTATTCACAGACCTGAGAGTACCTTAGGGAGATGCAGAAATAGCATTATCTTCATTTTATGGATGGGGAAACTGAGGCATGGACTAGGGAAATGACTCACACTGGGTCATGGTGTAGAATGGATTCAAAGTCTTCCAAGTCCAAGTCCTATGGCTTAGCTGCTAGATCATGCTGCCAGCCACTTAACTTGTAGTATACTCTCCCCCTGCCCCTTGCTGCGCTATCCTGGTACTGTGTGTCCCAACCACAAAACCTACTGTATTCCCTTGAATCCTTGAACCACCTCTTTATAAATGTTCTGCCTATCTTGTTGCTAAGTGACTGCTCCAAGGTCACCCAAGAAGCCTGTTGGGAATATGGGACTGAGCCCAAGTCTCCCAAGTTCCAGGATAGTGCCCCAACTAGAAGAATATCCTTTCTTGCTGGGCCAACAAGGTACATTTACACACAGTTAGAGCACAAGCCTGAGGCATAGGAGAGCTCAGCTCTGCCACTGTCTTACTGAATGACCTTGCCCTGGTATCAGCTTTTCTCTGTGCCTCAGTTTCCCTGTGTGCAAAATGGAGATAATTATTCTGATCTCACTTGTAAAAGCAATTTGACAATATCTGATGAGAAGTACAGTTATATGTGTGCTAGGGGTATAATAATAATTATTAGTTTAATTAAAATCTTGCCAGCTCTATTGTTATGCCAGCATGCTGTTGCCATTTTGGATCCAGATCACTGGAAGCTACTCTTGGAAGCAGCCCCGTTATGAAGAGGTCCTACCAGAATCAGAGACCAGACAAGGGTGGCCAAAGAAGTCTTGCTTGATTGGCAACCTCACTAGGGTGGAGGATATTACTTGGAGCAGATATACAGCAGTAAAAAATCATGGGCAACTGATCAAGCAAACAGGTCTTGTGGGGTGAGGAGGAAGGAGCCCAGAGAAAATTCTCTGATCATTGCTTATTAAACCTGCATGATGCCCACACCCTTTTACCAAATCAGTCTAACCTTCGTTTTTTGCATGTGTCGTTCTTCAGTACTCCTTCTTCTACATCTGCCACCTCACCATTGAATTGTCTCATCTCAGTCATCCTATGCCAACGCTGGTGCCCAGGGAATCAGATAAGAGCACTGTGCATGTATGCATAGCTTACTAGCGCTGAGATCTTGGGTAGCTTAGCATTAGGCCTGTGCAAAGTGGCTAGTATTCACTTTGGATTCAGATTTGGCCGATCTGGGGGACAGTGATTCGATTTGGTGATTCGAATCAGTGTCCTGAATCAATTTGACAGCAACTGAATCTCCGAATCACCCAGGCACATCCCCCGCCCACTCTCCCAGACCCGGCAATGGATGCCTCACCTGCCCCAGCTCCCAGGACTTTGAAGACAAAAGCCCTGACTCAGCAGGTGCTGCTGGGGGACTGGGGGGGGCAAACCCCACTGATCCCCACTGTCCCTTTTAATTGGTCCCCTGATTTGATTCAGATTTGGAGATTCAGCCACCGAATCAGGCCAAATCTCCTCCAAATTGAATTGGCACCCAAACCTTCACACAGTCCTATTTAGCAGAGGGAAGCATCATTTCCCTTGTATTGAGGAGGAAACCAATGCTCAGAGAAGGGTAGCAATGGCCAAATCAGCATAAGGTTGTCAGGTGTCATTTATTACGTGCTGATCCAGTACCTGCTCAATCAATACAAAGACTCTCTCCAGGACTAAAGCAGACTTGGAATCAGGCCCTGAGATAGGTGAGTAATACTCCCAGCTCCCAGACCACAAAACCAAAGGTAATGTGACCACATGGCGTCTTAAGTTTTGTTAAATACTGCTGTTATCTCCATGTCTCTGCCTAACGTCCATCCCTAGATATTCTTCTGGGAGAGCATTATTAATCTGACATCTCCCCACCTATGTAAACTCCCTCCATATGCTTCTCTGTCCCTCCACTGATGAATGTATTAGAGCAGTAGTGCCCAACCTTCTATCCCTGCAGGGCAGGTGAGTGGCACAGAGTCAGTTTGTGGGTTGCATCTTGTTTGAGGTTGGTTGGAGGGCCTGATCCCAGGCTGCCCCAATCTGACCATGCACCGCCCTGATACAGCCCTGTGCTGATTTGATCTGGCTTCACACTGTCCACTGCCCTGATCTAGCCCTGTGTCACCCACCTAGTGGATCCAGCCACATGCTGCCCACTACTGCAGTCAGACTCAACACTGCCCTAATCCATCCATACACTGCCTGCCTACTGCATCCAGCCATCTGCTGGTGCAATGCTGGCATGCAGATTTCCATGGGTCTGGAAATTTGGCAGCAGGGGGAATGCCAATTAACACCCCCACCCCAACATTGGGAATGCCAATTAACATGCCCCTCCCCAACAAATTTCCAGACCCTTAGGGTCCTGCAGGATGGCTGATACAACTCTGTGGGCTGCTTCTGGCCCATGAGACAGGGCTTAAGCACCCCTGTATTAAGAGGAGAAGCATCCTATGCTAGAGATGGACATGGTAAAGCAGCTAAAGAATCATGGGATGTTTTGATCCTGATCTAAACAGGTCCATCTTGGCTTACATTTAGAACCAGAGCATGGAATAAATCTCATTAGGAAAAAAGCTAAGAAGATGCCAAAGGTGCTACTCCGAGAATCAAGAAGCTCCTTGAAAAATTAATTATTGTGAGCTTCAGAGCAGAAGACTTGGGATGTAGGGAGATTCTGCTGTACCCATTATGTACCTTGAGCAGTGCTCATTTGCCTCTGGTCCCTGGAGGATACCAGTGTTGGTACTTCAAGAGTACATAGCAGGCACTCCAAGCCTCACAGTGACTTGGGAGACTTTTTGCATCACAATCATGTAATGTCTACTCTAGGGTTTTGTGCAGCACCCGGAATTATTATGCCTCTGTGCAGTCAAGGCATGTCATATTGGACTTAATGTTCTTCCTGGAATCTGCTACACTTCTTCTATCTCTCCAGGTTCTTACAGGAATCCCATCATTTTAATTTCTAAGCATCTTCTTTTCCTAGGTGTAAGAAGCACTGCTTCCTATAGAATTTGGGTTTCTAATGTTATCTGACTATGGGAGAGAGCACCAGTCATCCTAAGTACTGATCTGTACTGCATCTCAGGGATATGCCTGAAGTTTAGGGTTGCCAAAATCTGTTTATTCTATTCTGGGAGGTTACATTACATGACATGATGACATTAATGAGTCATTACATCGGGAAGGCAAATGCAATTACATTTTAAAACCCCACTGGACTACTGTATAAATCAGATTCACCATTTAATATTTATTTTAATTAATGCCCTATCATTTATCTCCCGGATGACTCTCAGTACTCTCTTGGAGATTTATATCTAATTCAGAGCAATCCTGGAGGGTTGGCAACCCTATGAAGTTGAATATTATCAGTACAAAGAATATTTTGATGTTAGAAGGTATTGATAGGGGCATGAAGAATGCTTCTGACTGCTGATCAGTCCATAGATTAAATTGGACATGAGCAGAAGTTTTCTGGTGAATAGTAAATTCACCAAAAAATGCAGTTTTGATGGTGCCAAAAAGTATTAATGGATTCACCCTGAATTAATTAATAGTTTTGGCTGAAAGACTGTAAAGAAAATGTTTTTTGAAAAGTTCAAATGATTTATTTGGCCATTTTTGAAACAAAACATTTTCATTTTTGTTTTGAAATGATCTTTTCTTTTCAAAATTATCCTACATACTTACACAGGTTTAAGTGGGTTAAACAACCGAAAATCAAATATTTAATTTTGTGTCAGACCAGTATATATATCTGCTTAGGCTCTAGTTTAAAACAACATTATTCTGAGAGCTCTTGGTCAAAATCAGTAAGTGTTGTAACAGTGATGGTACAGGAAATGTATGATGGAAAGGTTTTTGGGGTGATACATTTTATTGGACCAACTGTATAGTTAGGAGAAAAGTTGGACAAACTTTTGGGCACAGAATGCCCTTCTTTAGGTACTCAACACCTCAGGGTATAGTGATATGAGCCACAAATGCAATGCTGCAGCCAGCAAAGCAAATAAAACTCTGGCTTGCATCTACAGAGGCATCTCAAGCAAGACCCAAGATGTCCTCTTCCCACTTTACTCAACTTTGGTGAGGCCACAGCTGGAGTACTGCATCCAATTCTGGGCTCCACTCTTTAGAAAGGATGTGGAGAAGCTTGCGAGAGTCCAGAGGAGAGCCACGTGCATGATCAGAGGTCAAGAGAACAGGTCTTAGGAAGAGAGGCTAGGAGGCATAGGACTCTTCAGCCTGGAGAAGTGAAGGCTCAGGAGTGACTTGGTGGCAGCCTGTAAATATATAAGGGGTGTGCATCAGGAACAGGGAGAATGTCTGTTCACCAGGGCACCCCAAGGGAAGACAAGGTCTAGTAGTCACAAACTGCTGGAAGACCGTTTTAGACTGGACATAAGGAAAAACTTCTTTACCGTCTGAGTCTCTGGCGTTTATAATAGACTCCCCACCAAGAAGTGGTGCAAGCACCTGCTCTGGATACCTTTAAGAAATGCTTGGATGCTTATCTTGCTGGGATGATCTGACCCCAGCTGACTTTCTGCCCCTTGGGCAGGGAGCTGGACCCAATGATCTCACAAGGTCCCTTCCATCCCTAATGTCTACGAAATTTATAACTGAAACCACAAATACCTTCTCCCCAAGACACTTAGCCAAACAGCACAGACACTCAGAACTGAAGTGAACCACAGTGTTTTCCTGGAATTGGTAACAAATACACAAGTCAGTGGCCTAGTTGACTACAGCTATATGTGTATGTATGTGTGTAAGAGGCAGAAAGTCAAGGAAGATGCAGCAGAATGTGTGAAAAGTAGTAGTGAGCATGGAAGTGGTAAGAAGCCAGGGGACAGAACTTCTTTTGAGCACAACAGACACTGGAAAGTCAGATTTATGAACAAGGAAACTGCTTGTTGCTTGTTCCTATGGTGCTCAGGGAAGTAGAAATCTGTGCACTCTATGTAAATAAATGGGATTGCACCAGCAAAATGCATACCTTGTACCATCACTTTATCTCTAGATGTTGGCAGGGCCCTGAATATTAGCTAAGTGCTTGAACTGAAAATGGAGAGAGGAACAATCTGTTCTTGGATACGCCAGGTTGGTTGGAAAGTGTTGTTTGGGTTTTATTGGCAGTTTTTTAGATTCTTTACATTGTGTCAGTAAAGAAATCTGAACCTTGTCTGTAAATATTTGTGAGACTGTGATTGTGTTGTGCAGTTATGCATGGCTGGGGGATTGTGTGGTGTGATCGTGTCTGGGATGGAAGACTGGCGGTGAAGGAGGGTGTACATGTGGTTGTGGTGAGAGTGAGGTAAGCATTGCTAGCGGAAGTCAGTAGGAGGAACAAAACTAGGCTTTCAAGACTTGTCAAGGAAAAACAATTCTCAAGACTCCTGGTCTGTCTGCTCCCTGCTCACAGAGATCTGATTCGCTTGCCCTGGTGTAAAGTAGGTATCCTTCCACTTGACTTCAATGGAGCAAGCCTTATCTAACATCTTGGGAGTGAGCTCAGAATCAGGCCCTGGGTTTACACGGGCCTATTTGTGGAGTCAAAACCATCCTCTGAAGACGTGTGAACTTGCGCCTTGCCACTGCTGTGCCTCTTCCAAATTCCCATTGATCCTCTTGACCTGGCTTTCCAAAGAGAAAGTGTTGGCATTTCCCCACCCAGGATGGAATTTTAGGTGAGGCTGGTTGGTTGCAGCAAAATCCCCTCCCCTTCCGCCAGCCACATCTGGCCATCTCCTCCTCCAGCCCTCCCTCCTTTGTAAGTGCTGAAACACCTGGCTGGAACCTGCTGTTCTCTGCAACAACTGTGCTCCCTCCTTTGAACACAGACTGTCCTTATACTTCTGCCTGGATGGTTGCCCAACTTGTTCTTCCAGCCTACACTGCTGCTGCAGCACCTTCAGGATTTAGGAGAGGTCTGGCCTGGGGCCTTCCCACTTCAGAGGGCACTATATGCTTTGGAATGCAGCTGGTCTGGCTTTATCCTCCCTTCAAGTTCAGGAACAGGCTTCTCCTAGGAACCAGGACCCTCCCCTGTAGAATGCAGCTTTGAAAAGGATAGTGGGAGGGGAAAGAAAAGAAAGGTGAGAGGAGTGGGTAGTGGGAGGACAGGGACTGAATTCTTGAGGCCATGCTAAGTGACACTCAGAAGCACTGGCTGAGATTTTCAAACCCTCCTCAGAAGAGTTCTTGCATTCATCCCAGGCCTAAGGTTTTGCTTCCATGTCATTTTGAATTAAGCAGGACACTTAGTAACCAGTGGAAAAAACTTCAAAGCCCATGTAGGGCCAGGGGGTGGTGCTAACCCTCAGCAGATGAGTGCATTCCCAATATTCACCCTGAAATAAATGGAGCCTTATAAAGAAGGATGTGAGAAGCTAATACACCAGATCTCATGGAACTCCAATTGTGAGCCTTTCAAAGAATATCAGCCTTGAGCTAGACACCTATGTCTTAACAGCTGGCCTCAGATGAAGACCTAGCTTTCTGTAGCCAAAGCTACAAGGTACATGATGTGCCACCCCCAGAATTTCAGTCAGTGCAGCAGTAAGTGACTCTAATTCTGTATCTTTGCTCACATCCCGACTGTCACCCATGTCACAGCTTGTCCTACTGCATAGTGTGAAATCACCCTCCCACGGTTTGGAATCTCTGAGCCTTCTCTTGATACTTCACCAGGAGACTTGGAGCAGGATCTGGAAACCCACCTTTTCTGGGACAAAGAGCACATGATGAAACACATTGTCCTTGGCTGTGAGCTGTTTTGCTGTTTGGGTCTTAATCAGGACCTGGAAAAAGCTTTCTCTGTCTTGCTCTGGTCCTAGTGAAGTGTGGACTCTCAGGTTGGCACCCAATTAGCCATGTGATGCTACAGCTCCAGCCTGCTGAGGGAGAGAAGCCAGAGCCCATAATGCATCCTCAGTAGTCTTGTCTTCTGACAGAATGATGTAGGTGAACAGTGGAGTTAGTTCACACTGGATCTGAGGCTCCCAGATGACCTCTGGGAAGCTCACACTTTCAAAGGTGCCCAGTGCTCACAGTGGCGGTGCTGGGTTTAATTTCAAGCTGGTTTCTCTGGCTCTGCTAGTGTTTACAACCAACTCCATACAACCTAGTAATGCAGATTCTGTGTGAAAAAGGCATTAGTTAAATGACTTCCATAGCAAAGGGGCAAAGATGTCTAGACATCACAGAGCTAGCATGTCTCTTTAGATAGGGGAAGAAAAGATTTATACATGGAGTTTCCAGTGAAACTGATTTGCTGCTCTGGCTGATTTGCTGCTTCCACGGGGGTCTCCTAAATCAGGATTTCTCAATCTGTGGGTCACAACACAAAAGTGGGATGCAAGAATATATGAAAAAAGGTCATGAACAAACTTTAATAATGGAGTCTCCTTTAAAAGAGAAAAATATGGGAGACTGTGGCTTTTCCCTTGCAGGCTGGCAGAGCTGCAGCCTGCAAGGAGCTGCTTGGTGCCCCCCCATGCCCCACAGACACTTCTTCTGCCCCACACACCCGCTTCCTGGGGCCTGGGGGCAGTGGGTTGGGAGTGAGGGGCAGTGGGTTGGGACTAGCCATTGATGTTTGCAAATGGATCCTGATACAAAAAAGTAGAGAACCACTGTCCTACACGGATTCCTTACCTGGGATGCAAGGGGAGGCCAGGGTATCGAGCAAGGCTCCTCATCCCATTGGCATGAAGGGTGACATGCTGGATTTCCCCCCAGGGCAGGGTGGATGCCTTGTGTTTATGTCCCCACTGCTCAGAGCCACACAACGATGGAGTATGCAGTGCAGTGTCAGGGCGGGGTGAAATGTTGCCAGGGTCCAAGCCATGGTATAAACAGCATCATGCTTGAATCTGGGAGTGGAGGGTGTAATGTCATGCTGGACCTGAGCCAGAGACACAGGCGTGACCATTCATAACAACTAGGACATTATGGGCAGAATCCCCTCTCCAGGCCTCCTCTGTGAACTAAGCCCCTGCACCTTGCATTTCAGATACACTGGATAAAATGGATGGATCATCATAGTAGAGAAGTTTCTGCTCTATTGGGAGCAAGGGTCCAGACTAGAACACAAAAACCTGCTTTTTTCCCAGATCAGCAGCCATCACACTGAGGTATACACTCTCTAGTTGGTGCTATTCTGTCTGGCCCCATGTATCTCCCTCTCATGGATGCCAAGGGGCCAGCTTCAAAAGGATTGTTAGAGAAAGGGCTGCATTATGCCTGCATTATATGGCCAGGTGGTTGGAACACTATGATGGAAAATCAGAGAGATTTTAAAACTTCTGGATGAAGAAGCCTAACCCCCTAGGTCTCTGACTTCCTGGATGAGTGCCCTAACTAACAGGTAGGCAATTGGGCTAAAACATGGGAGGGTCCTCCTGTGTCTAACAAATGGGATTTTGCCAGTGCAATTTTGTGACTTATGCTTCCAGGCAGGTGTGTACAGAGCCATATACCTGCCTGACCAGAGTCTATCCCACTGTACATGCTTAGTAGCTAGGTGGACACTTACGTGGCCACAATCCCCATTTTACGTATGGGGAAACAGAGTCACAGAGAGGTGAGCCACCTTGCCCAAGATCACCCAGTAATCTGGTAAACTAGCTGGAAATATCCTACTCCAAGACACTGTTCTCTACACTGCCTCTGAAATACCAAGGTGGGAGCTGAACAGTTAAGGAGGAGGTACTGGAGTTGAAGTGGGAAGTTTTATACTTGGTCATGAGCAGCAACACAAACTGCTCCTGGAGTGGCCGTGCTAGCCTTGTACATGTAGGTGCCGAGTGTTGGGGTGAAGTGAGAAACATTGCATGAGTGGGTAGTGAACTCCTAGTGTTAGGGAGAAGTGGGAAGTGCCAGGCTGGTTGCTGGACAGCATTGTTTCCTTGGGACTCCTGTCCTAGATAAGTGCTCTTTGGCCTAATCCCTGCATCAGCTTGAGTGCCTTGTGCTGGGTACGGGGGCCAGAGAAAAGTTAGTTACATATTTCAGTCACAACTGCAAGGGTGGAGGGAATGTAGGCAGGTTGGGGAAACTGGCAGGGCTGGCAGAAGACTTGATGGGAAGAAATCAAACATGCAAAAACAGGTCAATGGCAGAAGCCCTGTTTGCTCTTTGGGAGTGAGTGAACACATGTGGTATGGGTGCAAATGCACGTGTGTGCATATCCTGTTGCCTGCATTTTTCTTTTATGGTGTTTGCAGCGCGTTCTTTCTCACTGCCTCTATGCGCTTCTCTGTGGGTGTGTGTTTGGATCTCTTCTAGCTCCCCCATAACACCCCTGTGTTTGTGTGCGTCTCTCCCTTTGTGTGTCTGTGTGTACATCAGTGACACATCCTGCTGCTATGCTGCTTCCCCAGTCTGAGGGAGGGAGACCCAGGAGCAATCCCAAATCCCAGGGGAAGTGAGGAGACATTGATCTGATGCTGATAGGGCAGACGTGTGGGGTGAGCCTTGCCAAACTGCTGGCTCACAGGATGCTGCAATAGGTCTTGGGGGTGACTGGTAGAAGGCAACAAGAACTTGCAGAGGCAAAAATGTCTGCAGGAGTCTCACTCTCTCCCCCTCCTGCCCCTAACCACTTTTACCACAATATCAACAGCTAGAACCACCAGACAGCCCTGGATCCCAGCTGATAAAGAACTTTTCTTCTAATTGCTCTGCAGCCCACAACCAGCCTTAATTAAACACCCCAGAAGTAAATACCCTCAGCTAGCCCTTCCCCCTTGCATTCTGTCCTCCCTGTTCTTACTGTGGTGGGCAGACTCCCAGCCGCCAAGGGTTTACTCTGGCAGAGGTCAGTTGGAGGCTATGAGAAAGGTCTCCCCTTCCCAGCTGGCTCTGTGGCCCTATGGCCTCCTGCTCAAGAATAGGCTTACCCCAGATCCGCTGCACACAGAGTGTTTGTGGGACTGTTGTTGTTGGGATTAGTGACCTCGAGCCATGGTCCTGCTGTGGGCATGGGGGAAAGTGCACAGAGCAAAGGGCTCCCCGACTACATATGTGAGGTAGCAGGAATATGAGAGGGAGAGATGCATGAATGTAGGCACCTCGGTTTTGTGTGTATGAGCAATGTGTCAGGATGCATGTGCGTGCTATAGGCGGGCCCCTGTTTTTTGAAAAGGGGTGTGTGTATGTGTGGGCGAGGAGGTGTGCAGGGATTGTATCACACACATGTAGTGCTAGTCTTCACTCTGCCAGGTGCTAGTGCTCTGGTAAATGAGCCTTATACTTACGTAGTGCATTTTGTTCCAGGATCTTGCCTCATTTTAAAGATAATGAAATGGAGGCACAGAGAAGTGAAATAGGTTGTCTCAGTGAACTAGTGGTGGAACTGCAAGAGACTGAAGCTCCCAGTTTTTTGCTGTGAGCACCAGAGCCAGGCCTTAGGGATGGGTGACGTGGGTGACCACCCAGGTTGCCGTGGTCAGGGAGATGACAAATACACAGATGTACACACAAACGTGTGTGAGCAGCCCACGCTCACAGCAGCACTCTCCCCACTGTTCTGCCCCACCCTAGCTGATGCCTGCCCCAGGCAGGAGGAGTGGTGCCTGGCCCAGTCCACCCCCCTCCACCTCCAGGCACGTGTGGCTGGGGTGGTGCCTGCTTCAGTTTTCCTGCCTTACTCCCACACAGCAGCAGTGGTGCCTGCCCCTCCTCCTTCCTGGTGTAGCATGCCACTCCACCTCTCCACTGAATTGCGCTGCACACCCATGCCTTCCTGCAGCAGTGCCACTGACTTGGGGAGGGGGGGGAACTGGGGAAGAAGAAAGGAGGGGGCATCAAAATACAAGTTTGCCCAGGGTGCCATTTCCCCTAAGCCTGACTCTGGTAAGCACTTAGCAAAACGACCACCCCCGCCTTTAGTTCTTATATACACAGAACTTGTGAGTGTAGCCGAGGGTCCCTCTGAGTGCTATTCCCACCTCTCTTTCTCTCTCTGCCTTCATTGCAATGTTAACTCAGGTTATCCACACTGGGATAAACTCTCGTTCAGGGAGAGCAGCCTAACTTTGCAACTTGAAATGATTGGGTTAGTACAGAGTTGACTGTGCTCACCTGCACTGTAGCTCATGCCTGATGGGCAGGCAGCTTGAGTTAAAAACACTAGGGGCAAAGGTCTCATGTGTATCTGGGACCTGTGTTAAGTGGCGATACCTGAGGTATTATTTCAGTTAACTGTGTGGTGAAAAGAGGAGCGGAGGCTGTCTGTCCTTGGACACCTGCTGCTCAGTTACAGCCTTGCTGAACCTCGTGGTCAGGGCATAGACAATGCTGTTATGAAGGTGATTACCTCCTGCCTTACACTAAAATTAGTCCACAAACCCTTACTAGATCCCTGTTGTGCACCCTGAGTGAAGGTGAATGCAAGTGTAGCTAGTGCCACCACCTCCTGCTCCTGGAACTATCATTTGTATACGAGGTTAAGTACTCACTGGGCAAAAAAAATCAATGTGAATCTTGTGATCATTGAAAGGACAATGGCAATCAGCTCAGCCTGCTGTGCAGAACAAGGCATGAATGCTGATTTGTTACTGTTTTTAGCTGGAAAGCCTTGCTGCTGCTATATTCACACCCTCTTGTCATTAAACAGAGCTATGTTTGGTAGTGGAGTTGAGTGTGCAAAGCTCTGGTCAGAGCACAGCCTGCTTCTGGGTCACCAGGTCTATATTAGCCTAGCTTACAGTGATCAAAACCAGCCTCTCTGAAACAACATGCTGAGCTCAGCTGTTTTCCTGCTGAGGCAGCATGCACATCACAAGCACAGCAGGTGCTCTCTGGTCCCAGCAGAGTTAGTGTGATGCTGTGGATGTCAGAGGGTGGTTAGGTGTGGACCAGCCCACAACGGCAGAGGTGCCTAAGAGATCCCACCTGCCTCGATCTAGTAGAAAGAAGGGCTCAGCTCTGCAGGCCTGGTGCCCTTTAGCCAGGAGAGGAGCTGGAAATTTTAGGGGGCTTAGCCATTCTCCAGCACCAGGGTTGGGTTTTCCCAAGAGCTCAGCTCTGATAAGCAGCCAGATTTTTCAGACAATGCCAGCACGCTGGGTGCAGGGTGGGCTTTGAGCTCCTGCTCTGTCAGAGTCCATGGTTTCTGCAGTACACTAGACACCCACTCTAGGGGCCACAGACTTTTTAAAGGGATACCACTCAATTCCTTTACACTGTAACTCATTGCTCTGCCTTTTCTGGGGTTCAGGGAAAGGAAGAATGCACTGTGCTTTTGGAGAGCCCTCTGCCCCCCTGCCTTGTCAGGAGTCTCACGGCCTTCACTGCCCTTCTCAAGGTTTCTTTCATTCTTTGGCCCACGATTCCAGATGAACCCTCCCTTAGAGATGGGAAAAAAGTGGAAGTCACCCTTCAGCCCAGGAAGTCTCCCCACTATCCATGCATTCCTCTTCTCTGATGCTTTGTTGAGTGAGATGAGGGGTTGAGTATTTGATGAGGTCACAGGCAAAGTGACACGTCTGTCTGGGCTGCTGCACGTGGAATCATGTCATGTGCAGACAAGCTGGGAGCCAGTAAATATCCTCTCTGCTGTGTTACAACAGCTCTTCCCTCTAGCACTACTGCCTCTGGAATCCAGGTCATGACATTGCGCAGTCAAGTAGGACTGAGGCCCAACCAAAACCGGGAGGGGGGCATTTAGATTCGGCTGTGATTTCTGTACCACATGCTGCCTCAACTCAGCAAAACTGGGACCTAGGAAAATGAAGACCATGGATCCCCATGCTAGAAAAAAGCCATAACTGCAAAGCATGATCAATGTAGAGAGACCATGTGAATGAAGAAGAGCATTAAGAAACATTAAGATGGAAAACAGTATCTCCTCTGTTGTAATGCTGACCCTCACCCTGCGACTGATTTGTTGCACTGCCTTTGGCAAATAACTTCTGCCTATTGATTTCCCTATCTGTAAAATGGGGATAATGGTGAGGTTTAATTAATGCTTCATTAGTTCTTTGGACTCGTAAAGCACCCAAGAACTATTAAGTATCATTATAACAATACAACATGCTTTTACATTCCCATTGGCTCCTTAACGCACAATGCCATTTCTGGGAGCTCCAGGGATGTAATTTAATGCCAAGGTTTGGAACAAAGCCCTGCAAATCAAAGACCATTTTCTCCTTAGACCTCTTTGCTATCAGTCTCAAAGTTTGGCGTGGAGCATTCAGTAGATAACAGCAAACAGGGTAGACAGTAGGGCTGTGCAAGGCTTGGGACAGATCTTCGGATCTGGAGAAGCTTCCGACACTTCGGGATCCAAAGCAGCATGTCTGGCTCGAAGCACTGCCTCGTTCAGCTTCCCGAAGCGCTTCGGAGCCGCCTCGGAGATCCGGCCATAGGGTATAACGGGGAAACAATAACGTATCTATAATTTTGTTGTTCTTTTGTCTGATTTGGATGAACTTTTCTTGGGTGGTAGACTCTGCAGAGAGAATGAAGCCTGCCAAGTTTCAAGAAGATTGGTGCAGAGGTTTGGGGGGAACGGCACCCCAAATTCCTGAAAGCAAAACTCATGTCACGTCTAGGCGTGACAACATAGTGGGGTGAAAACTGCGGGGGTGGTAGCTCTTACTGAGGCCACAAAGTCTGCCGAGTTTCAAGAAGATAGGTGCAAGGGTTTGGGAGGAACTGCTCCTCAAGCTGCAGACGAGGAAAACTCGTGCCCTTGGTGCTTGTGGGACTGACTGTGTCTGTCTTGGTGGGTGGGAGACACTACTGCAGGCCTGGCTGCTAAGCTACTGTGTTCCCAGTTACCAATCAATCAATCAATCACGATTCACTCAGGGACCAGGGACTCAGGGACCAGCTCAATACACAGGACCTAGCTACTACATAACTTAATGAGCATCAATTAGCACCTACAAAACCAGACTAAGGAGAGGAAAGAATGAATACAGACAATCAACTGCCCCAAGACAGCGACAGTCTTGGCACAAGTTTTGCCTGTCAGCAGCTAGGGGTGCAGGGCCCCAGACTCTCCCTGCACCAATCTCCTCCACAGCTGGCAGGCTTTGCGGCCGCAGCAGGGGCCACCATCCCTGCAGCTGTCACCCTGCTGTGCCTTAACACACAGTGTCACCCATGGCATGAGTTTTGCTTGTCCACAGCTTGAGGTGCAGTTCCCCCCAAACCCCTGCACTGATCTTGAAACTACCACCCCTGCAGTTTTGACCCCCCCCACCCCCGCCCATGGTATAACACATAGATGTGACAGGAGTTTTGTTTTCAAGAATTTGGGGTACAGTTCACCCCAAACCCCTCCACTGATCTTCTTGAAACGTGGCAGGCTTTGTGGCCTCACCAGGGGCCACCACACCTGCAGTTTTCACCCCCCTGTGGTGTAACACACAGCCATGACATGAGTTTGGCTTTCAAGAATTTGGGGTGCAGTTTTCCCCAAACCCCTGCACAGATACAGGCCTAGTAGACAGAATATACCGTGGGAAAATAATACAGTGTTGGTCAGAAATCACAATGGTCCATATTTACATCAGGCCCCCTTAAAATTGTGAACGTATGTACAGTGGACACCACAGAGGCATTTGTAAGTTTTGTAAATCAGGAAGAAGGTAGAAAGCACAGCTTAGAATAACATCAAGCAAGGTTACCTCTATAGGGATGAATGATCTTTGGGTGCAAGTGTATATACTGTGGAGAAGATAATACATTGGTCAGAAGACCTCAGCTGGTCAGGTTTTGAGCTGTCTAGAAGAGCCAGTGGTAAGTATAGATGCTGAGCACTTGAAACTCTGAACTCCAATTCTCCTCTGAGCTGGTGGGAGAGTCAGGTAAGTTATCAACAGCCATGCTGTTTTGGGTGGATGGTGATTTCCACTCTGGTTGTCACAAGTTGAGCAAGATTACACAAGGACTGTGCTTAGACTGTAGCTTTATTATCTCTATTTTTAGCAAAGGGGAAACTGAGATTCAGAGATTTGCCAAAGGCTAAACAATGAACAAGTGGGAGAAACAGGACCTCTATGTAGGTCTTCTGTTGCACACTCCCTTTATCATCTCAGCAAATTTACTCTCTCTTTCTCTTCATTCTTGTATTTTTTATAACTATGTTGCCTGGTAGGAAGCAGTAGAGGGCACACAATTCTGTTTGTTCTTATTTTCTCATTGCCCTTGTTGCAGTGCCACTGTTCTGGGAAGCCCTAGAGGCAGCAGGTCATAGAGGGAGTGGTCTCCATGTTCAGTGGGTGCCTCAGCATAAGGAGAATGTCTCCAGGGTTAGGCAGGAAAACAAGTGCACAACACCCAGCCCTTTGGAAAAAGCAGGTGGGAGGGGGAAAGCACCCTATACACCTATGTTCAAGGCTATGCAAAGCTTGTAGGGACTGGATGGCTCAGTGGGATGGCAGCTGGTTAACAAACCTCTTTCCTCCTGCAGGAGGATTCCAGTGGTAATCTTGGCCAGGTCAGTTGTTATGGGAGGCAACCATGCAATGCACGGGGGCGAGGAAAGGGCTTGGAATGTCAATCCAGTTCCACAAGGACAAAATGGCACCTGTGCAGCAACAAGGGGAATGAGTTATAGGGTTTGAACTCCCCTCTCCTCAGTGCAGTATGAACATGCAGTGCCAAAGCATATTTGAACCAAAGGGGTGCCCCTTAGCTGGCTGCTGGGGCAAACAGGAGCACTGTATGCCAGTGTTTCCTAAACTTTTGATACCCGAGGCATGTTTTTTCTGGATCAAAATTGGGAGCACACTTCACTCATTGGTCTGCAGGCCAGATCCTTCTATGTGGGGCTGACACAGGCACAGGCACAGGTAGGCTTAATGCAGCCGTGTGAAGTCAGCCCAATTAGGGCTCTATCTCTGTGCACCGGGCCAGCCCATCTGGGACCCCATCCAGCCTGTTTTTTCGCAATATGCTTCTGCCGCTCGCACACCCTTTGGGACTCGCTGCTGTATGCTGTGGGAGTTAGGGAGATGTCTGACACTATACAAGTGTTGTCACGTTACCTTCTGTTCCTCTTCATCCTTCCTGAGACTCCATGTAAAAACAGCGTTGCTCACAAAGTGACTCATGTTCGCCTTTGTTCTTTATCCCCTACCCCCTTCACTCCTGTCCCCCCACCCTTTTTGGTCTATCTCCATGTTCTTCCTCTTATTTAAATTGCAAAGCCTTGGAGGCAGGAACAATATCTTAATCTCTCTAGAATGCCAAGCAAAGTTTTATTGTGTTAGATAAATAGGTAATGATAATAATTGAACTCAACAGTAATAATGCACACTTATCTTTTTGAGGGCTTTCAGGCACTGGCTAATTAATTAACTGTAAATTTACAAATTGGTTAATTACAAGGATACTCAGGGTGAATGGTAGCATGTGCTGAACACTACAGGATTTGGAGAGGTCTTATTCTGGTAATGGAAAAGGATATATCTGGGGATCACCTTGTGGCAGGCCCAAGCCAGGTGCCTGGGCTCAGAGGTTATAGGAAGCTTTCAGCCTCTTTCTGTTTCATTAACAAAACTAAATAAAGTTTCTGATTCCAATCTCTGTCCCCACCTCTCACCCCTGCCATGTTATTGAATCATTTTCTCCTCCCTACCCCCAGGGAAGCCAAGTAAAAGAAAAAAAAAGGGGGGGGGGTTGATTTATTTTGTTTTTCTTAAAGGAGAACTGGCACTATGTAGTTGAAGTAGAAGTTGTCCAAGCTGAATTGAGAGAAATGGAGCTCTTCCTGCCCCACTTACCCTGTATCTGGTATCGGAAATAGGTGGCCAGGTCTGAGCTCTACTCACTGCAGAGAGTTACATCAGCAAGCTGGCTACAGCTGCCTGCCTTATCCTGTGCAAGCCAAAAGTCAACCTACAGGTGGTTCTAACTTACACCATTGACAAAAGGCAAAAAGCTCAGTATGACGGAGCTCGCTGCCAAACACTCTTCCTAGTTCTGCTCTGTGGTGGTGGGAAGGGGTATCTGGTACAAAACTTGCTTCTGCTGGTGGTCTTTCTGTGGGGAGATCCCTTCTACAAGTGATATTTTCCACTGATCATTTAAACCAAGGACTGGTCGTATATTTTTGCCAGATTTCTTCCCCTTAATTTACCTCTTCTGCTCCATTTTTTACTCTATTTTATATTCAGATTTACCTTTCCTAAATCCCCTTTTTGGTTCCTTTGCTAGTGTCCCTTATGCAGCATTCAAGTGTTAAAATACACCCAACAAGATGTCGAAATATTGAAAACAACCCTGATTCAGAAATAAGTTTGCAAATAAGAGGCCCCAGGAATGTCTGCTCTGAATTCTGAGATCATTATTTTATTGTTGGGCATCAGGATTCAGATAGCATTAGGACTAGGGATTTGTGAAAATGGACATGAGTCCTGTCATTCTAACTAAACTAAAGGCCAGTGTTTATTCACGTGAGAATATTTTTCTGGAAAACAGGAAGAGAAAGTTGCCCAGGGCCATGAAGTAAGTCAGTGGCAGAACCAGAAATAAATCCTCTTTTGATTCCCAATCCTGTGTTTTCCCACAAGGTAATAATAATAATAATAATAACAATAATAATAATAAAAGATCATTCAAGTGTACACACTCACTGGGACAATCCATCTCTGGTAGAACTCCACTGGGGAGTCTGTGCAGTTGGACCAGGAAAGACTTTGTTTCCTGCTGTTTATTTGGACTCTCACCTGACCTTTACAAACAAACAGCAGCAATAAAGTGTTTGTCTTTGACAGTGGATTTCCTCTTCAACCTTTCTCCCTCTGCTCCTGACTCATGGGCTGTTTATACATGTGTTCAGAGGTGGGGGTGAGGGCTATTTTAATGACAGCAGTTCCCGGACAGCCGCTTTAATTAAAACGGCTCACTGTCATGTGTATTAAGTCCCCACACATTTCAAAATGGCTTTGGGATGCCTTATTTAAAATTCATTAGATAAGGTTTAGATAAAGCACCCCTGCTGCCATTTGGAAATATGCAGGGGCTTAATACACATGACAGCAAGCTGATGCTGGAGCGTTCTAATTAGAACACAGCACAGGCTCGATTAATCAAATCTGCTCCAATGCATTCTAATTAAATCATGAACAAGCACATCTATGGGCACCCATGGAGACTACCAAATAGCCACAGATGGCATGTTGGGAGTCTGGTACAAAACCTGGACCACTCCTACCACAGCTACATGCCAGCAGAGTTATCATCATTTGATGTTTGTATTGTGGTAGTACCTACAAACCTGGGCAAGAACAGGACCTCAAGGTGCTAGGCACTGTACAAGCAGAGTGAAAAGATGGTCCCTACCCTGATTCCATTCTGTGTTCAAAATGAAAGACAACAGATGGACACAAGTGGGCTGGGGAGCAAAAGACAAGACAATCCCAGTCAGCATGAGAAACAATCGGCACAGAGTCCTTCTGCTCTCCATGACACCAGCCTGTACCTTTGTGGGGAGGGGGTGCAAAATACCAGTTCCCCAAAGAGAACTTGGGCCTGTCTCACAGCCAGGTGAAGATAGGCTCAGAAGTTTTCTGGTTTTTTAGGAACATGGGGATGTAGGACTGGAAGGTACCTCCTAGGCCATCCAATTCAGTTCCTTGCATTTGCAGGCAACTTAACCTGAGGAATCCCCCAAATCACCACTTCAGTTGGTACTTTTGTTTAGTTTTCTGGTTATACAAATGAAGATGTTCAGAGCCACAGAGAAGTCATTTGAATAAGTGTGCCTGGCAGACAACTTTGAAGGTTACTAGAAGAACTAGAAGTATGCAGGAAATACTCAGGGGCCAGTAGAACTGGTTGTGCCAGAGCCAACGTTACTATTTTTGAAGCTTTAAACAACTATGAGGTCCCTACAATGAGGAGGGTCTCCTGATGTGGTCTTCCCCCAACCCTTTTTGTCTATATGGCAGTATTACCAGAGGAACTGAGGGATCTCAAATGTAGTGGACATAACTCTGAAGCCTTCATGTCTTATTTTCAGTGTACAGCACCTTGTAATTTCTAAGCTCTTTGCCTAAGGTTTACAAGAAGACATGCAGATATACTGTCCATGAAGAAATTTGAAGGAAATTAGGTTTCTAGCCATCAGAGCACTGACGTTTGAGAACACCATTCCAGGAAGAGTAGCAAGGAGTAAAAATCTTAACAACTTTCAAGATGCAATTTGATCAGACCACAAAAGATATTCTACAATATAGTCACCTGCAATACCAGAGGAATGGACTTGAACAGGACTGCACAATTAATTTGCATGGGTTTTTCAGGGCTTCTTGGGGACCAGATGACCAACCTCTGCAGATGGCTTGTTGACACAGGTACCAGAATGACTGCATTGGCATGGGTCTGAAACCCAGGGAGTGAATGCCCCTGCCACTTGCCAGTTTGAGTCATCAGTGGCAACCAAAGACTCCTAATTTAGTGGCAGACAAGGGGGGTACAGGGATGAGCAATGGTGGTATTCACTCCCTGGGTTTTGGAGCTGTGCCAGTGCAGAGACACTGACAAGCCACAATTTAACCAATCAAGCCAATTAGCAGTTGGACAGCCCTGACCTAGCAGGTCTCTTTTACTCCTGTATTCCTATAAGTTGAGAGAACAGCCATGTTGGTTTCCTTCCTGCAGATGGTTAAATAGAGGCATACACGCTGTGTTCTCTTACAGGGAATGTCTACATGTTCATTAATGTGCTTTTGCTACTGCTTATTAAGTTTAGTACTTCCAATATGAGGTACTGTATAAAGGTGCATTAGGTCACCCTAATGCACAGTAGCAAAAGCAAACTCCTTTTTAGTGACAATGAATGCACAGTAGATTAATTCTACTGCGAATTAGAGTGTTAGCACTGTTTTTGATGTGACACTTTAATGCACAGTAGAATAGGCTACTGTGCATTAAAGCGCACATGTAGACACACCCACAAAAGCCTTTTCCTTTTGTTCTTTCTTGTTTTCTTTTCTTAGATCTAAATTGAAGATTATTTTATACTGCAAATGCCTGGTGCAACACTTTTGGAAAGCACATTACACAGTTCCTCCTTCCTTTTGGGTTATAGCTGATCCTGCTCCTGGTTCTGTAGCATGGTGTTAATCATTTACCTCTACCAGTAGGGATGTAGGCTTTGGTTTCTGAGGTCCAAGGCTCAGAACCTGATGCTATTACTGTTGATTTGTGGGTAGGTATAAGTGATAAAATATCCTACCAGGGGTTTCTTTGCAAGAAAGGGAAATAGGGCTCCTCTATTCATGGTGGGCCATAGGAATCCAGCCAGCTGCTTGCTTTGCTGATGCCATGCCAGTCACATGTTAGTGAGTTACGGGAGCATACTCCTCTGACCAGCCTTAGCATTCTGTTACTGCTGCAGTATCCTGAAGCTGATGCTGAGATGTATTGCAAATGCTCTGTACAAGCCAATTGTTTTTACCCCTCAGAATATGATTACACTGGAATTCTCTGGAGTAGATGGGCATGGGCTTAAGGCATCCCCCCTGGCCTAAGCAGAGGATGTTGGACCATAGGAGGTGACAGAGATATACCCAAATTGTCCACAATTCCCATTAAGGTTATTAAGGCCTGACTGAATTCTGAAGAGCAGCAGACTTTGCGATGTGCCTCATTCATTGTTAACTGGCTTGTTTGAGTTTTCCCACTTGGGGTGTTAACTTATTCAAGGCTGGCCATGCCATTCTCAATGGAAAAAAACTCCACAAAGAAAAGTACCCATTGCAGGAATAATTAGGGCTGTGAAGTCCGCTTTCTTTAAGGGATCTATGGGAAAGGAGATGGACAGGATCCTGAGATACCTATGGGCACCTGCAGATGTGTAGCAGGCTACAGAGCTTGTAAAAGTGTGTGTACCAAGCAACACACAAAGTCAGGGATGAGCCCTGAGCCACTGAGGAGAGGGTCTGGAGGTATCATCAGCAGGGATCCTGGTTCTCTCTGATTTAAAAAAAAAAAATTGGTTAAAAAAAAAATAACCCCAAATCTTCATGTTTTCATGATTTAAATGAAACACCATACACACACACACACACACACACAGAGAGAGAGAGAGATGGGCTTTAGTTTGCTATGTAAGAATGTCACGTACGTTGCAATACGCCATCATACATGTAACGTGTGATGCAATTAAACCACTAACAAAGGCAATTTCATGATGTATACCAGTGTCCTATGACCAGGGATCTTGGTTTTCTCTGATTTAAAAAAATCCCCAATTTTTGGTTTTTTATATATATATATATATATATATTAGTGTTTCATTTTAATCATGGAAAAATGTGGATTTGAAGTTACTTTTTTTTAATCAAAAATTGGGGATTTTTTTAAATCAGAGAAAACCAAGATCCCTGATCATCAGCTAGGGCACTGGTATACATGACAAAATTGCCCTTTTTAGTGGCTTAATTACCCTTTTATAGTAGTTTAATTGCATCACATGTTACACGTGCAGTGGTGTATTGCGATTTAATTTTGTCATGCTATACGCGTGCAACAGCGTATTGTGATGTACATGTCTTTCACATAGCAAACTAAAACACATCTCAGTGTATTTTAGTTTGCTACCTAGCAAATTGCAGTGATGCATCCATCCCTGAGTCTGCCCGGGCTTCCAGCAGCCCCGTGCACCATCCCTGCCACCTTCTCTAGCTGCCAGCATACTCAGCTTGCTCCTGGGGCAGCATGGGGAGACAGCAGAAAGGCAACTGGGTGTGCTGGCAGGGACGGTGCACAGGGTGCTGAAAGCCTGGGTGGGCTCAGGAAAGCTTGGGCATGACAGGCTTCCAGTGCCCTGTGCACCATTCCTGCCACCTTCTCTGGCCACCAGGACACCCAGACACCCTCCTGCTGCCTTTCTGCACTGCCTTGGGGGAAAGCCAGCCAATTCCTGGGCGGTCCCAGGCTGTGGGAAGGTGGCAGCGACAGTGCACGGGGTGCTAGAAGCCCCAACGGGGGGGAAAAAAAGCAGTGAAGGGCCTGATCTTTTTTTTCCTAGCAGAGGCTGCCCACAGCTGGGGGGTGAGTGGCTGGTGGTGTTTGAGCTGCAAGGTGCCCTGGTCCTTCCCTCCATGGTGGTGGTTTCACCCCTGGGGCCACCCATGTAGGCTGCTAGCAGGGCGGGTGCTATCCCAGCTTGAAGCCAGCACCTGGCCTACTAGCAGCCCACCTGGGTGGCCCCAAGGGGCACCATTGCCATGGAGAGAAGGATTCTCCACCCCCTGCAGCTCAGGGCCTGCTGGCAGCTTGCCCGCAGGCCAAGGACAGTTCTGCCAGAAAAAAAGAAAAAAGGATCGGGCCCCTCACTGTAACAGTGGCGGAAGCCACTAAATTGAAATGGTGGGTTTTTAATCATTACAATGAAAAACCTACCATTTCAATTTAGGGGAACTAAACTCCCATCACATGTACAAGCAGCCCTAGTGAATAGTAGGAGGCATTATTATGAAAGGGTTGTACTAAACAGTTTCATAGAGATTTGAAGTAAGCTATATAAACTGCAAAACAAAGGGGAAGAGAGGTCTTTTAGACAAATGAATGTTTCACATTTTTACTAGCAGTGTCATTATGCGTGATAGCAGTGCCACAGTACACCTCACTTAGCATATACAAACAAGTATAGAGAATCCCTACCTTGGAAAGCTCACTGTTTAAAGTAGGCAGAAAAGGAACTTTTTCTGAATGTAAAACTTATTTAGAAACATGAAAAGCAACTTGTCCTAGGTCACACAGTGGCAGAACCATGTACAGAACTGAGGGCTCCTGAGCTCTAGTCCATCACCCTATCCACTGAGTTACCAATGTCACATAGCCCAGGCTTCAGGGACTTGCATCAGGCCATTCTTTTTTCACAGGGACCATTATGACACCTTCTGGTGCCTGTTCATAACTGGCTGAATAATCATGGAAGTGACCTTGTACCTGCCAGTGAACAGAGCTTTTGTCTGTGGAAACATCAGTGATTGACACATGCAACTTCTGACCAAGTATTGCCATGCACCCCACTATTGCAGGGATGCCAAAATTATATGCACTTATGCAGACCACTCACAATTCCCATTGGCCTGAGCAGAATTTGAGGGTAGCCTGCACCTTTCAGGACTGGATCTTCTCTGAAGCAGAGAAAGATATGAGCCCTTTAGGTTTGACCCTCAATCTACTGATGTCAAGGGAGTCCTTACACAAATTTCAATGAGTTTGGGATAAGGCCTAGAGTTTGGATTCAGCTGTAAAGTTTTGTGAAATTTTTTGGTTGTCTGTAGCTGAGGCTTTGCTTTGGACCTGTCCTCTGGTCTAAATCATTCTGTCAGTGATTTACTGTGGACAATGAGGACAAATGTGGCATGATTCTGAGCTCAGACCTTCATCCACTCCATTGGCAGATGCTGAGCTGTGTTCTGAAGACTGTTCTGTCCAGTTTTAGGATAAGAAAAATATCTGTTCAGTGCACCTTGATAGTGTCTAGTAAACAACTGTCTTCAGTAAAAAGGAGATGAACAGTATATTGGGATGTGTACTTAGGCACAGACTTGGCCTCCATAGATTGCTAAAGCTGTGCGCTAGATTAGAGGTGCTGTTGACCAACAATGATTCAGGGCTCACAGGGAAAGTTGAGTCACTCCATGGGCATGCTATTGCTTCATTACAGCCAGGCTACTGCTTGGGGAAGTTGCATGGTAGTGGCTCTTGACACGTGAGCTCAACTCCTCCTGGGACACTGTGGGCAGAGAGTATTGTTTTGTAAATTTTCCCCTTTTCCTTCAGGGAATTGTTTCCATTTTTCTAGATTCCTGAACTGGATCAAAGAAAGAGGCAGTATTCCCCTGGGAATCCATCTTGGCTTTTACATTTTGCCCAGTACATCCTGGACCAGGACTTAGATGTTTAGTCCGGGCTCTCTGAATGTCAGTGCAGCCTAGGCAAGATCAGTACATTTTATAGTTCATGTCTTCCCCTGTGAAGTCTCAAGGTTGCAATTTAAAGCTCTCCCAGGCACCTGGATGGAAGCGCACTGATTGTGTGATGTATCCATCAGCGCACAGCGGTGGACAGCACTCTAGATGCAGTGCCATAATGTGTACCTGTGTTGCATGGTAGTCACGTTCCTACCTCATGGTGGAGCTGGGGTTCCATGCTGGGTGGCTGAGTTCCAAATAGGTCCTGTAACATGCATGTTTTTGCTCCACTGCAGAACACTGCTAGGTAGTAAACTGAGGTATGTGTTGAAGTCGGGGATAGTTGAATGTATACACTTTGCTACAGGAACCCTTCTCCTTCTGCATCAAAAAGGAGAGGCTAAAAGCAGCCAAAAATTGTGCAAATTGGGCAAACCTCCCAACAAGAGAAGGCTTTCTTGAAACTCCACTCTTTCAGGCGGCGCCTTTTCTTGGCTGTTGCTGTGGCAGCACCCGGCCAGAATGTCTGGAGGCTGTTACAGGGCAGGACTGCTGCCTCCTGTGCTTTCTTATGAAATACACCCACAAAGCAACCTGCAGAGGCTCCAGTCTGCCAAATCAAAGGGATCGCAGTTGTCCCAGGGCTACACACTCAGCAGCATTCCAAGCAAAACTGCATTTTTAAAACTTGGGCTGAAGAAATTAAAGGAACAGCAAGTCTTTCCTTCCCCCGGCCCTGCTCACTGGCTCACCTCACCTGTATTCCTCCCCATGTTTTCAAATCCTGGAGAAACCTGGAGAGCTGAGAAACTAATGCTTATTTCCCTCATGCACCAAAACCTCAGGCCTTGAAGCCACAGAGGGTATTACTCTCCCTAATCTTGAATGCTTTGGCATTTTGGCCCATTTTGGGACAAGGTTCCATTTATTAGTGATTGTTTTAGGAAAGCATTCATTTTCCCCACATACAGAAATAAGGCTCTAAAAGACTGAGAAGGCAGAGACAGGGCCTATGTGTCCTTTGCAATCTATGCCAGATAGATGAGTGGAGTCTACTTTATTGGTACAAAGTGGCACGAAGCATTGAAAAGTGAAATTTGAATATGTACCCTGGATGTGGCTCTTTGTCTTAATGGGTTTCTATTTCCTGTGCCCAACACAAGAATGATGGCTGTGTGGCAAAGGCACTGAGCATAGATTCAAAAGAGCTGGATTCTTTTCTTAGCACTACTGGGTGACCTGAAACAAATTTTCATCCTAAATTTTCAAAAGTAGCCTCTAATTTTCAATGTTTCCATTTTTGCAT
Organism: Crocodylus siamensis; assembly: GCF_052110815.1. Taxonomy (NCBI): domain Eukaryota; kingdom Metazoa; phylum Chordata; order Crocodylia; family Crocodylidae; genus Crocodylus; species Crocodylus siamensis. The sequence continues at coordinate 162,903,789 of NC_143398.1, forward strand.
GTCTCATGTAAGATGTCTTGATTCTCCTTTTAATTCTCCTCATATAAACCAAGATTAGTGCCACTGAAATAAAGGAAGCTATGCTAGTGCCTATACATATATGTTACCTCTGCTCCCCAGAGAAACCTGATTCTTGGAGGTGTTGAGTATCTGAAGCTCCTGTTAACTTATCTGGGAAGTCAGAACACTGAGGCCCTGAGTGTTTAATTCTAGAAACCCAAAATTTGAGGTACCTAGAAATCTTGTCTTAAATCTCTGGATGACTCAATTTCCCCTTATGTAAAAAGAATGGGGATGGTAGAAAAAAGATCAGGAAAACTCAGAAGAGAGGGTAATTCTGCTTATGGTCATGAGGCAGTCAGATACCCCAGTGACAGGAGCCACAAAGACACTTAGATAAATTCATTTCTGATCCAAAGACTACCATGTATTGCATGGCTAACACTAACATCTCATCTCCCCTTTCTCCCAGATGTGGGCTGACTTTTTAATGGGAATTGTGGATACTTTGGGTATATTTCTGTCAACTCCTATGGTCCAGCATTCTCTGCTTTGGCCAGGGGGAAGCCTTGAGCCCATGCCCATCCAGTCCAGAGAATTCCAGTGTGATCATATTCTATGGGATAAGAATTCATTGGCTGGTATGGAGCATTTGTAATGCATCTCAGAATCAGCTTCAGGATACTGAAGCAGTAACATACCTGCAGAGACAATAAGTTGAAACCCATTGGTCAGCACTACATGGCCCAAAGGCAGAGGTCCTTTTTCTGAGGCAACTAGATACAGCTCTTTTTAAGGCAAATGGATATTCCCCTTTGTTGAAAAATGTTGGCATACTCCTTCCTGCTGCATGTGGGAGTGGGAAATACTGCACACTCCCTCTCTGGGAAAGGGTTGCCCTTTTGGTGCCTTGTATCTGAAGATCATGTAGCACTTTCTAAGCATCCATCCCTGAACGCTCTCTTTGAGTGATATTCAGTGATATTCTATTCATTTTTGCAGCTAGGGAAAGCAAGGCTCTGTGACTTGTCCAAGGTCACCAGGTGGGACAAAACTCTTCAGTGGCTGCATCTACACAAGAAGCTGCATGTGCAATAGCCCACGACTAGTGCACAGTAGCACTGCATGGCAGGAAGTGCGATGCAATGCTACTGAGCAGTGGTCATGAGTTACTGCACAGTCAGTGTCATGAGAGCCATTCCTTGGTTACCGCAGTCATTTAGTACTTGTTTACGCATCTTGTGTAGATGTGGCCACCGTCTCCCATGCACAGAATGGGATAAGCAGCTGCACAAGGTGCAGGGCAATAGAGACTTCGACCCAATGAGTCCGTGTCAGGGGTGGGAATGGAGCCTGGGAGTTCAGATTCTCGCGAGCCTGTTCTAAGCAGCAGGCAGATGTTTCTCTGCTTCCAGGAGAAAACATTACTTCCCCTTCTTGGGATAACTGTATATTGGGTGCCTGTTCCTCCTTGTTGGGGCAACTGTAAGGATGTTTTTATAGAATAATTGGCTCTTCCCCTTCAAGTGGCATACTACACACTCCAGGGATAATTGTGCATCTCTTGCTTTATGGTAATAGCATATACTTAGGCTTCACTTTTTCTTCTTCTGAAAGAACTGATGATTAGGGGTCTATCCAGTCCAAGGAGGTAGCTAGCCAATTTCATGGGCAAATCATGGCACTGGCTTATTTGGGGGGCTTATTGCCACAGGGCCCCACTCATGCTTTTGATTGGCCGAGGCGCCATGGTGGTCCCACCCCTCACCACTGATTGCAAGGGCTGCCTGTCATGCAGCCCTGCCCCTCACTGTCAACTGGTGGAGGGGGTGGGGTTGCATGACAGGCAGCTCTCTCAGCCAGTCAAAAGAAATGAGCAGGTCAGAAGCCATCTTGGGTTCCCCTCGGGCCAGCAGCCCCCACTCCTAGTTGCCCACGCAGCCAGGCTGCAGCAGCCATGAGGAATAGTGGCTCCGTCTGGGGAGCTGGCATTTTATTTTCATACTTTTTTTTTCTCCCATGGATTTCACAGGCACTGCCTGATTTTGTAGGCAATGTTGAAGTTCGTGATATCCATGAAATCGCAATCTGAGTAGGTCCCTACTGATGCTGGAAGAGGTGGAAGTCAGAGTAATGACCCCACTCTCGTGCTCAAAAAGAAACAAGCTTCTATAATACCAACTGCTTTTGGTATTGGTGTTTAGTTCAGTGTTTCTTGGAAGAGTCCAGAAAGAGTCCCTCCCTGCAGAGAAGAGAGATGAAGCTGGTCAGTGCAAGTGGGACAGCAAGCCACTAGCCAGAACTGCAGGCCAGAGTGTCTCAGCATGTACCTCAAAAGGCAAAGGTCAGGGCAGGGTATCTACCTCTCTCGTGTAAGATGAGTGTACTTCCTGTGAGCATATGCTACAGTTCTCTATTTGGTCCCAATTTCCAGCCAGAAATACTGGTACAGTAGTTAAAAAATTCACAACTTTTCTCCAAATACTTTTAGTTGGATAATGATGAAAACGTGAAGGACCTAGGCTTCTCCAACTGTCACACACATCCTTATCACTTGTCCCCTTCTTCCAGTGAGAACAGGAAAGGAAAGTATGAAAGAGAGAGAAAGGGGAGGGTGGGAAATTCCCAAGGCAAAAATGGTTAAGTGAAAGGACAGTCTCAGTCCAAATACAGTACACAGGAAAAAGTGGTCTCAAATTGACATTAACTTAATAGTTGTTTTTTATTTCATAGGAAGTTACAGAAATGTTATGCTTGAAGGGACCTCAAGTGACCATCTAGTCCAATTCCCTATATGGGGGCAGGATCAAGTATATCTAAAACATTTGTGACAAATGATTCTCTACCCTGCTCTTAAAAAACCTCTGATTTAGTTAGTCTATAAGGTGTACCTTTACTTTGCCTTCTGCCTGACTTTAGAATAATACAGCTAACTACCTTTTTCAGTTCATGGATGGCACCATGCTCAACCAAATGAAATGGACTGAAATCAATTTTCACATGAAACTTACTCAGGTGTGTTCAGATATTTTCCTTCTGACCAGATGCCGGCAAATGAATATCATACTTAAGGGATGCCAGATAACTAATCCACTCCATTCTGCATACCACATGGCCTATTCTGACCAGCTGTGCTCCACCTGTTCCAAGAAATGGAGGAACCACCTTATCAGTGTTCTATATAGGAAACGGAAACAGATCAACACCAGACTTGCAGAACTAGGAAACAGTTTACAGACCTACCTGCACATAACAATCATTTATGAGACGGAGATATCTGAATCCAGCCATGAAGCCCATCACAAACTATTTAAAGAAGATGAAGAAACCAAAATTCTCCAAACTTACATGCTCCTACAACAACCCTGCCATCCATAGGAATGTCTCAGCTTATCCAACCTTGCTCTCAGCTTGGCTGAGGTGTCTGAACTATCCCATGGTCTTTCTTTCTGTTGTGCAGTGGGGCTACTGCACAACTCAATAAGGCACAGCTATATGGAGACCTCCAGGCTTTTTTGTGCCACCTGAGACTAAGGGAATATTTCCAGGACAAGGAGCGATGCAGCGATCAACCCACCACAGACAGGACCCATGCACAACACAAGACAGCTTCTGGACTCCACCTGAGGACTGCAGCTCCACTCTTGACCTGTATATTAACTGTTTCCACCTCAGCACCCACTCTGAGGTTGCCAAAAAAACAACAACATTTATGTTATACCCCCAGTCTTGCACAACAGAGCCATACTCAGCCTTAAAAGCAACCCTGACATTATCACACAAGAGGCTGTTACGAGGGGATGCCACAGTTGTCACAGACAAAATAGTATACATACAGGAAGCCGAGAAACAAGTTTCTAACAAGGAATTTTACAAATTCCTGACAGAGGATCCCACAACATCATATCAGAAGGAATTAAATAATCTCTTCATAATACCACCTCTGGAAACACAGAAGAAAATTAATACTTCCATTTCCTAGGAACCCAGGCCAGGTGACTTTTGCCAATCAATCCAGGCAATCCAGGACCATCATGACATTTAGTTTTGGGTTTTGTTTTCCTTCCCATCCACATATTATCGTGGCATCTTTCATTTAAGATTGATTGGCAAGAGCGAGGACCCTCATGACATTTATGAATTGTCTGGTTACTGTCTGGGAGGTGGGAAATGACAGATGCAGGTGGTTTGATGATTATATCACACAGCCTCCACAGCTCCATAGAAGCTGAGGATCTTGGGAGAAGTAGGAAGGTGAGGATGGAAGAGGAGGACGAACTGGCAGAGGATGACCCAATGGAATAAGAAAGCACTGGCCCACTTAGTAGCACAAGAGAGGAACCTGTAGGTACAATGTATTTAGTCTGCACGGCAGTTTTCCTCATGTGGTTTACGTTATGAGGATTAGAGCTGGCTAGAAAACAGTTTTTAGCCAGAGGAAAATATCGACTTCTCCCTGAAAAGAAATATTCAAAAAGGTATTGATTGAGTTTAAAAAGATTTATAGTGTCCCTCTCCACTACAGACAAGAGTCACTGGCTGGATTACCTCTTGCTTCATACAACTTCCCTCTTCCAGATATGGGAATGTCATAGAAGCCCTGGTTGTGATGCATTATAGGAGATGCATTCCAGACTCTCTGGCTGATATTACAAGGTGCTTGAATTGCAATTGCCACAAGACACAATAATGCCATTTTAAATGATATTCCAGGGTTTTTGTCATATGGTATTTTCTTGGAATTATTACATTTTCTGTATGTCAGGTATCCAGATTGTAGCTGTATTGGTCTAGAGGAGAAGGCAATCAGGACTCATAGTAGAGATGATATCTTTTATTAGACCAATAAGATTTTTGCTAAAAAAAATTTTTAATTGCAAGCTTTCAGGCATAACCACCCTTCATCAGGCATTGGAGACAAGACTGTAAAAGTTCTCCCGGGTAGAAATGAAAGTTCATATTTCATAGGATTTCACAGAGGAGTCAATAGATGGAAAACTCCCCTGGATAAATTTCTTCCCAGGAGAACATTTTACAATCTTTTCTCCAAAGCCTGATGAAGGGTGTTTGTGTCTGAAAGCTTGCAATTAAAGTTTGTTTTCTTTGCAAAAATCTTGTTGGTTTAATAAAAGATATCATCTCTACTGATTGCCTTTTACATTTTCAGTAGGAGCTTTTTTGGCAAAAGGCGTCTCGCGTCAGAAAACAATTTTGATATAATAAAAATGTTACCAGCTTTGGGAAGATCAGTTTCTTAGTAAATATTTGTTTCTTTGTATCTGTTTTTCACTGAGTCTTTTGGGGTATTATGCCTACCAGAATGTAGATGACATAAGCCTGAATGTAGGCTGTGTACAGAGAAACTGATTTATCAAGGACTAATGTCTCCATCACAAATCTCAGCTCTGGACTCCATGGGGCTGTATAGATTCCTTAATGTTTATAAATCCTGGAACAAAGCTACAGCAAAGTCATGCTGTTCTTCCCCAAAGACTTGTGGTCCTTCAGGGTGAAGCCCTGTTGGAACAGAGGTGGAAACTCTCTCTCTTGTTGTCTGTGATGTGGCAATAAACAGCAATAGCTTAGGCCTCTTTAATGGGTGTACAACTTCTGCAGCACACAGGCAGGAAGAAACTATGTCGTTTTCTTTGGTCATAAAACCCATGAACCAAGCTTATGGGCTGTTGGGAGGTTAAATAGAAATGAAACAGATTTCTAGAGCACCAAGCCAGATTTTCTGGTGCTCAGCACCTCGCATTGAGGCCAGGTTTGGTGACTCCAACAGTTGCCATTTAGGTGCCTATAGAAGACCAGATTTTCAAATGTACTCACCAGCTCACTGCCTGTGAAAATCTAGCCTGGGTTGTCAATGTTGCTGAACCCTTTCGTAGTTTCATAGTTGGTAGGGTCAGAAGGGACCTGAGCAGATCATCAAGTCCGACCCCCTGCCATGGCAGGAAAGAATGCAGGGGTCAGACGACCCCCAGCTAGGTAATTATCTAGCCTCCTTTTGAAGATGCCCAGGGTAGGAGCAAACACTACTTCCCTCGGAAGTTGGTTCCACATCCTAGCTATCTTGACCGTGAAGTAGTGCCTTCTAATGTCCAGCCTGAACCTACTCTCAGTCAACTTACGGCTGTTGTTCCTTGTTACTCCTGGTAGTGCTTGGGGGAAAAGGGTCTCTCCAATTCCCTGCTGGTCCCCCTTGGTAAGTTTATAGATGGCCACCAGATCCCCGCCGCCTTCTCTTGTGAAGGCAGAACAGGTTCAGGTCCCGTAGCCTTTCTTCATAGGGTCTGCCCTGCTGCCCCCAATCATGCGAGTGGCCCTCCTCTGGACCCTCTTGATGCTGTCCACATCTCTCCTGAAGTGCAGCACCCAGAACTGGACACAGTACTCCAGCTGCAGCCTGACCAATGTCATATAGAAAGGGAGGATCACCTCCTTGGACCTGCTCATGATGCATCTGTGGATGCATGACAAGGTGCGGTTGGCTTTTCTGACCATGTCCTCACATTGGTGGCCCATGTTCATCTTGGAATTGATAATGACTCCAAGATCCTTTTCTGCCTCTGCACTGATGAGAAGGGAGTTCCCCAGCCTGTAGGTATGGTGCTGGTTCTTCCTCCTCAGGTGCAGTACCTTGCACTTGCCAGTATTGAAACCCATCCTATTCTCATCTGCCCGCTCTTGTAACCTGTCCAGGTCCAGCTGTAGCCTGTGCCTCCCTTCTAACATGCCCACTTCTCCCCACATCTTAGTGTCATCCGCAAACTTGAACAAGGTGCTTTTCACCCCCTCGTCCAAGTTGCTGATGAAAATGTTGAACAGTGCAGGCCCGAGGACCAAGCCCTGGGGGACCCCACTGCTCACATCCCTCCAGGTCAAAAACAACCCATCTACCACCACTCTGTGTGTGCAGCCCTCCAGCCAATTTCCAACCCATCTGACTGTGTAGGCATTGACACCACCGTCGCCTAATTTTTATAATGAGAATGGGGTGAGAGACAGTGTTGAAGGTCTTTCTAAAGTCCAAAAAGACTATGTCCACCATGACACCTGTGTCCAAGGATGTTGTGACCTGGTTGTAGAAGGCCACCAGGTTGGTCTGACCGGACCTGCCACTAATGGACCCATGTTGGCTGGCCCTGAGCATTATCTCCCCTGCTGGTCCCTCACAGATGTGCTCCTGGATAATTTTCTCAAAGAGCTTCCCCAAGATCAAGGTAAGACTAACGGGCCCATAGTTAGTTCCTAAAATCATCCCTAAACCAGAACTATGACATCTGAAAGAGACGCCTCTTACCCTTTGCTGATCAAGGATGAAACGCAAGACTTCTTGAGGTCCACAGTTACATGACTATGATTAGTATGGAGGCTCTCTAGGGTCCAGCTGAAGTATGTCCATGCAGTTTTTTCCCTAGCTGGAATTGAGATCACAGTGAAAGAGAGATTCAGGGAGCAGTGACTCCGTTTTAATCTTTTGGGCTTGGTACTCAGCTGCTCTGCTGCTGCTTTGTGCATAAAGGTAGCACAACAATCTTCTGCCCCAGAGAATACTTCAAGCACAGATGGCAAGGTACAGAACTGATTCTGTAATGGCTTGAACTAACAAGTTAGGTCCACAGAGGCAGTAGCAGGCCAGGCCATGACAACACCTGTATATCTGGCCTAGCCACCAGAGGGTGACAAAATCCTATGGTATGTTAGCGCTGACACAGTCTGAATCTGGCCCAGTGGGCAGTACTGAGCTTCTTTTGATAGGCGGCTCTATAGGATAGTATGCTGTTACATTGCTGTGGTTTCTGGCATGCTCGCAGATTTTTGGGCACATTTGATTGTTAACAGAAAAATGTAACAAAATGTCCCAGTGGATCCTGACAGAAAGGGTTTGGTGCCTTGTATCAGCCAGGAGCAGCTAATATCCCATGAGACCCAGAGTGCAATTTTGGCTATTTTAGCATCAAAGGATGTTCCGTAATACTACCTTCCTGGTGACCTTTCTTCTTCCCAATAAACGGTGACCCAGGTGACCTTTACTTGAATGTCTCCAGTGGTCCAGGAGGCAGGGGGTGAGATAATTAGAGCAGTAACCTCTGATCACAGAGGAGAGGTGAGGCCAAGGTAGGGATAGCACAATGCCTCCTTTCAATAGAGGGTGTGACCATTGAGCTGGTCACAGTAGGGCTGAGGAGGTGGGGCAGGGGTGATGGGGTTAAGTAGCTTATTTCTGAATAAAAGGGTGAAGGAAGCTGGTTGTTAGTTTTCTAGCTCCATTCAACCTGCAGGTGTGATTGTTAACCTCCTGGCTGGGGCTGGTGAAAATCATCTTCTCTCATTAGGCAGGTGAGCCTATCACTTCAGCACCATAGGATCTAATTGCCTTACACGTTTGTACACTTACCTTCTCATCATCCCTTAGAAGTAAAGAGAGTCACCCCCCACTTGACAGATCAGGGAGCTGACAGAGAGAGAGAAAGTGATTTGTGCAGGGTCAAACATTATCTCTGTGGCAGAGCTGCGGTCTGAACCCTAGATCCTATGCTGCTGCCTCAGTGCTGTCAGTCCCAAGCATTCAAACTGGGGTAACCCCTAACATCGTGGGAGTTATATAAAGCATTTGGGTTCAGTGCTTCTCTTTCTCATTTCTGAGCCAGAAAGACACACGGGTCTCACAGCCAGGAAGATTAAATTTACTTTAACGGTATTGCCAACCCCACAGTGTCAAAAATCATGAGATGAACTCTTAAAAAAAAAAATCAAGAGATTAGCATGCAAATCATGAGATGCTGTTTTTGAAGAGTGTGTGTGGGTGGGCTGGGCTTATTTGTGAAGGTGTGGGGGGGTTGTGGGGGGGGGTGTCAAGTTTGGAGTCTGCACACCCTGCACACCCTGGCAGGATACAGGATACTGTGGGTCAGGAATGAGAGGCAGCAGCAGGTCTGGGGAGGTGGGGGAGGGTTGTGGCTTGGGAGTAAGGAGCAGATGCACAGAGACATACAGAGACAAAAACAAAACAGAATGACCCCCATCACCTCCATGAGGTTCTCATCTAACCACAAGGCTCCAAGAACTGGGGCTTTAATAAGAGCACCAGCTATTATGAGGTTGGCATTCAAATGGCAGGAGTTAATAACAATCACGTCCAGTGTACTAACTGCTAGAGTCCAGCGGATCCCAATCTGTGGTATGCGTGCCATCAGTGGTACGCAGACAACCCGTCAGTGGTACGCGTTAACAAATTTATTATAATTACTTTATATGGCAAAAATTTGCTGGTGGTACTTAAGGTTGTATTGTTTTAAACTGGTGGTGTGCAGTCTGTCAGAGATTGGGAACTGCTGTGAGCTAGATCGTTGTTTTGTCACGCTGGCACCAGCTGGCCTCTGCCAGTCACTGCAGTGTTCCTCCCAGCCCCTCCTTCAAGTTCACAGTCCCAAACCCCCTGACCTTGCTGTCTTCAACTGAGGGTGCTGGAGTGTTACACTGTCCGTCTTTTCTCTAGACTCACTGGGGCAGGGACATATTCCCTCTGTGTAAAGTAATGTGCACATTTCCAGAGCCACATTAATGTTTATTAATAACCATCAACCTATGATCTTGCCATCTCAGTCATTCACATCCAACCTCTTTAGATCCTTGCCTTTTTTCCCTCCTCCAGACATCGTGAATTAAGTCAGAAATGATGAAAAGCCCTGCCCCCAAAGCCGCAAGCTCCTGCTTCCCTTTTGCCTCCATTTTTTAAGCTGGCAGACTTGGGGCAGCATCTGCACAAATGCAAAATTATTTCCATGCAGGAAGGGGCTCTGCTCATGCTAAAAACTTCATGGCTGCTGATGCACATGTCCCTGTACAGGTCTCTAACAAATTGGACCAATTTGGAGCGATTAGTGAAGAATTCACATATGGTGCCCAGCCAGCTATACCGACCAATTCCCTCCTGCAGCCCATTAAGAGCCATTTACTGTGATGGGCCCATTTGTCTTTGTTGTTAGTTCTGGCATGGTCAATGACAGATCCTTGGCTGGCCATTGGGCCAACCTCTTCGTGACATCATTGTAGGAGTAAGAGGGCAAAGCAGAGATGCACATCAAGTCTGACATCAGCTGATGGATGTCCCAGTAAGCCGCGCCAGGCAGGGTGGTGGCCTTCCCAAGAAATTGGAGCTATTGGCCATTTTGTTTTTTGCATTGGGTTCCAGTGGAAGCAAGCCGGAGACCACATGGTGAATGCTGAGACCTTGAGAGACCTTCGCTGCTGTCAGGTGCAATCAACACGGTGTAAGAAAGGCGTGGTAAGGAAAATGATGACAAGCTATTCCCTTTCACGGAACTCTAAGTGCACACAGATGCATACGAATTTCTAACAGGTCAGCTTGGATGCAGAGCTAAATCTCAGAGGTCTTGAGGTCGAGGGGACAGGTTTAACTGAGTTCAGGTCAAAACAAACAAGCTTTCCGCAGGTTTTCAAGTTAAGACCTTGTCTTCACTGGAAAGTTGTACTATGTTAATGATACTAGTTTAGCTAAAGTGATACGGGCTCCTGCTGGGATGCGTACTAGTGGTATAAGAGTGTTTTATACCATGATACCTTCTCCATTACAAGAAGGTGAATAAGGTAGGCTGGTAGAAGTCATATTTCTAATAGCATAATGACAGTCACACTAGGGGTTGTACAATAACAATAATAATGAATTATCTCAGCCTTTAACCACATAGTGACATTAGTACCAAAACTGCTTAGATGGGATATATGGGACAAGCTCTGTTCTCTATCACATGTGAGCAAACTTTTCAGGTTCTGTTTTGGAGGCTGTTTAGAAAACATGACCATGGGAGGACTATACACCACTGCTATAGTCCCAATGATTATAGTGCTAGTAATGGATTTGTCAGTTGGTTTAAAGTCCCAACAAATTTTTTAAAAAATTGGCTTGACCTGAAATGATTTTTAAAAATCAAAATGTCAAAAAAAAATCGTGGGGTTGAATGGAACATTTTGTTTGATCTGCATTACAAAGTTCGATTTAGTTTCTAAGGGAGGCATTCTTAATATAAAACTGAATTAAAATTCAAAATGGAGCATTTTTAATTGAAACAGAAATCAAAACAAAGCATTTAAACTTGTTTCAAGGGTTCTGTTCTGACCAAAACAATTCACTGAAATTGACATGATTTTTTTTGCTTGATCCAAATCTGTATTTGTGGGTGAAGAATATTTTGCCAAAAGGTAGTGTTGAGACAATGTTGTCGCCATGATGATCCAGGAGATATGCAAGAGGCAAGAGTTTCTGAAGGTGATATCTTTCACTGGACCAGCTGTTAGGGTAGCCATCATAGAGGACAGTCCGGTTGTCTTCTGTCCTCTATTGATACGAAACCGGACACTTTTCTGGACATAAAGGCATTGGGTTTAGTATCAATAGAGGACAGAATAGCAGAAAACCAGAATGTCCTGATGGCCACCCTACCAGCTGTATGGTAGACCATGAAGTTGGTTGAGCAAAAGATATAACCCACAAGATTTGTTCTCTCTTGCATTTTGGGGGAAAAAATTGCCCAGAACACAAAATCTTGATCTCTGAATGGGGCATATTCAAATTTATTCTTTTAATATTTTTTAAAAAGAAAAAGTAGGCCTAAAATAGTTAACCCTTTTGATATATAGCAACAGAATTTAGATATCTAGATTCTTCCAAAAATCTAAGCCTAAAAAGTTGATGTACTGGTATATTCAGGGTCTCTTTTAAAGGTTTAGGTCTCAGGAACAGGGCACCAGGACAGCTGGGTCCATTCTAAGCTGATTTTGACACTGTCATTTAACCACCTCACAGGCAATTGAGGCTATTTAAAGGCATAGGGGTCAATCATTGCTTGTCCTCATTGGCCTTGCTCCCAAATGGAACTGAAGCCAGATGCCAACAGGCAATGCAGGCCTCATCCTTTGTGTACTGCTCAGTTTGTCTCTTCTCTGGTGGTTGGATTAACTAGAAGTTTGTGATGCAATAGCTTTGCTGTTGGCAGAAATGTTTTGTGGGTGGGTGTGTATAAGAGAGTGAATAAACTTGTACGATTTACAGGTAGTAATGCACTGTCGAGCTAATATTTGCGTGACAGTGGAATCGGCATGCTTCTGCTGCAACATTTGATTTTTGTTATGTCCAAACAAAGAGAAAAGCAACGTAGAAGAAAGATGGATTTTACACCATGAGGAATAGGAATTAACTTCCTAAGTAATTTATCTCAGGAAACGTCTGCTTTATAAAACGTCTGCCATTAATCCTAGTTAATTCCTGGTGCTCAACACTATCATTATTACTTATTACATACACAGAAACATGGATCTTTATGGCGCCTTATAATACAGAGAAAGACATTTTGTGTGCCCCAAAGAACTCATAGTCTAGGGATATTTCTACATCACAGTGATTGTAACTCATGTAAACATATCTGAGATTGCTTTCTATTGGTAACCGGCTAGGATACCAATAGAAATGTAGGAGCTCTGTGCAGACTGCAAAATCCTCCCAGAACCTGGATTAGTACTCAGGGGATTAGCCTATGCTGCACTTTGGGCTCTCGTGACTACACTGCTAGTAGTATCCAAGGCAGCTAGTTTAAAGCTAACTTGTGGGTGTTTAATGGAGCTGCAGACATAGCAACAATTTCAGTGTAGACATACCTTAAAAATTAAGGCCAGAAAAAACAGAAAGAGATGGCCATGCCTTGAAGGGCTAGAGAAGGAGACAGGACAATGTGAATATGTGTTTATACTGATTCTGCTACTTAGGGTCAATTTATGGCTACCCAAACACCCATATTCTTGACCATCTCCACAAAAATCACCCCTGAGGCAGTCTAACTTAACCCTGGGAACTCTGCTGGCATCAGGGTTGGAGATCAAGTTGCCTCCTTACCTGCCTATCCCTGTAGTGTGTTTAAAAACTCGTCTTGGCCCTGCCAGTTGCAAGCACAGGAAATCTTCCAACAGCAGCTCCACTATTTTCTATTCCTGATCCATAGTCCCATGAAATCCCAGAACTTTCTGGCCAATCTCCTCCAGGCCTTGGCCAAGCTGTCCATTTACCAGACCAGGAAGGAAGCACTGGCTGGTAGGAACCTGGGAGACTGCAGGACTGTTTGTTCTTTCCCTTGTCCATACATGTCTCCAAGCTGAGTTTTAGTGGGTGACATCCAGTGGTTCCTTAGATGCCTTCAAAGATTGGGGCAGTGTTGACTAGAGCTCCCTGCATGATGTCCTCCCTTAGCACCTTGGTTATTAACTTGTAACCTCACTCCGGTTCCTGTTTTGTCACTTGTTATCCCAAGGAATCAACTGTTGTGCACCCAGTAGTCTCCCAATAGCCATTAAGAGGAGCTTGTAGTTCCTGGTGGACCTAGGCCTACTGGCATTGCATTATTGGTCCTGTTTCAATCATCTATAATTACAGTCAAGCACAGAAGGACAGACACCTATTACTAGCAAGGATTTTTTCAAGGAACAGGAAGCACAATATGTACAACTTTAGTACAGGCCAGAAGTAAGATATGGATCAGATAGGTGGATCACTGGCTGGTGGAGGGAGATTTTAAATGTCACGTAGATGAACCCTTAATGGCTTGTTTGTGCAGGACCGAGCACAAGGAGGCCCTAATCTCAGCAGGGGCTTTGGTATATAGCAGTAATACACATCATTTGGTAACATTTGCTATGTCGACTTCATCCCAGAGGACGCAACTGTGCTTTACATATTTCTATGTCAAACAGGGTGTTACCACTACCAGTACCCTGGCCTGTTAAGGCAATCAGAAGTTGGTGAGGTCCCTGGGCCCTGATGAACACAGTAACCAGCAGTGATGGAGGTAAGCAAGGGCTGTACAGATACAGCCATCACTTGCCCTGTGCTTGTGGGACCCCAGCCACCACTGCTGGATCCACTGCTGACCCTGGACCTGCCACAGCTACTTCTGGCCCCACAGATCCTGCCTGTGAGGAGCACCATGGTCCAAAACTGGCCTGGGACCTGAAGTGAATTTCATACCCCCTAATGTAAAGCATAAATTCCTGCAAACTGTGTGGAAGGGAAGATTTCAGTTCTAGAATGGCCAGTGCTTGGGAGAGCCATTAGTTTACAGCCAGGAATGACAGCTGGGCTAGCATGTCCAATTATCCAAAAGAATTAGCAAGAAAGTCAAGATCTAAGCCCTTTGCTACTTTGTGGTGAAAAGCATGTTGGGTAGGCATCTTTTTTCATTGTGTAGCTCCTTTTGTTCTACAGTGTTTGGTTCTACTCTACACTGTCCAAATGATAGGAGATTCTGTAAATAGAAAGATTTGTCCCATGCCACTGGAAGGCAGCTCCCTCTGAGGTAGGGCTAAGCAGCTGTTTAATAACACATACACCTGCACTGCACCAAAATTTAGGACAGAAAGGACATGTCTACACATCACGCTACATCACCACAGCATAGATTATGGATCGGCGACATAGTGACCATACGAGTCTAGCGACACATGACCGGAAGCTACTTTGCCGTAGCCTGCTGTAGCACCCCGCTACAGCAAAGTAGTGGCTAAAACTAACTGTGAACCACACTCAAGGCGCAGTACGGGTGGTTACTGCGCCATGCTTTGGAAGTACTAAGGGAAATACCAAAGTATTGCCAAAAGGAAGTACTAAAGCATGTTGCAGTAACAATGTCACTGTAATAATATGGAGGAGCCTGTATTCCCTGAGTTACTTCCCAGCTAGTGATTTACTTTGCAAATACAAAGTCAGGGCCACTTTCTCCTGACAGAGGGCTAGGGATATGACTTGGTTCTGTGACTTGCAGCTGGTTAAGATACATCTTTTCAGAGAGCCTCCCTTCTCCCAGCAACTCTTAAAATAGATCACTTTTGCAGACTGTTCTGAGGCCACTATCCATCCTGGACTCCTGAACAGGGTACAGTATGGAGGGCACAGGGTTTCAGCATCTCTTGGGCTTTTGTTCTTAAATCATTTGGGAGACCAAACTGGGTTGCAACCAACCTCCATCACTTCAGAAACTTCCGGCTTCCGTGTCCAGCAGATGCAGGCAGAGATAACGAGCTTTGTATTAGTTAGCCGAGCATGGATTGCAGCAAGCTCTTTTTTTTGCCACCTATAATTACTGAACTACTGATAGACCCCTTCTACTTTTTATGGGGCCAGAGTTCTGCCATTGTCCTGGGTCTGATTAGAACCAGGAAAATCCTTTATTGATGCACTTCTAACAGACCAGTTCTTTTCCTACAGCTTCCTGTACATCTCTTTTCCTGCTGAAAGTATCATGAATGAGACTAATCAATCCCTCTCAAGCAGTAGCTCTTGGGGCTTTGAATAATAAAAGCAAAGGAAATTTACTATGTCAACATGGCTAACTTGCCTTATGAAGATGAAGGATTTGCCTCTTAAATGTCAGGATTGTGCCCTATAAACAGCAGGAACTGTCTATATAAACCTTGCAAATTTTCCTTTCAAGTCTCATGAGTTTGTTGTGTAAGAGATGCTGGGAATTTGCCCAGAGAGGAAAGGGGGCGTTGGAAAGTTGTTGCTGTCTTAGATTTACGAAGCCTCCATATTGTATAGTGCCACAAGGCTCAGGGAGAGTGAGTTATGGAAAAGTTCACACATACTAGAAAAGACACGAGTGGTGGTTTTTGACTTCTCTCTCATTTGAATTAGTGCCAATCTGGAGAAGCTCCATTAAAGCCAGTGGAGTTATACTAGGTCAAGCAAAAATAAAACTAGACCTGGCACATTCAAACCAGGGCACATATCCATGCACAATTTAGATGTCTGGCAGCTCTTTCATCCACCTCATCTGGGGAGCATTTAAAACAGCTGAATAAACTACTGTGCCACATGCAACAGATGCCAATGTCCTCATTTAGTACATCTTGAGAAGGGGCTCGGATGCCCCAGAGTGAGGCATGAGAACCTACCAGAGGAGCCAGATGCTTGAGACACGGAAACAGAATCTTACAGAATCAAGATGTTTGCTTATCAATTATGGCGTGCATTAGAATAATAGAATCATAGAAAGTTAGGGTTGGAAATGACCTCAGGAGGTCATCTAGGCCAACCCCCTGCCCAAAGCAGGACCATCCCCAACTAAGTGATTCCAGCCAGGGCTTTGTCAAACTGGGCCTTAAAAACCTCCGAGGATGGAGATTCCACCACCTCTCTAGGTAACCTATTCCGGTGCTTCACCGCCCTCCTAGTGAAAAAGTTTTTTCCTAATATCCAGCCTAAATTTCCCTTGCTGCAACTTGAGACCATTGCGCCTTATCCTGTCATCTGCCACTCCTGAAAACAGTCTAGGTTAGGGGTAGGCAAAATATGGGCCGCAGGCCAGATCTACCCCACCAGGCAATTTCACTGCCCTGCGGGTGCTCACCAATTAATTGTACCCCACCCAGCCGGTGGCTTCACTCCCACCCTTGTGTGCGGCCTGGCCTCAGCCAGCATGCACAGCTTCCCAGCAGAGCTGCTGCTGCCACTGGTGCAGCCATGGGGGGGAACTATTTGACTTCCCTGGCCTCCAGTGGCTCCTCCTCATGCCCCTGCTGCAGCGCTCATTCCAGGCAGCAGGAAGGGAAGTGGTAGAGCGTGGGGGGAAGGTGCAGCGGAGCATGGGGCTGGGCTGGTAGAAGCGCAGAGCCCGGGTTGGCCCACTTCTATTGCATGGGGCTCTCTCAGCTCTGGTGCAACTCCCAGGACTCATGCACCACTGAGGGGGAAGCCCTGTGCAATGGAGTTAGCTGCCTTCCCTGTTCCCTGCCATTACGTGCAGCTTCCCAGGCTCTGCTGGAAATCTGGAAATGCCAGGGAGCCCTGCTTGCTGCTTCCTGCTGGAGTCCTGGGAGCTACACGTGAGGGCACAGAGTGGGGCCAGGCTGCTGGCTCCATCACGCAGGGGTTTCCCTGGTGGTGCACGAGTGCCAAGAACTGCACGTGCACCATGGGGAGCCCCATGCAATACAGATGGGCCAGCCTGGCTCTGCTCCTTGCTGCCTTGTGCAGCTCCTGAAACTGGTTAGAGCTGTGTGTTGCCAGGCAGCTGCACCTGTGCAGGCCATGAGGGCCCCCCCGCTGCTGCTGCCACCGGCAGTGGGTGCTGTGTGCTATGGCGGGGGCGGGGACCCCCCTCCCACCCTCACAAACCCTGCACACCCACAGGCACACCCTGCGCACACACTCCCCACCCCTCCATACACATATACACACCTGCACCCCCAACATAACCTACACGCCACACACAGCCACACCCCCTCACAAACCCCACACATGCACCTACCCACACACCTCACCATACACACCCGTCCCCTCAACCACACCTCACCCTCCCACACAGTATACAAGAGTAAGACTTTGTTTTTGAGCTATTATGCAGTCACTTCTATATACATGACAAAAACATACATAAATCAGGACAAAGTATTTTCTGAAATAAAATTAAAATATGTTACAGTAGATATTTGATTTTCAGTATATGATCTGTTTTTTTCCTGGTTCCAAGATGACACTCTCCCCTCCCAAAAAGACTACTTCTGGTGGCAAAGGTCAGGGGTTAGGAGGCAGGATTGCTGGTCCCAAGATAGCGAATAGGGGGCAAGGCAACTGTCAAGGGGCAGGGTGACCCTGGCAGCTCTCGATAGCTCACCAAAACTCCTTAAGCGATCCTCCAGCCAAAATAATTGCCCACCCCATGTCTAGCTACATCGTCTTTGGGAAGCACCCTTTAGGTAGTTAAAGGCTGCTATCAAATTTTCTCTCAGTTTTCTCTTTTGCAGACTAAATACACCCAGTTTCCACAGAAGTCGTGTGTCCCAGTCCCCAAACCATTGTCACTGACCTCTGCTGGATTCCCCCCAACTTGTCCACATCCTGTCTGTAGTGGGGGGCCCAAAACTGGACACAGTACTCCAGATGTGGCCTCACCAGTGCTGAATAGAGAAGAAGATTCACTTACCTCAATTTGCTGGCAACACTCCTACTAATGAAGCCCAGTATGCTGTTAGATTTTTTGGCAAGAAGGGGACAATGTTGACTCATAAACAGCTTATAGTCCACTGTAACCCCCAGTTCCTCGTCTGCAAAACTGCTGCTTAGCAGCTGATCCTAAGCCTATAGTGGTACATGGGTTTCTTCCATCCCAAGTACAGGACTTCGCACTTGCCTTTGTTGAATCTCATGAGATTTCTTTTGGTCCAATCCTCCAATTTGTCTAGGTCACTCTGAATCCTATCCCTACCCTCCAGCATATTTAGTACACCCCCCACGTTGGTGTCAACCATGAACTTTCTGAGTGTGCAATTCATCCCAACTTCCAGATCATTAATAAAGATATTGAACAAAACCACCACTGGGACTGACCCCTGGGGCAGTCCACTTGATACTGGCTGCCAACTAGACCTTGAGTCATTAATCACTACCCATTGAGCCCATGGATCCAGCCAGTTTTCTGTCCACTTTACAGTCCATTCATCCAACCAACCCATACTTCCCAAACTTGCTTGCAAGAATGTTGTGGGAGATGGTATCAAAAGCCTTGCTAAAGTCAAGTATATCACTTCCACTGCTTTCCCTGCATCCACAAAGCCAATCATCTCATCATAGAAGGCAATCAGGTTGGTCAGGCATGACTTTCCCTTGGTAAATCCATGCTGACTGTTCCTGATTGCTTTCTTCTTCTCCAAGTGCTTAGAAATGGATTTCTTGAGGACCTGCTCTGTGATTTTTCTGGATATGGAGATGAAGCTGACTGGTCTGTAGTTCCCTGAATCCTCCTCCTTTCCTTTCTTAAAGACAGGCACTACGTTTGCCCTTTTCCAAATGTAGTGCCCATCTTTAAGAACGGAAAGGAGGAGATAACGGGCAGTGGCTCTGCAATCACATCAGCCAACTTCCTCAGCATCCTGAGATGCATTGTAGCTGGGTCTGTGGACTTGTACATATCCAGCTTTTCTAAATAGTCCCTAACCTGTTCTTTCACCACTGAGGGCTGCTCACCTTCTCCCCAAATTGTGCTGTCCATAAAACAGGAGTGGGCAAAATGTGGCCCAGGGGCTGGATGCGGCCCTGCCAGGCCATTCTATCTGGCCCATGGGGACCCTAAACATTTTAGAAAATTAATATTTATCTGCCCCAGCTGCCTATCATGTGACCCTCAATGGCTTGTCAAAACTCAGTAAGTGGCCCTCCGCCCAAAATAATTGCCCTCCCCTGCCATAAAATTTCCTCAAAGCCTGCCATTTCAAGCTGGGATGCTCAGGACCACACACCCAGGCTTGAGATCCAAATCTCCTAGTCTCCAGCTTGCTACACAAGTCCCTTGGCCACAGAGCCCAGCTGTTATATTAATGCCAAAGGACAAACTGAGATTGGGGGCCCTTTGTGCTGGAGTGCTATATACACAGACAGTCCCTGCCCTCAAGAACTTACAGTTCATGCAAGCAAGACAGACAAAGAGCAGGCAATATCCATTAGACTTTCACCTTTAGTACCTTGCAAGAGCAGGCATCATTCCCCCCATATGCCTTGTGGGGAAGCTGAGGCAGTTTCCATTACAAAAGCACTTTCAGCAGAGACTTCTGATAGGGTATA
The DNA here is from genome assembly GCF_052110815.1 of Crocodylus siamensis. Lineage (NCBI taxonomy): Eukaryota > Metazoa > Chordata > Crocodylia > Crocodylidae > Crocodylus > Crocodylus siamensis. Next base: position 162,923,419 of record NC_143398.1, read on the forward strand.
TAAACCTGGCATGGCCTAGAAAGGGTTAATGAACACAGCCAGCCCTGCAAGCTGCATAGTGAGCAGCAGGCCTGTGGGGAGGGGCTAAAAAGGAGAGAGCCTGCTCTACTGAGGGTGGGCTCAGGGAAAGGAAAAGAAGTTTGGTAAGGTTGAACTGGTTTGGGATTAGATGAGAGCCTCCTTGGAGAGGAAGCTAGGCCTGACCCCAGATCATTTATATTTATTTTAGACCTGCTTGAACTAAAGGGTCAGGTTTTTTGCTTTGTAACTGATTCATAGCTGCTGTGGCCTGGGCACAGAGGGATGGACATGTAGCACAGGCTAACCAGTGGGTTATGCCTGTAAATGCAAGCAGCTGCCTCTAGTTCCACCCTTCTGTGCTTGGGGACTGAAAACAAGGATGACCCATAGTCACTTATGTCAGTGTTATGTAGCTCTGCTACAGGAGGGAGTCTCCGTTGGCTTGTAGTGAGTGAGCCCTTTGCAACTGCTGTCTGTCACAAAAGTGGTGTAAAGGACCAGGTGTTGGCGGTCTTACATTGGCCCGGGTGAATGAAGCTTCCCAACCTGAACAGAATTTCCATGCAATCAAGATTAGTGCCTCTCACACTCTGAATTTATTCACAGGGCCAAGTGAAGCCACCTGGGCACCTCTCATTTGTTAACCTGTTTCTACTAAGTAAGGAGATTCCCAGGGTGAGTCTCACTTGGCCCTGCAGGAGGCATCTTTTGCTTTGCCAAAGCCTGGGACAGAGGGAGCTACTCGCATAGCTGTCACTCATATTGCTGGAATGCAGGCGAGGCTGCCCTGTGGTTAGAACTACTCCACCCCAGAGACAGAGGCAGGCGCCCAGGTACCAACAAGGGAGATTTGGGGCTTGTCTGGGGTTCCTGCTGACAAGCACTGATCTGCTTGTTAACCCTTCATTTGCCTGCCTTTTGATTTTTTTCCCCCTTTCTTTGTATAAAAAAGAGCCCATTCAAACTAATGTATTGGATTCTACCACTGTGACCTGTGACTATGGCAGCATGGGTGAGCTAAGAAGGGTGTTTTAGGTTGATGCTTGGAGGGGATACCTCCAAAGAAAATATGATCCAGTAGGTGGTGCTCTTACCTCTGGTTAGTGATGTTAGAAGATGCCTTTCCATTGGAGGTGGTTGTAAAAGTGGGATTTCTACTTTTTTGGTGTTAAGGAACACCCAAGATCTTGAGTTTGGGGCTTGGTCTTGTGGTGGAAATTTCCTAGAAAGATTAGGGACCTGAAGTGGGAGCTCACCTTGTTACTCTAAGGGTCTTTGACACCACTCTGGTCATATAAAAGGCCATAAATGTAACTTGCCTCCTTATTCCATCTCACTTCTGGGGCACTATAAAAGAGTCCTGGTGAAATCTGACCCAGAGAGTCCCAAACTGTCTCTATGTAAACTCCATCTGGGCTCAGAGACACAGGCTTCCTTTGTCTCAGGACATCAACATCCTACTCATCTCCAGTCACCTACAGAGTCCTCCTGCAGATCAGGGAGGTGAGGTATGAATGTATTTGTCTTGTTAAGCAGGGTTCAGGAGATCTGGGGTCAGTTCTTAGCTCTGCTGCACAACCAGTGTGCGACCCTGAGCAAGTCACTTTGTCTCTTTGCTTCTCTGCTTCCCCCAAATGAGGATCCTTTCATGCTCCTACTCTTTATCCATCTGGTCTGTTTAGTCGTTAAGCTCTTAAGGATGGGGAATGTTAGTTTTTACACATAGTAGACAGCACAATGATCTTATCCACAGCCTGCAGGCTCCATTGTAATAATAATGCCTAGTATTAAAAATAAGCTGGTTTTTATCTTTAAGTTGTGAATATGTGAAAGAAAAGCTTTTAGGGCTTTTATTTCTTCTGGAACAAAGCAAACAGTGTTCACACCACTTCTTTTCCATTCCTTACCCTTTACATTTAAGATCCTCTTGGGCTATCCTCATTCTATGTGTATTTGAGGGGCCTATCGCCATACAACCTAGGTACCATTAAATAAGCTTAAAAAGCACATCAGTCAACCTCTCATCTGACAAGCTCAGTTCTTACCTTTATCTGCCTTTCCTCTCTGCCATGCTTTTAAGCCTATTGTGGTTGGACTGAATGGGCCACCTACACACATGCCCAATGCCTCCGTCAGTGCGTAATAACTGGCATGCTTTGGAGCAGACTCGTTTAATTGAGTCTGCTGGAGCATACTAATTAGCATACTCCAGCAGCCTTATCCACTCATATATTCAGTGTCCCTGTATTTCAAAATGGTGGGAGTGCTTTAACTAAAGCTCATTGAATTTTGAAGTGTGGGACACCAAATACACAAGATACTGTGGGTGCTTTAATTAAACTGACTCCTGAGAGCCATTCTAATTAAAGTACCTCCCCCCCAAGCTCCCCTGGAGTATGTGTAAAGACCTGCAATGATCCCAAGCCTTCAGGGCCTCACACTTGCTGTTACCATTTTCATACACATGCAGTTTTTTGGCTTGTCTTTTAGTGCCTCAGTTCCCCAACTGTAAAAGGTGAGCAGACGGGTAGTTAACCATGTTAATCTGATTCAGTTAGTCCAGTGGTTTTCAACTGTTTAAGGAGTCCATGAAAGATGATCAAAAAAGATCAATCAAAAGTGTGTGAATACCCACACTTACAATCCAAAAGGGTCTACACCTCCATCTGAGATTTTTTTAGGGACTGCAAATGAAAAAGTTAGTCTATCTTACCTTGTGTAAAGGGAGATGATGCTGATTCTTCTTCCAATGGAAGCACTGAGGCTGAATCCATGTGTGTTTGGAAAGATCCTGCAGATCCTTGTATGGAAAGTGATGCAGAAAAGGAAATGTTCATTGTTCAATAGTTATAGGGCTTAAGGAAGAGAAAGTCATAGTGCATCTTTTCCGGCTTTTTATGGCCAGGTGTCTTAAGTCCTCAAAATCCCTAGACCAGCGTTGTCAGTGTCTTCATATTGGCAGCTTTCTTTTTGCTATGTATGTGTGTGACTTTTACCTTTCTATATTTACTTTTATATTAAATGCATCAATTCTACATGTAGTGTGTGCATGGGTTGCCAAGAACACTTGAACATGAAGCAGGTGTAGGAAGTTCATATGTGTTGGGAGTGGGGGATAAGATTTTCTTTTCTTTAGCTTGTACTCAAATTTTCAGAATGTAGCAGCTTTCTTGACCCACACCTGGGCACACACCACCATTCAGTCTGTAGACAAATGGCATCCTTGTGCCTCAGTGTAAGATGGAGCTATATTGTGCAGCAGATAAAGGCCTGAGTGTCAGTGGGAATCATTCCCTTTGTGACTGCATTGGTGACTGATGTCTCAATGGGGATGAGGCAACAGTGTCTACATCTTTGTCCCCATGGCTGTCCAGTCTCCTGTGCGTAGTGCCCTGAGGTTATTTCCCACACACTGAACAGCCTTGTTGAAAATCCAACGGAAAATCTTACAAACCAAGGATCCTACCTCCACCCCCCTTCCACAATCCCCCCCCCCCCCAAATGTTGTTTAATGAGTTTGCGGATGAGGTTTTCTTCATCCCCAGTGTGGTCAGCAAACGTGTTATCAGCCTGTTTATCTGTAAGGCTGCGTATTGTAAAAAATAAAAATAAAAAAAATCAAACCTACCACCAACACAAGAGCTCAGATCCAGACCATTTAAAAAAAAAAAAAAAAAGGCCCCTGGGGAAAGTTCCATTCCAGGGAAGGTTGTTAGAGGGAGTTTTACCTTCTTTCATCTTGGCTGTCCACTACCACCCCCTTCCTTTGAGATCACTTCCTTGCTACAAATACCATTGTGGTTTCAGAGCCTTCTTATTTTAAGGAAGAAAAACCTAAAGTGAGTATGGGAGGGAGAGATTTAATAAAATGAATCACCAACTTCAGTATTGCATCCTTTAGGAATTCACCTCCAAGGATGTGCCTAGAACTGCCTACCCTGAGGTTTTTAAGCCAAATCATTCCACTCCTGCTATCATCATTTCAGTTGCCGCAGTGGGAGACCTACAGTGAGTTAGGTAGGCTTCATCAGCTCCTACTCCCTAAGGCATGCAAGTGTCCCATAATGCACAGCAGTTGCTTCACGATTAAATAGATTCCCATCCTGAAGGTGATGTGGCAAAGGTTGTGGTGCTAACCAGAATGCAGTGCGTTTCTGCCAAAGAGGCTTGCTGCTGTGCAGACCCAATGGATTGTCATAAGCAGTTGAGCTTGAACTGGCTCTGCTCTGTTGGTAGTGCTGTGCTGTCACAATCTTATAGAGGAGAAAAGCTAAAAGTCCTCATCAGTGCTCGAGGAGGGAATGTGCTTGCAGTGCCAACAGTCACTGGCTTATGGGGAAATTTTCATTGGTGCCAAAGACATTTAGGGGCATAAGTTCCATTGCTTTTAAACATGTGCTCCTAAATCCCTTAGGGCTTGTCTTCAGCATAGCGCTGACTTGGCATAATTCAAATATTGGCTTCTAATGTAACTGCCTCCCCCCATCCAAAAAAAAAAAATCTCTAGTTGGAATGAAGGGGTAATTTGAACTTGAGCTAGGAAACCCGACCATGGAGGTGGAAGCTGGAGTGCGGCTGACTAGTGATGCAGTGGGGCTGCAGCTCAAGTTTGCACAAGTCATGAGGTACTAATCCAATTGCTTCCTGTAGCCTCAGCTTTGTTTTGCTGTTTGTCCCTTCTTACATGGTCTGTGTTGAAATTACTGTTTTGATTAGAGTCCTGCTAGCCATAGCTGAACCCTCTTAGATACTTCTAGCTGCAATATAACCAGACTCAGTGCAGACTACCTGCCCATCTATTTACTAGCAGCTTGGGTGGGTTTTCCAGCTGAGTTCTGTACTGCCAGGGCTATGTTTATAACTAGACTGGGTACATGTATATTAGCTGAATTTACAGCTGTGGCTGCACTGCAGTCCTACTGTGAGGCTTAATCTACATGGGAACACTTAGGAAAGTTAAACTGAACTAACCTTTGAAGTGGATTAGGTACAGGAAGGGGTTTAATGCAGTTGTGTGTGGATGTTCTTATTCAGAATTAAAGTAGTCCTAATTGGATTTACTTAATTCACTTCCAAAAGTAATTAAGCTCCATTGAACTAAGTCCACTTTTTGCATCTACAAAGGGCTTAATATAGCTTTAAAGTGAATTGGTTAAAGTACTATCTTTAGTTAATTTGGATGAACTTTCTTAAGTGTCTTTGGGTGTGTCTACACTTGTGCTTTAATGATCAGTAGCCTATCTTACCGCACGTTAAATCGTCACATAAAAACTATGCAATTATGTTAATGCATAGTAAAATAGGCTACTGTACTTTAAGCATCACTTAAAAACCATATGCTTTTGCTACTGTGCATTAGGGCAACCTAATGCACATTTATTTAGTTCCTCATGTTGGAAATACTAAATTTAATGCAGATTAGGAAAAGTGCATTCATGCATATGTAGACGTGCCCCTGTGTAACGTAGCAAGCTTGAGTGGAGTCAGCAGTGTGGTAACGCGGGCTAACCACTGCAGTGATTGAACCCTTTTGAAAATCTGCTTTTTTCCCCTTGATGATTTGTAGAGCCTGGACTGACATGCTTTTCCATTGACAACTTAGGAGATCAAAGGAAAGCTTACGTCTGAATTTGGCTGGAGGTTTGGGTGAAGGATAGAGAGTTAGCTCATCAGAGGCATTTGGTCACTTCCTGGGTTTTATGCACGTACAGGTACTCCTCATTTAACGTCATCCCGGTTAATGTTGTTTCATTACTACGTCACTGATCTGTTAGAGAACATACTCGTTTAAAGTCATGCAATGTTCAGTTATAACATTGTGTGGCCGCGGCCTGCTAGTAAGTAACTACTGTGAGGTAATTGGATTTGCTTAACGTTGTTTCACTTAAAGTTGCATTTTCAAGAATGTAACTACGACATTAAGCAAGGGGTAGCGGTAGGACAGAAATTCCACCAGGTCTTGGCCCCTCATCGGTTAGCATGGCGAATCTGCTACTCTCCTAACATCTCTATCCTGGCAGCATTGTGAACATGGGAAGCCATTCCATGGTAGATCCCTTTTGGTAGTGGTAACAAAAGGGTACCAAAATCCATAGCCATGTCAGAATTTTCTCCACCTCTGCTGTACCTATATGGTGTTGCAGCTGGGTATGTCGTCACTGGAGGCCTGGAGTTGCCCTGGCTGATAAACTGGATGGTTGTCTCATGAGACACTTGTTCATGTTTATTAAAGCCAGTGTTGAATGAAGCCGAATCAGATGAATGTGGAGCTCCAGGGGTCATCAGTTCACATCAAAGGGGCCCTTTGAGAGTAGGGAGTTTATACATCACTAGGGAACCTTTGGGCTCTTGACTGCAAAGATTTTTCTTTTCTCAGCCACACTTTGTCCCCAGGCTGGAGCCATTTCCCAGTCAGGTGTTGCCATGGCTCTGAGTCAATCAGTAAATTGTATGGGTGGCTCCCACTATCTCTTGCTAGGAGCAACCACATTTCAGGGTCCTGAGGGCTTCTGACTCCCACAGCACTTGGAGGGTGTCTTTATCTTTCCTATAGAGTCACAGGGAGCATGTGCGCTTGCTCTCCATTTTTTCTCTCTCTCTCTCTCATTTCATTTTCTTACCTCAGGGACAAACAGTCCATTCATTCCTGGGCAGCCACAGCTTCAGACCACCTACAAAGTTAGATGTTTACAGGGGTGACCACATATCTCATCAGCTCGGCTTTCCTGTCAACAGAGGCCTTATAATGGTACCCCATGTGCTCATATCTTTTGACCCCCTTTGACTACAGTAAAGCTAAGCTCAAGCCACTGGGTTGTGGAGCTAGAGGGAGCCTGGGAGGTATAATTACAACATCAGCTTTCTTTCTTTCTTTCTTTTTAAAATTCTTTTCCATGGATTTTATTGGCCTTTGTTTACTTTTTTTGTACAGTTAAGATGTACCTTCTGGATCTTTGCTCCCCTGACTTGAGTCCTTCAGCACACAGAATGACTGCCTTTTTCCTTTCTCTCACTTGCTCATCTCTTCCTCCTTCCACCTTTCTCACTGTGCACATACTCCATGCAAGTGACATATGGAGAACAGAAAATACAATTACATCCCTTGCTCATTTTAGCCTGGCTAGTGCTGGACTTTGACTGAAGGCTAAACAGGTGACAGTTTGCACTGAGTAAGGCTAAGTGAGTTTTACCTACAAACACCTCTTGGAATATGGTCCTTGCTTCAAAGAGCTCACAAATAACCATGACAAATAAGTCAGTGTTATCTTCCTTTAAGAGTTGGAGACCAAGTGATTTGCCCCAGGGAGTTAATGACAGAGCTGGAAATTGAGCCTATGCTTTAAGAAGGATTGGACAAACTTTTGTCTCAGATGGTTTAAGCAAGGATGGATCCTGCCCAGAGTGAGAGGTTAGACCAGATGATCTCCTGGAGGCTCTTTCAGCCCTCTTTTCTATCATTCTAACAATATTGGTTCAGTGAATTTAACTATAAGACCAAATTTCTTCCCTGTTGATAAACCTGAGTGACTTTTCTTATAAAGATTATGTTTAACTTTACAAGTGGGCTCAAAAACATTTTTACTCTTCCATATACCATGCTCAGATAGATGCCATTGAACAGTCTTAGTGACATGTAGTGTTATCAGGGTACAAGACTATTTTGCAGAGGAAGCTATATTCTGCAAGGTAATTAAGGTTTGGCTGTGGCAGTCTCATGCATAAACAACATACACTTTGTAAACTAGGAAAGATTTTTCTTTTAGCTTGAGTGTGTCATGACCTTAGACAAAAATCAGTCTAATAATTTATGTTGTTGTTGTTACATGTATACTGTTACAGGCAATTACCTAATAATAATTATATATGTTCACTATCTACTCGCAGTTTAGAACAAAGCAATGGAGAATTTATGTAACATGAATCCAACAAACTAAATATTACAGATAAGGCACAAGTCTGGGATTCAGGACACCTAGGTTCTAGTGCCAACTTTGCTATTGATTTGATGGGGACCATGAGAAATCATGTAATACATCTGTCTGAAATTTTCCTTTCTACAAAATGGTAATGATATTTAAAGAGAGAGGGAGATTCGTAGTGTGTTTGTGCATGTTTTGTGTTTCCATCTTAACATTTGGAGTGCTGTTAACATGAAACAGGATTAACTGACAGTTTACTACATTAAAAATGAGAATATATTTTGCATTTTTCTCGTTTTTCATCAAAACTAATTTTTCAATTAGATTTCAGAATTGAAACATTTTGGTCATCTCTTATAACAACACTTACTAATCCTTACCCCACAGGAGAATCTTGTGAGGTTAAAAGAGATGATTATAAAATGGCTTGATATCCTCCTTTGACAGGAACTGCATATGACTAATTTATGCCACTGAATAAATATACTGAATATGCTTCCTCGAAGTAGTGGTAATGGAAGATTAAAACTTTTGCTGGGAGATCACCTCCTGTAGAGCTCACACCCTACTAAAATTTATGCATGTGCTTTAGATATGAATACTGTAGTCCTGTTGACTTGAGTGTAACTCATGCTTAATTAAGTATGTTTCTAGATTCAGTCTTGAACTAGTATGAATCCGTGTAACTCTCTAGGTGATTAGTCAGAATCCAGACAAGGTGCTGATTCGCAAAACATTTAAATGCATGCTTATATCTGCCCCAGAACAGTAAAACACTGAACCCTGTGCTGAAATCTCAGTGAATTAAAGCAAATGCTTAAAGCTAGACACATGCTTAAGTACTTTACTGATTTAGTACCTGAATGTTGTTACCCAATCACAGCTATATAGTGACCCATATGACCTGTGTCACTGTATCTTAACTTAGTAGCTTTTAGCAGACATGGGTCAAGCCTCACAATAGACCAGCTTGTCAGATGTTGTAGCTGAAAGGCCAAGCACTGGTTGTGGAGTCTGAATGTCATCAACCATGGATGCAACAGCAGACAGGATTGTCAAGGAAAGCATGCACAGAGGCCAGGTTGCAAGCTGAGAGGCTTACAAGTCTTTGGTAGCCATCTGGCCCTAGTTTGTATATGTCACACCAAGTCTGGTTACTTGCTCTTTGTCCAGTTCTATTCACAGTACAACAGACTGTATTCCATCTCACACCTAGAGCTACTCCTATGAGGACAGAGCTGTGGTGCACTTGGGGGTCACGGGGGGGGAGGGAGAGTTGGCTGTGTTCTGCCAGTGGAGTTTTAGCCCTGGTGTTGGAGGGAAGACTCTATTCCTTAAGGTTGTCAGTTCAACATCTGGTCCTTTCATTTTATCCCCATGGTTTGTACCCTTTATCTCCATTTTATTCTTTTTTTTTCTCATGTCCTCAGCTATAGTCTAGGTTCTGAGACCCCTCCCACACCTAGGGGGTTTGCACTCCTCAAACAAGCCAATGCATTTTCTCCCAATTTCAATGATATTTGAAATTCACAACAGACATCGACAATAATAATAATGTAGAGAGACCAAGTGAAAGCAACATTTCAAAAGCAAACTTTTAAAATGCTTATTTTTATTTTATGAGCCTCTGGAGGCCCTGGCAAATGTTTCGTTCATCACATAAATAACATGTTAATCAAATGATGAGTTGAAATATGGCAATTTTTAGTACAATTAAATGGCAAACCAGCCACAAAGGTGTTCCACATATAGTTCCTGTGTTCTAGTGCCAGCTTTGCTACTGATTTGATAGGTAACCATGCAAAATCATGTTTTTGTAATGCAACTGTCTGCAGTTTCTCTTCCGCAAAATGGTGACAGTATTTAAAAAGAAAGGGTGAATCGTAGTGTGTGTACATATGATTGCTTTTCCTTCTGAATTTGGAGTGTTGTTAACATGCAACACAGAATTAGCTCATTGAAAATGAGAATATATTTTGGATATCTCTTGTTTTTTATTGAAACTCCCTTTTAAATGAGATTTTAGAACTTAAACTTTTTGTAGCATGTCTTAAATTGAACATGTGACATGTCCCAGACCTAGGGCTGCTGTGTGCCTGATCTGGATGACCAGCTTTGCATTGAGGAATAAGCACAGGGCAGCCCTAGGGTCCTGTTTATAGCTGCTTCCATCCTGATCCCTGGGATCAGGCTGGGGGCATCCCTGGATCCCATCTTGGCCCTTGCAGTCATATAATTGGGATCTGAGGAGTTTTAGGCCCCATCCCAAATATTGCATATCCTACCATGCACTTCTCATGTCCTAATCCTGCTATTACATAGACGTTCTTCCAGGGTCTAAAATATTAAATGGTATCTGGGAGAGTTTATCATTTTAAAAACAGTGGCATTGCATCTGCTATCTTTTTAAAGGGCACGGGTCAGTTGAGCATTCGAGCACATATTTACACCACATTGAAGGGTTGAATCAGAATCTAGCCATGCATCTGAATCTGGACTGAGAACTCATCTGATAGGAAAAAACATCAAGGATGGAACAGTCACAAGAAAATTGAAAGCCATGCCTGGAAATGCCTTTAACCGTTAATTTATGTAGGTCTTGTGGTTTGAAAAAGCAGGGGTCTCATTTGGACTGTTTGGTCCTCACTGAAATTATAGAGGGGGAAGAAAACCATCCAGTGGTCTGAATGGACAAACCACCCCAAAGGAAGGGGGTGTTCTTCTTGGGATGGCAATGCAAATTAAAAGCAGGTTTGTAGCTGCAGTTTATACTAACTTCTGTGGTGACTGCAATGGAAAAGGGGAGAGTCTGCACAACTGGCATATCCAAAGCTCATGTTATTAACACATCAATCTTGGCTTACAAGACATTGACTTACTGAAGCTCCCGTGGATGTGGAATCCTATTTACTTTATCACAGGACCTGATTACAGTTTCACTGACTGGTGTAATCAGGAGCGACTCCATTGAGGACAATGGAATTATACCAGCATGTGGCCCATTATTATTTATAATTTATGTTACCAAAGTGATTAGAGGGCCCCAACCTAGACCAGTGCCCTATTGTACTAGGCACTGTTGTGTGTACAGTTAGTTGCTGCCCTCACAAGCTGACAATATGGGTAATGGAAACATTACTTACACAGGGAAGGAATGGAGGCATAGAGAGGGGAAGTGACTTGCTCGAGGTCTCGCAGAAGGTCAGTGGCAGAGCAGGGATGAGACCAGGGTCCCTGGAGTGACAGCCATCTTCTTGTACACTGTTTCTTTGTCTGCTGCTTGGTAAGCCTAATCTTTCTTGGCACTGTATCCACTGGGGACAGGGGGAGCTGGGCCAGTTGGCTGTTAGGAGAAGTGGAAGGGAACTGTTCTTGTTTCAGAGGCCACGCTCATTTGTGGAAGGCCAGGGAAAAGCAAAGCAATAGCTTCTTGGAAAGCAATGGCTATATTCAGGGTAGGCAGTGATATTGGAAATTGGACCAAATCTTGTTCTCTGTTGCCGTGTGTACTCATCGTAGAGGTATGGAAGTTTGCTGCACAGAAGAGCAGGGAGACCTGTATCCTGATATGAACTGCACAGCAGAAAGCTTGGGATCTGCTGGAGCCATAAAGTGCCGTAGCAGCACCTGGGCAGATCTGATCCAGGAGGACCCTTTACTGCCATGCACCTTACAGAGAATTAGAATCTAGTACTGTGCAGAGAATGTCTCCATGATATGATGCCTAAACCTCCAGGAGCTCGGAGAACTCCCTGCGGTTGGTTTTCCCTGCAACGTGCTTTTTCAATTAGCTACTGAATAAAATGCAGAAGGTTCTGCTGCTTCAATGGCATAGGCATAACGTGTCTGCTGTGTGGGGAAAACTGAGCAAAAGACCTCTCAAGAGGTCCTTCTTCAAGTGTTCCCTAGTGCATGATTCAAACACAAACCCTTTCCACCCTACATGGATAGGATTCCTGCTGTAGCTCAGAAAGTACTGCAAATCAGATGTTTTACCTGCCTGTGGGAATGTGGCAGAGGAAGGTGTCTCTAGACCTGCACTCTGCACTTGTGTTCTTGTGAGTGGCCTCTGGGTGCAGGGCAGGGTTTAACGACATGGTCCAATGTGTTGTTCTCGTGGGATAGTGTTTGCGTTTAATGCACAGCCTCTTCTGCAATGGGAACATATATGGTTTGTCCTGCAGTACAGTTGGGAGCAGAAGGATGGAGGCCATTGTTAGCACATGAAGGACTGCTCTTACAACATCTGTGTTGCCAGCTTTCGTGATTTTTGCTATGGTCAGCCTCTTAAAGAAAGCCCTTAGATCTTGGAGTCAGATGAAGAGGAGGGAAAAAGATGAGTTTCTAGTCTGGATGGGTACAGGGAAAATCTTGAAAATATGACCCCCTACCACAAGACAAATAAAAATCCCTAACATTTATTAGCTTGTTTTAAAATGTCCTGGTTCCTAAAGAAATCTCTGGTTTTGGGGGGTGGGGAAGGAATCAAGAATCATGATATTTCAGTCTTTGTTTAGGACTGGCAAAATTGAAACTATGCCCGAAGGCCTTTGTGCATTCTGAACAATTGCCCTTTCATGAATCCCATCGTGGGGTGCTTTGATACCAGTAGGTGGCATCTCTTTTTGCATTTCTCGAGTGGTTCATCCTCTTTCACCATCATGCGTCTCATTCAAGCTTCTACTTTTATCTCCATTTTGAGCACTTATATTTAACACCAGAATTTTCAAAAAGCTAGTTCCCAATACACTAGCACCTTTGGAGCAGAGAATTCTGATCGTGGCTATCGATTTACAATTTGGGTTTGCAAGGGCTTCTCAGATGGCTTTTAGTTTTACTCAATAGGAAAAATATAGATAGTGTGGAACAGGATTTCCAAAGCTGTATGCATTAAGGAGACTGGATGAAAGCTTCCTGCTTGGCTTCATGTTTTGTTCATTTGGGGAATTCCACATGGATACAGCTTCATGGTCCCCAGTGAAGACCGGACATGTCTTTTAGATACTGCCACAAGTATTTAGGTTAAACAACTTCCCTCTTGTTAGCGTGGTTATGAGAAGAGGCCCAAAGGGAACCAGGTCAGGCATTTTGTGATGTGTGTCATCCTGCTGGATTAAATCATTCCCTAAATGAAATTCAGTGCGGGATCCAGATCATCAACACTACAGGTTCCACCTTTCAGATGTGTTACAGCCTTCATTGATTTTAAAAAACAGAAAAAAAAACCACTGTGGCTTCTTGGAACAAATGAAACGCCTATATTAAGATACACTACACTGTCCTACAGTAGTGGTCCAGGATCCCAAGGATCTGAATAACTTGCTGTGAACCTGGTTGAGTTATTTATTCCAGCATCTCAAGGGGCAGGAAGGAGACACCAGGAAAGGAGCTCAGGCCAAGAAGGAACCTCTGCTTTAGGGCAAAGGGGGTGTAGTCACTGCAGGCTTGTGGTGGTAATGGAGACTGGAGTTTCTTATTTCCCAGTGTTGCCACCTCCCACAAATATTATCGAGTCTTGCAAAGTATGCTGTTTGGATAAAGCCCTATTTTATGGAGTCATGGGACTATGTGAGAATCTATTTCATTCTGGCTTTTGCAACTGTGGTGAAGACTGGAAAGTATGACCTTAAAAACCAAAATCCAGAAGACTAGTTGCATGAGATTTGTGAGCCTGTCTCCTGATATTTTTTGATACCTGACTCAAGATATCAGATCTTCAGAGTTACCAAGCATACTGTGACCTTGAGCAAGTCCCTTAGAGCTAAATCCTTTTTTAATTCAGGCATTTCAGTGGCTCATATGCAGCCACAAAACTGCAGTTTTGGGTACTTGCAATCAGTTTGTGATTCAGCTTTGCTTACACAGGCTGACCAGACGTGCATAAGGCTGGTAAGTCCCAAAGTTTCAGTTGCAGACGAACCATAACCAGTGAGTGTTTGGTATCAGAGGAGGAGGATGACCCTCCTACTTCTTAGCATGATAGCTTTGTGGTTAGGGCATTTGGTCAGGAAGTGGGACCCCAACTTTAGAAACCTCACATCCAGAAAGGGTTCGAACCTGTATCTGTCCCCAGCTTCCCTGCTCTAATTACCAGGCCAGAGATGATGCATTATCCCTTCTCCAGCTCCCATTTTGACGCTGTCCCCCTGGCAGCCAAGAGGTGATATGCAGAGCCAGGCAGAAAAGGACAAGTTGAGGTAGGCAACCCGCAGCATGGGTGTCAGACGGTGGCACATGTAGCCGTTTTGCTTGGCGCATGTGCCTTGGGGCAGATGGCGGGGAGGGGGCTGGGCTACTCTGCCACAACAAAGATCAGGCCCCTCGCAGCTCCTCCCAACATTCTCCCCTGGCACACCAACGTATTCAAGTCAAGGTTGTGGATGTTTTTGGCATTCTGTCCAAAAACATTGCCAACCCCTGAGTTAGAGGATGTGTGGCTCAGTGGGAGGGGAAATGACCCTGGAAGGAAACAAGCCCTGGAATCTAGCCAGGGTGCCTGCTCCCAATGAAGCAGAAACTAACAGTGCTGTTTATACATTTTACCCAGTTAATATTAAATACAAGGTGCAGTGCCAGCTTCAGTGCCCTGGGGAAAGCCGGAGAAGCTAAGCAGTGCAGGGGGAGGCAGTGGTGATCACCTCCACTCCGGGTTGCTCAGGGTATCTTCCCCCACCCCCCTCCCCACACTCTCTGGCTCTTGAACTTTGGTAGAGGATTGGATGTGGCTCCCAGGGTGAGTAGCTCTGGCCACACCTGTTATATGCCATTTAGGCATATAAAGCAAAACTGGAACTAGCCCCTAGTCTCACTCTCTGGGGGCCCCTGGAAGAGGTATGATATTTGCTGGTTCCACTGGAACCTTATTTGTAACCTGTGATTCCTTTAACACCATTACATTGGTAGGATGGACACAGGATGGATGAATGAATGAATGATTTCTGCTGATCAAAGAGCAGCCTGTTTCTCTGTAATTACTATACCTGGAGACCTTTAGAAAATAAACAATGATGCAGGGATCACAGAAGGCCTGAAAAACTGAGGTCATTTTGGCTATTGCCTAACTCGCTCCACCAGTTTATGGTGGGGACTGGGTGCTGCTGAACATATGGGATAGGTTTAAGGCCTGTCTGTCAGCTCTCTTGTGATACAGGCAGTCCTTGAGTAGAGATTTTTTAGGCAGGGAAAATATGTTTGTTTCACACAAAAGGAATTTGCCTTTAGAAAATAACATGTAAAAAAAATTTCAAAGTTTTATTAAAAACGAAAATGATGATGTTTAAGTTTTGGGGTGTTTTTTTCCTGACTCCTATTTTTTCTTCTCCCTGCTTCTGTACCTCTTCAAGGGCTTCAATGAAAAGAGAAAAAACATGAAGGGGGGAAAACTGGAAAGGATGATAAAAAGGAAGAGGAACAAAAAGCTCTCATTGGAAGCAGAAAAAATACTATTAGCTGGTTTCTGCCTTTTTTTTTAATAAACAAAGCCCTTTTAGTTTTTAATGGAAAAAAAATTGTTGGCGAAAAGTTTCAGACAAAACATTGCAACCACTTTGCTTATAGCTAATGAGTATAAAGGGGATTCTTCACTGAGGCTACTGCATATATATAACTCCACACCAACACAGCCACTGTGCTGTTTAATGCAGTGATTCTCAGTCAGGGTGTCTTGAGCTCCTTTCAAGGGTGCCATGGGGTGCCACACCATGCTAGCTCTTCTTGGAGTGCAAGCATGATTCACAAGGAAAAACCCAGAGACTTGAAGTTGGAATCCATAATGTCTCTTTACCTCCAAGTTTTTATAAAAAATATAAGGGTTTTGATACTGCAGGTGGGCAAGCACAGCTAGTCCTTGGTGGTTCTTGGCTTGCCCATAAAAAGCAGCCCTAGCCAATGGAGGAGCAAGAGACTGCTTCCGCAATGAAGATCAGATTTCTGGGTCTGATTCCCAAGATCAGCACCCACAGTTAAAGCTCAGATCCCATTCAGGAACTCGAAGAGGGGATTTGTTTTTCAAACAACCCAACATCCAGCAGCTTGATTTTTGTTTTGTTTGTTTTTCAAAGTGGTCCATATACAATGTATAGCTGAAGCTCTGAATGCTAGAAAACCTGGCCTGGATATCTGGCTTTCTTGGAAATCTGTCTCCCAAAGAGTAGAGGAGAAGGGGAAAATGGTGACACCAGTGGAGTACATAAGAGGAAACATATCAGTGGAATTCAACATTCCCTCATTAAGAGGAAAGGGCTGTAAATGAGCTCTTCGAAGGGATTAGCCCAACATGTACCTCTTTGGGAGTGGGGAACATGTGCTTCTGATTTTCCCTTTTCACTGTGTGCCAGAGGGATCTGTTTCCCATTGACTCTTGACCCTTCAGAATGGAGAGGAAAAACAAAAGAAAAATAGCTGGCCAAAGTAGTGCCATTGAAGTCAGTGGCAAAACTCCCATCAGCTTCCATGGAGCCAGGATTTGGCCCAGAGGAGGAGAGAGAGTCAGAGCCAGAACAGTGAAAAAGAAAAACATCTCTTGATTGAGGTATTGCAATGTATGAGGAGTGCTGCACTTCAGGCTGGAGGGGTAATTTATAGGTATGGCACCTAGCACAAAGTACTTGATCTTGATGGGCGGCTCTAGGCAGTATTCTCAAATATATAACAATTGGAACAAGCCACTGAATAGACTTTCCATTCCACAAAAAAAGAAAAAAAAAGATTTTGAAATAATTTTGCATTACAAATCAGGCCCCAAAGCCAGTGCTTCTGAATATTTAATGAGATAAAATTCCAGAAAAAATATTGTTTTAGTTCAGTTCAAACAGTTTGGTTCAATACACTTGACATATTTCTGTTAGGATAAGACCCTCATTTAATATTGAATAAAGTATGTTTTGTGTTTTGTTTTTTACTCAAAATCATTTTAAATAAAACAAATTGAAAAGTTTCATTTTGAAAATGTCATATTTTTTTCTTCTCTGTTCTTTTCTTTTTCCTAATAGAAAATTTAGATAAATCCATATGATTTCCTGAAAGTTTTCATTTCAATGGAAATGGCATGTTACTTTGGAAAATGGCATCAGTAAAATTTTCCAATGTAAATGACTACTATTACTAATGTCTCATTGTCCTCCCAGTGCAGGAGGACTCCTTTATGAACATTTCCTGTGCTTGTCCAGTCTAGCTATCAAATATTGCAAATAGTGGAAGTTTCTCCACTTCTCTTCAGAGACCTCCACTACAGTTGTCAGGAAATCTCTCCTCAACCTAAATCTCATCTTCCTTAAATTAATCTCATTACACCTAGTAAGACAACCTTTGACTAACTAAACAATTCTTTTCCCTTGTTGCTGCATCACTCAAGTGGGAAGAATGCTACACTTCACAAATGTTTATAACCTACCTTTTCCTTCACCCTTCATAATTGAGGCCTAGCTGGCCTGGGACAGAGTAACTGTGTTACTAGTTTCATACCATTGAAAGCACTGGTGTAAAACTGAAGTAAGAATGGTGAATCAGGTCTATAGTAGCATTCTCACAGCCTTTTCTCATATGGACATAGGCCTGGAAGGGACCTCCTGAGTCATTTCATCCAATCTGTTGTGATGACCAGCCAATCTGTGCAGGTGACCATGTCCTATAATCCCTTTTATAAACCAATCAAGACCTATCTTAAAACTAATACATTTTTGCCAGTTATTCTCATTGCTAGGTTGTTTCAGAATATCACTCCTGTGAGGGTTAGGGATCTTCTAATTTCTACCCTGCATTTGTGGGTAGTTTATACTTGCTTGCTTTTGTGCCAACAGTATGCTCGAACGTAAATAGTTCTCCTGCCTAGGTGCATGCCTCCACTGCTGCATTTAAGCAGACCAGTCACAAACACTCTCGACCTGTATTTTGGCAGGCTAAGGAAGACAAGCTCTTCCAGGCTCTTACTGCATACTCCCTGAACACCCTAGTAGCCTTTCCCTACAACTGTTCCAGTCTAAATTTATCTTTCTTGAACATGGGTGACCATGACTGCTGGCATTAGTTCACACGAGGTCTCACCTGTGCCTTGGATGATGGTGTTAACACTTTCCTCTTTCTGCTGGAAAATACCTTGTCTGCTGCATCCTAGGGTTACATTTGCCATTTCCCTGGCTGCATCATGTTGTTGGCTCCTAGTCCTTTTGTGGCTGACTAGTAGGGCTGTGTAAAATTTTGCTGGCCATTTTGTTAGGACATTGTGAGGTCGAAACAGCAAAATTGGAATAAAACAAAGGCTGTCAAAATAGCCTCAAAACAAAACAAGGCTGGTCGAACCATTTCAGAAGTTGAAACGTTTTGACTTCCTGCCCTTTGGGCAGGGGGCTGGACTCGATGATCTCCCGAGGTCCCTTCCAGCCCTAATGTCTATGAAATCTATGAAATCATAGGCTGGGGATGGGAAGTCAGTCTAGCTGGGCTGCTTCCTGGTGCTGCACACTAGATTGCACTGGTGGGAGGCAGCCCAGCTAGGCTGACTTCCCATTCCCAGCAAACCTTGAAACAGTGTCAGAATAGCCTTTCTGTTTCCACAGAATGGAATGAAATGGAACAACTGTTTCGACCAGAAATGAAATTAGAGATGAAACGCTGTTCCCTCGAACCGTTGAAACACAAGGCGAAACAGAACAGTGCTGTTTCACACAGCTCTACTGACTAGTTTACCCAGTTTTTTTCTCCTCCTTTGTTTCCCACTGAAGAGTTCCCAGATTATAGAAGAGTTTCTTATTCTTAGTCCCCCTGTGCCCCGCCCCCCCCAGTACACACACTTTCTGCTCGCTTCTGTTACTCTAGTTCTGAAGATCATCCAGGGTCTTCCTTTGTGATTTCAATTTTCCTTTGTATTGATGATACCTCCCAGCTTTGGGTCATCAGGGAATTTCATGAACACGCTTACTTTTTATGAAGAGGTCACTAATAAAAAATATTAACAAAGCTTGGCCCCAAGCTTGACTCCCTGAAGAACTTCCCCCTCCAGCCTGATACTTCACCATTCAACACAATCTGGTATCATCTCCTCTTCAGCCACTTCTTTACCCATCTAACAATTCTTTTACCAGTTCCTGCTTTTACAACTTAATTCATCTTGTCCTAGGTAGCATTGTTTTAAATGCTTTATTGAAGTTCAGATGGATTAGATTTCCTTTTGTCTGAAAAATCAGTTATCAAAGTAGGACATCAAAGTAGTCAACCATGATCTACCTTAGTTAATACATTTTTGCATATTATCTCATTTTCCATTTATCTCTGTGGCTTGGATGAGTCTCTCCCAAATTTGCCCTTAAGTCCTACATATTGCTGAGGTGTTACTAAATACGACTGCAATTGTTCTGATCATACATTTTCCTCTTCTCACCTATAGGCACTACATATACAATTCTTTAGTCAGATGCTCTCATCCCTCCATTGTTGGACTGATTAAAAATCCTGCAATTCCGTGGACAGGTTCTTTCAAAGCTTGGGGATGCTGCAGTCCCTGGTTTGAGTGCACTGAGATGTACGGGCTTTGTTTCCACACCCTCATTCCTAGCCTTCAACCCCCCCACCCACCACCCCCTGTCACCATCATTCTCCTAATTGAGTAAGAGTAGTCATCTAATGTGAGTCATGTCTTCTTTCATCTCTCCCATTCTCACAATAGTGCCCCCCCCCATTTCTGTTCTTGTTCTCTTTTTATGTATTCAGTTGAAAAACTATTGTCTGTTTGTTTTAATATCTTTCCCAAGTTCTAACATGGCTAGACCTCCAGCCAGTCTCCCTTTATCTCTGTGCTTCCTGACCATTAAGTAAACTTTCTTTGCTAATCACTCTTTTTCACTGTTATTTGTAGGCTTGCTGCTTATTCCTCATATCCTTTCTGAGGTGGCTAGGGCTGAAGTCCTTCCCTTCATATTTCCCCTCCTTTCCCCCTTTGCTCAGGATACAGAAATTTGGCCCTTCCTATACTTGAGTGCCTCCCCTTCCTCCCTGCAGTGAGAGATTTCTTAAGGAAATATCTTTATGGACTACACCACCCAAAATCCTTAAGACGAAGACTTTAGAGAGAGAGAAAATATATGGTGGATTAGTAAAAAGCCTTGAGAGCTCTTTCTTTTCATGTACAAAAAGGAGCCTCTCAGCTGTATGGAACATCTTTCTGTCATGGTGCAACCTGTGATGGGAGGGATGTCTACACAGGTGCACCTTGGAGGTCTTTCATTCAAGTGTTGATCTTGTCCTGCCCCTCCTTAGTACATGCTCTGAATTACCGGAGGTGCTAAATACATTTGATTTGCTTTGATGATAGAAATGGGTTCATTTTAGTTTTTGTTTCTTCCAGGAAAGGAAAGGAGTCTTGAGTCCTATTGCTCTCTGACACATCCCAGTGCAGGGACTCTTATATCCTCCCAAGCCAGGAGTAGAGTGCATGACAAGCGTGTCAGGTGGACTGAGAGATGCCTCTTGCCAGGATCCTACCTGATGACAGGTGACTCAGAGCTGCAGGGCCTGTGAGGAAACCGGCAGGCCTGGATCTGATGAAAGAGTTTTCTTAGGGAGAGATGTTAAAGCAAGAGAAGAGAGGAGAAACCTCACAGCTGCGAAGGGAGCGAGAGTCATCTGACCGGTCTTGCCAGAGGGACAGTCCATCTATAAGTCACACCCTGCTAGATCTGTCCACAGGAGTATATGCCAGTCATCCCCACAACATTTTCACATTCCTTGTCTCTTAGCCTAGAAATTGTTTTTGAAATCATCTCGAATGGCTTAATTCTGGGTGGGAGAGGCAGGGGCAGATTGGCTGCTTTGCCTAACAGGATCCCAGAAGCGACTCCTGTGACTAACCCAAGAGTGGAACTGTTTTTCAAGGTGGAATGAGATTTTCCAAGGTGTTTATGTCCCAGAAACTCCTGTCAAGATGTTTATGCCTAATGGGCACCTGTTATGCTGATCTCTCTGACCATCCAGCCACTTCCTTCAATGTCTACATGAGAGATTTAGCTCCTTGAAAAAGTTCTGGACTACATGCCCAAGCTAAATACAAAGGTGACAGCTGGGTGTGCAAGTACTTGGGGAAACAAAGTCCATGGGGTGAATATTGTGGCTTTCCCCAGTCATTGGTCTGTATTTCTAGATCATCTAGAGAAGTTTGCCTAGTCTGTCTTCAGAGAGGAAAAAAAACCCCAAAACATTTGTAGAATGCTTTGTAATCTCTTTCTAGAAGGGCTATTAACAAAAGGTGGGAGTAAATGATATTAATGTTAGCAAACCCATCCATGGTCCTGAATCTGGGCTCTCCCCAGGGTATCAATCGCAAGAAACTCCTCCGATTCCACATAAGAATTATATCTAGTCAAGGGTAAAACTGGGATCCACCCCAGATATACAGGTACCCACCAGAACACTTTCATTAGGAGGCCTGGGTTGCTGCTTTGGAAGTGATGTCTGCCACTTCTCCAAGGCCATTATACAGATATTTTTGTTAAATTTAAGCTCAGTTTATTGTGCACTAGTGATTTGCGCTTTGTATATCTAGCACCTTTCCTTGAAGGATCCCTAACCACTTTGCAAATACCTTTGCACCCTATGGCTGTTGTCGTCATTTGACAGATGAGGACATTGAGGTGCAGAGAGATTAAGTGACCTGCCCAAGCTGGCACAAGAAGTCTGTGGCAGACCTAGGAGTAGAACCTGGATTTCCTGAGACTGCTTCTTGTGTCTTTTCTTACCTGGTTTTGTTAGTTATTACAAAGAGGTGGGGCAGCTGAAAGCGTGGCTTAGGTGTGTGCCAAATGTAAGAGTGTACAGTCGCACACCCATAAAGAAGAAGGCATTCCATCACAGTGGGATGCTAGTATGCAGGAATGTGCTCCCTAGCACACATACATACACTCCCACAGAACACACTCTTCCAATGGGATCCCCTGAGCTGCTGGTGACTCCTCACCTATGAATGTTTTCTCAGACTCAGTGCTCACTGGCCATTGTATTAGGAGGACTGGGGCTGGATTACTGGGTTGCACAAGGTAGAGTGGCACAAAAGAACCTCTCTTGCTTGCTTCCAAAAGCAAGCTATCTCCTGGGTATTGCAGGTTTAGAGCAATGAGGGGATGGGCTTGTAGCCATTCTGTGCCAGCCAGCGCCGAGACAGTGAACAAAAATAGGTTTCTGGGTTCAGGAACTCTAGTGCCCATCCCCTCACAATGGGCTGGATCAAGAGGGTTTCCCAATGTCTAAGGTGTCTGGTATAATTCCAGTCCTCAATCCTTGCTAGGAAGGGGGGTCACCTAAGATAAGTTAATGCCATCAATTATGTCATGGGACTATACGGAAGTGTTGATTGGGTTACTCTGCCTTTTCACTGAGAACAGGATCTGACCCATCAAATCCTGTTCACGTTATTCATCTGAGTAGGCCCAGGTAGCAGAGGTAATAATAGATCAGTCCCAGGCTTGTGGGGCTTCTCACGGACGATTTGGCCATGCATGTGTAATAGCGATACAATCCAAAAGCTTTGCTATAATGGCTATGTATAAGCGGCATTGGCTGGGCATTCAGAAGGTGAGCTGGATGATCTAAGTGATGCATAGAGTGGATGTAGAAAGGAATGCAGGTAGTAGGAGTGTGTAGATTCATGCTGTATGCTAAGTCAGCTTGTGATTGCCCATCAGCTGCTTTCTCGTATCTTCTACTCTCTGCCCACCTGGCAGGTAAGGAGAAGCAACATGCCCCAGGGGAATAAAGCAGAAGTGTAAAAGATCTGGCCCACAGAGCTGTCCTCTCCAGCCCATTGGGCTATTGGTAGTTGGGCGCAGGGGATGGTGGGTGGGGTCTGCCGCAAAATGCAGAGCTCCTGGGCCCCAGTGGACATGGCTGTTGCTGGCATGGGGTGAGTGAAGGCTATACAGATGCAGCCTTCGCTTGCTATTTTCCCATCAGATCCTTGCTGCTGTCATCAGACCTGCTACTGCCATCCTGGACTCCCCTGCTGCTGCCCCTGGATTTGCTCCAGCTGCTGCTGGCTCTGTGGTGCTGGCCCAGGAAGAGCTCCAATGTCCAGATTCAACCCAGAATGAGTTGATATTAGCAAGGGATTCAGCAAGTTCTCAAGGCTGCCCCTGATTTTCTGTTTCCATTCCCTGTGCCTCTGTTTCACCTGTCACCTTTGGTCTATTTAGACTAAGCTCTGCAGGGCAGAGACTCTCTCTCAGTATGTGTTTGTATAGCACCTCACACAATGGGACTTTTGGACTGAACCACAGAGGATTTTTTACAGTCTTTGATTTCTCCTTAGCTTGAAGAAGGTTGCATGTGCCCGAAAGCTTACAAAGAAAGAATTTTTTAATGCTATTTTTCAGTTGCTCTAATAAAAGAGCACCTCTGAACCAAGAGTTTTAGTTTTGTAGTTCTTTTTGTCTCAGACCAAACACAGCTACAAAATAGATCCCAGATGCCATCTCCTTTGACTTTTCACACAAGCTGAATGACAGGTAGGAAAAGTGGTCAGAAATCTGCTACTTCAAACGTAAATTCCTTCAGGCCTAGTTTATCCCAACCTGTTGTGCCATCTCTGTCGTTTAGCTTGAATAACACTTCTCCCTCCTCACTTTGCATTTGCCACAAAAATGCATTTCTAGACAGCAATCGGATCCCTGCCGAGCCTTAATTTGGCTAGGCTAACCCAGCCAAGTCTTTTCTTTTCATGGATCCCTGGCCATGCCAACAGCCTCTCTCGGCACCTGTTCCAATCTGAATTCCTCTTTCTTGAATGCAAGTGACCAGAACTTTATGCAGCCTTACAGATGAAGTCTGACCAGTGTCTTGTACACAGGCATTAATACTCTCCTATTTCTACTGGAAATATCTTGTTTACTTCATGCTGCACATGCATTTGTCCCTGTCATGATCAGTTCACATGGGCCTCTCTCAGTCTGTCTGTGACTGACTAGTTCACACTCTTACATCAGAAGTGTTTCCAGTTTGGCTCAGTTTGAAATACTCAGCCTTTTTGTTTCCCTGGCATATATCTAACTAGTTCTCTCTCCAAGTAGGAAGGTCTTTCCCAACTCTTCATCTGGAAAATGGATATATTCCTAGAGTGGATTGAAAATTTTCTAGTGGAACATTTTTTTTCCATTGGAAAATGCCAATATGTTGAAAGGGCAACATCTCTTGGAAACATCTTGCCTTTGATGAAAACTCCAAATAAAAACTGTAAAGAAAAATCGTGTCAATGAAGGAAATGGAACATTTCAATTTTCTGTTTCAAAATGACTCTTCAGTTCGAGTTTATAATTTTACATTAGAAAATGGAAAAATTCAAAATTGGAATGAAGTACTTTGATTGTGCCAGGGCAAAGTATTTCAATCAAGCCAAAGGAAACGAATCTGGTTCTTAGACAATTTTGTTCTTTCCCATTTCATGCGTTATGACCTGAGTGTGGTTTTAGAATCTCTCTCTGATCTCAAGTGGTTAGAAAGAGGCAAGCTACACTCAGTAACCACTTACAGCTACCTTTACATAACAGAATAAGGGGTTTCCCAAACCTCTCACCTCCAAAGATATGCCACTTAAAGGCATGGTTCCTGCAACCCTACAGGACATCGCACTCATGTGACAGTGCCAAATACACAATCTGATTCTGACCTCTCTTAATTTCAGTCTGTGGCCTTCAAAGTCATCACTCCTGCATAATGCTAGTGTAAATGGAAGCAGAATATTATAGTCTCCCGAATCCAATATCTCAAACATCTGGACTTTGTTAATGCTGTTAAACAAACAATGGCTAGGATAGAAGATGGGGAAAATCAGACAATAGCTTCTGTCTTGCGGGTGCCAGCCACCGTGGACTTCACTCACCCTGTGATCACATATCTCCATTCCCCAGTGATTGTTAATGGGACCCCAGTGCCTGCTTGTATTAACGGGCTGTTGGTAGAAGATGATAGAAAATGGAGCGATTAAAGCAAGTGCTACAGTTATGTAGATTTGTCCGAGGAAAGAGTAATATTAGAGGAGACAGAATGAGCTGTTCCAAGTTATGAAGAGTTTGATTATTTTCTCCCTTCTTTTTTATAACTTGTCCAATAATAATCAGACAAGAGCAGGAGTCGTGTAAGAAAGCTGATGACAGGTGAACTTCAAGCCAATAAAATGTACTGCTAATTCATTTGCAACTGTTAGTGTAGGATCTTGTAGCACCTATTGTGCTAGGTGCTGTACACATGAGGAACTGTCCCTTTGCCACAGAATTTTAGTCTGCAAAGAGAGGGCAAGTGATTTGCCCACAGTTTTCATGCAGATCCATGGCACAGCCATGATAGCAGTTGGGTGACCTGAGTTCCAAGCTGGACTGGGCTGCCCTTTCTGTTTCAGCCTGTGGAACATGCCAAGATGGTCATGCCCATGGTGGAAGCCTCTCTGAATGTTTCAGCACCCATGGAGGGAACGATGCTCTGAGTTGGAGACGGGTTGGATTTTGGGGGATGAAAGTGGTTCTGATCCCATCTGAGCTACCCGTCCCTGATATCCTTATAAAACCCTTGCATGATCACTTTTATTTATTCAGTGGATACTCATTTTGCTTTCTCCCTATTTATTCCATGCCACCTTTTGTCCCTGATGAGGATTATCTTCAAAAATACAACTGGAGGTAATCAGCTAGGTTGTACTGGGCTGTAGTTAGTAGGAACCTACAATTATCCAAGCAGTTATAGTATGTTGTCAGCCCAGGATTCCTCCTGCTTTGATCCATCATGGTAGCTAGGCAACCTGTTTCTAATAAACCAGGATGCTGTAGTGCACGGAAAGACATAAAGCACTAGTCACAGCCATGGGTGTTCAGTGAAGGCACTGGGATAGAGAAAACAGGAAGTAGAGGCATATACTGCTGGGGCAGTGGCTACACCTTTGCCTACAGCTGTGGAGCAGGCGATGAGCCATCCAAAGCTGGTCCTTCCTTTACTACCTAAATGACACCTAGTTTTGAATAAGAAATTCCAGAAGGATTTGTGGTTCTGCTACTGTGGTCTAGACTACATATTGGGAAATAGGGGCTAGATGTAAAAAAGTATCTGGGTGCCCAAGTCCTATTTAGGCTCCTGACTCCCACTGAAATCAATGAGATTGAGATGCTCGTCCAAAAGTTGGACAACTAAACACATTTGCGGGCCTGGGGCGTGGTTCTATCTGCAAAACATTTGCTTCTCTTCATCACATCACATCACTCCACAGATGCATCACAAGCAGGTCCAAGGAGGTGATCCTCCTCCTCTATGTGACCTTGGTCAGGCCCTTGTTGGAGTACTGCATCCAGTTCTGGGTGCCACAATTCAGGTGGGATGTGGACAACATGGAGAGGGTCCAGAGGAGGGCCACTTGCATGATCGGGGGCAGCAGGGCAGGCCCTACGAGGGGAGGCTACGGGACCTGAACCTGTTCAGCCTCCACAAGAGAAGGCTGAGAGGGGATGTGGTGGCTGTCTATAAACTGGCCAAGGGAGACCAGCAGGCTATGGGAGAGGCCCTATTCCCCCAAGCACTACCAGGAGTAACAAGGAACAACGGCCATAAGCTGACAGAGAGCAGATTCAGGCTGGATATCAGGAGGCGCTACTTCACTGTCAGGGCGGCTAGGATCTGGAACCAACTTCCAAGGGAAGTGGTTCTCGCTCCTACCCTGAGGGTCTTTAACAGGAGGCTAGATAGACACCTTGCCAGGGTCGTCTAACCCCAGTACTCTTTCCTGCCATGGCAGAGGGTTGGACTTGATGATCTGCTCAGGCCCCTTCTGACCCTACCTACTATGAAACTTTGAAACTATAGCAATCATCACTGAAATATTTTTATCTTCCCATTTGCCTGATGCAGAGGACTGGACAAAGCAGTCGGAGTGATCAAATAGAAGCATGAGCCCCCTTCTCTGATGTTGGCTAATGGGGAGGTACAGAAGACAGTTTTAGAGTACTGAAGATTGGTCTGCTTCTAGGTGGGAGCATAGCAGAAACCAAAAGGAGCCACCGTGCTGGAGGGATACTGACCTGAGAAGTATCTTCCATGGGATAGGATTCCCTCTACAAAAATGAGCGTGTGGAGTGGGGATATAGCAAAAAGAGCACATGGAGTTTTTAAGTGCTGCCTCTTGCAGTCCAAGGTGCAGGATGGCAGGGAAGAGGGAAGAGGGAGGACATTGGGAAAGACACAATGGTGTTGTCTAAGGATAGCTAGATGATCCTCCAGCTGTCTCCTTAAGTGTGGGGAAAACAGGAAGGTGGGCATTGTCCCTGGAGATGCTGCTATGGGTATAAGCTGAAGCCTGAATTGATTCAATCTTTGCAGCTTACTCTAACCTGCCTAGATTAAACCAATTTGCAGGTGAATCAACATTCCCTTTTGACTCAGAAAATGCAGGCACATACCTGCAGTGGCTTAGGCCAGAAGCTGGGGGGGGGGGTGCTAGAGCATGCCCTCAGCTGCTGGAAAGCTATGCTGCAGGGGGGCATGGCCAGCCCAGGCAGTAGCCTCAAGTGAACTGGCCAGGGAGGGGGTTTAGTTCATAGTGTCATAGTCGTTTCATAGTAGTTTTAATTCCCCCTTCCCTGTCCCACCAGCACAAACCCAGGCTGGGGTCTTTCTCACTGCTGCAGTAGCAGGGGCGTGGACATGACCAGAGGCCAACTGGCATGGCTCCCTGAGCCAAACAGGGCAGAGAGGGGGTTTATTTTTCTTTCCACCTCCTCTGCCCACAGGGGACCATAGCCAGGATATGCCAGCCTGGTTGCCGCCTCCGCCGATTGCTCCCTGCATGAGGTGAGTGGCAGAATAAGCCCCCTCCCTGCCCCCTTCTCTAGACACCAGAGGAAGGGTGGAAATAAATGCCTTCTCTGCCCTGTTTGCCTAAGGGGGCCATGCCAGCTGGCCTTTGGCTACACCTCCACCCCTGCCACTGAAGCGGTGTGGGAGAAGCCCCTGTCATTGTTTCCCAGGGAGCACAAGCCTCTTCCTGGCAGGGGTGCTGTGCTGCAAGCCAGAGCAGAGCAGGCAGAGCTGCTGCAGACTGTGCAGGGTGAGTAGCAGCAGTGCACTAGAGGCAGCTTGGGGGGCTATGGCCATCCCTCCAGGCCCCAATGCTATTGCTCGCCCTGCAGAGTCTGCAGCAGCTCTGCCCACCCTGCTCCAGCCTGCAGTGCAGCACCCCAACTGGGAAGAAGCTTGCGCTCCCTGGGACACGATGACAGGGGCTGCTGTCCCTGTTAGGATCCATGTCCCTTTGCTGCTCCAGCAGCAAGGCTGGGGGCATGGCCAGAGGCCAGCTGGCATGGCCCTCTTAGGCGAAGGGGGCAGGGAGAGTGATTATTCCATCACTTGTCCTGCTCAGGGAATGATCAGTGGAGATGGCCAGGGCTGGCACACCCCAGGTACAACCCAGGTGGGGTCCCTTGCTGGGAGAGAGGGGGTAATAAACCCCATCCCTGCCCCCTTTGCCTTAGGGGGCCATAGCAGGCCAGCCTCTGGCCATGCCCCCATCCCTGATTGGGTTAGAGAGCAGAGGGGTGGGTGTTATACACATAGATTTTTTGCCTATTGTTTTTAATCTTATATATTTTATTGAGTTTTGCATTGCCTTAAGAAATTCCATTTTGTATTGCTCTGTAGCTTGACGTAAGTGTTTGAACTTTGTATGCTGTATGTGTGAGAGAATGGGTGAGAATGTGTCTGTGGAAAAGGAAAACATCAGCTGGTGACTGGCTGAAGAATGCAGACAGATAAAAGAGCAAACCAGAAGAATCCACCCCAGAACAGTGAGAGAACAACGACAATCGACCTTCAAGAAAGAACACAGTGATAATGCAGCAAAAGCCTAGAGGACAGGGTGAATTGACAAGGCTATAAAGGAAGGGGCGAGACGTATCAGTTTTTGGGTCTTGTTCTGCATCAGTTTGTCTGACAAGATGGACCAGCAGGAGACCAGCTCCTACTCATAATCAACTTGGCTGGCCACTAAGTTGATCCGAGTACTAATAAGACTGGTAATATATACCAGCACAGAACAGAAATTGGGGTATGAATGGGGGGGGGGCGTGTATTAAGCACTTAATCAATAAATGCAATATCTTACCTTATCCTCCCTCATAAGGTCTCGCTCATGATTTGAGCAATGTGCAAATTGTGTAACATGTGGTGAGCCCTGTTCTTTAGAGCAGAGAACATAGCCCAGCCCAGAGCTGCAGAGCATGCTGGGATGCTGGAGGACTCTGGTTTAACTTAAACCGGGAAGGGGTCTTGGACAGAAGTTGCATAAACTGGTTTGGCCCAAATCAGTTAAGTTTGATACTACATTCAACTAGGTTTATCTTAAACCAGATTTGGCCATTTTGAAATTGGTTTATGTGCACTGAACTGTTGTTCTGTTACAGGTTTAAACCAGTTTCTGGTCACTTAAACTTCTGTCCCTAGCCTGACAATAAGAGGCTGGAGCTTTAAAGCAGACTCTTCCCAGGCTCCTAGTGCTTCTGTTTCTGCTTAAGGCTAGCAATAACCACAAGAGCTAGCTTTCTCACGATGGGTCTGCATGTTGACTTCTGGTCCTGAATGGAAATTGGAAGCATGTTTAACTGAAGGGGGCATGTAACTTTTGCAAAACCATAAAGCTCCATTCTAGAAATGGGCAGAGGTTCAGTTTGGAGATGAGATAGGGTAAACTTATTTTTTCTAAACAGCATACTCCATCTTTGCTCACAAATGGCATCCCCCCAAGGAGACGGGAGCTGATTTAGTTTTAAGATGAGTCATGCTCATGCAGGACTTAAGCAAAAGGGGAACAAGCAGGGGATGCTTTTGGAGAGTTGGATGGTGTTCTCTTGCACAGCAGACAATTTAAGGACCCACAGAAGGCCAGAGGTGGGTAGGAGGATGCAACAATTTTGCTGCTGGGGGCACATCTTCCCTCATGCTCCCATGTTAACCTGAACTTTTGGTCAGGTATAGCTGTTTTCATGAAACTTTTATTAAAAGAGATCTCTCTATTTGCTGGGGAAACCTACCATTTGTCCAATATGAGTAGAAAATATTTCCTCCTCCCTCCATGATTTTTTTTTATTTTTTTGATAGAAATGTGAATATTGAAAATGTTTAGGTTGAGGCTAAAATATTTTCGATTTGCATATTTTTTTCTATGAAAAGCTGAAGTTTTCTGCATTGAGCTCATACTTTTTAAGACCTTTTTTTTTTCATTGAGAGCCTTTTCCATTGAAAAAACAGTTTTAATGGGAAATATTTGACAAGCCCAATCATGTGGGTAAGTCTAAGAAGAGAATCTGGCGCTATAATTAAATCACCATTTTCATAAAAAAAACAAAACCTTTGCCTCTTCAGAGTGGCGCATAGGGATCTTTCTCCTAATGGTGATGGAGAACAGCAAAGAACAGTCTTACGGTTGGGACAAGGAGAGCCAAGAATCTTCCTGGAGTTTTGCATTCCCCATTGGAAGTGAACTGTTTTGGAGGGTCCTGAAATATTCAAGCTAATTCTTTCTTTTCTTTGATTGTCTGCGTCTCTGAGTTCTGGGTGGGACTACTTCTAGACATTCCAGGACCAGACAAGACAGATGTTCTCCTATTGTCTTTGATTGGAACTGAGGTGCCCATAAGTCTGTTCTGAGATTTATTTATTTTTGTCCAGTTTTGCAACCTCTGGAGAATTGTAGCCAAAGGAGTCACACAATCAGCCAGAGACTCCTTGCCCCATAGGTACCCGCACTCCAGAAACCAGCCTGAATCCAAGTCTCATATGTCTACCAAAGGCTTCAAAGTTCTACTGTAGCTGTTTCTTCTCAGCACCATTTTAGCCTGGAAATCATTACCAGTGCAACCACTAAACTGAGTCAAAAGAAGCCCCCAGATCCTACATAGACCGCCTCTCAGCTTTCTTAAATATTAGTGTTTGTGTTGGCCCATCAGGGGGATCTATGCTGCAGATTCAGACCAGAACCCAGGGTTTGGATTCAGAGTTCTGGCTCATTCCCATATCTTTGGCTATCATTCCTTACAAGCCAGTGACATGGGAGGAGCAAGGGGGGGGAGAGGGTGAGTGAAACTGAGAACAAGCAAGAACTCTAGCTCCCTTATACTTAGGGAAGAATTGAAGACCTCTTCTTTCCCACACAGACAATTGTATTCAGAAGAATCATGTCCTGCATTGGACTTCTCTGGAAACCTCATGATCTTACAGAAACAGACAGAAGCCTCCTCAACCATCTTTCATCAGCACCATGAAGCTATAAAGAGCTCCCTTATAGAACTAGGATGCGAGACAGTTAATGCTTATTTTTTATAAACACATTCATGGAGTGATGGTCAAGGAAGGAGAACAGCTTAAGAATTAAAGAATAATAACTAGCACAAAAATAAATGGCTACAAACTGGTTATAAACCAATTAAACCTGGGAATTTGAGGGAGGTTTCTGGGTTTTGGAACATTCTTCCCAACAAAGCAAAGAACCTGAGTTGCTTCAAGACGGAGCTTGACACACTTATGGAGGGTATAGTTTGACAGTAAATTGGGTGTTCTGGGATCAGTGTGATAAGCTGAGTCAAGTACTTGCTACCTCTATCTTAGCACTGAAAGATAACTACCTCTGTGTGGGAGGTATCTGGTAATCTCATGCTTCAGGGCTTCTGCTGATCACCTGGAAGGGGCCAGGAAGGATTATTATTTTTATTTTCATGAATGTATTACTGAGTTTGGAGTTTTTATCTCCCCACTTTCCTCTGCAGCCCTGGGTATGGTCCCCAGCTAGAAGTGGGCATTCTGTCTGGGGTGCACTGGTGGTCCTACCCATACTCAGAAACCTCCATGGCAGGAGAATCTTGCTTTTCTGTTTAAAGTCAGACTGATCACTGGTGGGAAGAGGAGATGTGCCACTGAATGCAGAGCAAAAAGAAGTGGAAAAGATTCTTACCGAATTCAGAGACTTAAAAAGGGTTCTTAGCTGCTGCTTCTGGAGCCTGGTCCAAGAGCGGGGTGCAACCATGCCACTCTATAACATCTGGGTCCACCCCTGCAGTTAGAGAGCTTTCAGGCAGGATAGGAATTGGCCATTTATCCTAAGTACTGCTCATTTACTTTAAGTATTTTAGCTAATAGAAATTGTGAACTTGTGAGTGATGTGATAAAAAGGAATGCTATGCTTGTATTGAGACAAGATCAGACAAAGATAAAATATTTGACAGATCAGTGAGAGAATCAGGTGTGTGCACATAAAATTGTCTGGGTGCACACACACACATGCATGCACATTTACATGGCTATAGCACTGTTCAACAGAATCCAGGAAATGCCAGGTAAAATTCTTCATCTCCTATTTTAATGCTTCCTGAGGGCCATCGATGGTGCGAGCAGGAATGGGCTCCTAGAAAACCACCAGTTAGCTTGTTCAGGACTTGAATGGGAGACCTCAGATTTCAAAGCAAAGCCAGTATTTAATAACTTGTCAGCACTAAAAAGGAATTGCCAATACTGCTTTTCCAACAGAATCGTTCTGGCAAACAGTCCTGGAGGGAAACAGCTTATGCTGGCAGTATACTCACTCCCTGAATGGAATAAACAATAGAAGGCAAAGCACTCTTTTGCTAGTATAATTGTGTCTGTGTTAAGGGCTTTTGCAGCAGGGGCTTATTGCTTAAGAGTGTGATTTCTTCACACTCCTTACAGACAGAGCTATGCCAGGAAACTGTTAAGTATAGATCAGACCTTTGGAAGTGATGTTCAAACATTTCTGTCTGCACCAGCTACTCCAGAACAGTTAGGGGGCAGTGTGATGCTGGAAGTAGTGTTTTTTAAAGCTGAAATAACTTGCAAATGAAACCCTAGAATCCAGCAAATGTGCAATTTGGAGTAATTTATTATACCCATAGCACCACATTCTTCCTGCAGTTTGTCATATTTTTCACTTCCCATCTAAAACTTGTATCACTTGGGGTGCACATCACTTGGGGTGCACTGCCAACTTCACTGGGATTCTTTGAGAGAAAAAGTGCAGCTTAAATGGGAGAGAACCTGGTGTCCATGTAAAATATAGCTCAGCCAGTCCCCTTGAAGCTAGGGAAGTGTTAAGTACTCTGCTGAATCAAGGCGTTGATTATTAATCAGTTTAGCAATCTCGCCATTTGTAAAGAAGATGATGGAAAAGACTATGTCTGACAGGCTGGAAGTGGCAGTGAGGAGCTGAGGGAATCTGCATATGAAGAATAATGAAAAATAAAATTCCAGGATGATCAACAAAAACCATTAAAAAAATGAAGGGGCACCCTTTCTTCCCCCCCCCCCCAATATTTATTTTAAAAATCACAAGATTATTAAAAAATGATAAGACACAGACTTCCTTTTCTTTGCCTTCTGGCTTTTTGAGCCTATATGGATTCCATTTTCAGGGCTTTCTCTGAAATTACATGGACTGGAAATGCACTTTTTAAAAATGAAATTCTTGTGCAATCGCCTGACTCCAAGAACTGGAGCTTTAGGAAAGATGCCAAGGAGTGATGGAAAATTGTGGAGCTGCCAGTACCATAGCTCATGATTTTTATATCAAGGAGAACTGCAGATAGCAGGACACAGTCCAACTTTCCCAGGCCATAAAAAACAGCAAAGGTATTCACTTAGTATAAAACCAATTCATTTGTAATCAGCAAGGTATATCTGTAGGACTGAATATCATTGGCAGGATAACAGAATCATATTCTCCCAGAGAGGAAGAGCAGAAATTTGCAGCCACCAATGATTTCTATTTCCAATTAAAGAAGTGTGCTTAGGAAAAGATCAGAATCACAAAAAAATTTAGCTACTGCTATATGAGCAACAGGCTGCATGAGGCTGTGCTGCTTCTTTGAGAGAAACCACGTTTTTATAGGGAAGAGAGCTTTGTATTGTGAGAAAATAGGAGACCCCACCCATATCATCTGTAAGGCTGGAGGTAGTAGCTTGGGAGAATCACAGTGTTGCAAGGTGGAGACTTCATACGCCTGGAATGTTTAGTTTTCTTGCAGGCTGACTCTAAACATGAAGAAATGCTCCCAAATTATAGATCAGACCATAGTTTGGGCTGAGGGTGAAGCCATAAAAAAGGGTTTTGTTTCAATCATATCTCTAGCAGAGCCTAGACATGATCTGCAGATCTGTTTCCCCTGGCAAACAGGTAGGTTACAGTAGATTCTACATGCCACACCAAGATGGGGCCTGTATTGTGATATACATGCATATAGTGAAAGAGGGTCCCCGCCCTAAAGAACTTGCAAAAGGATGGAAGTGGGAAACAAAGATGAGGCGACTCAGCAAGTCAAAGGCAAAGCTGGGACTAGACCTCAGGTCTGCTGAGTCATAAGCCAGCCCCCTCTCCACTAGCCTAGGCTGCCTTGTTGCATGCTAACAGCAGGATAGCTGATCTGGCTTCCCCTACTCTGAAAGGTGCTTGGGATAAAGACACCTCCAGCATGAGGGAGACAGTGTTCACAGAGGAGGAGGCCCCATGAAGATCTGGGCGGTATCCAGTAGAGTAATGACATCCATTGCACCTGCTGGCCCAGGGGAGCTTGGCAAAGAGGATGCCAAAGTGGCTTGCCGCTGCACCTGGTGGCCCTGCTTGCAGTGGGCAGGCATATGGCAACATCTGTTCTCACATACAAGCTCCAGTACCCATGACCAGGTCAGGTGCTGCAGCCATCCCTGGGGAAGTTCGTTTACTGAGCCCCAGGGAGTACAATGCAGTTGCTGTGTGGCACCTGCCTGAGATGACACAGCAATCTTGCCTCCACATTAACAATTTTCTGGGCCTAAGGAGCTGAACAATGAAGCCATTTAAGCATCTCAGTGGGAGACTTCGGGAGATACCAGCCCAGCCTGGTGAGGCAGGGCCTGGCTTTGAGCCCAGGTGGTATCATAGCTCATTGGCATGTCCACAGAGAAGGTGAACTAATGGACCATCCCTGTGGCAGGGTACTTTTCAAGTGTAACCAAGACAACGACAATGACAATGAATCCTCTCCAGGTGAGTGCTAGACAGGGGAGGCGTAGGGCAGGATGAACAAGATTTAAAGACACCAGGTCTAAAAGACCACTCAAAACAAGGTGCCCTTTTCCACGATCAAGAAGCCAACATGTACACATGAGGGCACTAAAACAGTGAGATAACTAGAGACCTACTTAATTTGCAGTTTCATGGATTTTGCAGAAACCATGAAATCCAAGGTTGTCCACAAAATCCACAACAAAAAACACAATAAAAATAAAATGGTGGCTCCCCAGTGGGAGCCAGCAGACCAGGAGGGGAAGACGCTGGCTGGTGAGGCGGCATGAAGGGCAGCAGACAAAATGGCTGCCCCCTTGTCCTTCTTCCCCAAGCTGGCACCTTTCCACTGATAGGCACTGAGGGGTGGAGCCTTCATGAAATGCCCACGAAATCGGTGTTGCACACCATGAGCAGGCCACAGAAAACCCCTTTGTCTCATCTCAATTTAAGTAGGTCCCTAGAGATGACAGAAGAAGATTGGCAAGAGGCTATCATCCTGTGGGTGCTGTTTTCCAGTGCCAGAGAGAAACCAAGATGGATCAGACAGCATCCAAAGAAGGTGACTGTGCTGGGAGGAATGCAGATGAAGATCTCTGTGCATGTGTGAGATCCAGGAAGAGGCAGGAGGGGAGGCGTAAAGGGGAAAAAGAGCCTTTGTATGGTAATGTACCACAGGGCTGGCGCTCTCAGGAAAGTGGTTATTGAAGGAGAAGGGTCTGTATCATCATCTTTCTTCAGAGTAAAGAATTAGAGCCATACATAACGGAACTCATGGCCACAAGATACCAGTGAGCAGAGCATTACCTGTGCAGCAAGGATATCCACAATCACAATGATGAGCATTAAAAGAAAAAAGGGCTTGGACAAAGATATAAACCCTCAAGCTTCAGAACAGAAACTGGGCTGTCAATGAGGGAGAGGCAGGAACAGACTCGGGGGCAAGTTAGCCCATAGCTGCCCTTTACGAGGTGCCATGTACTTCCTTCTGAAGCACCCAGCTCCAGTCCAAGGCAGGACTCTGAGCCAGATGGATCTGTCCCAGCATGGCAAGTCCTGTGTTCTCAAGTAATCATCTTTCTGAGGAATACAGGATTTGCTCTGTAGTCAGGATATCAAACTTGCTTGGCACCTCCACCTTCTCCTTAGGGGCCAGATGTAGACCATGGGGCTCTTTGCAGGCTGGATCTGGATTTTGGGGGCTTCACGGGCTGGATCTGGGCTCACACCTGGTGGCAGGACAAGCAACATCAGCTGTGTCAGCTCAGGGACTTATGGGGATTAACACAGCTATTCGCTCACCCTCCTGCTGCTGAAAATCGTTCCCAATGAGGCACCGTACCCCAGAATTTGGTAGCAGGCCCTGCCTCTGCTCAGCCAGCCACTCTAGGAGCCCTGTTCTACAGGATCAGGCCAGGGGCCTGTCAGTCCAGGGTAAAAGCCCACAGCAGGTATTTGTCCCTGCACTAGCATGGGGAGAACGCCTGCAGAAGGTGGTTCCTGCTGCCATATGCTGCTGAAATCCCACATCTGCAGGCTGGATCCAGAAATTCTACAAGAAGGTTTTGCACTGTGAGCCACAGGTTGCTGATGCCTGGCATACAATATAAGAAGACAACATGACGATAAGGTGAAGTGACTTGCCCAAGGCCACAGAGCACATCAGTGGCAGAGGCATGATTAAGCTCAATCCCTAGCTCTTATATAACACTTTTTGTCTAGAAATATCACAGCACATTAATATTATATAGACACTATATTATCCCCACTGAGCTGATGGGGAAAGTAAGACAGGAGCAGCTTGAGGTTGGCCAGCCACAGACATAGAAGTGCAGGCAGGTCTCTTGAGAGTGAAGGCAGGGGTCCAGCTAAGCCAAGTCTAGTGCCATCTAAAACAAAATCCCTACAGGGGATTATGTGTAGGGATCTGTAATCCCTACAGTTAGTCAACTGTCATCTAAAACAAAAACCCTACAGAGCCAAGGATTTGTACCCAAAAGATTCTGAAATGGAAGGAAGTTCAAGAGGGAACTTTTCTAGATTTTGTTTTTGCCCCACGGAACAGAATGTCAGGGAGATAATTCCATCTCTTCCCACTTAATTAGGGCAGTGGCCCTTGATAGATTCAAGGCACCCCTCAGAAAATGCCAGTTATTTGCTTGTTTTTTTATCATGGAAAAATAATAGAGGAATTCTTCTGTTGCAAAAAGCTCAGAAAGCTCATACTGGGTCAGAATGATTTTGACACTATTGGATTTCTGTTGGCATCCTCGGAGTTCATATTGTGAATTATGTCTGCACACATAACACTGCTAATCTTATGCTGTACCCCACAGTACCCTTGAAAGAATCTCAAGGCACCCCAGGGTGCTGTGACACCCTGGTTGAGAATCACTGATTTAAGGTTTTGCTGCCCAGCACCATATCTGAGCACTGCCAATGAAAACCAAAGCTGTAAGAAAATCTCTGGTGTGCTTCATGCACTGCCGTAGGAAGGGCGCGGGTGGTGGAGGGGGGCGAGTGGGGTAACCACCTTGGACACCCAAGTGAAGGGGTGCCAATAGGCACTGCCCAACAGGGGCGTGGTGCAGGACATAGTGGAGAGTGGCTTGTTTGAAGGGGGTACAGGGGTGGGGGAAGTGTGGCTCCCATCACTGTGTGCACCGCCAGGCAAGCATGGTGGTGTGGGGGTGCCCTCCAGAAGTATGTGTGGGGCGAGGGTGGGCTGTAGCTGCGGGCT
Organism: Crocodylus siamensis; assembly: GCF_052110815.1. Lineage (NCBI taxonomy): Eukaryota > Metazoa > Chordata > Crocodylia > Crocodylidae > Crocodylus > Crocodylus siamensis. Next base: position 162,961,151 of record NC_143398.1, read on the forward strand.
TTGCCCCTGGCACCAAACTTCGTTGCTATGGCCCTGGCTTTATGGGATCCCTGTCCCTTTTCCGTTGTTGGATGGAGGGGAGGGGGTCAATGCACAGATGCAATGTGTTGATGTGGGGATGTTCTTATGATTCTCTGTGCAGTGAGATTGGGCCACAACTCCTAGCTACCAACTCTTTCCCGGATGTCAGTTGAAAGCATTTAGTCCAAAAATTCAGCTGCTGCTTTCTTAAACTTGTTGCTTCTGATAGGAAAGTGTACTCTGTGAACACGCAGCTGGCTTTGTGAACATTTTGCCAATCACCCTGACTTTTTCCAGTCTGTGATGTCAGCAGGCTTAAGCCTGTTAAGTACTTGGATGAGAGACTGCCTGGGAATACATGTGTGGAGGCAGTGTGGCTTAATAGACAGAGCACTAAACTACAATTTGGGAAAGGCAGGTCTTCCTTCAGGTCCATTTTTGTATCAACTTAGGCAAGTTGCTTCCCCATCTGTGAAATGCAGATAATGATACTGACCTTTGTATTATGCTTTGAGATCCCTGGGTGAAGAGTGCCACCTAAAAGCCTAATATAAGATATCAGATTTACCCAAAGAACCTTGTCTACCTAAAAACCAGGCATTATTTATCAACTTTAGTCATAGAGCTGGAGCCAGGGCCTGGGAAGGGGAAGAGCTGGGCATCAGTGCATTACTTTGGTGTATGGAATGGTTTATGTTCTCAGTCGCGGAGCAGAGGAAACCGGGAACCAAGGAACACAACTCTCTGCAATCTGGCCTCTGCCCAGTTGATGGATCTTGGAGGCTTTATTTAAAGGTCTCTTTCGTTCTTGTCAGAAGAAGCAACTTATAGCATATGGAGCGATGCAAATGTTGTGCTCAGCTATAAATGTCCAGGAGCGTGTCTGCGGGAAGCAGGTGGCATTCCCATGTCCGTTCCTACCCAGCCTGTTCCCGAGGAGACACGCACATGCTGGGCAATAGGCTTTGATCTTAAGTCCTGTTGAGAAAGATGCTTTGGCAGGAATCTTGCCTTTCCAGTACAGATCCATGGGTGGCTGCATTGTCACTGACCATGTGATGGAGCCTCCAAAGCCACTTGGAATTCCAGCAGCTGAGGTGTTGCCAGTTAAAGTAGGAGGAGGCTCCACCTTCCACTTCCCTTAGGGCAGAGGCAGTTTCTCCAGGGAAGATGTGTAAAATCTTAAGACTCCACATGCCTTTGCCCTGTTGATAGCTAATTTATATGCCTTGGACTGTCCATGGAAGGTCTGTTTTCAGCTGGCTGGAACAGCAGCTCCTCTATATAGGAGGAAAAATAACTATTATACAGATTGTCAGGAGAGCTATACTCTGCTGTTTTAATGCTGCCCATGTGCATGTGTGGTTGTAGCCTCTTGGCTAATACCTGGGGAATCGCCAGAGCAAATATCTCCTGCTGCTGCCTGAGCAAAAGAGTCAAGTCTTCACAGGTAGCAGCTGTCACAACTCATATGCTCAATGGATATGAACAGCAGGAAACTGGTAACATAAACTCAGCAGGGGGGTTATCCCTGGTGCTGTTCAGAAGGATTCTCCCACCCCTTTCCAAGTTGACACTGCAAATGTGATTTCCTCCTTTCTATGGAGAGAGGGAGGGAGTCACTAGGTGGTGCTGTTACATGCAGGATTGCCAGTTCATACTGTGCACAGAGCATTTGTAGAAATTCTGTGTTTTTCTTTGGTTTTGTGATGCTGTTTATTTTAGGGGAAGCTGTGGCAAACAGCCAGGTGGTTCACTGTCTGTCTTCATCTCATTAAATTGAGTCAGTTCTTGGAGTGAAGATGCTTCTGGGGCACCAGGCACTGGTGTTTGAGCTGAAAGCTCTGAACGAGGGGTTGCCCATGTCCTGTTTCTCATCACTTTTGTGACTGGCCTGGTAGACAGTGCAAATAAAATAACTTACCCTAAGAAAATACCTACTGATTTCTCCTCCAACAGGGAACTGACCTACAGGGACATGAAATCTGTGGGATTTAAGTATATATAAAGTGCTGGATTAATATCCCTAGGGACTGAAGCTATCTGTTTGTCCACAGCACTCTGCGAGTAAACCCCACACTGCTTCTTGTACCTGTGGGTTAGACATGACCTTGAGGGACACCTTGAGGGAACAGGGATAGTAGGGTCTTTATAGCCTGTTCAGACCCTCATGTCCCTGCAGAGACATCCAACAAAAGGTAACCATTCAGTGCCAGCTGTGGTTTTAGCAAGTTGGCATCTTACTTGCTGTGACCTGGATTGAGACCACAAGCTAGTTCTAAATAGGAGACTGAACAGCCAGCTGATAGTAAGGCTTTCAGCCATGACTGAATTGAGCTGGATTTTAACCAGAGGCCTTAGAAATAAAAAATGCAGCATATAACATACCCAGACCCCATCCCCCAACCTTTCCTTACTTCTCTATAGCTGTTACATGGTACTTCTCTAGTAACATACTTCAGGGAAAATATCTATACAGGATAAGCAATTAGTAGAGCTAGGTATACAAAACAAGACTTCAGAGTACCACTCCTGACCACAGTCGTTCTCTCTGAAAGGCACATAAGGCTAAAGGGACAGAGAGGCTTGTAAGCAGTGGAGGTATGTGCTAGCATGAAAGGCACTTGACTGGGATACAGGATACTTCTCTTTTGTACCTTGCTCTTGCTCTTTGATCTTTAGCAAGACCCTTTACTTTCCTGGGTCTCAGTTTCCCCATGTGATAAAGGGCATTTCCTTACCTTCCCGTATAACTTGTTGTGAGATGAAAAGTATGCTACAAAAGTGGAGGAGCATATCCCAAGGAAAGACACTCACTAGAATGTTTATACCAATATGGGATTAAATTATCGACTGTAATGTGTGGGAAGATTAATACACAACACTTCAGAAAAAGATTCCCAACGTTTTCCAGGCTGACATCAAACTGCAGCGGGAAAACATTTCAGAGTCCCCATCTCATCTCATAGGAGAGTGATCATGTCTGCCCTTCCCCTGCAGAACCTGTGCTTCAAAGAATCCTCCCCCAGTCTGTCCTGCATCCCAGATATTTCCTGCAGGCTTTCTTCCTATTGTTCTTCCTGTTCCTGGTGCTCTCTGCTCCCCTGGATTTCCACCCATGGGCACTTTAAAGCTTAAAAGGATAGGTTTGAAATGAGACTTTGTTACAAAATTGTTTGCCTTCAAAAAGCCATTCAAGTAAGGGTCTTACCTTGTGTTTCCCTGAAGTCAGTCTCTTGTGACCCACTGCTTAGTATTAGCAAACAGCCCTCTGTTAAGCCTACCCTGACCTGTCCTGCACATTTAACAACCTTGGGATAGGGCAGGGGTGGCCAGTCAGTCCATGGCATGTGCCACAAGTGACATGGGTAGCCTCTGTGTACAGCACAGGGCAGATCAGGGAGGGAGCAGGGAACACAGTGGCAGATAGGGCAGGGAGCAGAAAGCAGAGCAGCAGATTGGGCATGGGAAGAGGATCAGAGTGGCACTAGGGAAGGGTACAGGGTATACCATGTGGCATGCCTGCCACAAAGTTTGGTCCCCACCAGGCTATGTTCCGTGCTGCATCTCTGGAGAGGTGCAGCATGATAGGTGCAGGATTCAAAAGGAGCAAGGACACTTCCTCTGCCTGAAGAAGGGTGTTTGCACCTGAAAGCTTGCAAAGAAGAATTTTTCAGCTATTTTAGTTGGTCTAATAAAAGATATCGGATTTACCCAAAGAACCTTGTCTGCCTATGTCCTTAGGCTACAACCAGTACCCCTGACAGGGTCAAGGAGGCCTCTAAACCTTGCTATAAATTAGGGCAGCCCCAGCAGCTCCTCTCATTTATACCAGCTGCTGCATGGCTCAGATGACCTGTAGCACTGTGCAGTGTCACCTCCCACCTTGGTGCTTCCCTTACGCCAGGGGCTTTAAGGAAGAACATCGTTGGGCAGCTTACTCCCCACACCCACACTGAGAAAATGCTCTCAGCTACCTGGGGGTCTCAGCTACCATTAAGTTCTCTAAGTGCCACTAGAACAGTAGACACAGATCAAAGTGGAAGCCAGAATCTGCCCCCCTGGTGGCATGGAATAGTTTGTAGTGGACCAAAGTAAAATGAGCCTTGCGTGGGAGCAGCACATCTAAGAGCTTCCCTTACTGTAACCACAGAGCCTGCAGCCATGTCTACATGGCTTTGCTGGTAGAGGAATATCAGTATTCTACCCTGGCATACTGTGTCTGGAGTGGACACAGCTCTCCAAAGTTGGTGTAGTGCAGGCAGAGAGGAGGCATGGGATTCTTGGGTTCATTCAGTGTATAAATGAATTAGGCAGTGCAGCATGTGGTCTTCAGAAAGTACCTGATCCTTGGGCCTGCATGTCCTTTGGTAGCTGCCTATCTCTATTGATTCAGGCTGCCAAGTTCTTCCAGCCAGACACCCACAAGAAAAGAGGTAGATAAAAGAAACACGCTTTGGGTATGTCTATACCAAAAGTATTTGATTAGTTTAGGGGCACCAGTATGCTGTATTGGGAGTGTGCTTTGAATTGGGATGCAGCTACACTCTGTAGAGATATAGTAGCCCCCTTCTCCCCCTACCCCTATCCTCCCCCCCAGCCACGAGCAGAACAAGCTACGCCAGTTTTGCTGGTATAACTACATCTACACTAAGGGCTTCTGCTGGTGCAGCTCCATCGGTCAGAGATCATATCTCCTTCGCCTCCAGACTGACACAGCTGTGTTGGCTGCAGTCTGCAGTGTAGAGGAGGATGATGCCAGGGGCAGTTGGGGAAGGGGGAAAGTGTACAGCAAAGGGAAAGCTTTAGGTTCCTACTTCTTGCCCTCCAAAAAAACCACACATCTCAGAGCATCAGTGGAAAAATGCAGGGTACCTGAGAGACCTTTAATGCTTTGTGGGACAGAATATAGTGCACACCCACTGCCTACAGGCTGGACTGTCTGTACTAGAGAAAGATGACTTTGGAGTTAAAGTGCAGCCTGGGGTTTCAGGGGGCAGGGGCTCTGTTCCTGACTCCAGTCCTGCATTCTCTGTCTGAAAAGGAGAAGAGAGTAGCTCTTTTGGTTGCTGCTTCTTTGAGGCAGGGACTTTCACATTGCCTTGAGTTTGTACAGCATCTAGCACCAGTGGTTCTCAAACTTTTCATACTCAAGGCACTCCTAGTTAGACACAAGGCAGCCCTCAGAAAATGTCAGGTCTTAGCTTTCACTTGTTTTTTGGCTACAGACAAATAAATAAGCAATTCTTCTGCTGCAAGACACTAAGAAGGACTGCAACAGATTCCAGGATGTTTTGACACCATGGATTCCTATTTGAAATCTCTGGGCGCCTGTACCCGTGACAAGGGTTTAATCCCCAAAGTTTTATTTTATGTATCCTAAATTGAAACGGTGGGTTTTTAACTGAAATCCACCATTTCAGTTTTCCCATCACATTATGGCAAGGAGCCTGATCCTTTATTTTTGGCAGAGCCAGAGCCTGCCCACAGCTGAGGGATGGGCTGCTGGTAGGCTTAGTGGCCTCTGAGCTGCGGGGGGCCTCAGTCCTTCTCTCCATGGCAGCGGCACCCCTGGGGCCACCTGGGCAGGCTGCTAGCAGGCTTCTCGAGCTTGGAGGCAGCACTCAGTCCAATCCAACTTTTCCTCCAAGCTGGGGCGGCACCCAGCCCACTAGCTGCCTGCCAGCCTGGCCCCAGGGGGTGCCATCATTGCAGAGGGAAGGACCGGGCCTCCTGCAGCTAAGGGACCACTCAGCCCCCTGGCAGCTTGCCCCTCAGCTGCAGGAATGGTGTGCAGGCTCTGCCAAAAAAAAAAAAAGATCGAGCCCCTCATCGCTTTGGCCTTTAGTGGGCATGCCTGCCTGCCTCTCCCATGGCTGGTGGGGAGCTGACAGCTGAACTGCAGCAATTTGCAACATTGCAAACTAAACTACATCCAGCTGTAATTTAGTTTGCAATGATGCAAAGTCATTTAAAACCCCCAAAACTGGCGCACATGAAATGCGTGACGCCATTAAGCCACACAAATTACATTTTCATCATGTATACATCATGACAACTGTCACATGTACAAGCACCCTCTAGGTTTATCTTGTGGATCGCATGTAGGAGTTCACATGCCTAACAGTGGTAATATTACATGGCACCCTGTGGCACCTTTAAAAGGATCTCACGGCACCCCAGGATGCCACAGCACCCTGGCTGAGAATCACTAGATTAGTCACTTGAATTTCAGAGTTTGTCGGTCCCCTGCAGCCATGAGTCCCTTTCACTCTCTTACCTTCTTTCCATCCAGGGATTAAGGCCCCTGTTTATGGCAATGAGTGAGCAACTCCCAAATATTTAACCACAAAGATTGCTGATGAGCACAAAGGAAAAGGAAGGTCCAGGGGCCCCACTGCCCTCTCTCCTTGCCACTTTCCAGCTGCTATGCACAGCAAAGGCCATGCTGGGTCCCTGCACTCCAGTTTGCACAGACAGAAATAGCCCCTCCCTATTACTCATGGGATGATGGGGGGAGGGGGTGGAAAATGCGAGTTAGTGGAAAGTGGGCACTCGCCTCCTACCCTGTCTTCACTTTGTCACATTCAAGGCTGATCTTACACAGATGTCGGAAGCCTCCTACGCGTGTGCAAGGCACAGAAATATGTGCCCAGCATGTGTCTGTGGGGGGCTGGCAGCAAACTATGGCTTCAGATATATACGCAAGAGGCGACTGGCTTCTAACATGTACACTATGTCTATGGGCAGCCTGCACATGGACACGCGCTTGCAGGCAGTGGCTGTAGAAGCACTTACATGTGAGGGAGTATACAAACCTATGCCCCAAAATCTCTCCAGGTACTTGTACATACACATCCATACCCACCAGAGACACTCGAGAACATACAAAGCCATGCACAGTCAGGGGATGGCCACTCTACAATACAAGGTATGCTCTGAACTCAAGTTAACTAACCAGAGTTAGCTAATATGCGGTAAAAAAGCTAAGGCAAAGAAAGTCAGGCACTAACTCCATTCAAGCTGTAGTGAACTCCTGAGATTGAACTTGAACAGCAAACCTGAGCCCATGTACCTGGCCTTCACTGCTATTTAATCCATGTCAGTTACCTCAGTACCTTGCTCCATAAGTTAAGAAAGCATCTTTTCTTTTTGGAAGAGTAGACTCATTTGCAGATGCATATACAAACCGTAGTGCACTCAAAGCTGTCCCAGTGTTTTCACACCTGCCTCATACTCACGCACCCAGCCCCACATCCATGCTCACACATCCACTCCAGCATAAGCCAACAACATTAATACACAGGAAAAGGAAAAGGTTATATATGGAAGGAGTGGGCTGGGAGTTCACTTTCCTTTCAGAATGACAGACCTGAGTCTCCACTGTCTAAAGCCCCCTGTGTTGGTTCAGTGGCATAAAGATGTACGTGTGTGTAGGGCAGAGAGGTGGGGTAGGATACAGCCTCTCTGCCTTTGTAGAAAAGTGCCCTTCATATACAGAGGCTCCCTCCCTGATGGAGCAACAGCATGGCAAGCTGCAAGCACTCCAAAAGCATGAGTACAGCTGTCGGATTTGCAAGATTTACTTATAGAAATCATGAAATTTGAAAAACCCAACCAAGTTGCTGTGGGTTCATTCTTTTTATTTGTCTCTCCGGGATACTCAGGGTCACAATTCCAAGATTTTCTAAGCATCTCAAACGGCTAGAAATATACCCTTATTTTTAGTGAAAACTGAGTATCTTGCATAATCACAGGACTTTAGGGATCTGGGGCTTTAAAGTTAACCGCAATGATCACCAGGATTGTGGTCAAATTGTGAGTTGGCATCTTTGCACTGAGATGGGAGAAGGGCTCTGCATTGGTTTCTCATGTATCCCCAGACATAGAGATTTGGGGGTGGGTGGAAATGGGGCAGGACTACTGTGCTTCTTACCCCAACTATTGTTTGCTAGGGAGTTTATGGTAGGTTATACCAGCTTTGCCTGACAATTTGCCTGTGCCTGCTCAGCCACAGATTCCCTGTGTGACCTTGGGCAAGTCATTTCCCCAGTTTCTAAAAGACATGTAAGTACTTAGCTTCCATTGATTTCATTCTCCAAGTTTTTTGTAAAATGGGACTGATAGCCCTGTTCTACTTCCCAGAGTATTGCCAGGATGCAGTGCCTTGAAAAAATGAAAAGGCTCTGAGATACTATGAACAGAGGACCTGATAAGTACCTGAGATAGCTCACTCTGCATGTATCTGTGACACAACTAATGAAGAACAGAGCTGGTATGAAAAATATAAAAGGCTTTTGCAAACCATTTTGAACAGGGTTTCTGTTTCTCAGGGTTCATAAGGGACTCAATTTCCATTTTTATGCTACTATTCACTGAATATGTCACCCCCCAAAATCATTTTAAAACCATTTTCCATGATCAAAACCCAAGGTGTCTTGCTTCAGATTGGGCTTTCTGCAAATCAAGAGCTTTGCTAAAACTGTTTATCAGAAATGCTGTAGCAAAGAGAAAGGGAAATTTGGTGAAGGACAACCGCTTTTTGCAAAGAGTTTTCTTTCTGAAGAAAACATTTTGATGAGAGAAATTTCAACTTCCTCTAATGCTCAATTCTCTTCGTTGCTTTGAACTGCACTACAGCTGATACACCCGATTTTGCAGGTCCTGAAGCACGTGGAGGGATCTGAATATCCAGATGGGAGCCTGTCAGTTTTGGCTTTGACCCTCGTTGTACTCTCCTGCCTTGGGTTTTGTCCCCAGCCTCCTCAAGACTTGTTTCTCTCCTCACTGCGTGCCCAGCTCTTCCCCGCCCAGCACACCAGACGAGCTGCAGTAAGTGTCTGTTGTTTTTTGTCACTTGGCTTCTGAGTTCATGGAAAGTATTTGGCAGTGGGAAAGGCAAGACACAGAGATATAAAACTGGCCGTGTTGTCAGTTGATGGCGTGGCATTTTCCAGGGAGAGCTGGACATGAAGTCAATCCTAGGGCTGTGATCATATTTTTCTTGTCCCTCACTTCCCCCCAAAACATACACATACTTGTTCCCTCCTCATCCAAGCGCCCTTATGGGAGTGGTCTTACTCTCCAGAGTTGTGTGAGCTCTCTCCAAAGCCTAGATCTCTGGCGTCTGCTTTCCATATTTACACTGTACTTTGTCTGTCATCGGTAGGATAAGGGATAGATCCAGGCACGAGACCACATCCGGCGCTGGAGAGAGACCTAATCCATGGCTTTGTCCCTGCGCTAAGTGACTGCTCCACGCTCCACCTCCTCCCTGTTCTGTTCCATTAACCCTCAATGGCTTAAAAAGGCTTTGTGCAGTTTGGCAACGGGAAGAACAAGGCTGGAAAAACAATGCAGAGGGTGCTGCTTCTTTCCTTGATGGGGCTCTTGGGACCACAAGATATGAAAGGTCCTTGATTTCACAGCTGAATGTCTGGGGTGGGGGGCATTTCAATTAGTTCCTATTTTCTTGTGGTCACTCCACACTCCCCACTCACTGTAGTATTGGAGTACATCACAAGCATGAAGGAATTTCCCACATCATCCCCTTGCAAAGCCAGCAAAAGGTACATAGAAATAGGGGATCATGGCCAAGGTGTTGCAGGTCCTGCAGGCTGTGCCAGCTGCTAATTAGAGTCCTCTTGGCCTTATGCAGTCCCCAGCAGAGGTGTGAAAAATGTCACTTGCTATCTGATCCTGAAAAGTGAGGCTTGGGCCTGGTCAACACACATTCATCGAAGACAATTTTATTTTTTCCTGGGGAAAAATGGCTTTTGGACCATGTGGAAGTGTTCCCCAGTGTCATTCTGGATCTGACAGCATCTGAAACTCCAAATAGTTCAGGTTTATTGTCAATGAAAATTGGGATAATAATCTTCCTTCCCCCTCCCCCCCCAATAAATTCAGTAAAAACAAACAAATAAGCCCATGTGACTTATAGTTCCCTGAAAGATACAATGCAGTTTTTCACGTTAACCACATGACCAGTCACAGAAACAAATGACAGAAAGGTCATCACTTCCCTCGCCGTTCTGTCTTTACTTAAACTCTGTTCTCACAATGGTGTCCATGGGGTGGCATGGAAAGAGATATGGAGCAGAACAGGACTGTAGGTCAACTGGTGCACTTTGCTAAGTTCTCTGACTCTCCAATTCAAACACACTGAATGAGTTTGTATCTAGTTTGCTCAGCAGTTTTCAAACTTTTTAGACCCAAGGCACCTCTTGATAGACTTCAAGGCACCCCTCAATAGACTCAAGGCACCCTTTGGAAAGTGGCAGCTCTTAGTTTTCATGCGTTGTTTGACAACAGAAAAATAATAGAGCAGTTCTGTTGCAAAGAACGCAGAAAGTCCACAACATGGCAAAATGTTTTTAATAGTATGGATTCCTATTTAAGGTCTCTGGGTTTATCTTGTGAACCATGTTTACATGTCTATTAGGACTAACACTGCATGCAGTCCTATGACACCCTTGAAAAGATCTCAAGGCACCCCAGGGTGTTATGGCTTCCTGTTTAAGAAAAACTGGCTTAGCTGTTAGGAGCTGGTCAGTAGAGTTGGGCAGGAAACAGTTTTCACAATGTGTTTAAGAGTTCAAAAATGTCCTTAATCTACATTGGGATGAGCCAAGACCATTGGAAGTGAAAAGCCTGCCCTAAAAAGTGAATAGTGTAGTGATTCTCAACCAGGGTGCTATGGCATCTTGGGGTGTCATAGGATCGTTTTAAGAGTACCTTACAATATTAGCACAGTTAGGTGTACAAACACCTACATGGGGATTCACAAGATAAAACCCAGTTATTTTGAACTGAAATTTATAATGTCAGAAACACTCTGACCTGTTGTGGGTTTTCAGACTTTTTTACAGCAGAAGTATTGCTCTATTAATTTTCTGTAGTCAAGAAAGGAATGAAAGCTAAGAGCTGGCGTGTTCCAAGGGCACCCTGAACCACTGGTTTAGTGAATGGGATACTTGCAAGGGGCAGTGATCAAATCCCTGCTCCAATTAATATTTAATTATTTACTCCCAGTAGAACCTCTCAGGTGGAACATGTTGAGATTCAGGTTTGAATCCTTGGCTGGAATCATGTAAGTAGAGATGTGAACCTGGGTCTCTCATTGCCTCATTCACTGCCTAAATCGCTGGGCTGTGGGGAGTGGATGAGTTTCTCTCTCTCTCTCTCTCTCTCTTATATATTAGTATTGAGTGTTGTAACTTCAGTGGTTCAAGAAATTGTGCAATAGACAAAGATACTTCATGATATCTTTGATTGGATCAACTCTGTAATTGGTGTTCCATGTGGAAATGTCCTCCTGGGCCATTCTGGCTGTGGGTGTGATTCTTGTGGGCATCAAGTGCTCCTCCTTACCTCACTCTCTCTCTGGAGCTTTGATCAGAAATGTCATCTTTGTCCAAACTAGTATGCACCTTCTTGCAAACAGCTGTGCTTTCAGTGACTTGCTGTTTTGTGACCCAAACCCACTCCATCCAAATGCCCTGCCCTCCTCCACTAATAAGGTTTCAGCTTTGGAGGGCATGGCACCCGGGCACAAAGCGGCCGCATGACTGGCAGGAGGGACTCTCATGCAAACCAGCCGTACAAATCATGCTTCAACATGAGACTCTTGGAGAATGCCCCAAGCAACAAACTGGGATTTCCAAGCAGATGATGAGACAAAGGAACAGCATTCAGCTTAGAAATTCTGCGTCAGGTGATATTCAAAGCAAACTGACTCCCACTGCTTCCCCACTCCCCACAGTCTTGCAGCCAAAAGAAGGTGAGACTTGCATTGGTGGCCAATGCGAGAGAGGAGGTTCGAGCCATTGTACTCAGCAGGATTGAGTTACATGGTTTGGGATGTGAAAGTTCCATTGCAGGTCACAGGTGGATTAGAGAATTCCAGTCTCCATTCAATGCCTGGTGAACCAGAGCTAATACGGGCTCTCTGAGCTGTTAAAGGAGTGGATAGAAGGTGGCAGGAGAGATCGGTGTCTTTGAATGGAAAAGCCACCTGCAGAACAGGTCGATCCTACCCAGCTGTTCTTCTGGGCTGCCAGAATCCTGCAGGCAGCGAGCAAATGGGGTGATTTCCTGTCAAGTCTGGCAGGCATTAGAGGATTTATTTAGCAGGAGCAGTGAGGGAAAGCCCTTGATGAAGATGGAGCTTTTGAGTGACAACCGTGCGGGCACCTGAATGCAGGGACTAATGGAAGAGAGTTAAATGTCACTTCAATAATAAGGCGGTTTTTAGTGAAGCGGAAAGTAATCCCAGGTACAGCCGAATCCTGGAGTTAAATCACAGTCGTGGGCAGAGTCAAAGGCAGTTGCATGGGGGAGGGTGATAATCTGGAACTGGCACACACCTTTCTTGCTTGGGGGCGAGTCTTGAAAGCAGGGTATGCCACAGCAGGACAGGAGGCTGAGTTAAACAGAGGATTTGACAAGGCTCTGACAGACGCATGGACTTCCTAGAGAGAAGGGAGCTGGCACTGGGAGAACCTAGGGAGTTGGAAGTGCTGAGAGGAGACTGACTCTGCAGAAAAGGAAGGTGGGACCAGGAGGGGCACTGAGCCAGGTCAGTATGGGCAGGACAGTCCTCATGTTATAAAAAGTGGGGAGGAGGAACAGAACCCAGAAAGGACTGGATTCTGCTCACTGTCTTGGCAGTGTCCCTCCATGGGCCCAGTGGAGATAGTCCTGCCCTGGCAGGACCAGACCTTTTGCAGGGTTCAGTAGGTTTAGATTAGAGTCATTCCCAGCTCTCTGAGTCATTCCCAGACCTGCCAGTAGGAGGCAGGCAGGATCAGCCCAAGAGGGAGATATATGAGTTGGGCCTGACCCCATGGCATTCAAGACGACCCAAGCATTGACATTCCCCAGTACCGCAATGGCAGGAGCTGGGTCAGGAACATAGGGTGGGTGTGTGCCACCTCCATTCCCTTGAGGTTGTCTACCTGGGCATTACTGATCCCACTGTTGGGTGCAGATCACCCCAGCTCCCTTGCTGACTCACCCCAAGGGGATTTGGCTGGGCAAAAGTGACTGGCTGTCTTGTGCACGTTCCTCTTAAGGGAGGAAATAAAAGAACTTTATCCTATCACCCCCTACCCTCCAAGAGATGATATGGTCTTTGTGGGTTTAGCTTTCCCTCTCTTGTAGGGTGGTTTGGCCTTTGGGTGAGCAGAGTCTAAGACAGTACCTTCCCTTCTCTCTGGGACTTGCTCATCCTGGGTCACATTGCATTTAGGTCAGAGGACTGAGTCTTCCTGAGCTGTTTAGAGCTGGTAGGAGAAGGGTTCCTCCCAGATGTCCTGCTGGATTTAACCCCCATGTGGTAAGTCAGGTTGAGTCTGTATTTCCAAGCCATCCTTTCCAGGGGAGAGAAGGTACTGCAAGGCTCCCCCGGATCAGTTGGTACTAGTAGCTATGACCAGGCTGTCAGGCCACCTCTAGCGCCCTCTGGCAAGTTCTACTATTGAGGAGGTGGAGGAAGGTCCCCGCACTCTCTAAAGGGACACCAGCACCTTTGAGGATCTAGGCCTGAGTTAATAAAAGTGGGGTTCTCCTTGCAGAAAAATAACTCCCCAGCATTTCTGTAGCAATTGGATTCAGCAAGGGGACAAGCTCATTTGCTTCAGACTTTTGAAGACCAGAACATCTATGCCCAAAAACTTTTTCCAGGAGGGGGTGGGTCCTTAGCAGGTCTAATCTATAGCAGGATCCAGCCCAGGAATACCGAAGAGGAAATGGCCCCTGGAGAAATGACTTCATAGCTCCAGAAGACTGCTTCTTTTTTTGGCTTAAAGCTGAATTAGTTCCGAATTCCAAACTGACTGAGCTGAGCTCAGTCGTTAAGTCTGTGTGGCTCTACCACTGAGTAAATCTCCTCCCTCCCAGACACATCAGTTTGGGACTTCTGATACTCCCAAATCCATGGCAGGCATCCCACATGCAAGCCCAAAGGCACTGGAGTTCAGATGCCCTCTAGTCACACTTGCTCCTAGCCAAAAGGCCAAAGGAGCAAACCGGGGAAAAGCTCAAATGCAGTCCCCCATCACCACAAGACTGTGCAGTCGAGTTTCTCACATTTGGGAAACTTGCAGAGGTCATGATGCCTGAATGGAGTGCAACAGACAGGCCTTAGCCTGGGGAAACCTGTATCTCCCCTGCTGAGAGCACTACTGTCAGCATGGGGCCAAAGCAGAACCTCTTTGCCTGTGTGTGAGCTGCCATCAACCCACCAGACTATTCAGCCGTGGCTTGAGATGCTTTGGCTGTGAGGACCACCTGAGAGCTGTTCAGAGAGCCAGTTGGTAAAGCAGTGATGTCTAATATACCCATAGTCTGTCCGCCCTGCTTGCTAAGAGACTCTGAGGCGCCTCTTAATAGTACTTTAATTATACATTTGCCGTCACCAATTTTTTTCTCTGAAGTTCAGGCTTTCCCAGATATGTAAATATACAACTGAGGCTGCAGCGAGCTCAGCATCGTCAGCTCCAGCTAATGATCTCCTACAACTGTGCTGGCAGGCAGTGGGCTTGGGGAGGGAGGGAGGCTTACTAGGAGTGAGGTGGGGACGTGGTTAGATGACACCAGCTCTGGCTGACTCCAAGCTTTTGCTTCCCTTGATCCATGGAGGTGTCACTGAGCTATGGCAGTGGTGTTGCATGGCTTTGGTTCCAGCTTAACTGAAGAACACAGCTGGTTTGGAGGGACTGGTTTGCACTCAGAAGGCAGTTCCATTCACTAAGTTGCCAGGGTGATCCCAGCTGTTACGGGCATTTGTGTTACAACAGCAGTGAGAAGGCCCCATCTTAACACAGCAGCATGAAATGGAGCTCAGGTGCCTGGGCAGCTCCATCTGGCTAGAGGGTGTAACAGCTGCAGCATGGGCTGAAGCATGCACTAGCAACCAGAGAGCAATCACAGGGGCTCCAGGGAGGGACTGCTGGGGTTGCTAGCACATGCTAACGTCCCTAATACCGCTCGTCTCCACTGCCGGTGCTAGCCATGCTGCATAGATAAGCAAGCAGTGGTATGTTAGCACATGTTCCAGTCGCCTTTTCAATCCACATTGTAGAGAGAGGGACCAGAGCCCACCGCACACATAGGTAAACAGCAGAACTAGCACTGCTGGAGTCTCAGGCTTACCCTCTGTTCACTGAGCCATATTCTTCTTCTGTTCTGCTAATGCACCTGGTCCCTTCCTGGAGAGACCACCCTTTCATGGGGAAGGAGGGAACACCAGTCCCTCCACTCATTCTGCATGAGGGGCCTAGCAAGGAGGCAGTGCTGGGATCTTTATGATCAATGTGGCAGGGCACTAGGTGTACCTGCCACTTTAAGGCCCTGGAGCTGGCAGCCTCCAGGTGCCTAATGAGGGCAGCCATTTTAGGCTCAGGGCTACCTATATAAACAAGGTAACATTGCCTGGCCTGAGGGCTGCTAAGTTTCGTTTGGAAGTGAGGGGGGCACTCTAGGGGCTGGTAGGAGGCTCCTGGTCCTGGGTATGACTGGAAGCTGCACCTTGCTGGGAGTGGGTAGCCTGGTGGGGCTACCAGTGGTGTGGGAGCCCCCAGGAAATGTCAGGCCAGTGATCACCCCAGTGAAAGGTGGGTTAGGGTGCCTTAACCCCTAGCCCCCACTGTTAGGTGGGCTGTGTACACTGGAGGTAGTTGTGGGGGTACATGCCCCAAGGAGGAGAGTTGGAGGCCAGGTGTGGCTAAGGTTGCCTGAGCCCTGTGGGGGTTTGAGACATTGAGGAAGAGTTGGGGCCAGGCACAGCTATGGCCACCTGAGCCCACCTGTGGAGGGAAGCCCTGAGTAAAGGAGGTGTTACAAGCAGTGTGGGGCCCCTAGTGTGAGGGGGGCTCAGCCAGAGGGTAAGAGAGCTGGGTCCTGACCCCAATAGATCCTCCACTATTGGGAGGTAGAGTTTGGGTCAAAGATAACACCGGTTGTAGCACCACAACCTGCTGCCCAGGGGGGAGTGAGTCCCCTGTGAGACCCTGAGGCACCAGTCATGGTGTGAGGAACCCCAGCTTCCCACCTCTGTAAAGGAGGACCCAGAGAAGGGGACCCCAGGATAAGAGTATGGGTTATACACTGGGGCCTACCACAGCTTCCCCTGACTGGCCCAGGTCGGGGCCAGGACCAGGAGGGTCAGAAGGGCAAGGAGGCCCACCGAGAGGGATGCCCAAGAGCCAGGGGCCTGGGGTCCCGACTGGCCTGGAGGTGGGCTGGGGCTAGTCTGAGCTGAAGGTCCTGGTGAGGGGACCACACCCAAAGGGGAACCGATGGCAGGGCGATATATGGCCTGGTATGACGGTGGCAGAGTCTGCCTGAAGGGAGGAACCCAGGTGGGGTCCTACAGTAGGATTCTGGGACCCATCATGGGGGACTGGCACATGAGAACATCAGGATGTCATCAGCAAGGCTTGGGCTGTGGTGTAGGGGAGGAATCCAGCCACAGATAGCACCCCGTAGGAGCGGGGCAGAAAATGGGCAGCCCCCCACCTAAGTACATCTATTAATTAAAAAATTAAGACCAAAGCATGGTGGGTGGGCCTTGCAGAGACTGGCCCAGGTAGCCCCTGTTACAATCAAACTGACCCACTTTCACCAGTAGAAGCCTGTAGTTCCAGGCTCATTCAGCTCCTTCTGCTGTGATTGCTATGATAACTGCTCTAAGCAGTCAGCACTACTTAATAGGAAAGGTGCTAGTACCTACAACTTGCTCACTAAACCATCATCCAAGGCAGCTTCCAGATGCCACTGGCCTCAGCTGGAGCTGCTGACCCAAGAGTTTAGCTGTGAATGTCCCCTGTGCATCCTACAAATGTGTGGTCTCTAGCAACCCCTTACTAAACTATCCTTCAGCATCTCCCTTAACTCCCATGGAGCAATAGGGTCATTTTTCTTTAATCAGTATCTCTTTCCATGAAGGCACTTAGCCATTGCTGTAGGTGATCTGAAAGTGGTTCAACACTACAGAGTCCTATGCTGAATCTGGCACGTGGACTGAGTAATGCACTGATTTAGACCACAACTGCCCCATCAAGGATGCAAATTTGGCTCAGTCAGTTTCAAACCCAAGGATATATACATCCCTTTTTCCTTTCAGACGCACAGATCTACCTTTGGCTGGACAAGATACTGATGCCTTTAGCCAGGCAAAAACCTCACTGATTTCAACAAGTGTCAGGCCTGTGGGATCTGCCCCTTTACACTAATAAATTGTTTCATTTACACCAGAACAAACATGGAAACTTGGGTGGGGGGGGAGGGAACCATATGGGGGATAAAAAATACAATTTGCCTTGCCACTAATTACCTTCTGCATTTTAGCGAAGGCTCAGGACCACAAACTGAAAGCTTTTAACCTCCTATCTTGTAACCCACATTTCCCAGTTTGGGACACCATAATGATGCCAAAAGTCTTTGTGTGTAAACAGAGGGTCACTGTGTGATGTCACACTTCCAGGATTACCATGTCTCCAGATGCATATGCAGAAATCTCTGCTTGAAAGCCCAGGTTGGAAGCAGTGCCTTGTGGCCTGAAGGTACATTAGTGTGTCTACACTGCTGTATCCTGCAGGCAACTCAAGACTTTGGAGTGGGCACTCAGTATTGCCCTATCTCCTCCTACTGACACTTAGCACTGATTTCAACGGGGGTAGAATCGGATCAGTACTGAGGCCTTTTGAAATCTTGTCCTTAATCTGCTAGGTTGTTAATGCAGCATCTTTCATCGGTGCTAAAGTACACAGAATACAATAGATGCAATCCAGAAACCTCTTATCTGTCCCATTACCACTTCTTTCCAGGCTCAAGAGATGGTTCAGCTACTCCTGGACACACACACAAGCTTTAGGCATCTTCCTTAGTGTTACATTCCTGTGAGCTAGTCACTAGGACTGGTCAAAAAATACCAATCATTGGATTTTTCTTCCCCAAGAAATTTCAAACATTGTTATTGATCTCTCTAGAATTTCCTGCAATATTTTATTTCGTTTTTTTTTAACCCCCAAATATCCCAAAACCCACTGTCATTTTTGCTTCAGATATTGGGCCTGGGGGAAAGAGGACTGGCTCTGCAAATATGAAAAAGTCTCTCCCCAGTTTTATTCTCTTTTCTGTGAAAATTGAATGAAAAGATACATTGCAACCTGATTGTCTGATGCCGAGAGCGGAGACTCGGGCCCTGTCTAACACATGGCTTTACTAAAAGCACTTTCTGATGGAATATAATTCAGGGGAGGGGAGAAGATTAAAGAGCTTGTCTATTTTCAGCAGAAGGAGTAGGTGTGTGTGTGCGTGGGGCTATTCCCCCCCTTTCCCAAGGATCCCACTTTGCCAATTAGAGTGAACTCTGCAGTTCTCCTGTCACTCATTCCCCTAGAACCTGGGCAACAAAGCAATTTTCTGTCATCAGCAAGGCAAAGTGTTCACAAATGAGGACTGAATGTGCTGTCAGCCTTGAGCTTGAGCCCTTCCTGTCGGCTCTTTAAATGCTTGGCAAATTCTTTCCCAGGCCTGCAAGCTCTGACACATCCAACATGCTAGTCCAGGCATTGCAGATAAAATGCACTGAAGAGACCTAGCAGGAGTCTTGGGAGGTGTTGCATTAATCTACTGAAGCCCCCCCTTCCAAATCCTCTGCAAGAACTTGTCTCAGCTGCATGAGGCCAGCTGTTAGGAGGTTTTGCCATGAAGCTGCTCCCCTCCTGGTGCACAGTTAGTAAATATGACTGGAATGGGCCATGGGGGGTTGTAACCAGCCTGTCTTTCCCCTGTCATTACATGAGAAGGGGGGGCTTAGATCCTGCCTAAAGGGAAGGAGATCTCAGAGAGGAGGGCCTGTTAGGGAAAATGTGAACTGCTGGGGGAGGGAAAATCGAATGAGTCATGCACAGTGCTGGGTAAATGGCAGTGAGAAGGGTTAAATCCCACTCAGGGTTACACCAGCATCAGTCTGGACTGACACCAGTGCAAACAAAATCAGCATCTGCCCCTCCCTTTTGTTTATTAGCATTGTATTGAATGCATCTCAACGGGGCCCTGATTGCACACAAAATGGCACCCCCTCAGTCATTGACCCTGGCACGAAATGGGTGAAAATCAGTCCAAATGCTACTGGCTCATGTTCACTGACATAAATGGAAACAGTGTTTGGCCCAGAGTTTTCAAAGTCCAGTTTACTTCTGAGCTGGTATAGACATGGCAATGGAAAGGAGTTTGCTTGCTTGTACTACACCCTCTCTTTCCCAACAGCCTCTGACTGCCATTGTTCACATGCTTTCCCTCCACCCAGAAAAAAAGAAGCTAAAAGTCTCCAGGAAACTATTAATTTCTAGCCAGACTCCTCAAGATGGACAGTGCCTGTTTTGATTCAGACACCAATCCTTACCCTGGCTGCAAACTGATTCTGAAGAAAGGTTTTTCATTTGATAGGGAGTTCTTCACTTCCTACTATTTTTTCTTTCAAAATAAAAAGAAAATTAAAGCTATCAAAACTTCATGGAAAACAAAATCCTGGGTGAAAAAAACTGCCTAGGGGTCAAATGAAAATTCTTCATTTTGAAAAAATGGACTCCTTTATGCTCTGGTTTTAGCCTTTTAAAACTTTTTTTTGTTTAAAAGCATGTATAAACACTTGGTTTCATTTGAAAAAAAATAATTTCAGAAGGAAAAATATAAAACTTTCCATTTCAAAATATTAACTTGGGATGCTACGACACCGATAAAACAATTCCTTTTGTACTGCTTCTAAATGAAATTTAGTCAAAATTGTCCAGGACATTTTGATTTTAAGCTAAAAAGCATATTTCATATATATATAAATTCACTCTGAAGCTTCCCCACTCAGCTCTAGTTCTGAGTGGTTTCTCTATAAATCTATTTTGCCTTCCCACTTATGGATGTCATTAGTCTCCACTGATTCATTCTCTGTGGGCCCTCTGTGGTAAGGGAGATAGATTCCTATAGGATTCCTTCAAAAGCCAAAAGGTGGAGCTACTAATACAGCCTGACAAAAACTCTAGTCCTGAATCTCTGCTCATTTGCACTTGCAGATGTCTAGTAACCTGTACAAACCCTTTTAGGTTGTTTTATACATCCATTTTGCCATATTGGAAATGACAGCACCTGGCAGGAGAGCAGGGAAAACCTCTGCACTTTGAAAGCTTCCAGTAGCATAGTTGCCTGGATAGGCCTGAGGTCACAGCGGATCTAGGCAGACAAGGTTCTTTGGGTAGATGTGATATCTTTTATTAGACCAACTAAATAGTTGGCAAAAATATTCTTTGCAAGCTTTTGGGCACAAATACCCTTCTTCAGGCATAAGGAGAGGATCTATGCGTTTAAGACTCACAGGCAAAATTGGGTCTCACTGAACTCAAGGGAAGTTTTGCCACTGACTCGAACAGTGCTAGGATTTGAAGCCAATGGTTACACATCAGTATAAACCGGGGAAAATTCCTTTGGCTTTGGTGGAGAGATTCTAGGTTCATCCTACTCTAAAGGAGAGTTCAACCTTCTGTATCTTAAAGATCCCTATCACCTTCCCACTTAAAGCCTGTGTTTTCAAAATAGCTCTGCAGCCAGAATCAGGACCATATTTTCAGAACTCTTCTGCAGTTTGGGGCCTGAGCTTGTTAGAAAATCTAGCCCCAGTTGTTGGGGTTAGAACTCTGAAAACCTGCTGCTAAGACAAATTTGCCTTCATGGACTCGCAGGGTCTGACTGTGATCCAGTGGTTATCTCATCTCCACTGTCCTGGGCACCATCTAGGACAGGGGTGGGCAAAATACAGCTTGCGGGCTGGATTTGGCCAGCCAACTGATTGGATCTGCCCCATGGGTGGGTGCCCACCAATTGACTGGAACCAGCCAGCAGCCACCCCCGTGGTGCTCTGCATGGGGCCAAGCCCCACCCACTCCCACCTGTTCCTGTCTGGGGCAACCTATGCTGCTGTGGCCCCACCAATGCGCACAGTCTTCCAGTGGGGCTGCTGCTGCGCTGCTCGGCTCCCCCCACCTTCAGTGGCTCCTCCTGCTGCACTCCCCCAGCATGCAGGGCTCCAGCTCCTGGTGACCTTCCACCCACTTCACCTGCCCTGCATGATGAGCAGCCACCTGCGGGTGACTGAGTGGGTGGAAGGTGGCCTGGAGCTGGAGTCCCACAAGCTGGAACAGGAGACACTCAACTGAAGCTTCCCTCTCCTGCCTGGAGTGGTACGGCAGGAGCACGAGAAGAAGGAGCCACTGGAGGCAGGGGGAACTAAGCAGCACTCGGACAGGTGCAGTCACACTGGCAGCAGCCCCACCAGGAAGCTGTGCTTGCTGGCCAGGGTCATGTGCAGGTGGCAGCGTGGCACTAGCTGCCCTGGGCAGGAGAGGGCAGGATTCAGCCCAATGCTGAATGCTGCAGGGGCAGCCACAGACTGCACTGCCCAGACGAGCTCTGCTATATGTGCCTCCTGCCCCCCTCAGTTGGCTCCTGGTGCCTAACGCACAGGTAGCTCCCCACCCACACACACTCCACATCCTCCCACACTTCCACCAAGCCCCACTCAACCCCCCCACATGCATCCCTACACTCCCCTGCATATACCCCACACCCCTCTACACACATTCACACACCCCTCCCCCCACAATATACAAGAGTAAGACTTTATTTTGAACTAATATGCAATCACTTCTATATGCGCTACTCAAAAAAGGGTAAATCGGGGCAAATATTCATTTTTATATAAAATGAAAATATGTTATATTAGATGTTTGATTTTAAGTGTATGATTTGCTTTTTATTTAGTGTTTGTTAAAATGATATCGTCTAAAAGATTTTGTGTGCAGTCCTCAATAGCCCACCAAAACTCATTAAGTAGCCCTCCAGCCAAAATAATTTCCCACCCTGATCTAGGAGGACAATTAACTAATAATCAGTGGTTATGAGAATACTAATAATCAGTGGTTATGAGAGAAACTAAAACTAAACTACCTTCTTGTTGCTAACACTGGTTTCTCTCTGATGGTGTTAGCAGTATTGGGAGCTGCAGGCATTTAAATAATCCTGAGACAGATGTCAATGGGAGTTTTGCTACTGATTTCAGTGGAGCTGTATCAAGTCCATTATCACATAACCCTGCCTAGAGCTGGTCTAAACAAGGAAACAGATTTCCAACCTTCTAGCTAGGTTATCATTGTCAAGAAGAATAATGGTTTAAAATGAAATCCTTTGCTAAAATCTTGTTCAGAAAACCAGTTAAGCATATGCTGAAGTCAGTGAGACTTCAGAACATGTGAAGGAGGACCAGGTTACAGTGCCATTCTGAAAAGCGATGGTTTTAAATGTTTTTGATGAAGATCCAGACCATAAAAGTATTTAGGTGCTTGATTCCTAGTTTGTGGAAGTCAAGTCCCTGAGTGGATTGGGACTCTTGGTGCTTACTTGATGTAGGGCTCTGGAGAGAGCATTTCAAAGCACAGTGCAGCACTAAATCCATTGCAGGTCTCTGAAAATGTCATATAATACCTTGCCAACCCCATGATTGACTGATGAGGAGAGAACCTCATTCCCTGTGTTATTGTTAGCATAGTGGCATGTGAAGCCAGGCACCACAGATCACCCTTCTATTAAGATAATAAAACAGATACTGCCCATTCTGTCTTAAATTCAAAGTTTATGTTTAAGAAGACCTGTGCCTGTAAGGTTGTTTTAAAATAAATTAATTGGGGTTTACTAGATCAAACTCTCTGTGCAGAGGCCAGCACTTTATTATTATGAAAAATGCTCCATCTAGTTATTACAAATTGCCTTGTCATGTCATTATAGTTACTAACCCTTAATACAGCTCACTAGAGGGGGAAATAATAGGTCCATAAATGAAGTCGGTGAGAGGAGGGGGAGAAGCCATTTACACAGAGAGAATCCGCTTGGTACTGCAAAAAAAAAAAGTCTGGTATCAACTGAGCTTGTTTTAAAGTTCATCTGGGAGGGTTTTGGGGGGAACAGCCTCCATACACCTCTCTAAAAAAAATTCCAGCACTTTATTTCCCCTTTTCTCCTGGAATGCACCAGGTCTAACAATAGGGCCAAATGCTAGGACCTCTCCCTTTCAGCTGCTGCACCCAAGGGATACATTCTGCTCCAATAGTGTTACCAAGGCAGGAGAAAGACAGTAATGAAATATTAAGGAAGGCTGAAATTGTGACCTCTTAGAAGTGAGGGGCAAATCTCCTATGGACTACAATGAAGTTGAGGTTTTCCCTAGTCTCCAGCATGATATTAAACCTGATGCAAGCGCACTGAGTTCAGCGTCAATAGACTCTGGGTTAGATGTATCTTGCAAAGATTTCTCAGTAAAGAACAATCAGTTATCCAGTTGGGTGTCAGATTGACCCTGTAGGTTGACCCAAGGGTATGTGCATGCCGATACACTTCCAGGACTGAGCCCTAGGTCTTGAGCAGAGACACAGAGCTCTGAAACTTCATGTGAATGGATCTGGCCCATAACAATGCTTCCTAGCACTGGAAACTGCTGGGGGTCTGTCCACATGTACACCCTAGCTTATCTCCACTCAATGGACATCACTGGAATTAGACAAGAACCAGCATGTGCATAGAGGTTTGAAGGGTTAGGGCTCGGAGAAGCATTTGGCCCTCTGTTTCTGGGGGATATGAAGAAAAGGGAATGAAAAGGGGATAAACTTAAACCAGATCTGTTTTCTTTACAT
Organism: Crocodylus siamensis; assembly: GCF_052110815.1. Lineage (NCBI taxonomy): Eukaryota > Metazoa > Chordata > Crocodylia > Crocodylidae > Crocodylus > Crocodylus siamensis. Next base: position 162,984,913 of record NC_143398.1, read on the forward strand.
TTTAAACAGGTGGTTAATATAGCAATTAAAATATGACCCTGGATTTTTCCATTGGGTTTGTGTGTTACACACTCATTGATGTCAGCTCTACAACTGATTAGGGCAAAGTGCTGTCATTAGTACTAGTATTACAATTTAGATGCAAGGAGTTTCCTCCAGACTTATCCCACATGTTAGGTCATCTTTACACCAGGGCAGAGTTCAAAATGGGGGTAAAATGGTGCCAAATGAAAACGGGAGGCAAGGTGTGCAACAGAGAGATCTGAAAGTGAGAGTAGATGTAGCCAGGCTGACTACATTTTATACTTGCAGCATATGTTCAATTTGAAGCTTTCTATCCATCTCCATTAATAGTGACATGAAGTAAATGAGGGTTAAAAAGCCCCTTTTAACTGGCTCTCTTGTCAAATTAGTAGGGTAAGGCACTAAGGCTGGGGCTAATGAATGGAATAATTGATTAAATATGTCACATTTCTTGCTAACAGGTTCACACCTTCCCAAAAGGTTTCCAGATGGGGCATAATTATCCTCCAAACCAGCTTCACACATCAGGGCAACGTCAGGGCAAAAGGGGAACAGCAATGACACGGGGAATGTAGCGGGCAGAAAATTGCAGCTACAATTAGTCCCAGGCACTTAATAAACACAGGAAAGAATAGCAGGAATAGAAGGCAAACTCCATTCAGGCACACACACACGAGCCTGGATTCTGTTCTTTCTTATATCGGTGTAAATCAGGAGGAACTCATTTGGGGCCACTTGAGTTACACTGCTGCAAATTCAGCATAAGTGTGGAGAGAACTAGACCCAGTTTATAGAACAGTAAGAGCTGACTCTGTCTGAAAAGGCAAGAGTATATTTCTCCTAAACAGGTTATGAGGTTTTTCCTATAGTTCTCACCCTGAAACCCAGATCAGAAAGTAGGCCCGATTCACTGGCATAAATCAGAAGAGCTGAACTGACTCCAGCTCTCGGTAAGTCGGCTTCACCAAATTACCCCAGCTGGGGATGGCACCCACTCAGTGCGTGTCTTTGCCAGATGTGGATCACACCCATTGATTTCAGTGTATCAAGGCTGATTTACACCAGCTGGGAAACCAGCCATGGGCTTCAAGGAAGTTATGCTAGCTTACACCTGGTTTGAGGACTTGGCCTATTCCTTCCTTTATCTGCAAGTTGTAGAAAATCAGGTGAATTTTGAGAAATAGCATCGGGTACCAAATCAAAGTTTTTGCTTTATTTGACTGGCAGGGTCCCTGCCTGCAAGGTCTGGGGAATAAGGGTGGGGGAAATAATGAGGAGGAGGAAGTATTTTTTTTTCTCTCTAAACATCCACAGAGCAAATCATAACAGATCAAACCAGTAGGAAACAAGCAAGCTAGAACACCTCTTTTAGCAAGGCATGAATTAGGGCAGAAGACAAGGGAGGGTAGCACATCACTCCTTGGATCTATTACGATCAGTTGTTTTCACCCCAAAAAACTCAAAATAGCAATTCAAAGTATCTTGGTTTAAGCAAATCACAGATGTGGACACAGGCACTGGAGGCAATGGTGACATTGTAGTTTAGGCTTGCTAAGGATCTGCACATGAAGGGAAAGGGTAGACTGGAAAACAGCAAAACCCTGAAGCCCCCAGAAGGCAAGTTTCGAAAAGAAGGCTAGGTAAGATCGCAGCTTACATCCTGATTGTGGGAAGTGGAGTTTTTCCCCGTGGAAAAAAAACGGTCTTTTCTCACACCACCTTTTTTTTTTCAGGAAAATGCAATTAAATTGTCAAAAGTCCTTGAGATTTTTTAAAGTGTTAATTATTTCTTTTTAAAAAATTGTGATACTTGTTTTAAATTTACAGGATATAGAAAAATCTCAATAACCATTTTGGTAAAAACATAACATTTTTTGAGGGAAAAATACTTGAATGCTGCAAAACAAACAAACAAACAAAAACTTCAGAAAGCTTCCCCCAACACCCGCACCTGCACATGTGCAAACAAAGACACACACAAGCTTTGACCAGCTGTAACCATAGTAGCCCTATAATTCTGCCACGCTAATTACACATAAGTTTGCTACACTTATATGGATATTATCTACATGTCAGTAAACCTAAAGAATCTATGTATGGTCCAGATCTGGCTATGCATCTGCTTAATTTATAACTGTGAAGTTTTCTATTAGCTGTCATAGGATGAGTCAAGTAGGTAAAGTGAAATGTGGGCCTAAACCTGCTCTCCTTAAAGTCAAAGGCAAAGCTCCTGATGACCTTAGCAGTACAGAGCAAGGATCACATAAAACCTGAATGAGAGACGTATGATATACACATTGTATGCATAAATTTGCATGTGGTCATAACCTGTATATCTGTAATGAATCTACATAATTTGCAAAACTGGCTATATAATTTACACATCTATTTATATACCTGTGCCTTATTAAAAAATATCAACCTGTTTAGAGCTAGACTATATACAGTTAGTTAAGACGTAGGTCCTCAGCTGGAATTAGTGGTCATCACCCCAGGGTGGAACAATGATCATGTGTATGAGCAGGAGTTGCCCCCCCCACACCCCCCAACTTGTGCACGTACCAGCAGCATGGATCCCTGCTCGTGTACATGGATGCTTGATTGCAGACACCTTTCTAAACTTCTCCTGTGCGTTTGCCCCTGCGCTTATTTCCAGTCTCTCTCCCCAGAAGCTGCTTCTGACAACCCCCCCTTTCCTCTCCCAGTGCAGTTTTACAGCTGTTCCCTTTGCCGTTGATCTTCTGCAACAAAAGAGCAACAGTTTTTTTTAAAAAAGAAAAAGAAACAACCTCCCTGTTTGCAAATGCACCCCAGATTCTTCCCTCTGCCCCTATTTATTATTCATGTGCCTCTGTGCACAGTTGCTAGATAGCATTATTGTTCAGTTAATATGGCTGTGGCAGAGTGTGGGAGGGCAGACGCCAGTCTGTCTGCTGAGAGTTTGCTAGTCTTGTTATTAACTTCTCCTTAGGCTTCCATTAACCCAAAGTTCCTGCACTTGGCTTCAGGCTTTCCCCTTGCTGCTGTATCTCTAATGCATAATTACAGCTGTCGGGACCTTCCTTTACTGTATAGGTTCTCGTAGGTTTGTTACCTGGCACGTGTTTCACCCCCATGTTTCCCCCCCAGCTTTCATCTGACTTCTTAAACATAATTTTTCCTCTCTGTTGCAAGAGTGTAAATCACGGGGAACTTGATTGAACTGGGCTAAGAAATGAGGGTGTGAATCAAATCCACAAGCTGCCTGACTACCTAAACTCAGAGCTCTGTTGCTTGAGTATTCAGCAGAGCTCCTTTTCCAGTGTTAATGTTCATGTTTGGTTCTCTTTAACTTTAACACCCCTGGGTTTTAGGGCCTTTCATTGACTTCAGCTGTTAGCCTGATTTTTTTATTTCAGTTTGTTTTGGGTAGCAGATTTTCTTCAGGCAGCCAAACCCTTTGTGAAAACACAATGCTTGCAAACGGTAACTTCTCCTGTTTTGATACAGAAGAGTCTCAGGGTGCCATGAAATCATTTTAAGAGTGCTGTGGGCATCACACACTATTATCACTGTTAGGTGTGCACAGGCCTGCTCGTGATTCACAAAATAAGCCCAGAGATTTCAACTAGGAATCTGTAGTGTCAAAAACACTCTGCTTTGTTGTGGCCTTTCCGAGCTCTTTGCCATAGAACAGTGTTTCTCAACCTCTGGGTCGTGACCCAAAAGTCGGTTGCAAGAATATATGAGGGAGTTGTGAACAAACTTCAAAAATGGATTAACAAAATGGATTCTCCCTTAAAGGAGAAAATGTGGGAAACTGGCTTTTCCTTTGCAGGCTGGCAGAGTTCCAGCCTGCAAGGGGCTGCTTGGGGCCCCCCCCCATGTCCCGCACCCTCCCCTGCCCCACACATTGCAGGCCTGGAGCCCAGGGGGCAGGAGGGCAATGGGTCGGGAGTGACGGGCACTGGGTTGGGACTGGCCATCAACATTTACAAATGGGTCCTGATACAAAAAAGTTTGAGAACCACTGCTGTAGAAGACTTGCTCTATTATAGATTTCATAGCTGTTTAGGGTCCAAAGGGACCTTAGTACATCATCAAGTCCAACTCCCTTGTTTTACATATCCAAGAAATGAGAAAAAAACTAAGATTTGGGATTTTTTGAGGGCTGAGGCTGACAAGGGTGAGAACCACTGACTGAAAAAGTGGGAGAATATAAGAACATTGTTCTTTGGCATTATTTATATAATAATTCATTACTATCAAGCATAGCAGCATACAACACATGCATGGCAGATGGCTCCTGGCCAGAAGGCATTTGGCTATATAAAGGTCCTGATCCATGAAAGATGGTGAATTTCTCCCTGGCCAGCACAAGGCTTTTTAGATGGACAAGGTGAGAGGCTTGATGGAAAGTTGGAAAAGGGTGTCAGTTATTTCTGGAGCACTAGCATGCACAGCCCTGTCTTCTCAGCCACTTAGGTTCCACATAGGCCCCCAAAATACAGCACAAAGGTCAGATTTTCCCCATAGCTCTCAGGTCTTTGGTTCTAACTGGTGCCTAGCACTGGTGCAGGCCCTCTGTCCTGCCATGAATTATACCCTACAAAGCACAGGACAATGTGCTTGAGAGAGAATGAAGCTGCAGGTGTGACCTGAGTGGTGGTGCGGATTTCAGTGCAAATTTCTAATGAGGTAGGACATGCATTCTTGTTGCCAGGAGGTTTCACTGCTGTTCCATTTTCTACAAGCCAGCAACCAAGGAGAATAGAAAAACCCAGTCCCATCTCCCTGCAGGGCCCCTGTAGCTCCCCAGCTCACCCAAGTGTGCTTCCCTCAGAAGGCAGGCTGGGCCATTATTATTCAAGCCACTGTGTATCAGAAGGCTGATCCTGCAACCTGTGGCTCACAGAGGTAAGCATCACCCCTCGAGACCCTCTGAAACCACTATAGCAGCATTTAGCCATAGGAGTAGAAGATGCAAGAGCAGGCCTGCAATTCATTGTGTTGCCTTCACTAGTAGCCCATACCTGGAAGCACCTCCCATTTCCCAGCTAATTTCCAAGCCTAATACCTGGACTGGATGCTGGAGATGTAAATGTGGGGAGAGGAAGAAAGGATTCTTCCCATCACTCCAGTTCCCAGCAACTGTAATAGCCACCATTGCTGTAATGCAGTGGTTCTCAACCTTTTTGGACTCGAGTTCCCCCTCTACCACTCTTACAAATTGAGTGGCACCCATTTTCAAAGATTAATTTATATATTCCAGTGCTTACCTCCCTGAAGAATGGCCAGGCAGTAAGGTGCCAGGGATTAGGGCAGTAGGCCACACAGGAACAAACCTGAGCCTGTGCTTATTTGCTTATCTCCTCATATCTGACTTATCTCCTCGCATCTCAGGGCACCTTTCACAAGATGTGGCAACACCCCAGGGTGCTGTGGCACCCGGGTTGAGAATTCCTGCTCTAATGGAATACTTGGGGGAGCTGTGTATGAGCTGAATCTCTAGACTACTGGTGACCATCCTGGGTGCCTTTCCCAAAACCAGTCTCCATCCTGCACCTGGAGTAAATGTAGAGAAGATGAGGGTATCCAATGAAGAAGGTGAAGAATGCAATTAGTGTCCCATTCCAAATACAGTGGAGCCAAATGAAATGCTCAGACACCATAGTGATAGGTGGCAAGAAAGTACCCTGAGACAGGTGGATTTCTGGATGGAAAATGCTTGTGATCTGTCCCTGCAAGCTTTGCCTTTGGGAGAAGCCCACTCCTGCCCTGGGAGTTAGATACTCATGCAACTCGCCATTCTAATCCAGATGGATTACAGCTGATGGATGCATAGCACTGAGCACAGTGCTCCAGATCCTGCCAGTCTCCAGAGGGAATCAATCATTCTGTTCTGGACCAGGCACTCTGCTGGGGTGAGATGCGAGATGGCACAGGCTCAGGCCAGCATTGCTTTAAAAAACAGCTACCTCCCCCAGCTTGACTTACACATCTGGCTAGCTAAAGACACAGCTCCTATTGCCCTAGGATCTGGCACTGTACTGTCCTTAATGGAGTTTGTTCCAGAAGATCCCTGTGATATATTATGCATATTTGACAGACAGGGAAGTAGTAATTAAAGTGACTTCAACACAAGATGTCTGCAGCTGAGTTAGGAGCAGACCTCCAGGGCTCCTCAGTTCTGGTCTCATCCTGTGGACCAGGATTCCTACCCTGTCTTCTATCCATGGGACACCAATTGCAAGTGTTTTCCCTCACTGTAGGGCAGCTGTAGGCATGAGTGGCTTGTCTGCTTTTCCCAAGCTCCTAGTTTCACCCTCCTGTGAAGAAGCCTTCATAAGCAGAATGGCATGATATTTTGGGGAGCAGGCTCACTAGTATTTCATTTAGACATGCCAGGGCCTGCTCCCCTGCTCTGGAAGCAGCTGAATCACAGGAGAAAGGGAAGCGAAGGACTGGGATAGACATAGCAAATAAAGCTTTGTCTTGGTAGGCAGAGACTGTGTTGTAGGCAAACTGATTTCTTCTCCCATGGCTCAGTCTGGCTTATATCTGGGACTGTGTGAGGAGTCAGGCGCTTCCTTGAATTTTATCATGTCCAGTTATTTGCACCAGTGCAAAATCCTATGAAGGTGACATTCTAAACACACCTTGTACTTGTGCAAGTAGCTACATCAGGTGCAGAGCTAGGATACCAGGGCCTATACCTGCCTCTGCCACTGGTGTATGATCTTGGGTACATCACTTTGCCCTCCCCCCAACACATACCTCTTCCACTTTTTTCTTCTTTAATTATTATAAGTGCTTTAGGGCAGGAGCTTGCTCACTGTGTGTAAGTAAAGCACTTGACAGTGAGTTCCAGCTCTCTCTAGGCACTACTAACAAATAAAATATGCTCAGCTCCCAAACTTCCTTCTCAAATCAGTGGGAACTGGGGTTGCTCAGCATCTCTGAAGATCTATCCCGTTGGGGAAAGCCTGAAGAAGGTTAGAGCCTTGCAAAATATTTTAAAAGACTAAAGAGCCCCTTAAGAATAGTTTTGGTGTCACATTTTGCCCTCCACTACTATCCTTTAGAAAGCAGCTCTCTTTAGCAGAGCTGCACAAATGATTAAAAACAAACCAATTCACAAATGCTGTTGGGTTTGTTACAGAAATTATCAGAATTCCTAGGTCTTACAGAGCACTTTTCATCCTGGATCTCACTTATTGACAAACACGGACAGTATCATCATGGGGAAACCTATCCAAGGTCCTATAGCAGGCCAGTGGCAGAGCTGTAAACTGAACTCAGGTCTTCTGTTGTCTCCTGTACCATACAGTCATATGACATTAGGAGCTCCATCATGTTATTCATGCAAATTTAGGCAACTATAAGCTATTCTATTAAGCCATTTGTGAAACACAGATTTCACCCAGACTACAGCTGTCTGTAGCAATCCAAGGATGGCCATGGCTGTGTTGCTCATCACTCCTCCATCTAAAGTGTTTTGCTCATCTATTCAGGCAGATGCCATGTGATTTTTGTTTTGGCTAATCATATAGCAAACAACCTGTTGCTACCAGTCCAACAGAACAATTCAGAAACAGGCAGTATTGTGGAAATTATTCAGTATGAAGCCAAGAGTTCTTGAGGTTGTCTGGGAGACCGAGGCTTGATCCTGGGTTTTCAGTCCCAGGTTAGGATGGCAACCACTGGGCCACCGTTCTTCTGGAGTAGAACTTCATAGAGAGCTCTCCATGAAAACAGGATCCTGATAAGAAAAAACAGAGACCCACTGATTGATATGATTGATTGATACTCCGTTCAGTAAATAGGAGGAATGGTTCCCAACCAAAGCAGCAACTAGCAAGGAGTATTCTCAATATGGTGAAATTCTCCCAAATGCAGAGGATCTGCATGAGGCCTAAATCATGCTTATATCCCTCCTCACCTCTACCTTAAGTGCTTATGAGGGAGTTTGGCAAAAAACACTGACTCTGCACAGAGGTGAACATCTGGAAAGATGAAGTCCATCTACTTTATCCATTACCCAGGGCACAACTGCTTCTTGCCAGGCTCCGTTTGGTTGGAACAAATAGGTACAGCAGAGTAGAGCTGCTCCACTGTGTGGAATACATTTGGGTTTTCTTTAGATATGGTAGCTTTTGGGAAGCCTCATGAAGAAGGAAAAACTGGAACAAAGGTGTGGATGGATCCATCTTCCCTTTTGAAAATCCGTGTTTGAAGTTCATTAGCTGCTAATGAATAACAATGATCTGAATTAGAGGTAGAAAAGAAAAGGGGTTCCATAAGAATTCTTTTTAATCAACCAAAATGGATTAATATATCAAGCATCAAAAAAATGTTTTTTGTAGGACAGGAAATAAAAATCCAACCTCAGTGTGGCTCAGGGTTACAGGGTTAGCAGTATTTTCATTGCTATTTATATCAAGGCATTTATCCATGTTCAAGAATGACTCAGACTGTTTCCAAATGACGTTGAGATGGAAACATGTTTTGAAGATGGTCTAATCTGGAGGCGGGGATCCTTCCCGACATCTTCTGCAGAATGTCCCTCTTGTGGTGACAGGGTTGCTCCCCTTGAACAAACACAAATGCAGAAGATGAAAAATAAGCCTGACAAGCACTTGGGGCTAAACTGAGCCCCTGGTCAAAATGAGCACAACTCCATCAACAGCAGTGAAGTTCATGCCCTCTTGTACCAGGGTTGGATTTTGCCTTTTCCTGGAAGTTGGGTGGTGCCTTACTCACATGGGTGAGCACTTTCTCATGGAGTTTCATTATCTTCAGTGCAGCCCCTTTATGCAAATAAGGACAGCAGGGTTACACACTAGCAGAAGCTTTGACTTGAGTGAAGCTGAGGATGTGGCCCTTTGACCTCAGTGGAGCTATGCCAAGAGGCATTGATTAAGCACCAAGAATTTTTAAGGGCTAAGAAGACTAAGGTCCCTGGGACTGCACCCCTGCAAAGCAGGCTGGATGCCTACAAACCAAACCATCCTGACATCAACTTTGAAAAGTATGGCCTGATGGTTATCTGTGACTCATTTAGCTATAGCTACCAGAGGCCCCAGTCTGGGCTCAGGGCCCCATTGCCCCAGGCACTGCACAGACACATGATGAGAAGAAAACCTGTGCTCTTGAATTTTCCAATAAGAACAGAACTGTCTGCTCCCCCTTTTCCTGTGTGTACAATGGGAATAACCCTTCTCTCCATCTTTTAGGGTGCTTGTGAGTCAGGAAGCTTTCCCAGTGGAAGGTTCAATGCCACCAAGATGGAGAGCAGGGGTAGGAACAGCACAGAGTGTGTGAGATATGGGCTGCAGATCTTTGCCTCTGCCTCCTTGAGTGTCCCATCCCAGTGTACTGCACTCTGGTTATGAACCATGAGCCATACATTTTGCTCCAGAGGAAGGTGTAGTTTTGTTGCCTGGAGAAGGCAAACATCAAACTGCTGCTTGAAAGTTCTCTTCCAAGCCAGTTTTCAGTACAATTATTACATCACATCTCAATCACATCTCAATCAACCCGTTTCGTCTTCCTAAACTTGGGTCTAAGAGTCCAACAAAACCAAATGCCATTAAATATGCAATTGCTGTGGCAATTGCAATCCCAACGAAACGTTCCTTTTCCCATGCAAAGTATGTCCTATTTGCATAGCTGCACACTTCAGTTAATTGCCTGACTGATTATCTTATACAGATGTAGTAATCTAGTGTACATATCTGTGTGCAGTAGGTTATCTTCAGAGCAATAAATTCACATCCCACTGCACAAAGCCAAGCTGAAATCATAATCCTCACATTTAATCTGCATTATCTCCTATAAACAAAGCTTTTCAGCAAATGCTTGGACTGAGGATGAAGTCATAGATTCATAGATTCATAGAAATAGGGTTGGAAGGGACCTTGTAGATCATCAAGTCCAACCCCCTGCCCGGGGCAGGAGAGAAAACAGGGCTCAAATGACCCCAGCCAGGTAGACATCAAGCCTCCTCTTAAAGACCCCCAGGGTAGGAGCCATCACCACTTCCCTTGGAAGTTGGTTCCAGATCCTAGCCGCCCTGGCAGTGAAGTAGTGCCTTTGGATGTCTAGTCTAAACCTACTGTCTAACAACTTGTGGTCATTATTCCTTGATACCCCAGGGGATGCTAGGGGGAGCAAGGTCTCTCCCAAACCCCACTGGTCCCCCCTAGTGAGTTTATAGATGGCCACCGGGTCCCCTTTCAGCCTTCTCTTGTGAAGGCTGAACAGGTTAAGGTCCCGTAGCCTCTTTTCGTAGGGTCTGCCCTGCTGTCCCCAGATCATGAGAATGGCCCTCCTCTGGACCCTCTCCATGTTGTCCACATCACTCCTGAAGTGCAGCACCCTGAACTGGACACAGTACTCCAATTGTGGCCTGACCAGTGTTGCACAGAGGGGGAGAATCACCTCCTTGGCCTACTTGAGATGCATCTGTGGATGCATGACAAGGTACGGTTAGCCCTACTGACTGTGACCTCACATTGTCAGCCCATGTTCATCTTGGACTCCAAGGACTCTTTCTGCCACCGTGCTTTCAAGAAGGGAGTTTCCCAGCTTATAAGTGCGCTGCTGGTTACTACTGCCAAAGTGCAGCACCCTGCACTTATCAGTATTGAAACCCATCCTATTTTTGTTAGCCCACCCCTGTAACCTGTCCAGGTCCTGCTGTAATCTGTCCTTCCCTACTAACATGCCCACCTCACCCCCAAGTCATCAAGGATCACAGCAAAGTCCAGGGTGGCTGGGTTTCCATATTCTAATCTCTCTCCCAGTGGCTTCCTGACTTTGAAGCCAGATCAACTAATCTCAGTCAGTAGAACTGGGGCCGTATCTAAGGTGGTGTAAATGAGCATAGCAACACTGATTTCAATGGGGCTAAACTGTTTCCCCGCCCCCCCAAGGGTTTGGCCTTTAGTTTTTTCCAGCAACTGACATGACTCACCTTCCCTTGTTCTACCCCTGGGAATGGACAGCCAAGATACTTATTCTGAGGACAGCCTCTGCCTGAGAGTCCTTTCATAGAGAAGGATTTCTTCCTCCATGGCTTTGCTCCCATCTCTGCAGCTCCCTCCTTAATGTCCTAGGGACAGATGGTCATTGGTAGCATTGTCATATGAGAAGGGGTGGGCAAAAAGGGGTGAAGTGAATGCCTTCTCTCCCCTGCTATTCCAATGTAGAGAGCCTGACACCACTGGATGTGGAACTGCTAGCATCACACCTTTGTGAGGGGGGGCAGATGTGCTGATGCACAGAGGAACTGCTTTCCCACTACCTTGTACCTTGCACTGACATCCATACTGTGTGAATGGTACAAAAAGGCCATCAAACCTAGGCTCTCTACACACTCACATTCTTCCCAGACAGTGTAAATGACAGTGCATGGGACAAGACCATGGAGAGAAAGGCCCACAACCTAGATGACTCTGACCTCATAGAGTGATCTGAGGGCTGAGTCTCCTGGCTGATCTGTAGTGATGGCTGCAGGATGGAAAATAGATGAGAAGGGAAGCGTAACTGGGAACTTTGCTGAGTTGTCCGTGTCTCTGGTTTCAAGGATTTCAGGATGTGTGTGAAATTAAACTTGAGATACAAATAACAGGTCCTGTCTGGGGAAACATTGTGTCCCTGAGGCAAAATGAATAGGGATGAAAGCAAGAGATTGTTGTCCAACTCAGACCCAAGCAGGATCATGATAAAATGTTCATTGCATGATTCCCAGAGGTGTCTGCACATCTTTTGCCAGCACAGGATCACCCGGGCAATTTGGAATATATTTAGCTCCTAGTCAAATCTACAATGTGCACTGAAGTCTATGAGCCCCAATCCAGCTGGTGTCTCCCTTGACACTGAGGCTAGCTCCATTCTGAAACAGCAAACCAGATGTTCAGCTGGTGTAACTGAGCATAACAGGTGTAGGAAGAGAAGCAAAAATAAATCCACTGCCCTTGTACACTGTCATCTCCAGTTTGAAAGTGCAGTTGCAAAACGGTATCTATTTGTGTTGCAAGAGCATTTGCTATAATAATGTTACTGTGTATATTTTGGCAGGTTTATCTGTCAGTAGCTGAAATTGCTTGGATCTCAGAGCCAAATCCCAGTTGTTTGAGCCTGTCAGCTCTTTAAAAAGTGTTCATCAGGTTGTATGGATCTGTGTGGGGGTTTTTTTAAGTTACCTGCAGGTTATGATATTCATTGTCCAGAACGAACAGCTTTTTCTGTGTAAAAACTGCCAACTCCCTTTTGGAAAATGATAGCTCTTTAGAAAAGTAACAATTTGAGCTCTATTGGAGTTTTATAGTAATGACAGAGGAGTAAAGGAGTTGCCTAATAGCTACCTTTTTATTTTCGTATATAAAACATGAAAAATTAAAAGACACCTGATCTGTATTATACACAGTGATTGTTTTATATGGTTGTCTGAGATGATGCCTTGATGACCTAGAAGCCCTTATATTCCATTTCCTCTTGAAAAGGGACTGGTTCCAAAATAAATATGAGCTCTGATCCTGTTCCACTGAAGTCAGTGTAACTTTGACTTTTGCTTATAGTCATGTAGCAGTTTGCTGTAAACCTAAGGTATGTCTAAGGTTCATATGCAGCCTTACTATCGTAATATCTAAGCATCTCCCAGTCTTTACTGTAGTTATCCCAGGACCCATAAGAAGGGCCTTTTGGGTACTATAGTAACACAGATAAGAGTTAGGAGTACCTGCATAATATTGCAGAGTAACACTATTACTCTAATTTTATAGATGGGAAACCAAGGCACAGAGAGAAAGTAAAGCCTGTTGTAGAGCAAACACAGTATTTTCTTGCATATGCTGTGTCCCAAAATACAATATATACCTTGTTTTTGAAAGACAGAATGAAGGGAGGGAAAATCTTTCCTTGTAACAAGTAACTGAGCAGGAGAAGCTAGGGAGTGGAGCCTGCTCATTGTTCTGCTCCCTGTGGAGCAGATGCAGACCTTACTTTACTTTCGCTTTTACACACGAAGTGGCAGGAACTGCTTTTACCCTATTCCCTCACATATTATGCACATTCCCATTTCCGGCAGCTGGGGCGGGGAGCAGGGTTGTATGTTGTATAAGAAAATGTGGTAATCTAGCCCAGGGCTTTGGGTCCCATTCTGGGCTTTGGGTCCCATCTGTCTTTTGAAAATGAAAATGATGAGCTTTTTTTTATTGCTCCCCCCCCCCAACACATACACTTTTTGTTAGAGCGGCCCTGTTAAAAATACAGGTGGAAAAGCCCCTGCCTTTGGTTTTCTGGGAGCAACTTCTATTACTTTGGATTTACATAAACTAATTACAAAAAGAATGTTTAAAAATGAGACCTGGCAGTGCCGGTTAAAAATGGTATTTTCCCTGATCTTCCCTTTTCATCCTTTCTGAGAAATGTTTGGTGGGTTGCTGAAATCCTTTCAGAGGACTTAGCACATGTGTTTGACATAATATCTGTCCTTTTCTCTTCCCTCTGCAAATCATTCTCAGAGTTTTCATTGATTCCACTCATTCATGGAGCAAGAGGGTTTAGCATTTTTGTGTTTCTTCCAGGACTGTTTAGTTGTTTGACATGTCATTTTGGAGCAATAGTGCACATTCGTAAACCCAGATCTTGCAAAGGTTTGCCCACCTACCTGACTGTGCAACCTACCCCCGGCTCAGTTGTCCAGCCTCACTCATGGAGGGGCTTACATTTTAGGCTGTGTTTAAGTCATTGAGGCCAATAGGACATCAGCACATGAATAAAGTGCTTTGAATAGGAATGGATTTCAGCAGGTGGTTGTGGTTTGTGCTACTGAAAGTCCATAGTGCTATTCACAGTGCAGGAAGCTTAGCACAGAGCTGGTTAGGATTAGGGCTACAGCCTGAATGTTCTCACTAAGCTCTGCTGAGTATTGATGGATCATTTACAACAGACTTTTTTCCTGTGTAAAGTGATTTTTTGGATCATGTTGTCTCTGCATGGAAATACAGAATGTCAGATAAATGCATCTTTCATTGTCTATCTGGCTGCTACTGAGAGCGCATTTTCTGTAAAAGAAAAAGCTTCAGGTAGATTACATTTTCACTCAGTTAAAAATCAAGGCTCCCCTCCTTAAAGGCCAAGTACCCACAGGCTTTCAGCCCCTCCTGGGATGAAGATGACCCCTCTAAAAGAGAAGATGAGAGACATTACATGAGTCTATCTGATCAAGGAGATGTCTCATAGATACACCACAGTAGACCCTCCTCCTTTCTAGATATACCACTTGCCTTTGACGTGTCTGCTGCTTTCTGTGAATTGAGCTCATGGTGTTGCGGGGAGGGGGGTTAAAAGGGCCATCACCCATGTACCCTACACAGAAAACAATGATCTAGGGAAGAAGTGTCCCTTCCCTCCATTTGCCTTTAGCATGGGTTCCCAGCTCTGGTCCCTTCCCCATTTCCATTGAAATCCTTGGTCCAGGCACTAAGGAGAGGACTCCTAAGACTCTGAGCTAAGCTGAATACCCAGCACCCCTGCTCTGCTGACTGGTGGATGCTCAGCTGTTCAAACTGTAGCTGACCCAGCAAGGGATGCAGAGGGAGGCATGCAGGAGGGATCCCCTAAGCCAAGTGCTGATCCAGCTGCTAGGAGCTTCTTGCCAGGGCTACCTTCCATGGGGGCAAAGCAGATGGACTTTATTCTCCTGGGATAGAACCCCAGAATCATTGAATCATAGAAAATGAGGGTTGGAAGGGACCTCAGGAGGTCATCTAGTCCAATGCCTGCTCAAAGCAGGACCAGCCCCAATTAGATCACCCCAGCCAAGGCTTTGTTTAGCCAGGTCTTAAAAACCTCCAGGGATGGAGACTCCACAACCTCTCTGGGTAACCTGGCCCAGGGCTTTACCACCCTCCTCAAGACATTTTTTTCCCTAATATCTAACCTAAATTTCCCTTGCTGCAACTTGAGACTGTTGTTCCTTTTTCTGTCGTCTGCCACCTCTGAGAACAGTCTAGCTCCATCCTCTTTGGAACCCCTCTTCAGGCAGTTGAAGGCTGCTATTAAATCCTTTCAGCCTTCTCTTCTCCAAACTAAATAAGCCCAGTTCCCTTAGCTTCTCCTCAAAAGTCATGTGCCCCAGTCCCCTAACCATTTTCTCCAATTTCATAGTTTCATAGTTATTAGGGGCTGGAAGGGACCTTACAGATCATCAGGTCCAGCCCCTCGTGCACTTGGGCAGGAAAGACCAAGTTGATCCCAAAGATGGCACTGAAAGAAAACCCTTTGCTTCTCCCATAAATCTGACAGACTTGACAAGAGACAGTGCCAAGTAGCTTGGACCTCAAACTTTAGGTTTTGTTTAAGCTTTACACAATCCCAATCAAATAAATTAAAACACTGTTTTTACAGTACAAAAAGTTTGGATTTCAGTATTCTGCTGTGGTCCCTGCAACTTAAACCTCCACAGCATCACAGTAGCACAAGGACCAAAAATAAGACTTAAGGTTCCGATTCAATTCAGAGAGATTAAAGAGTTTCCGGGTTTGTCCACATCCTTCTGTAGTAGGGGGATGCAAAATTGAACATAGTACTCCAGATGTGGATAGATGTGGCTCAGAGTAGGCAGGTGATGGACAGCAAAGAACCTGCTTGTCCTGGCTGCCCAAGGGCCTGGTTCCTCTGGCCTGGATGCCAGCCCCCTCCAGAGGACGTGGTGGGTCACTCTCCCTCCACTCCCAAGGAAAGAGGTGTATCTAGAAAGGAGGAGGGCTCCTGTGCTGTACTTAAGAGCCACCGCCATGTGATTTCTCTGTCCTTGCCCTCCCCACAGGGGGTAAGTAATCCCCCCCTCCCCTTCCCATGCCATTTACCAGCCTGTGTCTAAATCCCTTTGGGGATCTTGGACAACCTCAGCCCCAGGCACGTTGCTGAGCTCCCTCTAGAGCAGCATTTCTCAATCCACGGTGTGTGAGCCAGAAGTGTGTCATAAGAATATGTTAAAGGGTCACTAACAAACTTTAAAAAATGATTCTCCTTTAAAGGAGAAAATCATGGGAAACTGTGGCTTTTCCCTTGCAGGCTGGCAGAGTTCCAGTCTGCAAGAGGCTGCTTGGGGCTCTCTATGCCCTCCACACCTCCCCCCCGCCCCACACAGCCCACACCTTGTGGGGTTGGGCGCAGGGGGCAGCAGGTCGGGAGTGAGGGGCGCTGGGTCGGGACTGGTCATTGATGGCCACAAATGGGTCCTGGTCCGAAAAAGGTTGAGAGCCACTGTATTAGAGGACGTGATCGTGCCTCCAGTCCGTGCCATCGTTTCCAGAGGGGTGCCCGTCTGCAGGTCTGCGTTGGGGGGGCGTCCCTGATGCCCCGCTGCCCCGTGATAAGCGAGGCTGGTTTGCCCGGGGAAGGGATATCTCCCGGGATGCGGAGGGACGGGGCTGGAGGCGTCGGGGCAGCGCCCGGGGCCGCAGCCACGGGCGGCAGCGCTGCGGGAGCCCGGCAGCAGCTCCCCTCCGCCGTCTCTTCCCCGGGCAGGCACGTGCCCGGTGGTGGTGCCCGCCTGGCAGCGCGCCCTCAGGGTCCCGGGCGCGATGATGACGCAAAACGACCGATGCCCAGTTCTTGCTAAGACGTCACAACACCGCCCCCCGGGCTGTGTGAAGGGGCCTCCAGTGTCACCCCAGCGCGTCTCTAAATCCCTTTGGGAGCTCGGGAAACCTCCGTCCCAGCTGACGGCCTCAGCAATAACCCAGTCCTGTCCCCGCCACCCTTTGTGGGGCCCGGCCACACGTTCAAATGGAAGCGGGATAGAAACCAGGCACTGACGACCACTAGCTGCTCGGCTCTTTTCCTACCCGGCTCACCCTATGCTGTGCTAACTCCGCGCGTGTGTCCGCTCTAAATGCACTCGGGATTCACCAGTGAATGGGGTGACCTTTGCACTTGTAACCGGTCTTACCCAATATCAGTCACTTGCGGCAGGGGCTTTGGAGGTGTGACGTTGCGTGACGTCACGCCAGCTCCCTTTGCAGGGCTCCTTCTTGGTTAGAGCTGGTTGATCCCCGCCCACCGAGGTTTTCAGATTCAGTTTTAGACGCGGGGTGGGGGATTCCCCCGTGAATGTTAGTTTCTCTCCTAGCAGGTCCTAGAGAAGGGAGCCCCCGCTTCAGCTTCCCCGGCACGGGCCGGCGGCCCGCGGGGAGAGGGGCACTGGGTGCGCTGGGGCTTGTGCAGGGTGGTAGCTTCACAGGGCTGGAAGGGACCTCAGGAGGCATCTAGTCCATCCCCCTGCTCCCAGCAGGACCAGCCCCAGCTAGATCCTCCCAGCCAAGGCTTTGTCTACCCGCGTCTTAAAAACCTCCAAGGGGGAGGTGCCCCTTCCAGTGCTTCGCCACCCTCCCGGTGAGGCAGGTTTTCCTGGCCTCTAACCTAAGCTGCCCTCGACCCCACGGCTCGAGGGGCTGCGCTGGCACCTTGACACGGCGGCTCCCTGTCCTGCCATCTGCCCCCACTGCCAAGAGCCTCTCGCATCCTCTCCGTGCCCCCTGCAGGGGGCATCGAGTCCCCGCCGGCCCCTCTTCTCCGGGGCCGCTGCTCCGCACGAGGCGCCGCCGACCCGCACGGGGGTTGCCCCTGGGGCCGGCGACGTCACGGGGCGGGCGGGCCAATGGGGGCGGGCCCACGAGGAGGAGCAGGGGAACCCCCCGGCGCGCGGCGGGCGGGAGGTCGCGCCGCGCCGCGCAGACGAGCCGCGCGGCCTGGATGGGGACAGGGCGGGGGAGGGCGGGCGGCGCCGGGGGGGCTCCCGCGACCTGAGCTGGGCGCCGGCCCCGGCCATGCTCCCCCCGGCCGCCGCTGAGCCCGCTCGCCCCGCGCCCCGCGCCGCATGCCCCCGCGCTCCATGATGACTATGAGCTCCATGGCTGAGAGCCTGCTGGGGCCGGGGCCCTCCAAGTCCGCCTTCCTGGAGTTTGGGCACCCGCCGTCTCCCCACCACCAGCACCAGCAGCCGCAGCACTCCCCCGGCCTGGCCCCCGGCCACTACCCCCTCCAAGCCGGGCACCCCCAGCACGAGCCGGGGCCCTTCGCCTCCTACGGACGAGCCGTGGCGTACCCCTACCCCGGCGCGCCGGGCAGCGCCCACCACCACCCGCACCACGGCAGCCCCTACCTGCCCTACCAGCACCCCGGCGGGCAGCAGCACGCCAGCCCCCTGGGCCACGGCGGCCGGCTGGCAGACGCAGGTAAGCCTGGTCCGCGCCGCTGCCGGGGGATCGGGGCTGGGAGCCGCCTGGTTGTCGCACGAGCCCCTGCGGACCATTCAAGGGGGGAGGGCGGCGTGCATCCACCGGGGCTTCCCCTGGCCAAGGCCTTTCAAAGCGAAAAAAAAGTCCGTTATTTCCAACCCCCCGGAAAGGCAGCGCTTAAATACAAAATACGAATTCTGACACAAGCCAGATGTTCCCCCCGCCCCCAATAACAACACTAATAACAATAATAATAACCCGGCGCCTTGGAATTCCTTTAATAGGAAACGGCCTTATTTTGGCTTTCCATCCCTACAGACATGATTGTTAATCGCTCACTCCTCGCTGGGTGCATTTGCAATGCAAAAAAGGCCAACTCTGGAGAACGACAAACATCCCCCCCCCCACCTTCAAATTGCCTTTTCCAGCGCATCTCTGCCGTGCCGCCAGTGGCCCGCCTAGCAAAGGTCTCGGCGTGTGTCCTGAGACTCTGGAGTCGCAGGATCCTGTTATATTTTATTTTTGGGGGGTATTGTTTACTTTGGGCCGCGCTGACTTTTTTTCTGAAAGAAGGGGGAAAAAAATAAATTAAAAGACGCACAAGCTAAAAGAGCCGAAAAAGTCTCCTAGCCAGATTGGAAACACATGCAACTTTAACGCGAAACATCGCGGGTTTGTTCCTATGATTTGATTCGCGATCTGCAGCCGAGCCCACGGCCTCTGTATCAATAGGTACAAATATCCAGGTGCGGAGCAGGGGGGGGATGTCCTGGAAGGAGGTGTTCCCCCACCCCCGCTGCTGCGGGGGGTCATCCCCTTGTTGGCAGTAGACCGAGGGGGCCGCTGGTTGGAAACGGGCGAGGGCTGCACCCCAAAGGGGTGAGACCCCTCCTGAGGTTGACTTGCGGTGGGGGGGAGGGCGATCCAGCTGTAAAGTCCCGCAGGGTCAGGCTGGCACGGGGCACGTACCCGGGCCAGGCCTAGCTCTGCCATCCAAGGCGCTCGGGCCCCGCTGCTCCTTGGCACATCGCGGCTTGCAAAGCGCCCGTGCCTCCCCGTCGTTGCCAGCCCCCCGGCGGCCTCGGAGGGTGCCCTGCCACCCGCCGGGGTGCCCGTGGGGGGAGACTGCAGGTGGGCCGGTGGGCATGACCTGTCCAGGCCCCTGCGATGCCCGGGCTCGGGTGTCCGGACCCGCTGGGGTTTCCGTGCCAGGGCGGGGATGTGGATTCACCGGCTAATTACACACTGCAGCGCTGCAAATGCCAACATCTTAATTACGGGGAACACGCTCCGCCGAGGACTTAATAGAGTTGCCACCACTAACAGGCAGCTGCCGGGGCGCCGGGCCTGCCGGCTTGCTCCCGCTGTCCTCCTCCTCCTCCTTCCTCCCCAGGTAGCGCTTGCACGAGAAAGCAGCCCGCAACGAAACCTAGCTCGGAACCAGTCCTTTTTTCATAGAGGGAAAAACGCTCGATCGCTCTCGCCGTCCTCCCCTTTCCCCCTCTCCCTCCTTGTTATACAACAAAAAAATCCTCATTAAAATCACTGCAATTTTGGCCCCCGGAAAAATAAAACACGGCGCTAGCTGCTTGCAACGAAAGCCCGGCCCGCGTCGCAGCAGAGAGCCCGCGCGCCCTGGGGGACCCTGCTCCGGCCCCGCCGCCTCCAGCTGGTGCGGGCTCCGGGGGGGCGGCACGCGGCTGTCAGGCTCGGGCTCCCGCGGCACCCGGCCCGCGCCTGCGGAGCGCCCCGGGGTGCAGCGCGCACACCCCGGCGGGAACGAGTCCTCCCTCCCGGGGCTCCCGTTCATCCGCAGCGCCTGCTTTGCTCGGCCCGGCTCCGCCGCCTGCAAATGTTCAAATCCAATTAGAGCGGCCGTGCTAATTCTTTGCAGGGCTCCGCAGCCCGCTGCCGTGTCCCGCGGCTCCCGGTCGGGCCTGCGGGCCGGGGGACAACGGCACCACATGAGACTCCTGAATTGCGCGGAAGCAGAGACAACTGCTCCCTGCGAGCGGGGCTGCCCGCAGCCCCTGCTGCCTCTCCGGGGCTTTTTGACATAGAGCGTGCTCTAGATAATTATACTGGTCCAATTAATCCGATGCGTACATTAATATAATTAATACTGAGATAATAACATATAAATATATGTGTGCATGTATATCTATGTGTGTGTGTATATCATAGTATCATAGAAAAGTAAGGCTGGAAGGGACCTCAGGCGACCATCTAGTCCAACCGGGGACCGAACATGAGACCTTGGTGTTATTAACGCCACGCGTACGCCCGTGTGTATGTGTATTTATATATGTATATATACATATATATTATTTATATGTGTGTGTGTGTGTGTGAATATAACGTGCGTGAGTATGTGTATATATGTGTGTGTATATGTGTGTATATGCCTATATATTTATGCATGTGTATATCCATGTATATATATGTGTGTGTACATGTGTGTGTATATATATACATATGTATGTGTATATGTGTGTACGTACCATATATGTGTGTATATAGGTAGGCGTGCGTATGTATATATTTATGTGTATATGTGTATGTATATATGTATGCGTGTGTGTACATATATGTATATGTGTGTATATGTATGTTTGTACAAGTGCATATATGCGTGTATTTATGTGTGCATATATATTTGTGTGTGTATGTTTGCATATTTGTGTATATACGTGTATGTATGTGCATATGTGTATGTGTGTGTCGCTGCGTATATGTGTGTATGTTTGTGTTCGTGTGTATCTAGCTAGCTAGCTATCGTTTTATTGTATTGTATTGTATTGTATTGTATTTGCCAATGTCATCGCAGCCCTTCGCTGCTTCTGCTCATTTCTCTGTCCAAGTCGAAGTCGCTTCACCCCGCGGATCACTCCTAGAAAACCCTCCTCGCCTCCCACGTCGCACAGATCGCGCGTCCCGGGCAGCTCGGAGATTAGGAACAGATCAGCCCCCCACGCGGCTGGGGATGAATTATTACCTTGTCGCCTTCCCAAAAGCACAGAAGTAACTAGAAAAAGCCCCTCAGTATTTCCTCCCTCGAAAGCCCCTCAGTATTTCCTCCCTCGCAGTGGGGGAACAAAGGCTGGAGTTAAAGATCGAGAGAGAGAGAAAGATCCCCACGCGCGCGGCTACCTAGAAACACGCAGAGCTACAAAGGGATCGGGCTGTTTGTGGCCGCATCCTTGGGTGCAGGGTCCCCCGGGCCCGCGGGCTCAGGCAGTGGAAGGGGCCCGGGCGCTTGCGCTTCCCCGCCGAGTCGCGCCCGGGGCCGGGGCCGGGGCCGGGCGGTCGCTGCAGCTGGGAAGGGGCCGGGCTGGCTCGCGGGCCGCCGGGCGCCGGGGCCTGCCCGGGAAGTTCTTCCTTGGGGCTAACGGGGCAAAAAACCCGAGGCTTTTCAGCTCGGCCTGAGCCGGGGGTGCGCGCCCCTGCGGGTCTCGCCGGGGGGAAATGGGAGGCAGCAGCCAGAGGCCCCGCAGCAGCGGGGGGAGTGCGGGCGCGGGCCCGGCTGTAGCCCCGCTCCAGCGGTCTCGGCTCCTCCGGGGGGTCGGAGAGGAGACGGGGACGTGTGTGGGGCGCTCCCACGAGGGAGAGGGCTCCGCGCCGTGGGGCCGGGCCGAGCCGTGGGCAAGGCTAAGCTGCAGCCGGGCTCCGGGCGGGGGCATGGCGGGGCTGCCCGTGCGGGGAGGGGGAGCTGCGGCCCCGCGCCCCTCACCCGGTCCTGTCCCCGCAGAGCACGAGAAGGCGGCGGTGATCGAGAACGGCGAGATCCGCCTCAACGGCAAAGGCAAGAAGATCCGCAAGCCCCGCACCATCTACTCCAGCCTGCAGCTCCAGGCGCTCAACCAGCGCTTCCAGCAGACGCAGTACCTGGCCCTGCCCGAGCGAGCCGAGCTGGCCGCGCAGCTGGGCCTCACGCAGACCCAGGTAGGCCCGGGCCCGGGATCCAGGGGCAGCAAGGCGCGGGGGCCCGGCCTGCCCCCCACGAGTCCGGGTTCACTCCGCCTTTGCGCAGAGCGGGGCTTGCCCTTGGCCCGGCTCCCCTGCAGGGAATCCCGGGGCGGCCTGGGCGTTCCCCAGCCCTGCTCTCGGTGTAAACGGAGCGAATTCGGATTCACACCGGAGTGCGGCCTCACTCGGTCCCTCCCGTGCGGCTCCACCTGCTTCCCCTGCTTCACCCCCCAGCGCCAATTCAGATTCACTCCGCAGCCAGCTGGCTCGCAACCCAAGCCAAAGGGTCCGCGTGCCTTTCCTGCTTGTCTTGCCCCACAGCTGGCCGCTACACCGGGTCAGCTCCGGAGTGAATTCGGATTCCCCGCAATTTTTACAGGCGATCGCTCACATTTTACAGCTGAACGGGGCTGAAAGTGTAGACCCACCCCCAGAGGATGCGGGTGGGGATGTGGGGCGGGGGGCTCTTCGCTGGCTGGGAGTGACTCCCATCCTCCCCGGCATCCAGCCTCAGCTTTCCTCCGCCCCAGGCGTTTTGATCCGGGCCGGGGACTTCGCCACGCGTTCAGGCTGGGGTCGAGGCCGCGGAGCCCGGGCTAGGGGCAGTCCCGGGCCGGGGGTGGCAGCCGGAGCGAGGGGGGGGGGAGGGTGCCCCTCAGCTTCGTGGCCGATCCCTGGGCACAGTGGGGGAGCCAATGCAGCCCTGCCCCCCACCCCCGGGACCCTCTCCCCCTGACCCCGCTGTGCTGTGCCCCCCCCAGGTGAAGATCTGGTTCCAGAACAAGCGCTCCAAGTACAAGAAGATCATGAAGCAGGGCTCCAGCGTGCAGGAGGGCGAGCACATGCACGGCTCCTCGTTGTCCCCCTGCTCCCCCGGCCTGCCCCCGCTCTGGGACGTCTCCATGGCGGGCAAAGGCGGCCCCCCGCTCCCGCCCGGCGGCTACATCAACAGCTTCGGCCCGTGGTACCAGCCGCACCCGCAGGACGCGCTGCCCAGGCCGCCCATGATGTGACAGCCCCGGCCGCGCCGCACGGACCCGAGCCGCGGAGCCGCCGGCCCTGACGGCAGCGGGCAGGGAGAGGAGGGACGCTCCCCTGGCCGGGCCCCCTGGACCTCCCTAGGCGCCGGGACCGAGAAGGAAGGGGGCACCCCCGCGCCGGAGGGAGCCGCGGCTTCGCCTCCCATCCCCGCCGGGCATGGAAGGACCAGGGGGCTGGATCCCCAGCTGGTGGACGGCCCAGGGAGCCAGGACCGCTTACACCTGCCAGAGGGGTGTAAGGACACCCCCGCCACACACACAAGATACAAAGAGCACAGACACACAGATGCGGAGACACACACACACACGCAGATGTTCACACACACGGAGGCACTAAAGGCACAGACACACACCCATGCGAAGACAGGCAGGCAGGTGGACAGACACGAGGCAGACAGTGGTTCGCAGCTGGGCAAAGGGTGCGGCGGTGCCAGCCCGCGGGGCGGGGCGGACACGAGCAGCCCGAGGGTCTCCAGCAGTAGCCCCCGAGTCAAAGCCGCTGGGCGCTGCGGCCCTTGCGGAGCTCCTGGTGCGGGGAGCGTCGCTCTCCCGGGTCCCTGCTGTCACCAACCGAGTGACAGCCCCGACCTGGCAGCTCCGAGGGTGCCCGGGGTGCCTGGAGGCCGCCCAGCCGGAGTCGCTGCTCCGAGGCTTTGCTTTTTGTTTTTTCTAGGAGCTCTCTGCGATATTACACCCCCCCCCCCCACCCCGTGCAGGGAGCTCCTCCGCGAGCCCCGCGCCGCCCTGTAGCTGGGGGCCCCCACGGGCGCGGCTCTGTCCCGTGGCTCCAGCCCCGCTCCGTGCAGGTGGGTCCCGCTTCCCCCGCACCCATCGCGGCTGTGCCTGTGCGTGTGCGCGCGCGTGTGCATATGCGTGTGTTTGTGTGTGTGCGCACGCGCGTGTCTGTACTGGGGTGTGCATATATGTGTGCGCGCGCGTGTGTCTGTGCACGTGTATATGTGTCTGCCCTGGTGTGTGTGTGTATGTGTGTGTATGTGTGTCTGTACATCCGCGTGCGTGTACCTGTACTGGGGTGTGCGTATATGTGTGTGATTGTGGATCTGTACATGCATGTGTGTGCGTCTGTATGGGTGGGTGTGTGTATGGCTATACTGGGGTGTGCGTATGTCTGTGTATCTGCGTGTGCACGTGTCTTTGGGCCTACTGGCGTGTGCGTGCGTGTGTGGCTGTAGTGGGGTGTGCGTCTGTGTGTCTGCATGTGTGCGTGTGCACGGGTGTGCGCGCCTGTTTTGGGGTGTGCGCGAATGTGTGTGCGTGCGTGTGTGTTTATGCGTGTGAAGTGCTTTGATACCGGGATTATGTTTACAGGGAGTGATCTGAAAGAGCACGAGGAATGTATCCCCCCCGGTCGTTTTGAAGGCATGTTTCCCTCCCCCACGGAAAGGCAGAGGGCGGCTCCTTCCCGCCGCCAAGCCCCGGGCATTTCTTTCGGGGAGAACTGGCGATCAGCCTGACCCCCCCCCCCCGCCCCAGGCACGGACCCCCCGGGCTCCCCTCGCCAGGCCGCGGCTGCCCCTGCCCCTGCCAGCCTTATTTATGAAGAGCGCCGCTCCGCCCGGCCGGGGGTACAGCCGTACAGTGCACAGCCTCCCTTCCCTCTTCTTTTTTACGCGTCTTTTATACCAGACCCGCTCCGATGCCGCTTGTGTTCTCGTGAAGGAAGATCGCACCCCCTAGGAGGTGCCAGGCGGCGGGGGTCCTCTACGCGGGGCTGCAAAATAAGTGTCTCAATTTTTGTTTAACCAAAAGGAGCATTGCACGGAGCCCGGCCCGGCGCCGCGCGTGGAGCTAAGGGCTGCGGTTTGGGGTTGGGGTTTTTTTTAGTATCATCATTAAAAAGCAAACAACGAGTGGTTTCCAATCAGCGGCTGCAGCGTCTTGCTTCTTGCGCCGAGCCGGGCGCGATCCCACGATGGCTCCGCACGTGCGGGCCGGGCCGCGCCACGCCGCTCCGCGCCCGCGATCGGCCCCCTCCCTCCGCGCCCCTCCCCGCAGCTCTGGTGCGCGGGGCAACCTGCAGCGGGCTCCGGCCCCTGCCGGGGGGTCGTTCCCAGGGAAAACAATGGGAGCAAATTGCATTTGCATTTCGTGCAATTAGAAGCGGCTCTAATGGGCTGATTAGGGAGATCGCCAGCTGGGGGTGACGGTGGCAGGTAAAGCCCGGGAAGACTCCCCGCTCCCGCCCCCAGTGAAGCGGGGGGTCCCCCCTGCAAAGCGAAATAACACGGTGGAGGGGCGTGTGTCCGCGCAGCCCGGAGCAGCCCAGTCCGCGCCGTGAGGGGTGCAGGTGCGCCGGAGGATTTCAGGGACGGCAGCAAGTGGGAGTCTGGCTCTCCTCGGGGTACGTGGGCGGCAATCCGGAGTGGCTCCGGATCCACCCCACCCCCTCCACCGTCCTGGCAAGGCTTGGCCCCGGGAGAGGGTCTTGCGGGGAGTGAGGTGAGGGGGCACAGGGCCCGGGCAGGTGAGATCCGCCTGCCCGGCCCCTGGCCGCACCGCGGGGGCCCACGCGCTCCCGGCCCGCCCTTCCCCGCAGCCCAGCCGGGGCACCCCCGGGGGAGGGGCGGGGGCCGCCAGCTGTCCCTGATCCGGGGTCCCGCTCCCTTCACAATGCAGGGGCCTCTCCGCAGCGGCTCTGCTGTGTAATTAGCTCCCATTAAACCTCGCCCTGGTTGTTACCCCCTCCCCACCCACCCCGCCCCGATCAGCCTCCCCGAATAGCCCGGGCTCCGCTCCGCACCCTTTCCGTTCCCCGCGTGTCATCGCGCCCGGCTCCGGCTCCCCCGGGGCCCGCACATCGGGGCCGCCAGCTGGGCCTGCCCGTTTGTCCGCCGCTGCTTCGGTTTAAGTCCCCCTGCCCGTCCTGCGCAGTCCGCGCTCTCGCCCTGGGCAGTTTCACCCCGGGCAGTTTCACGCCGCCCCCCCGGGCAGGGGCAGGCCCCCCGGCTCGTTGCTTTCCCGCCGGACGGCTGCGTGCGGTGCAGCAGAGCCGCCTGCCAGGCGGCCGGGCCCGGCTCTCCTCGGAGCGAGCCGGGCGGCCCCGCGGGGCGCTCGGCGGTGCCTCCGCAGCGCGGCCGAGACGCCCCGGCGGCCGCGCAGCCCCTGCAAGCGGCGTCGCGGCGACCCCCGGCGACACGCCCGGCTCTACCGCCGCGGGCCGCGCCTGGCGCCGGAGCCTCCCGGCGGCTGCCCTCGGACCCGGCCGCGGCGCGGCCCGCGCAGCCGGTCTGCGCTTCGGCGAGGAGCGATGCGGGCCGGACTGCCCGTGCTGGGGTCGGCAGGGACCCCCTCGGCAGACTGATGCGGGCTGGGGCGCACATGGACACCAGTTCCTAGGAGCGGGGCACTGGCAGGGCAGGGGGCCTCCGCCGGGAAACTGCCCAGGGGGCTCCGGGCCGGGCGGCCGGCAGAGATGGCGCGGGGCGGCGGGAGGGACGAGCAAAAACTAAAACTAAAAAAAAAATATCCCGGCCGCGTTGCTGGTGCCCCCGCTGCCGGGGGACAGGCTGGAGGCAGCACCTGTTGAGTGACAGGGGAGCAGCGGGGGAGGATCCACCCCTGCGCCGCTCTTTATTTGCATCCCGCCGCCTGCGCGAGGAGCGGGCCGGGCCCGGGGCCACGCGAGCTCCCCGGGGCCTGGGGGCAGCGAGATCCACGGCGACCAAAGGAGCCCGGGAGCGGGCAGGGCCCGGCCCCAGCCCGGGGAGCAAGACTCTTTGCTTCTGCCGGTCTGGGGGCCGCGGGGCCGCCCCCCCGCGCAGCTGCACAAGCAAACCTCGCTGCTATTTTAAGCCCCGCGAATGCCCCTCAGAGACGGAGCAGCAATTATAGCAATTTGGGACCCGGGCTGCTGAAGAAAGGCTCCCCCCCACCCCCCCGCATGCTTCAATGGGGGTAATTACAAGCAATTTGCAGCCGTTGAAAGCGTCTCGGTTAATAAGGGGGGGGGCGGGGTTGGCATCCGCACCGAGGGGCAGATGCTGCCCCGGCGGGATCCGCGCTGGGAGCCGGCTCGGGAAATTGCTTGCAGGTGGGGGGCGGGGGAGCCCTATGGGGAGGGTCGCGATGGCGGGTGGGGGGGAGACCCCGATCCTGCCTCGGCCGCTCGCCCCCCCCCTCCCGCGGGCGTCTCCCGGGCCGCACGCGGGGAGTGGGCACGGGGCATCAGGCCCGGGGGACCTGGAAACAGATGGGCCTGCGAGCCCCCTGCCCCCGAGCTCCCGGTCTGATCCGATCCGCTGGGACCCCAGCGATCACCCCCCCATCCCCAAAGTGCAGAGGAAACAGCAGCCCCCCTGCTCCAGCCATGGCCCGCACCTCCAGGTGCACCTGGCCCAGCTGGCAGACATAATGTTTAAGGCTCAGAGCCCCTGCCTCCCCCACCCTCGCGTGGTGCAGTGCTGGGAGCCCTTCCTCCACCTCGATCAGCCTGGCCCCTCACTGTCACTGGGGGAGGAGGGAGGGGAGGGACACGCTTTTGCCTTTGTCAAGTCCCTGTCACCAGGCCCTCCTGAGCAGACGCAGATCTGCATGCCTTTTCACTTTAATGCCCAAGGGAGCAGCTGGCAACCCAGTGCTTCCCAGTTTGGGCTCTCCTGACCCTTGGCAAGGCAGGATTATACACCCAGGATGGGTAGGGATGGGGGTGTAGATCTTTGCATCTGCTTAAAAAAAAAAAGGGAAAGGAAAAAAGGAAAGGATGGGGTGGTGAGGGAGGGGGGGAGCCTGGCTGGCAGTGTCAGGCAATCAAAGGGTTAACCCGGCTGCAGGTGGTCTCACCTGTCAAGGGTTGTGTCAGGCAATCAAGGGGTTAAATCCAGGGGTGGAAGCAGGAGCTCGGTCAAGGTTGTGGCAGGGGATCCAAGGGGGACCTGGGCTGCAAGGGCTCTAGGCTGGCAAGGGTTAAGGTGCCCCCAGCCTAGAGGGGATCCAAGGGGGACCTGGGCTGCGAGGGCTCCAGGCTGGCAAGGGTTAAGGTGCCCCCAGCCTAGAGGGGATCCAAGGGGGACCTGGGCTGTGAGGGCTCCAGGCTGGCAAGGGTTAAGGTGCCCCCAGCCTGGAGGGGCTCAGTGGCAGGTTTTGGCAGGGTCACTGGGCTGGCAAGGGGGAGGCAGGGCTGTTAGGGGCTAGGCCTCACCCACGAAACTGCAGGTGCAGGACAGCAGCAGCCCGGGTGCAGCACCCCAGCAGGTAGGGGGTGGTGGTGAGCTCTATTCACAACTTTGGGGGGCAGCACTCAAACTCATGGTGCTCAGCAACTTTAACACCTGCTAACAGGACCCCTCCCCTTCCCCCCCAACTTCCTGCCAGCAGGAAAGGGGGGGGTAGTGCTCTCCTCCCCCCTCAAAGGTTCAGTCCGAACCCACTTGGCTGCAGGGGCCCCCCAGACTCCTTTCAGCTCTGGTGGCTACTTAACTGCTATTGCAAGGGGAGCCCCTGGGCAGTAAGGCAAGGGCAGAGTTAGCAGTGCTGTAAGGCAAGGCCATGCTCCAGCATCATTTTCCTTCAGTCCAGCTATAAAGGGGCGCCTTATCCAAGAAAGGCTTGGTGAAGATGCCAGCTCTACAGGGACAGCATGGGATCTCCCTGGACCCTCCTTGTTGGCTTGCCCCATGCTTGCAGACCCCACAAGTCGCCTTTGCTTCTGCCAGGGTTTACCCCTTCCTTAGGATTACCCAGGGGTTTTCTTCCTGGCCACTCCACTCATCTGTGCCAGTTTAGAAACTTGCTTGGAAGCAGCTTCTTCTCCTAATGCGGACAGCATAAGTTGGAAAGTCAGGTCCAAAATACGGAAGGGATCAGTGACTCCTTCCAGTGGTGGGAACTACCTGAGCAAAGTTCATTTGTGCGTATTATGATGGAAATACCTACTCATTTTCCTCAGATCCCTTTGGAAATACACATCTCTTTGGTCAGATGTCTCAAGATACATTGGGCATTGGTACATAGCATTGGTAATACTAAGACAATATTCAGTGAGTCTGAAAATGTTATGGTTAACGTAATTTTATTCACAGTAATATTTAAACTGGACTGAGGGGAGGAATCACAGAATCATAGAAAAGCAGAGCTGGCAGGAAGGATCCTCAGGAGGTCACTTACTGAAGAGTACAAAACTGATACTAACTGGATCATTGTACTCAACAAATAGCCAACAATGGGTAATTGGTAGCAGGTGTTAAGTGGGGATCCCTAGGGATCTATCTTGGGTTCAGAACTGGTCGACATCTTTATTAATTATTTGGACAATGGGACTGAGTGTACATTTAGCAGATCTGCTGATGACACCAGGTTGGGAGGAGTTGCCTACATCCTGGAGGGCAGGGCTAGGATCCAGAATGGACAGACCACATGAAATTCAACAAAGATAAGTATAAAGTCCCGCACTTGGGACAGAATAATGCATGCACAAATACAGACTGGGGAATGATGGCTAAACTGCAGTAAGTACTACAGTGAAGGACCTGGGAATTACAGTGGACCATAAACTGACTAGGAGCCTAAGCGGGGAACTGGTAACAGTTTTTCAATACCTGAAGGGCAGTTATCAAAAGGATGGAGATGGGCTTTTCACTGTAGTTGGAGGAGAGGGGACTAGGAGCAATGGCCTCAATCTGCAGCAGAAAAGGATATTTATGTTGGAGATTTGGAAGACTTTTCTGACTATGAGGCTGGTTGGTCAAGCATTAGAACAGACTACCTAGAGAGGTTGTGGAATCCCCATTCCAGGACATTTTCAACATGGTTGGCTGGGATGGTTTTCTCAGGGATGATCCTGCCTTGAGCAGGGTGCTGGACTAGATGCTTTAGTGAGGTTCCTTCCAGCCCTAGTTTCCCATGATCCTACTCTGAACCACTGTCTAAACCATCCTAGGCAAGTGTTTGTCCCACCTTTTTGAACATTTCCAGGGATGGAAATTCCACAGCCTCTACAGAGGATTTGTCCCAGGACTAAACCACTCTGAGGGAGAATGTCCTTCCTCTTAACCAATCTGAATCTCCCACGTTGCAGTTTAACACTGTTCCTTCTTGCCCTGTCTTCTGCTGGCCAGTTGCCCTGGTTTCCTGATAAAATGAAAAGCCAAAGTGAACTCACTCTCTTTAGAAGCAGGCAGAGGTGCCATGCTCCCTGTCTTCCACTCCCCACACCCCTTTGCCTTGCCATGTGATATACTGACTATTCTGTGGTGTTGTTGGGGCTGCAGCAGGAAGGAGACCCACTCAATTAACTAACTTACTATCCCACTGGCTGGTGGAAATGAGTTTCCTGGCTAGGCAGGGGGAGAGAAGTGTTTACCCATCCCCATCTTGGGATTTACTGGCGGTGAAATCCCCAGGGTTCCTCTTTAACACAACCATTAAAAATCAACTTCAAAAGCAAAACTGGATTTTTACTGTGCACAGGGAATCAAACCCCTGCGTTTTCCTCCTCTAGGTTCCTTTTAAACATCTTATGTTGTCCTGACTTTGGAGCTGTTTGATGGGAAAAAGGGGGGTGGTTTTCTCTCTGTTTCGATGTATGTTGTAACTCCAGGCAACATGGGAGTCACCCCCTGCTCTGTTTGTCTGCTTCAGTGCCAGTCTGGCTACCTCCAGACAAGCCCAAATGGACTGTGTCCAAGTCTAAGGGTCATCCCCAGCCTATGTCGCCCCTCAGGCTGTCATGTCCATAGCCAACAGCACTTGGAGAGGGAGAGGGGAGTAGTGCTGTCAGAAGAGCATTCATTGCTATTGACTCTGCTTCCCTCTCCGATGGCATAGAATCTGGCTCATAGAGTCTCCCAGTCCCGTATGCAGGGATGGGACTCACACTTACAGAGAGAGAGGGAACAGGTGGTGGCAAGGTCTTCTGCTGGGGTCACTTGCTGCTAGAATAGGACTGTCAAACTCATCAGGCCCCACAAGCCAGAGGAATAGTACAGGGCCAAGCCACAGGCTTGATGAATGGTGTGGGAATGGTCCATGGGCTGGACTGGGTCTGCCAACTGGCCCTAAGTGCTGCATCCAGCATGCGAGGCTGGACTGATATGAGTACCACATGTAGTGTATGTCCCAGACCAGTCCTGCATGTCATGTGCGGTGCACAGGGCAGATCCAGCATCTACTGCATGCGGCACTGGGCTAGATGACAGGACTCCTGGGAACCACATCCAGCCTAGGGGCCTTAGACACCCCTGTGCGAGGAGGACGTGTGTGCAGTGCCAGTACAATCCACCAGGTGTAGAGGCAGCTCTGCTCTGTACTGGACTGCAGCCAAAGGATTACCAAGCCAGGATAAAGCACCTTGACACCAGTATAACAAGAAGTGCACCAATAGGAGGCTGTGCTGGTTTAATTAGACCTGTACAGTTAGAGTAGTCACTTAGGCTGATTGATAGTAATAATGATCATACATTATAACGGGTGCAGGGATAGTAATGAAATAATTATAGTAACATACACATATTTAAATGTGATTGAAATTTTAAGTTTAAAATTTTTTTAAAAAGGATTAATAACTGAAAACCAGTCACAAACGGGTTTTCTGCATCTGCCTTTCCGTCCCTAGCCGCAGTCATGCTTCTGCATGGACTGAAGAGCCTCTTGATCATTTCATTGCCAAATGTCTGGATTAGGATACTAATCAGTATGGTAGTGTGCATTTGGAGGCACTTTAAGGCCATTTTTTCAGAGGAACTTTGTTTGCACTTGTGGTCAGATTTTCAGAAGAGCTCTGTAGACCTTGAACACTGACATCTTTCAAAGATCCAGGGGTAGAGACTGAGCCCCTGAAATCTTGGGGCCCTGTGTGTGATTGGTGTCACTCCTTCCTTGGTATACAGTCTTGGCAAGTGAAGACCAGATCCAGCCAACACAGAGCATTTTTTTCCTGGAAGTGAAGTTACTCACAGGTCCCAATGTTTGCAAAATCTCTGGGCCTTTCACAAAAGCAGAAGAGGCAAGACAAATGCTAGTTTTATCATAGGGAAATATAATTTTATAAGGACAGACAATAGAGAGAGAGTGCTGATCCTGAAATGACATTTAACTCACATTTTAAAAACCTTTTTCAAGAGGTGGAGAAGAAAGGATGGCAAACAAATCTTTTCCAGTTTGTATTCTGTCTCTTATTTTTATAATCAAAAACCACCTGCAACTTGAAATCAGATTCTTTTGTAAGAAAAATAAAGAAGAAAAAGTGTGTCTTCAGCAGATAGGGATCTGTTGATAGATGTGTGTTGCTGATACACTTCCTCTGACACAAAAGCACATCTGATTATGACATGGGATATAATTTAAATTGTCAGCTATGACTCTAAACTTTTAAGTTGTTTTACCCACAAAAGCTCTGCTATTGCCAAGTTGTGTGTGCAGGACTCAACTTTCTGCCTTCAGTAGGAAAAAAGGGCAACCAGACAGGTTACACCAGAGTTTAAATCTTTGCTGGATCTGATTCCTGGAAGAAGTTTCACTCCTCATTCCTACTAAGAATTTGTACCAGAGAAGAGGCCAAATTCTGCTTTTTTTACACTGAAAGTATATCCAGAATATCTGTACTGGGTTCATTGCAGTTACTTCCAATTTACACTGGTGGAAATGACAATTCACTCTATAGTCTGTCATAGAAGTACAGAGAAGTAGGGCTGGAAGGGACTTCCATAGGTCATCTAGTCCAACCCCCTGCCTGAAGGAGGATCAGTTATAGCCGTATTGGTCTAGAGGGAAAAGTAATCAGGACTCATAATAGAGATGATATCTTTTATTAGACCAACAAGATTTTTGCAAAAAAGTTACATTCTTTAATTGCAAGCTCTCAGGCACAAACACTCTTTATCAGGCATTGGAGAAAAGATTGTAAAAGTTCTCCTGCGTAGAAATGAAAGTTCATATTCCATAGGATTTCACAGATTTCATAGGATTTTACAATGAATGAAGGAGGATCATTCATGCCTATCCAAACCATCCTATACAAACCCATTGTCTAACCTCTTAACAAAACTACACAGTCAACCCTGATACAAGACTTAACCCCTTTACCTGCCATAGACAAAGCAGGGGGTTCTCAGCAGTCTATGTCCTGCTGTGGTAAAGGTTGCTAATATACACTCCAGGGATCCCAAGAAGAGGGCTATACCCCACACTACAGAGGAAGGCAATCCCCCCACAGTCGTGTTACATCTAGGGTCTGTAACTCTTAGAGCGGCCTTTTACTGATGTGCAGAGGACTTCTGAGAGAGTTACTGGGACTCCCAGTGCTGCCAGCTCTCACAAAGTTCAGCCCAGATTTTGGGGTCACAGGATTAGATAAACACTGGATCTTTCATTTTAAAATAAAACACAGATTTCTAGCCCTTTTTGTTAAGGAGAAAGGCTTGGAAATATCATTTGAGGCTTAAAATCCAGAAAGCAAAGAAAGAAGCCCGCACACTACAATTTATCTTTGAAATCTCACAGTTTTTAAACTAATCTCATTATTCCAGGGGCAGGAGCTGGCTCCTTGTTTTGAATGCCTGGGTTTGGCAGTCCTGGACCTCAGTAATGTGTAGGCCTCTGGCCAACTCCCAGCACAAGGGCGAATTTTGCCTTCACGCTGTAAAATGTAGTCTGCTCGTTTTCCTCTTTGATCTCTGTTCTTCAAGAACATGACAAGAGTGAGCAGAGCAGAGGGACAAGGCCCGGTAACTATCTGTTTTGACTTCAGTGATGGATCTGGTGCCAAGGACCCGGAGCTAGGAGCCCAGCTGCAGGTCCCATCTTGCAAAGAGGGGAAGAACGTATTTCTCTGCGGAGCCCAGATTCTGCATCGCTGGAAGCGGAGGGGATGAGAATCTGGAATGCTGGGTTGTCTTTAAGTAAAGCGTTCTCCCTCTAAGCCCTGCAAGGCCTGGTGCTTTTGCACGGTTTCTTCAGTAGCTTCTGTGTACTCAGATACACAGCCAGCTGGTTTCATCTGCAAGATGGGCTCAGACTGAAAGATTCCAGTTTCAAACCCGTGGGCAGGGGTGGATCCTGAGGGAGCACAGTGGTGCAGTCACACCCTCCTTGCAGGCCATGCCCTGTGAGCAGTGGCCAAGGACATTTTTAAGTCCCCAAAGCAGGTAAGAATCTCCCTCCCTTCTCCTTGATGCTGCTGGCACCAACCCTTCCCTCCCATTCTCCTCTCCCACCCCCCATCACCGCTGCCCATTGGCTAACCCAAGGGCTAGGGGAGTTCCCTCTGGGCTGTGTAGATAGTTGGGCTCAGCTGAGGACAGCAGTAGCAGTGGTGGCAGCAGACTGGTCCCCTCTCCCTGCCTGGTGTATCCAGGTGCTCCCTGGCAGTCAAGGAGCAGGCTTAAGGAGGGGGAACCTATCAACCCCCACCACCACAGCTTTGCCCAGCTCCCTGTGCACCCCAGCTGGAGCAGGGCAGGAGCTGTTCTGGAGCTCCCCTTAGCCCTGGATCAGCCAGGGTACCAGTGGAGGTTGGGGGAGAAGATACTGCTGAACCCAAGGAGAAAAGAGGTGCTGCCAAAAGCAGGACCCTATTGGTGATGGAGGCCCTGCATACCGTTGCAATACAAAGGAGAACAATAATGAACAAATCGCTTTCCCCACTGTCCATCTCTATATGTTGCCTCTTGTCTGCCTTAGGCTGGAAGCCCTCTGAGGCAGTGGCCTGCTCTCTGTTCTGGCCTTGTGCCGTTTGTAACTAGGGAGCTCAGGCAATGCCCTATACAAGTACATAATAACCATGATGATAGCATCCTTGTGGGGCATTAGATTTATGCTCTGCACAAAGCAGCTTCTCTGTGGTGAGAGCCTTTGCCTAAAGGGCAGGGCTACTCTGGGGAGTAGTTTCCAAAGGGAAACTACGCCATGAGCTGTTCCTTACAGGACACTAGGCTGGAGAGTGTACTATGTAAGGAACATCTGCAGCAGCCAGAGACCAGAGAGAAAGTGACAGCTCTGGAGAGGGGGCGGCGAGGGAAAGATCCTGATACTTCCCTCAGGGGTTTAGCGAACATTGTCTCAGCTTTTCCCTGCAGCATTGTTTTGAAATTCATTTTCCTTATGTCTGTGGTCCCCCACCCCTGGGATGTGGGTTTTCAGCTCTCCCTAGACTGTAACTAGTGGCATGTGCTGCTTAGATCCCATTTTCCCCCGCAAGCTAATTGCATCATTCTCATGGAATAGGTTGACTTCAGGAGACCACTTGCCCAGCTCTGGCTTTTGACATGTGACAAGAGACCCCAAATGGCGTCTCTGGTAGAGGATTTCTGTGTTTGGGCTGAAAAACTGGAACCAGATGAAGGCTGTCTCTCTCACCCCTGTTTTTGGCCATCACCCCCAATGCTCAATTGCAAGAGATTTATGAGACTCTTGAAATCATAGAAATGAATGTATAACGTGGTTGATTTCCTGCAACCATTTTTTTCCCCCTGGCTCTCCTCCCTTGTGCTGGCTGTGTTTGCATTTATCACAGGCTGTTTTTGCTGGAAGACAATAGGCCCAGAGAGTTGACCTTGTCTCCACCTCTGTAGCATCTGGAAGCCTTGCAAACAGAAATGAATTTGTCTTCTAACCCTCCCCCCCCCCCCGGGTAAGACTGGAAGAGTCTATTTTATTGACATTAGGTGTATAAATACAGTGGCATCACTGGCCAGTACTGCAGAGGGGCACACAGCAGGGTAGCTACTGGAGGTTGGCTGCCACTGGGGAAGATGTCACCCTTTTTTGCTGCCATGCTGCAGGTTGAGTGGCCATTTCAACTCTGTTTTTTGCAGCAAAATAATGAGGTGAGATCTCTCACAGCTGCTTCTGCACCATGTGACCCTTACTGCTGCTCTGTCTCCCAATCCCTTGCTGCCAGAGCTGGAGGTGCTGCAGGGAAGGTGTTAGGTACATGGGAGGAGGGGGCAGGAAGGGGAGGTGTCCCTGAGCTCTATTCTGGTGCCCCCCACCTTAGTTAGCATGCAGGGCTTATTCACCCACACAGTGCTAAGCTACTGCTTAAATATCATCTAAGGCCCTTTGGCTAAGTGACTTGCCCAAGGTCACACTGGCATGTTGTGGCAGAAGGTACAATTGCAGTTTGGTCTTCAGGGTCCAAAGGCAGCATCCTAGCCACCAGCTCATCCTCCACCTAGTATCAGTTGTGATTCTGGTCATCAGGTGCTGCTAGGCTGAGCTTTTCCAACTCACCTTTGAGATTTAGATTCACTGCACTCATGGATTCTGATGGGAATGGTGTGTCTAGTCCCTGACACAGCTACAGAAACGCTCTGCCATGAAGCTGCAGCTTTGCTCAAAGTTGCTCACCCGGCGAGTGTTCCCTTGACACGTTTTTCCGATTTGTACAAACTGCTGTGGTTTCCAGTCTGTAACATTGTCATCGGCTCCGAACTCTGCAAGGGATTAAGTGCTAATTGTATTCCCAAAAGGCTTGGCTCCCCTGATGGGCTGTAATGCTCAGCAGGTTTCAAGCCATTAAAGATGGTGTGAGCCCCTTCATTGTGAATGTGAGTCATTCCAGTCCCAGAGAATAACTTCTCCTCCCTGCTTGGAGTTTTTTGGCCCAATCGGAGCATGGGGCTGCTGGGGAGCAGGCTGGAAAGGGTCCTCTATAATTCCCATGTGCCTGGTGGAGTTTTGCAGAAAGCTCAGGTCTTTACTGTGCCATGGATTGGCTTGCTCTGGAGGGCAGGTGACTCTTGGGACATTTTCCTCCAACTTTACAAAAATTGATCCATTCTTCTAGTGCAAATCTGAAAGGTTCCTAGCCTTGGGATCCTCTGCCTCTTGAAGCAAATCAAAGGCACTGGGAAAACTCTGGAGATTGCTTTATGGTGTTTCCAGCCATTGGTCCCCTTCTTGGACAAGGGTCTGTGGCTGCATGGATAGAAACTGACCTAGAACATTTTCAGAGCTCAAGAGTTCACTGGACCTTGACCCATAGAGTCACCATGATCCATCACTTGCCCCTTTCCATCCTGGGGGATTGGGATGTCTTAATGCAGCCATCCCCAACCTGTAGTTCTCAGACCTTGTTCACAGCCACAGGAATCTAGATATGAGGCTAGTGGAAGAGCAAAGTCTGATGCAGCCCATATGTGGGTGACTTTCGTAGTATTATTACTCATGGGCCATTCAAGGTGGTCATTCTTTTTCCAACTCCCCTGCTCTGAAGTGCACAAGCTAACAGTGATGGGAACAGCAACTTAGCCATAGACTGGAAAGCAGACCTCTTCTCTTCTGAGCACCAGGGGATCCATCCTGTTCTCTGGCAGGGTAAGTGGGGGTTCATACCCCCTCTTCAGTCCTATGTGTAGGCAAAGGGTGTAGTACTTGGTAGCCTTCCCTTGGAAGGATGCTGGGCAGTACTTGCCCAGCACGGATCTAGGCCCATGGCTAGTGGGAGGTTGAGTATTCCAGGGCCTCTGTTCTTATCTCTGATTACTTGTACCACCCTAGGCAACTTCTTCCCCACTACAAATGCACTGGGGTTAGGGCATCTTTCACACTATGGGGCTGTGTCTGGTTCCAGGCTGCTGATCAGAACCCCTCAAGGCATCAGCCAACATGGATTCCCACCTCTGTGCACCACCTCCTGAGCACCTGCTGGAGCATATAAGTTCTTGGCAGACTGGATGCTGGTAAGCAGTTGATTCCCTGAGATGGTTAGCAAACAGTTTCTGCCATAGATTGAGACACTGCACTCTTCTTGGAAAACACCAGAGAAGGCAGAAGCAGAGCAGCCCACACACCTGGCCCCCAGCAGTGTGATGCAAGCAGCTGGGCTTGGCATGATGCAGTTGCACAGGAAACATGGACTCTCCTAGCACAGCTGCTTCATGGCAAAACCTCAGCCCTGTGAGAGACTTCATGCCGCAACTCTGAGCTCACCAGAACCATTGCCATTCCACAGCCTTGGCTGGGCTCTTGAGTGCAGTACTCTTCTCCTTATTCACATGAGACATAATATGCTTATACAGGGCAGATGGGGATGGCAAATGTTTAACCAGAGGGACTTTGCTGGGTGACCCGGAGAGGCTGTATGGCCTATTGTTTAGGGCAAGTGTGTCAAAACATATGGATTACAGGTCAAAGCTGGCTTTCAGAGGTGGGTCGTCCATCCCACAGGGTTTCTTGCAGGATAGCCCATGGGGTCCGATTTCCTCCACTTTCTGGGAGCCTTGTGGGGCTGGCGCTGTCCCTCACACTATATGTGGTGCAATACTTGACACAACGGGGCACTGCTTGCTCTCCATGAGCCCCTCATCTGCTGCTAGAACGCAGATAGCAGGGTCACTACACGGGTCATCCAGAGACCCCGGCTTCAGGGAACTGGTATAAAAAAGGGTGGAGGCCCTTACTCCTGAGCAGCAGAACACAGTGCTGCTAGGCAGGTGTGCCCACATGGTGGACCTCCAGTCAGCAAGGGCAGGTGGGGCTCTAGGTGAAGGTTTATGGCAGGAGATAATTAATTTCTACTTTGCTGTCTGGGTTGGAGGAGCCGATGGGGAGGCATGGAATCCACAGCCCTGCCCCATTCCCCTATGAGTTACATATTTACAATTACAGCAAAGGGGCCAAGCCCTATTCTGTATACCATACCTGCAAGCTGGTGCTGTCAACGGCAGTCTGGGGTCTCAAGGGGATGACCTGAGCCCTGGGGTTAGAGATGTCCCTTATCCAGTGGCCACCCTGGCATGGGACCAGATGACCAGGAATACGACATCTGAAGTTAACTCATCTGCAACTCTACCAACTTTTTATACACCCTCACCCATTTACAATGCCTGTCGTCTTTCCTCAGCCAGACTGGGCGATCTCTGCGTGCAAGGATGGATGAATGCGGATCTTGTATCAGCTTCAGAAAGACACAAAGGCCTGTGTCAGGAGGACACTTGAACCTCCCTGAACACTCCATCTCTGACCTCGGGATTGCTCTTTACAGGCAGCAACATTTTAAAAGCCAGTTTGACTTGGAAACTGGGGATCAAGAAATCACCCACAGGCTGGACTGTGTTAACCATGATCTAAACAGGGACTATGGGTTCCTATCCCATTACCTGTATTAGCTTTTGTGACCAATTTATTCCTATGGCTTCTTTGCTTGTTTCTCCCAGCACTGTCCATTTTCCTGCCCCTCTCTCCCTCACTCTTCCTGTCCCTCACTCCTCTTTTCTCACCTTTTGTATTTAAACGCTCACTCTGCTTTATATGCTGCTCTATGCTCTCCTTTCACATAAGCTTATGGAGTGAACTGGAATTCCCAAAAGCTTGTGCTCGCTATATATCTTATTTAGTTAGTTTATAAGGTGCAAATCTACCTGCCTCCTGCCTGACTTCAGACTAACAAAGCTAACTACCTCTCTGCTCCCTTGCTTGAACCACTTGGCTCAAGTAAGGAGGGGACTTCCAGTGGAATGGATCCATCCCATGAGTCTCAGGCCAGTGGCCTCTTTTGTGGTAAGTGCCTGTCTTGGCTCTGGTCCAGAATAGCTGGAATGGAGGGTGCAGGCTGGGGCTGAGGTACATTACAGAGCTCAGGGTGTCCTGGGGGTTAGGGAACCTGCTGCATTGGCAAAGCTGGTGTAGGGAGCCCTGAGCTGGGATAGAAGGAAGCAATGCAAGCCAGACTTGAGGTACACTGTAAAGCAATGGTGGGGAGGCCAGGGTTAGAATTGGAGTGCCCTGCAAGGCAGGACTGTGGCTGAGAAAGCTTGTACAGGTCCTTTCTGTATGGTCCTGATTGGCCAGGGTCATTTTACAATTGCCAAGATTCGCCAGATGTTTTGGGACCATCACAGCCCCCAGGACAAGGTTAGATTCTAGCCAAGGGGCACTGGGAATGGCTGAACCACAGATGGTATTCAGGGTCCTGGCTGGACAGAGGTGTGAGTTGCCTAGGATTCCCCTCTTGGTCCAGGCAAATCAGGTGGCACAGGATTTTTCTCCAGCTCCTGTGCAGCTTCTGGGCTCCCCACTCAGAGCGGTTGGAGAGCTTGTCCTCCTAGCCAGGTTACTGCCCTACCTTCACAGCACAAATACCCTGTTCCTAGGCAGGATGGCAGGGTGTAAGGTTGCAGATGGAAGAACATTACACCGGTGGTGTTACTTGAGTAGCACAGCACCTGTCTATTCAGGCTCTTTCACTGCCCCTATGTCCAGGGTGTCCACATATTGTGGCATAAGGAGGGAGGATGGGGCAGAGGTGGAAGGCTGCTGAAATCCTGCTTGCTTACAGCTCCTCTCCAACGTGAGCAGGGCTCCTGCAGCTGCCTTCAGGTCTTTTGTAGCTGCCGTGATGCGCCCAGCATTTGCACACAATGGAGAGGCATGGGATTGCTTTTTTTGAGTTCCTGACATGCTTTTAACTCCAGGCAGTGCTGCCTGGGCGGCTTCCTCACTCAACCCTCCCGCCTCCCTTTCTCTTTCTCTCTCTCTCTCTTTTTTTGCTGGCAACCTCGCCCTAATAAAATGCAGTGTCTCCACTGTGTCTGCCTGCCTGCCGGCGTGTGGATCATATTTGCACGCAGCCCTCAAACCAA
Source organism: Crocodylus siamensis (assembly GCF_052110815.1). Lineage (NCBI taxonomy): Eukaryota > Metazoa > Chordata > Crocodylia > Crocodylidae > Crocodylus > Crocodylus siamensis. The sequence continues at coordinate 163,025,713 of NC_143398.1, forward strand.
ACTGCTCCAAAGAACCCAAGGGGTGGCTTCTTGGCTTAACCCCTTGCGGTCTGCACTTTCCAAGGCCAGGGCCAGCTTGGAGATTTTGGGAGAAAAAGCAGTATGGTGCCATTTGTGTTTGGCTTGGAAGGACAGAGGTACGAAGTGGTTGCGTCGTGGTCGTCCAGAGCTTTTTTCTCTCAGTGGATCTTATTTGGTTTGTATGTCCCAAGCGTAACTTGTCTCCTTACCCAGCCTCATTCTCTAGGTCTGCTCCTTGCAAAAATAAAAGGATGTAAAGGATAGGGAAACATAAAAGCAGGGAAGCAGAAATAGCTTCTTCAGTGTCCCATCAGAGCTCTGTCAGCTTCCAGGCTGCTCGGAGATTAATAGGTGTGGTCACTGGGGAAAGGAGCTCCTAAGAAGAATCAGTATGTGTTCCAAAAAGCTGGGAAAATCCCCCTTTTTATAGCTGCAGCACAGAGAACAATAGCCAGCCTAACTTAGCCATGGGTTGAGATGCGAAAGCTGAGGTAAGGGAGAAGATAGCATCAGTGGAAGCAGGTGGACAGATGGCAGAGTCTAAAGGAAAGATGGGCAGGAAAGCAGTACTACAATCCACTGGAAGGAAGAGTAGGGAAGATCAGTTTGGCTCCGGGTTGGCTGTGTGCTGTTGTGAGGCAGGCTCTGACTACCTGTGCTGTAGCATTTCCTGGGGTGCTGTGCAGGAGTGACCTCCAGGGTGTGTTGCCAGCCATAAGCAAGTGAAGGGTCACCCTACAACAGATGGAAGAGAAGTCTCTGTAGAAGCCACCCATATTGTCAGGTGAGATGCACGGGTCCCCAGCACAGCCAGTAGCTCCCTGGCCCCATAGCTTGACATTACGTGCACCACGTTCTGACTGGCTCCAGGAGAGGGAGGGTGATGGGTGCAGGTAACCATCAAACTCTCAGTTTTGCCAGTGCTGAAAGCATTTCCCAAGTGTGTGCAGAGCTGACTGAGGTGGGGGACGCAGCTGGTTGGTAGCCGGCGCAGTGAGTTGTGCCATTTGTCATTCATGCAGGGGGCATCAGGGCAGTAGGGGCATGCTTTATGGGGGGCAAAGCAGAGGGTTGGCTTGGTCAAAGCTGCTGGGGCTGGACAAAACAAACATGGATAACTAGGGGCTGCCGGGTGGATGAGGGGAAAGGCTGGTTCTGTTCCTAGTTCTGCTGCCGACCCACCATGTGACCCTTGGGCACATCACGTCACCTCCCTCACCCTGTACCACTTCCACCACACACTTGAACCAGTTTATAAGCACTTCCTCTCTTTCCTTCTAGGTGTCTGGGCTTTACCTGGCACCACAGGGCTCTGATCCTGGTGAGGGTGCTAGATGCTACTAACCCAGCCGGGCTGAGGAAGGGGGCATGCGATTGTGAAGATCGGGTAGGAGGTGGGCAGCCCACAGGCCCCCTTTTGCCCCCGACTCCTTGGTATCTCTTTGCATGCTTCATTCATGGAGCAAAGCCTGGTCTGGCTTTGAAGTTGCCTTCTCCCGAGAGCTGCCTCTATTCATCTCCCTCTGTGCTTGCATGGCATTCCCAGGATCCGTGCTTGATGCTCTGTGCACAGGTCTGCTTGGCTCTGGGGTGAGGAGCCCTTAGCCCCACAGCCCAAGGAGTCCTCAGGCACCCTAGCCATGAGTCACATCCCCAGCTCTTGGAGGAGGAGGAGGAGGAGGACAAACACAAGGCAGGGATGCCTGGAGACATTAGGTAGCTTGTTTATGTCGCGTCAGCCACGCTGACGTCAAGCCGCCTTCAGCTGGCAAGGCCTCAAAGGCCTTGCAATGTGGAGGGGCCCGATCCGGCTTGCAGGTGTGGGGAGAGCTCTCGCTGGCCTTGGCAGGAGCTGTGCTGGGCCAGCAGCGGGTCCATAACTCAAGTGAAGTGATGCGAGTGGAAACTGTGGGGCCAGAGGGATGTTGGCTGGAGCATGGGGAGGGCTCTGCATTCATTGCAATAAAAAATATGCCTTTAATAAACCACTGCTGGATTGCGCCCAGTACGTGAATTGCATGACAACCAGCTCACCATGAATATGCAGCCGTTCATCAGGAATATTCAGTGGCTCATTAGCATGCTGGCTTATAGCTGTGTTGCTGGCTAGCTAGTTTAATTTATACGCGATGTTGCTCTGTCTTTTTTCACTGGATGCTGGAAATTCACTGGTTTCTCTTCAGAGCAGCATGGCCTAGTGAATAGATCCCTAGCCTAGTTCATGGGAGACTTGGATTCAGTCCTCAGTTTTGCTACTGACCTCCTGGGTGACCCTGGGCATAACACTCTTCTGCTCTGTGCCTCAGTTTCTTCATCTGTACAATGGCGATGATAATGGTGACCACCTTAAAAATGACTTTGCTCCAAAGATCTCAGCAGGGGAGAGCTGGACATTGTCATCATTACTCCAAAGACTTCAAAGAACTTGGTTTCCATGCCTGTGTTTAACTCCCACTGAAGTCAAGTTGCCTCGACTACGGTTTGGTTCACTGCAGTCAGGTCATGGCTTCCTTCCACACTTACGTGGCTCAGCATCTCAGGGCAGCAAACCTGGGCATACCCATCTAGGAAGATGGGGCAGGCACTTTTCCTGCCCTGTGCCCCAACTCCACATGCACTAGGCTAAATTTCTGAGCTGCCATAGGGGGTTGCAGCATAATTTGGCTGCGTTTGTCTGGACACAGGATGAGAAGATCCCACATCACAGTGTGGAGAATATGCAACAGGGCAGGGCAGGGCAGGGCAGGTTTTTTGAGAGGCTGGGAGTTAAGAAAGCAAAATGCAGTCTGTGATGCCCTCTATGATGGTGTTCCTCAAGCTGTGGGTCACAACCTAAAAGTGGCTTACAAGAATATATAAAAGGGTTTAGAACAAACTTTAAAAATGGATTCTAGGAGAAAAATGTGGGAAACAGTGGCTTTTTCCTTGCAGGCTGGCAGGGGTCCAGCCTTCAAGGAGCTGCTTGAGGCCCCCCATACCTCCCCCTGCTCCACACACTGGTGGGGGGTGTGGGGGACAGTGGGTCAGGAATGAGGGGCACTGGATCTGGACTGGCCATTGATGTTTACAAATGGGTCCTGGTACAAAAAGGTTGAGAAAAATTGCTGTAGTAAGCTAATGTATTAGTCAGACCCAGCCATAACCTTTTCATCCATGCACGGAATTCACATACAAGTTAAAAGCTAACTGGAGAAAAGATTTAAACTCCTCTGAACCTGACTGGGATTCCAATACCTTTCTCAAGCCTCCATGCAAATGCAAGTGGTCTGGTCCTGGTAGATTAGAAAAGGCTGATGAACCCAGTTAGCGCCTGTGCATATTAGCAAATTGCCTCCATGTCACTGCTCTCAGGGAACCTGGCAAGGTGAGAAGGGTCAGGAAACAAGGAAAGCAGCACAGCCAACTTGCAAAGCACTCAGAGACCCAAACTGTCAAGAACTTTGGGTTAGAAGTCATGAGATGGGACAACAAATGCTTCAGGGGCTCTTATTATTCACCGTCTGGCTTTGGACTGGTTCAGGGGATCCCCTTTTCCATATAGCCACTAGAGCTGGAAATGTACTCTTTTGTTGCTGAAGGATACCTGTGATTGCTAGTCTTCCCAGGAATCCAACAGCTGTGGTTCAAAGAAACATAGTACAAGATCAATAATAAAATCACTGCATCTGACAACTCTGCAAAAGGCTCTAGCCTGGCCTTCATATAGCCTGAGTGGCCAGGGGTCCAGCCAACTGTGCATGGAGAAGAAGCTATCTTAAGAAACTGGTCCCAGGTGCTCTGGCCTGATGGTGTGAAATTGGATGGCTTCCAAGAACAAGCAACTGCTTTGGACTATTTAGGCCCTGACTCATGCAGCTCAGAGAGCTGATCTTGCAACTGACGGGTGTCTTTGGAAACATAGCATTCGCATCCAGCGGAGAGCCAGGTCCAGGCATTTGGATGCAGCCCCCTCGATTTCTGCTTGGCTCATCATGATAGACAGGAGGGTTACCTTCTTGGGGGCATTTTCTGTAATGTGAGTCTAGACGTTCCAGCATGATAACTCCGGGTAAATGTTATCCCTCTGTGAAGCTTACAGTGCAGCCCCTGGCTCCTGCAAACACACGCCATGCACATATGCAACTTCCAACACACCGCCTTACCTTCATCCACTGCTAAGTTAGACTCTAAGGTGCCACCCTGCCCTCCTTTTGCCTAAGCATTACCACTGGCGTCAAAAGGGACCATCCCAGCATGTGAAGTGATCCACACCACATGCCTGAGCCACTGGATCTAGGTCTGATGCTCCTGTTGAGGGAAGCAGCTGTTCCCACACCCCTGTTTAAGAGGCCAGGAGAAAGGCACCAGCAGCTTAAGTGACTTGCCTGGGTTCACAAACGGAGTCAGTCTTGGAGCTGGGGTTTGGAGTCCCCTAGCACCTTCATCCAACTCGTAGAGCCACAACTGGCTCTCCAGCTGTTGCTAAGCAGCTGTAGATTGTATCGATGACTTCCTTTCATGTGGCAGGATTTCTTCCTTGCATGACTGCAGCCATGTGCACGGCTGCTCTTAAGAAGTCACCGTTCTCCCATCACTCCCTGCTGGAACTTGCGGAGAAGGAGACGTGAAGAGAACAGGACAGATTCCAGCAGTTGGAAACACAGGCGCCTTCCCAGGCTTGGTTTGCTGGAGGCGGCTGCCTCCCAAAGAAACACAGGGAGTTTCTGCTGGGCCGGCAGCTCAAAAGAGCAGAGAGCTGGGCTTGCGGGGATGTAGCACCCACCAGTGGAGCCAGATTTGCTGGAGGGACCTTAATAAGGGCCAGATTTTCTGAAATGCTCAGCTCTTATTGCAGCACTTACAAGCCAGTTTCCCAGCAAACATGACAAGCTGTGTTGTGAAGGCTCTGGCAAGTCCATTCTGGCAGCCAAAGGGCACCCAGGGCATAGATAAGCTATCAAGGCCAGGATGGGCCATCATCTTTCAGGGGAGGAGAGAAAAGAGTGCCTTTTTGGCCAAGTACAACTGTGCACCGGTTCGCTGCCTCCTGCCTGGAGAGTCCAGGGCCCAGGCCTGATGCCTTCCACTGTCTTGCCTCTGCACCGTCATTTACGGCTGGGTGCTGCCAGCACAGTGGTAACCAGAGGTGCTGGGCTGAGGAGCAGCAGGGTCCTGTTCCCCAGACCTGACTCAGCCCAGGTGGAAGGAGACAGAGTTCCCTGTCTCAGCTTGTCTATGCTTAGTCAATCCTGGCCATCACCCTGTGACACCCCTGATGGATGCAGCAATCTGCCCCTGGGGCACCTCCCATGGGGTGGGGGGGTACTGCATGCTCTGTGATCATTCCCTCCTGAATGTCTGCTCCCATCTCGCTGATTTATCAGTTCATTCCAGCTGTGCCCCGGAGGGTTTGCCTTTGCTGTCTCTGGGGATAGGGAGTTGGAGGGGAGGAGGGGGAGATCAGCCCTTCTGCTCGTTGGGCACGTGCATATATTTCTAAGTTTAAGCACAAAGAATGTCTCACTGGCATTCCCCAGGCCAGCCACGACTGAGCTCACTGGCTTTAAAACCAGAAAGGGCTTTACTCCGACTTCCCACATAACACAGACCCCCAAATGCCTCCGAGTCACTCCTGCTCTAACCCCAGCACAGACTTCTGCTGACTCCAACAGCAGCTGGATCAGTCTCACAAATCCAGTCCCTTCCCACATAAAAGTGTATTAAAGCCGCAGTAGCAAGCTGGTTCAGAACTCATATACAGCCCTACTTCATCACAGACAATGAGAAATCTTTCTACATGCTGGAACCTTATTCCCCCACTCCCACCTCCTCTCCACCCCTTTCTTCTTTTTCATACCAACTTGGAAAAAAATGGGGTTGTGGACAGCCAGAAATTCTAAGTATTTTTATTAACATTTATATATAAAGTTTTGTCCACTAACAAAGCAGAAAGAAATTTAGAGTAAAGCCCTGAGCATACAGGGCTCTTCTTTATTTTTTATTTTACAGCCAGGTTAAAAAAAACCCCCAAAACCCCCACCTTATTTTGTTCAACTTTATACAAATGAACCTTATGTACATTTTTGTTCCCCTATCTGCCCTTATTTATATGAGGCGACATAAATAAGAACTCTGGGACTATACAACACATAAGAACACTTCTTAAAACTGCAGCTTTTTAAAAAAAATAGTATTCTTATTTTAAAAAATGTCCAAGAGATTTTTTTTTCAGTTTTTGGAGGGGTGTTGGGTTATTGATTTATTTAAAAATAGGCATTCTTTTTGCCGTTAGCTTAAACGACCTGTGTGGAGGGCACTGTTAGAAAACTGACAACTGTAGCAGTCTTACTTTTGGTTTAAAATAAGTTAAATCATTCCTGAAACACACTTTTAAATATTAAAATATATATATATTTTGCATTTTAAATAACCACTCTATTTTCCCCAGAGTCCTAACAAAGGGTCAGATTCTCAATGAGCAGAAATCAGAACCGCTTCCTTGGAATTCAGTGGGAATTTACCCTATTTGCAAATCCAACCAAGGAAGTCAAACTTCTGTTTTCTAACTCTGGTATAACCAAGGTCAGAATCTGGCCCTCTTTCAGTACGGGGATTTTGGTCCTGCAGCTTCCACCAGCTAATGATCAGACCAGGGAAACTGTAATTCCTCACTATAGACCAGGAGTAATCTGGCGTGATCCTGAATTAACACTTAAGTTCGTAAAATCAAGCTCTGAATCTGATCTCTCCCCAGTACTAGAAATTTCATCCTTTTAATCGTGCTCCCTTCAGTAAGGTTATTTAACGTTTATATACTATCCAGTTCTATACATTAGACATATCTAAAAATTGACTTTAGTTCTTTAGCATATATAGGGGTTTTTTTTTAAAGACTACAAAGTGTGGCACCTCTTATTACAAATTGTTTTCCCTCTTAGCTTAAACTGTGCTTTCATCTCCACTTTGACCCTTGCGTGGGTGGACTGATGGGAAGGAATATATATTTTTATATATATTTATATTTTTCTTTCTTTCTTTATCACATGGGTGAGTAGAAAACTCCTACCCCGCTGTGGAAGAAGACGAGTGGTTGCAAAGTCCTGCCAGCTCAGATGTTCCTCCAGAGTCCTCAAGGAGATACCCCACAAACAGCTCGCTTGGGAAGGTAAAAAAAACAGTCGTGTTGTTCTTGGAAGAGAGGCGTTGTGCAGAGTGCGTCTTGGCCTCCTTCCAGATGAAAGGCAAATCTCTGGCAGAAAGAGCAGGAGGCAAGAAGAACCTTCCCGTTCGGTGTCCTCTGCAAGGCATGGGGTGGCAGTGGGTGGGAAGGTGCTGTGTGGGGGGGACTCATGTAGAGATGGGGTGTGGCTAAAAGGGACTCCTCCATTCCTAATCTTTATCCCCTTCCCCAATCCCCTACCTCCCCTCCTCTCTCACTTTGCATCGTCCTGTCATTTTAACCCTTTGCAGTTCTGTTGGTCCTGAGATGGGGGCGGGGGGAGGGGGGTGTTTGTGTGTTGCTCTTGTCCTGGAAATGAACACGTTAAGAAACCCCCTCAAGTGTTCTGAGTGTCACTGTCCTTGTTTCCTTTCTTGCTCCACTAGTCGGAGGAGGCCGGAGGTTAGTACACCGCCCCTGGATTGGGAGGCGGCCCCGGAGAAGTATGATGCATAGTGCTGGTGGGCGGAAGCTGATGTTGTAAGTGAGGTCCGCTGAGGTTCTGTGGGTGGTACCAGGGGTTGTGCTCCTCCAGGTAGCTTGGGGAAGAGCTGTAGGGAAGCGGCTGGGGGAGCTGGCTTCTGCTGGAAGAGCCACTGTGAGAGTTATTGTCCCAGATGGCAGGAGAAGGCGGCGAATTGCATGCCATGGAGTCACTGTTGTTGGGACTGTGCTCCAAGGGGACCTCCCCATTCTTGTACAGCTTCTTGAACTTGGACCTCCGGTTCTGGAACCAGATTTTCACCTGGAAGAGGGGAGGAAGGAAGGGAAAGGTGACTCTTGCTGTCCCGCTGCAGCAGCAAAATGCAGAGGAAACCTGAGGACACGTGCAAGGACGGGGGAACAGAAACGCTACTATGTCAGCAGCTTTGCCTCTCCTCTTAGCTGGGCGGGGGAGGGCGTCAGGGAGGAGGCAGTTGTCACCAAAACAGGATGTTGCTTTGCGAGCTGATGACGAACTCCCTCAGACATTTATAAGTGTCCTTGTTGTTACAGTGTCACCTGGCTGGGAGGGCTGTGATTAAAATGGCTCCCAGGCAGGGTCACCAGGCCTTGATTTGGCTGACATCAGACAGATGCCATGGTGGGTGCCTACTCTAGTTAAGACAGGCTCCCAGGCTCTGAGCAAAGGATTTTGAATGTTTGAGGATGGTCATGCCATAGGACCTTTGCAGTACTCAGGACCCTTATCTCAGGGGTGCTCATCTTAAACAGGTGTGGTTCTTTTATGTATGGCATGCAACCCCTCCAAAAAAAGCATAGAGCCTCTAAATCCCCCTCATACAGACACGCACACTGGTATTGCCATATTTTCCCATGTGTAAGAACTGTCCTCCCCACCCACCCTGAAAAAGGAGGTCCAAAAAGCAGACCAAAATTCAGACTAAATTAAGTTAAGCACTTCTCCCCCACCACCAGCACCACTATGTTATCCTTTTGTATTTTTGAGAGGTATATGTGCGTCTTGTACACTGGAGAACATGGTAAACCGGACTGCAAACTAAGGCTACTGTTTTTAACCCCCAACCTCCCCGATCCCAAGAAGAACAATTTTTTTAAGGGCTTGAGACCCCATTGTGGCTCAGGGAAGGGGCTTCATGTGTCCCTCACTAAATCCTGTGATGAGGCTCCTTTTTGGAAGAGCCGAAATGTTATTCAGAAAGCAGAATCCCTAATGATACTGAGACTACAAAGGAACAGAAACATCTTTCCCCTCCAAACCCCTCCATCCCACTCCTGCCATGCTCAGGACTCTTCAGGGACCCTGTGCCCATGGCAGCTAATGCATAGCAATCACCACAAACTAGAGCTAAACACATTCGACTGAAGCCATCCTGCTGTCCTACTGCACAGAGCAGCTGCTTCAGGACGGGCAGCTCATGGCCTGAGACTCCATTTCGATGTAGGCCATGAAACTGCAGCCTGTGGAAGGCCTGCGGTTACAGGCCTGAAGGACCCGTCCCGGCTTGCCTCATGCATTCAAACGCCTCCGCTGTCCCCAGTGGACACCCAGCCCACAGTAGGGCGGGAGAACTGGGTCTTTCATTTGACTGCCACTTGTGACAGCAATGCCTCCCCACCTGGGAGGGCTCCAGGTGTGGAGAGAGGCATGAAAGGGTTACACCCATCTCAGCTCTCCAGGGAGAGGTGGGGAGCAGTAGCTTGGACTCCTTCCTAGTCATTAGCTTCCCTAGAGCAGCCTCATACACGCCTAGATACTGCGGCGTTCAGATCAAAATAAGTCTCCATTCCTCTACTCCCCCAAAACAGAGCAGGCTCTGTGGGGGATAGCCCTTTGTGGAGAGGGTTAGAAAAAAGTCACTTTTCTCTTTGCATGTGGCCGAGTGATTCTTACTTAGGAAATGCTCGTCCTTTCCAACAAATAAAGGACTACGTAAAGGTTGGAGCCTGACAGCAAGTAAAACCTGGGTCTAGGGAGAGGAACGCTGGGGTCTGAGCTTGGAGGTCTAGATGAGGTGGCCTGGATTGTCCCTATGGGAAACCCACCAGCCCATGTGCTCTTAGCATCGGTTGATGCTGTTTCTCCCTCTTCTACTTCTCTGGTCTGAATTAGCCGTTGGATTCCTAAGAGGCGACTAAACTCATCCCAGAAAGCTCCAGAAAGGAGCGGAAGGGGAGGGAGGGAGGGTTCCCGCTGCTTTTCTAGGTCAAGCGAAGGGTTTAGCACACCACAGCCTAACTGGCTTTGCAGGTTCACAGCCCTGCTGGGATGCCAGTGGGGAGAGCCACAGAGGGGAGGACATTTGCAGGGAGGCTGGGGCACAGGGCACAGGAGCAGAGTGCTCCAGGCATCTCACTGCAGTGTTTAGACTGTGCTCCGGACTTGCACCAAAGACCACTCACAACTGCCCCAGCTGGGGATGGGCACCTGGGCATTTGGACTGGGGATCCAAGGCTGGTACAAGTGACACTGACTGCATCACCCTCTGGGGATAGAAACCAGTGGCCCTGACCCATGCCAGCCCCATGGGCCAGCGTGGCTTGGGCAGACGGGTGCCCCGAGGACCTATAAGCCAGTATCAGGGGGCTCGGGATCCTCCCCGAAACATTCAGAATGGATTCACTTTGGGGCAAGGAGGCAGAGATCCCTCCCAAGACTGGGGAGGCAGGGGGAATCCATCTTAATCTCACTGGGCCACATGGTAGAGCTGGAGTTAGTCTGGAGCAGCTCTGAAGTCAGCGCAATTGGGCTGGTGCCAGGGAGGAGGAACGGGCCCCTCTGGGGGAGGGAATCCTCTCCCCCCAGAGGAACCCAAGAAGCCCATCCAAGCACCTGAGGAAAACCCACAGTTTTGTTCCCACCATCCCAGACAGCTGGCTCCTCGGTGCTGGGTCCCTGTCTGGTTGTGTAAGCGCCGTCGCTTTCATCTCAGCCCACTAAACCCAGGGGCTGTGCGGCACTGGCAACAAGTGCTCTGTCTCTTCCCTTCTCCTCCTCCCGCTTCCTTCCCCGCCTCCCGGCACATGAAGGGGAAGGTAAATGGAATTGTTTGTTCTTTGTGAAGTTACCTGGGTTTGAGTCAGCCCCAGCTGAGCAGCCAGCTCTGCCCTTTCTGGCAAGGCCAGATACTGGGCTTTCTGGAACCGCCTCTGCAGCGCGGCCAGCTGGTAGCTGGAGTAGATGGTTCTGGGCTTTCGGATCTTTTTGGGTTTCCCGTTGACCATCCTCACCTCCGGCTCTGGTTCTTCCTTCACGGAGACTGGAGAGGAAAAGGAGAGCGGTCAGGTTCTGCTGGGAGCAGGGGGCTTTGGGCTGTTTCTCCTGCCCTAGCTGGGTGTGGAGGGGAAAACCCAAACTGAAAAAATTGCCCAGAGAAATGTCCAAGCCACAAGCTATCAAAAGTCCTGATTGTCTTGCGGTGGGGGGGCAGTAGACTGATGGGAGCCTGGGCGAGGCTCTCTGAAGGGAGAGGGCTCTGGACAGACTTCCTGGGTTAAAGGATCACAGCCACTTCCCGGGTTAAAGGATTATTGCCACACAGGGAGGGCTTAGAAGTGGGGGATTCTCTCTCTGGTGCCTCTGCCTTTAGTCTCCTTGAAGGGGTTTCTCCTCCTGTGGCATTTCTCTCCCCCCCTCTTCCTCTGGCACATCCTGCTTTCCCTGCCTGGCTCTCCCTTGTGGGGCTTTTTGTTTGTCTCTCTTTCTCTCCTCTGCTGGCTTGCTCTGTCTTTCTTCCTCTCTCTCCCACGTCTCTGGATGGTAACCACTTCCCTTAGCTCTCCAGTCCCTGCTCTTGTCCCAGCCTGCTGGCTCCCCTGCGGGAGCAACGCACCAGCTGGTTCTGATCTGCTCCAAACCAACTGGTTCTCGCATCTGGCTCCTCTCTTCCCCTCCCAGCCAGTACAAAAGGCTGTGACCAGCCCGACTCTCAGGCACCGGCAGGTCCCAACTGCCTGCTGCCTTCCCAGAATGGGGAATTAGCCAATAAGAGGAAATAAAAAAAAAAAATTCAATCTCCCTTCCCATTCCTTTCTTTGGTATTTGTGGGGTCAGGTCTGATGCTTCCCTGCTCTCCCTGTCCCCCAGTGTTTCAGACCTGATTTAAAAGTTTGATTAGTTCCAAAATAAACCATTTTTTTCACCCACCTCCACCTCCCTACCTCCAAGCTGCCAGCTAACAACTGCCTTCTTATTCATTCCTAACATGGGATAGTCTGACTGTCCCACCAGTCTGGGCTGGACAGACAAAATCCATTCCCCACCCTGCCCCCAAAATATCATTCCCAGTTTCCACCTATTTCACTGGTGGTTTGATCTGAAGGATGTTATGATTTCCAGGGTCAGGAGCAACTAGCTCCCAGTGACACAGGGGAAAAAAGAAAACGGGAGGAATTTTCCCCTGAACAAAAGGAGAAGTATGTGCATGGGGGGAGAAGGGGGGAGGTGGAAAAGAAAAGCTCTTCCTCACTTGGAGCAGGAGAAGTTTGCATCTCGACCTAGATCCACAATCTTGGATACCCAACAAACCCCAATACTTCCTGCCTCCCCCCCGATCCCCAGCCCCACGTCTGCTGGCACCAAAGATTCAACTTCTCGTCTCGGCAAAAGGGTGACACTGCCAAGATCTCTGCTGTCCTCCCAACACCTTTAAGGCTGTGGGGGGAGGCTGACACTGTCTTCTAAGAGCCCCCCACCCACACACAGGCTCCCCACCTCCTCTGGGCTCTGTACCTGTTTCCTGGGCTGGCAGCTGCTGCTCCCTGAAGTGCCCGTACTGCCTGTACGAGGTGCTGTAGGAGTACTCAGATTTTGGGGAGTAAGTCCCGGCCCCTCCAAGTCCATTGAGGTTGAACTGGTGGTGATAGGAGTAGTGGTTCATTGGCTGGCTGTACGGCTGGCTGGGGTAATAGTCGTGCTGGCTGTGCGCGGTGCTGTAGTAGCCCAGATCAGTGACGGAGGACTCAGGCAAGGTGGGGGAGTCCTTAGAGGCCGCATGGCAGCTGAGGGAGCTGGAGATATCGGTCAAGATGCTGGTGATCTTCTTGTCAAAGGATCCACTCATGGTGCCCCCCCCTCCCCCCACGACCGCCGTGGGGGTGACTAGAGCACAGGGGCTGCTGGGGTACGTGTGTGCGTATGTCTCCCCAGAGGGTTACAGGAGCTTCCTCCCTCTGCCTCCTCCTCCTCCTGTGTGAGAACAGGACTAGTTCCACAGGCTGCTGCAAAGCAAGTGTGCAGGGCACTCCAGCCCAGGCAGCCTGCTTAAAACCTTTAATTATGGCGAGGCCAGGGTGGATGCTGCATTCCGATTGGCTCCAGAAATATTGCCTGGGAGGCAAAACAGACTTTTTTTTTCTTTTCTTTTTTTTGAAACAACAAAGAGTGGGTGAAAAAAAAAGAAACCCCAGTCCCAGCCGCCTGTCAGCTCCTGGGCTCCACAGTGGGGCACGCAGGGGCGGGGGTGGGTCTGTCTGTCACTGGGGGGTTGTCTCCAGGGGGTGGGGGTGCCCCAATGGGGGTTGCTGGCTGTAGGGTGTCTGTGTAGGGTATTTCAAAGGGGCTGAGTTGATTCCTGTGCGTAGGTCTGGAGGGCGCCTGTGCTTTTATACATTGGTGGGTTCTATAGGGTTAGGGAGGGGGGTGGTCTGTGGGTATCTATGGGGTTATGTGTAAGTGTGGGGGTGTCTGTAGGCAGAGGGATAGGTCTGTGGGGATCTGTCATGGTACGTGGAGGTGTGGGGATATCTGTAGGAGCAGAAAAATGTCTATTGGATGGTATGTATCTGCAGGGACATGTATAAGTCTTTGGGTGTCTATAGGAGTAGGTTTGTGGGGTGATGTGTCCAAAGAGCTAGTTCTGTAGGTGTAGGGGTTATCCAGAGCGTTTAGGGGCAACAAGGGGCCAATGGGGGTAACTAACAAACTCCCCTGGTCTCATGGTCCTGGCATGGCAAGGTCTTGTTGCTCCATCCCCCAGCTCCACAGAGCCTCAGTGTGGGGTGCAAGCCCCTTGCAGATTATGCCACCCAGCTCTGCTTTACCTTATGTGCAGACCCTGCCGGCCCTGTAGGTTTCTTCCAGGGCTTAGCCCCTGGGTGCTGAGCAAGAGTTGCCTTTCCCCTGTCCCACTACCCACAAAGGACTCATCCCAGTGCCCAAGTAGTGCCAGCTAGGAGTGAATAGGCTTCCAGCAGGGCAGTGCTGAATACACTATCCTGCTGGTGGGATCCCCATCTGGCCTGTCCCAGGTCCTCTCTTACACGAATACACCCTGGCCTCATCTTCCTAGAGGGGGTTGCAGTGAGTGGCTTTCCTGGTCCTTCTGATCCACCTGCATCTCCCAGCCTGAATGGGGCAAGGGAGGGGGCCGGTTAGGGAATGTTGCCTTTGGTTCATTTTAGTCCCTTTTCCCCTCCTCCCTTCCCTTCTTCATGGCAATCTTCTCTGCTCCAGTTCACCCTGCCCCAACCCCTGGCCTGGAGCAAGCTGAGGAGAGGACAGCATGTTTTCTTAGTCTTTCTTGATGTTCTTCTATCCTCAAATTAAGATTGTCACCTCCCCTGTTCTTCCACCCCCCCCCCCCCCCAGTTCTCCCAGACCAAGGGCATGGAGTCACTGGGATCACAAGCAAAGTGTGCTTCCGCCCCCTGCTGGGCAGTCCATAGGGCTGCAGGCCCTGTGTTCGCCCTCAGTTGAGCTGTCCCTGAGCAGAGTATTTCTGGGATTGAAAACCTACCTACCTGCATCTTGCCGGGGGTTTTTAAATCAAAAGGGGACACACAGACCCCAGCTGAGGGAAGCAACCAGAAAACAGCTAGGGAAGATGTTACCTGATCCTCTCAGTCACTCCCCTTGTGGGTATCGAATTAATAAGAGCTTCCAATGAGCATGGAATATGGCTTGGACATATTTCATTGATCCAAGACAAAGTTAAGGCAGCTCGATCCCAGTTGACAAGATGTTCTTTGGAGAAAGGGCTTCCGACAGCAGGGGCTCTCACAAAGAAACTCAACAGAGCATGGGCCAGTGGCTGAAGCGTGACTAATTCAGACTGGAAATGGGGGCAAACTTATACCCCTTGGACCAGCTGACCTGCTTAATGTGGTGGATTCCCTATTATTTGAACTCTTTGAATCAAGGCAAGACATCCTTCTGAACACTGTGCTCTAGACCAGTTTGTAAATGGGGCCTGGGGGTTAACTGCTGGAATTTGGGGTTTAATGCTGGATTTATTTCTTAGTCTGTGTCACACAGGACATCGTATTAGAGGATTCAAAAGGTCTATTCCCACCTTTCAAATCTATGCATTTCTTGTTTGTTGTTTCTGGGATCAGAGCCCCCTTCTTGTGCTTTGCACACTGGTATTACCAGGGCATCATGGGCTGGGTGGCAGCTCTCTGCTGAGTTTACTGTACATGTCAGGGATTCTTTGCCCTCCTCCATTCCTCCAGACACGCTCCCTGTGGGATAATGAGGGGTGCTGTTGCACTGGAAGGCATTCATGTAAGTTATCAATCACTTGATAGATCTGTAGGCAAGTGAGGAGGTGCTGGCAGCTGTGTCTGTTCCTTTTGCATTGTTTTAATTTTTTCCACAATCAGTAGGTTTCTGGCTATGGATGCCTTAAAAATGCCCCAACATTTTGCAACCAATTGGATACAACCTTCATATGTTTTAGACAACAGATGGGGCCCAGAAATGTCAGCCAGGCGAGTGTAAGGCTTTTGCAATCTCAGCTAGTGTGTACTACAGTGGTGCCTAGGATCTCCTGTCCTGGACCAGGTCTGGATGGTGCTAGGTGCTGCATGCACCCAGAGCACAAAGATTGTCCCTGTCCTAAAGAGCACATGGTGTACCTGTACATACATCTGCAATGTAGCAATTCTCAGCTATCCCTGAATGAGCAGAAGCAGTCTAGGCATGGTAGCCCACAGCTCTGCACGCTCTAATCCACCCTGCTTCTCAGTGTACAGTGTAGACACAGCCCAAGAGTCAGTAGACACCAGGGAGATCCAGAGAGAGAGGGGAGTGCCAGGAAGCAACATGTCCCGTGGGGCAGCAGGGCTGGTTGGTCTCACCTTAGCAGCAGCTCAGGCACTGCCAGGATTTTTTCAGTCATGTTTTTCAGCTTTTTCAGCCACATGTTAAGGAAGGCTTTGGAAGAGAACAATGACATGGCCTATGCCAGTGGCTTTGGGGAGCTTGCCCTAGTGCCCCTGTCTTTCATCTGCAGGGACACTCATACTACTCCCCAGCTTTCCTGCTTGTTAACAGGAGAGGCAAGGACAGTGGTGCTGTGGAGAGGACTCATTCTCCAGAGTGCCCCATGGCAGACAGCACTAAATCTGCCTTGGGCAATGCAGGAAAGGAAGCTCCCACCAGGGCAGCTCCGCAAGTGAGGACCAGGCCGGGTCCGTATGGGAAATGGGGGAGTAAGAAATCATCCACAAATTCAACTGTATTACATATGGTTTAAACAGGGACTATGGATTCTTCTCGGATTACCTGGATTCAGTCTTGTGACCCACTTTGTTCCTATGGGTTTACTGCTCATTTGCTTTTCCATCCTGGCACTGGCCCCTCCCCCTTTTTCTCTCCCTCCTTTGTCTTTTGTATTCTGATTTCTCTCTCCTTCTTGTATTTTGCTTTGTGCAGCATTTGATGAAGTGAATTTGGGTTCATAGTAGCTTGTGCTATTAATATATATCTTATTCACTTACATGCAAATCTACCCTCCCTTCTGACTGACTTTAGACTAAACACAGCTAACTCTCTCTCAGTACAGGTATGCTGCAGTTTAGACACAAATGCCTTCCCACCATCAATTTTCTCTCTGTGAAGCAACTGCATTGCAACATGTCTGCCTTCAGAAGCAGAGCCCTCTCGGCAGGCTGGGGGCCTGTGAACCAAAATGAGGGCCATCTCTAAGGACTTCCTGCAGCTCTAGAGGAACTGATTTTGCTGGTAACCCCCATGTTCTCTGGCAACGGACTTTGAAGGAAACCTGGGGAGAGGGAGAAAGGAGATATGACAGATACCTTCAATGCCAGAATACCTCGGAGGAGGTTGGGACTGCATGGGCTGCACATAGCTATGTGATGGACAATCATTTCATTTCCAGCACAATGCATCTCTTAAATGGGAAGATTTTCAAGGGCCCACATGAGAACAAGTGCCATTATTATTACCAACATAATGCTTATTATTCAAGTAGAACTTAGATACTTTGATGGAGATGCAGGGCACTGATAGCATGCAGGGAAGTCAGTGTATAGCAAGCTGGAGCGTGGATTTGCAGGGCACTCACTACTGCATGCTAACTCCTTCTGTAGAGGCTCTTAGTGCCCTGGGCATAGAAGGCTTTGTTAGAATACCACACCACTTTGTACTTGCCCTGTTGTTCCCTATATTGGATATACCCGGGGCTGGCATTCTCTGCCCTGCTGGACATTCATAGACAAGAAGGGACCATCATCATTGTTCAGTCAGAGCTGTATGAAAAAAACATATGACTAAAGGTGATCTTTAGGTCAGCAGAGGAATGCAAAAGGAGACCCATTTGACTGGAGATGCAAACTATGAGCAATGTGCATGGCAGGGAAGTGGGACAAGCCATTGGAACCCACTCCCAAGAGATGTGGCGTGGCACCTTCTCCTGCTCTTGGTTCTTCATGTCTAGACTAGACATCTTCCCAGGAGATGCTCAAGCCAAACACACATCCTTGGCTTCTGTCCAGGAGGGTTGGTTACAGCTAATGGTCTGTGTGAGGCAGGAGGCCGGGCTGGAAGAGTTAATGGTGCCTTGTATGGGAGCTCTGTGAATGCACAAGAACTAAGGCTAGGTCAGGCATAGGGGCCTGGCAGGATGAGACTGACAAATGGAGAGGGCAGGCTGGAAGCAGTGTGGAAGGAGCAGCATGAGAGGAAGGGCCAAACGTGGAAGGTAGGTACCAGCCCAGGGAAGGACAGAAGGGTTGCTTAGCCTGGGTCCCTGGGCTGGACTGCAGAGACAGGCTGAGCCTGGGCTCCTGCACCACCTCTCTGGGAGGGGAGAAAATTAGCTTGGAGGGGACCCCACACTGGGCCTTCAGACCTTGGAGCCTTGAGATAAGTTTGCACTTTGTCATCCCAAGTGGGGTGCACCCCTAAGCCCTGCAAAATGCAGCCCGCGGGCTGGATGCAACTGGCCAGGCCATTGTATCCGGCCCCAGGGCCCCTAAAGAAATTAAAAAATTAATATTTGTCTGCCCCTAGCTGCCTGTCATGCAGCCCTCAAAGGCTTGCCAAAACTCAGTAAGTGGCCCTCCACCCAAAATAATTGCCCACCCCTGAGTTAGAGGCATGGGTGATAGAAAGCCTGGCCGGGTCACCAGGGGGTGCCAGGACACTGACAGAGGCTCTGCCCTCTGCTGTTTGCTATAGTGGCAGGCAGTACCAGTGAGTTCCCTGAATGCTGCTGAAGTGCACATAGAGAAACACTGGCATTCAGCACTGCAAAACACACCATGTGCTGGTTGTGACCCCACCCCTTGCTGTGCCCTCCCCAGTGGCTATTCCAGCTTCAGGCTTGGAGCTAAACGGTGCTGTGTAGGTGGTGTGTGCCTAACTCTGCTTGTCCTGGTTTCCTGAGGTTTAACTCTATGCTGTGTTAAGGCTTT
The DNA here is from genome assembly GCF_052110815.1 of Crocodylus siamensis. NCBI lineage: Eukaryota > Metazoa > Chordata > Crocodylia > Crocodylidae > Crocodylus > Crocodylus siamensis. The sequence goes on from NC_143398.1 coordinate 163,044,053, forward strand.
GTGCCAGAGCTGTGAGGGGCTGGTGCCACAGAGCATGCCGCTGGATAGCTGAGTTCTGCCAGCAGTGGTCTGGGGCATCTGATCTGAAAAGCTACAGAGGGAAGTGGGAGGCTGCATGTGTTTGTATATGTGTGTACGTGTGCATGTGCACATGTGAAACTAAGTTTATTAGAGCTGTGAGAAGCCAATGGAGTCTTTCAGCCCTGCTGCAGGAACTCCCATGTGTAACTCTGGAGCTCCTCGGTTCACACCCTCCTGAGGCCAGCTTGGTGGCTGTTGTGCCTGCCCAGCTGTGGTCTAATCGAGGGCAGGTGTCCATGAAGCCAACGGGACCATACTGGGGTAGCAAGAGTAGCTGGTTTGACTAGGCAGGTGAACCCCTGAGGCACTGATACCCTCTATATGGCTGTTTCAAAGAGTCTGAAGCTCCTCCAGAAGAAAGCCAAAGTGCTTTAAAGGAAAATAGTCTCAGCATTCACTGCTAACCTAGCTAGATGGAGCTGGTGCCTATCAGCCTCTCCAGGAATGAAAAGCCTGTGGGACAGAACAAAGTGCTCTGCTCAAGCTGAGGTGGGGGGTGGGGGAATGGATGCAGAGCTGGAAGAGCAGGGCAGGACTGAAGTGTATTGAAAGAGCTGTGGGGGCCCCATGAGTGGATTGATGGGGTGTGGAGGGGGGCTGTGGACCTAGAGCTAGATGCTGTGGTAGGGCAATAGGGTGTGGGGTGTTGGTATGGCATGTGGGTGGGTCAGCAAGGGCTTGGCTTGCTCATTTGCCTGAGCTCCAAATTCAATGCAGGGTGCAAAGGTGACAGAAATGGGGAGCTACTCCACATGTGCAACAGTACAGGAGGTGCTATACTCTCATACATAGCTGCTTGAGACCATGGGCCTTCATGCCATGAAGGGTGCAGGGCAGAGCTGCTGAGACAGGAGTGTGATGGCATTTCTCTCCATGTTGCAGTTCTCAGCAGCAAGAGCACAGTCCTATGCTAAGGACTTGGCTCAGTCAATGGAGTTGTGACAGTGCTGGGCCTAGGCTGGCTTACTCCACTTGGGGGATTCAGCTCGAGGTGCATTGCTCCCTCCCTTTTTCCAATTGCTCTGCCTGGTGCCACCATTTCTCTGTTGCCCCCACGCTGCTGGAAAAGGGGAGGCTTGGACCAGTAACTCTCCCTCTTGTGACCCATCTGCCTGAGACAGTCTCTGTGGGCTGGAATGGATTTGATGGCCACAGGAGCCTGCTTCTTGCTCAGCTGGTGCCTGTGCACAGAGGAGTGGGGTGGGTGCCTTTAGGCCAAGGGTGTACACAGGGCCTGCTGCATTGCTTGGGGAATGGCTCCACCTAGTGTCTTTGTGGGAGCTGCACAGGCCATGGGCATTAACGGGAGTGATTGTTCAGCTAGGAGAGCTGCTCCCCTGCTGCCAAGTGGTGGTGGTGGTGAAGTGGGGGGTTGGCTGTTGCTCTGGACCCTCAGGAGGATGGCATCAGTCCCCTGCTCTGAGATCCCCTGGACCTGCAAAACTGGATGGAGAACACCCATGAACAAGCCCTTTGGCCCGCCCTCTGGTATTGCTTGCTGGTGGTTGGGTTGGGAAGAGCCTCATTCAAGGCACTCTCCACAGAAGGCAGGAGCTGAGGGCTCAGAAAGGCAGGCAGGGGAAGAATATCAACTGCTCAGGTCCCTTGTGCCATTCAAACTCCAGCTTGGCTTCAGAAGATCCTGCCCTTTCATAGCTATTTCAGCTGGACCTGCTCGCTGCTTGTCTCTGCTTGCAACAGCACCCCAAAGACCCCAGGCGCACCATGCCTTGTTTGTATCACTGTAACCAAACATGTTACCAAGGTGCAGGGGTGCTGGCAGCATTCCTGATAAGGCAGACCACGTCCCACCAGGTGACAGTGGTACCTCCAGGAACTCAGCCCCTATAGGCAGAGGCTACAGGGGAAATAAGGGACAGAAGGCCAGCAAATGGTCTTACCCTGCATGGTGCTGACTGCACTTCCAGGCTGGGGAGTCAGTAATGGAGGGGGAGGCAAAGTGGTTCAGAGGCTGCTGGCCTGCTACTCCCACCAGTGTCTCAGGACACATAGTTTTTTCCTAAAGCAAGGCCATTCACCTGGTGGTCTGTGGGTTGCAAGTGGTCCGGAAAGGGCCCTGTCTGTGGCCCCTGGCCCATGTCTCCCCTCATCATTCTTCCTGCTGCTGCAGCCAGGGTCTCCAGGCTCCTCCTGTCTTCTGTCTCCAGGGGGTGGGGCAGGATAGGGAGTGCAGCTCAGCACAGCCTGCAGCCTCCGGGAAGCCCACGGCCAAAGGTGAAGGCGGGGTGGAAGGGGCTTTCTGCCCACACAGTGCAGAGGGAGCTTGTAGCCAGGAAGGTGAAGAGAGTCGTGGGCCCCACTTGTGAATTCCCCTAAGACATGGGGTTCCTGGTTCTGCAGCCCCCATGGTGTGTGGCCCTTGGCTAATAAGAAGTTGGACAGCCCTGGTCTACAGTATAAAACAATGGGCAATGGGAGGGAATGAACAGAACTAAAAGGATCAATTCAGAGCAACCAGAAGCAGGCGGGATCTGCAGTGGGGAGAGCAAGGGGGTGAAGCTCCGGCCAGAAGAAGGGGCTGAAGGAGGTGGGGAGGGAGGATGGATGGAGCTGGAGGCATTTTAACTTCAGTATTTTTTTGCCGGTGAGCATGGGGGAACAACCTTTTTAATGACACTAAGGCCATTTTTGGAAAAAGGATTTTTTTTTAAAAATCCTCTTTCTGTTTCTTTCTCAAATAAATTTGGAGAAGGAAACAAACCAGAGAGGGGAAAAGTGAAGAAGGGAAGAGCTGAAATAAGAAGAAACAGTTTGGGTGAAGGAAGAAACCAGTCAGTTTCAAACCATCAAAAGCTACAGGGTGTCTTGGAAAAATGTATATGCGCATCCTGTATTGCTCTGTTGTTCTCTGAGTGCCTGTTGGATGTTGATGTTGGAGTGGATGTTGATAACAGACACCTTGAAGGCTGATGGCAGTGCGTGCTGTAGTAGCAGCGCTGCTTTTCAACGAAGCAAGAATCTGTGTTTGACCAATTGATAGGTCGGTTAATATTCCTGCTAACCAAAGCTGTTTTTTTGGTCCCCTTTCAGACACTCTGTATCTCTGAACTTCCAGCCATCCTGCAGAACATTTCCTTTCCCCTTTTCTGCCCACTTTAAAATCTGGAGAAGCATGAACTCACCTGCCTGTGTTATCCCTGCCCATTTGGTCCTGCAGCTAGGCAGCAGTGTGGACTCACTTGTGAGAAGCTGGTGCAGCCACAGGGTGGCAGCAAACATGCCTTGTACATCAAAGCTGCCTTTCATGTCAGGATCTGAGAGCCTTCCAGGAGCTTTAATCTCCGGATTTCCCATTGCAGTGGGTCCGTACTGCGCATACGGGTGGCACAGAGGAATGTGGCTTGCCCAAGCTAATGCTGACAAGCTGGCAGCCAAACTAGGATTAAAAGCCAGATGCAGGGATTTCATGACAAAATCTTCCTTCCTCTCTCGTAACGGAAAATGGAGTGCGGGTTTAAAAGGGAGGGAAGGGTGGGGGCTAGATAGCTCACAGCAAAGGCTTAAGGAAAAGCCTGTCCTTACAGGCAGTGTCAGAAAAGAGAGGGCTTGAAAGGGAAATGTGAAGGTAGGTTGGTTTGATACCAGTAACCAATAAGAATAGTTATGCTCAGAACAGGGGCCTCTCTTCTTGTGGGTCCTGTTCCCAACCATTGGAAAATCCAGCCTGGCCTTGAAGACTTTACCATCTCCTTGAAGGCAGATTCGGTCAAAAACAGTGCCCAGAGCTGCTATCCATATTTCCATTGTGCCCAGAAAGTCTGTTTGGATGGAAACCTTCTACGCTGTGGTGCTGGAGGCCTGAATACAGCAGCCCCTTCCAGGCAAGAGACCTGGAAAGCAAACCTGTCTGGCCTGCTTTGCAGCCCTCCTCCAAGCCAAGTGAGAGGCAGAAAACCCAATGGGCCCTCATAGGAATGGACTGATTTGTCAGTTGGATTGTATGAGGAAGGACAATCCTGCTTAGACAGGGCTTACAGCCTGGCTTGAGGTCTCCTAAATGGCTAAGGGAGAGAGCCGTGTGTTCAGTAGAAACCACCATGTGCCACTTCCCAGTGAGGCCAATGCTGTTCCTGTTGGCTTGACCAATCTGGTTGGAAGATGCCATGTGAGCTGATCCTGTCTCTTGGTAAGGCCAGTTGGCCAACACTGAATCAAAAAGGCTCCTTCCTCCCTTGGCACAGGTGAGCTTCCTCCTGGCTTGCCTGGCAAAGCATCTGCTGCGGAGTTCCTGTGCCCAAGGTTGGCTGGGACAGTGCTAGTGGGACATAGAGCCTAGAAGGTATAGGGCATCTCTGGCTGCTCACCAGCTGGGATATCCAAGCCGGAATGGCCACACTTGTCCCCATTGCTGCAGCAGATGGTCATGCAGTGCTTTGTCCCTTTGAGTCATGATTTCCAGTGGTGCCTAAAAGTTGCATTGTTGTAAATACTGCTTGTGAAGACTTCCTGCCGTGGGGCTCAGCCCGTGTCACCAAGGGAAGCCTAGGCCGTCTTCGCCAAGAGGTGACGTCAACCAGGAAGGAGAGCAAGACGTGCTCTGGGCATCAGCCGTGCTGCTAATAGATCCCTGGGACAGGGAAGAGAATGTCCTTCACTGTGGGCTGGGCTTCCTGGAGCGGGCTGGGGCTACTTCTGTTTCCACCGGCTATGAGCAGCAGGCTCCGTAGTGACCCGGAGCACAGAGCCTGTCTCTTGAATCTGCTGCCTTGCAGGACAAGGAATCTATCCCAGGAAGCTTCACAATACCAGGATGCAAGTATGACAGCCACTCTCTTGGCCCAGACAAGGACTGTACCAGTGACCTCCACGCTGAACTAGAGGTGCAGCCTCTGGGAGGGGGACACAACCCTTTCCCCAGTGTGTCCAGCACAGAGGGGGAGGGAGGCATGGACTTCAGCTGTGTCCTGATTAGGCCTGGCTGATGAAGCTTAGGCCAGCACTTGTAGTCAGGGATCTGGTGTGGGGAGGGGACAGGGTCCTGTGTGTCAGATCAGGCCTGGTTCTCATCACAAGGTGCTGTGCCTTCTGGGCAGAGAAGTGGCAACTCCCAGCCTTCAACCTCTTCCCCAGGGAAAGAGCTGCTTCTCCCCTGCCCAGGGCAGAAGTGTTTGCTCTTCCTCTGCCTTTCACACCTGCATCTGTGCCTCCCAAAAGCAGGATCCAGGACAGAGTGTAAGCAAATGGAACCTGTGGCAAGCTGTGCCCCAGCCCTGCAGCTCCTGGTCTTCCTGTACCCATGAAGCTGTTGCCAGTCCTTGTTACTCAGTGCTGCATTGTCCAGTCCTAGCAACCAGGAATTTCTTTATGCCCTGGCCCTGGGGTTCCAGCCTTTGTATCAAGACTTCAGCATCCAGGCTCAGGCTCAGATCAGGAGTCACCAGGCCAGAGTTTTTACTGCCACATCCCCTCCTGTCCTGGGGCAATCGTGGTGTGAAGGGCAAAAGCAGCTTTCAGCTCCTGTAGTGCCTACTGCACTCTGGATTACTCCGGAGGCTGGTACGGTGCTTGGTGTAGGTTGGCTCTGAGGCTTCTCTAACCTCTAGCAATCTCCCAGCTGTGCAGCATGGCATGCTCTGCCCTGCCCCTCCTGTCCTTGGCACCCCATGTGCAGGAAGCAGTAGCAATCCTGCTGGCACCACTGGCTTCAGTCACCCCCTGGGCTGCAGGAGCAGGGCCCACTGCTGTCCCTATCATAGCTCAGCTTGTTAGGCTTGTTGGAAATCAACCTGCAGCTGCTGGGCATGGCTTAAACAAAGCCAGGTCAGAGGGGCAGGCAGGGGGAGAAAATACAACCATGCTGAGCTGAGAAGTGGGATTCTGTGACTCCCTTCTCTGGTGCCAGGTGGGAAGGCCTGCTTTGTGCCAGGTAGGATGGGAGTCCAAATCCTTATCAGCCCATCACATTCCTGGCATTCCCCTGCAGCAGGGAAGAGAGGCGCCGGTTTGGGATATGTTTTTATTTAAAGGCTGGTTTAATATCCTGTGCTTCACCAGTGTCTCTCTCCTGCTCGTGGCCGACTCACAGCTCCTGTTCTGCTCTGCCCTGCAGGCTGTAGCTGGCCAAGATTGTTCAGGGGTAACTCATAGTGAGTAAGGGGTGACTCAGCACTGAGGTGCCCATATAGGGGAAGGGAGGGGCGCTGGTCTCTAGATAACCCAAGGCACCTGCTCTTTTGACAGACCTGCAAGTGAATGCCCAAGGAAACTAATCCCATCCAAATTGTGGCCTGGGCTGTGACAGACAGTGTGTTATTAGAGTTGATTTGAAAGGTGGGGTCAAGAGCCCTCATCCACAAGCTGGATGGATTTGTTTTGGAAATGGGTGGCAAGCATAGCCTGAGCTCTCCTGCAGTGAATGGGCTGCCCAGAGCATTGATTTTGGGGCCACTCTGGAACTCAGCTCCAGCCGCATGTGCCTCTGGAGAGCGTGCTGAATATTGCTCCCCTGCTCCACATTCAGCTGACACTTGGCCAGCCAGGCCCTTCTATTTATTTTTTCCACTGGGTGAAACTTACTCAGATTCTTCTATTGTATGAGCCACTGTGAGGGCCTTTGATGTGGTGCACAGAGCTGGCAGCTGCCAATCCAGGAGGCCTGGGGCTCCTGGGGAGCTCCTAGACACTGAGGAGCCAGAGCTTTGCTCATGCAGGTCTCTGCCCCAAGGAACTTGCTCTGCCTGATGTTGTGATCTTTGAGCCATTTGACCTTTGCCTGGTTGCTGAGGCAGTGTCCTTGGCTGTAGATGGGGTGAGCTGCTGTGAGGGCTATTTGTTGTTAGCAAAAGCCTCTGCGTGGAAGAGAGAAGGGCTTACTGGGGAGGCAGAGCGCTGCTGGTCAAACAACCTTGATTGCGGTATGGGCTGAGGTGCTGTGGGATCAGTGCTGGGGCATGGGGAGCTCTGTGGGGAGGGAGCTCTGGGGGGTGCCCAGTATTGTGCAAAGCCCTGAAAGCTACAACTTGCCTTCTCTGCTTGGAAGCAGACCTCCCCACCCCTCCACCGCCATGCCTCTCCCTTCCCCCTCACAGGGATCTCTGCCCTCCAGTCTTGTCATCTTCTGCAGGACAGGGCTTGCCCATACCTCCCCTGCCCTGACATGTGTGGAATAGGGATGAGCTGCTTCCTGGGGCGCCATTTGGGGAGGGGAGGATGGAGGTAGAGAACTGCCTGCTGCCAGCTAGCTGATCTGGGCTGTGCGGTCCTGATTCTGTGCTCTCCTGGCTGTGGGGAGCCTGATCCAAAGTCCATCAGAGCCATTGGGACTGGTGGGTAGAGGGGAATCCCAGTGATATCCATATCCATTCCCCACCTTGCCCTGTTTGGCACTCAATGGCTTGTTATAGTTTACACAAGCCCAGGGAGAGGCTAGAGGGGGTGGGGACCGGTACAGAGTGATTTGTTTGATCTCTCAGTGGACAGGAAAGAAATCAAGCAAACAAGTCAAAGAGGAGGGCACAGGCTGCATCCTGGCTGCGCCTGCCTGCTCTTCCTGTCCCAGCTGGAGGATGGACCCCCACCCCCTCAGCTCTGACTCATGTGTCATGACTGCAGGTAACAGCAAATTCTTCCTGATTCAGTAGTCCCAGGGCCTTCCTCTGTGATGCCACCAAGGTGACTGGGCCCTGGCCTGGTTAATCAATAGCCTGAGCTTCCTTTAAAGGGGTGGGATGATGAGCCAGGCATCCTATAGCAAGGAAATCCCCGCTGCTCCCAGCCCAGGAGTCCTGCCAGGGTTTTGAGCTATAAGTGTGCCTCTGTGGTTGCAGGGGACATTTCAGAGCAAAGGTGGTCTCTGCCTTACCCAGATTTAACCCCTTTGGGACCCCCCTCACCACCCCTGCCTTGCAGTGTCAAGGCCTTTCTGTGATGATTTGGGAAGCCCTATTCCTCCCCTTCTTGGAGGGGGAGAGGACTCCAGCTGAGGCTTTCTTCTCTTCCTCCCCCTCCTTGGCAAGTTAGGGAACAATCCCCCGACTCTGGCACCTTTCCTTCTCCCTGTGCTGCCTGGCTGGCTCCCAGATGAAGTCTTCCCCTCCCTTCAGATGGATGGCATGGGTCTCCACACTGAACCCAGCTGCCCCTGCCACCACTGAGCCCTGTTCTGGATGCTGCAGGCAGGCGCTGCAGCTTCGGTGTGTGGCTGGAGGGTATCCTGGTGCGCACATGTCAGGATGCTGTCTATGGCATACACATGCTTTGGAGGCACCAGGCATCTCTCTGCACTGCCTCTGTTTCTGGCCTAACCAGCCTGACCAGTTCAGCAGCCAGAAGATGAGAGAGTTTCATTGTCCTCTGTAGACTCCTGGCTCTTGCAAAGCAGCTCAGTACAGAGTGACACTGATGCTGAAAGATTCCCCACTGCAGGACTATGGGGAGGAGAAATCAGTCCATGGCATCTTCAGGCGCTTGAGAGCTCGAGGGAAGACTGCACCCAGCTCTGGCTGTGTGGGGGCAATCCAGGTTAGGGAGGGGGCAAAGCTGGTGGATACAGTAGGGAATGGCCCTGCTTTGAGCAGGGGGTTGGACTAGCTGATTTCCTGAGATCCTTTCCAGTCCAACCCTCATTTTCTATGATTCTATGATGCTATACTGCAGTGTGCCTAGTTGCTGCAGGTCCATGGAGAGTCAAGGGATACAGGGGCTGCCTTCACTACCGACCCATCAGCCCTGCCCCTAGCAGTAGCTGACGCTCTGGGCTGGGATCTTGGCTTGAGCTGCTTGTGAACCAGCCAAGCTGTAGCTGGAGGGGGATCGCTGAGGGTCCTGCTTTTCCTCCTTTAGTGGCACATGTAGGGGAGCAAAAGTGACCTACAGTATGCAAAGGGTGACGCCCTCCACCTTCTGGACAAACTGGAGCTTGATCCCCAAACTTTTGGGGCCCACATACATGCATCTCACTTGCTTGAGCTGAAGTGGGGCTCGCTTGGACTCGTGCTATGGAATCCAAGTGGGTGAGAACACCATGGGCTCCTCCCCTTCCAGCACTAGAGACACAACAGTGCTGGTCCTATCAGCTCTCTCCCTTGTGTTTTTTCCTGAGCCCATCCCCATCCTCATGCCCTGCCGCATGGGAAATCCAGGTCATCCTTTCCACCACAGGTCTATCCCGTCCCCTCCTTTCATCCTCTGCAATGTCCAGGAACACACTGTAAACAGCACCGCTGGGGTGTGACAGTGACTGTAAATATCCTCTGCAGATGAGCCCAGGATAAGAGGCAGGAGCTGGGAGCCAAGCCAGCATGGGGCATGGCGAGCTGTTGGGAAGATTTACCAATACTCAGCTCCCACCCGAGGTAGCGAGCAGATCCCAGTGGGGTTGGAGCCTGGTTGCAGGCTGCTCTCCAGTCCCACTGGGCTAAGACAGATGGGAACAGGTTGATTTGCGCTTGCTGCCAGGTGTGCACCTCTCCAGCCTGGGCTTCTCTAGAGCTTGGCTTCACTGGGATCCCACTGGAGGGGGAGGCCTGGAGGTGGTGGGGGGTGCATGGCAGTTGCATTAATGCCATGGGGCCCTGGCTGAATAGTATGGTGTGGCTGGGCTGCGAGAGGTGGAAGGGAGCCAGGACATCCAGTTAGCTTCCCATAGGGCTTATGGATACACCCAGGACAGGCACCTCAGGGGCTGCTGGAGGCTTTGCTGGGGAAGCATAGAGCCTCAGGGCCCTCCTTTGACTGAGGCAGTTAGTGCCTGTTCATAACCTTCACCCTACCAGGCCTAGGACTCTCTCTGAGAGCAGGTCCCTTCTGCAGTTGAGAGAACTCCCTGATGGCTTCTGTTCTCATCCTCTGCCCTGCAGCAGATCCTGGTGTGTTTTTGCCTCCCTATAGGTTTCTGCTGGGGACGCCCCATGAGGAAGGTCTGCCTTTCCAGCTCGCTCTCCTGAGGAAGTGGTATGCAGGTGAGAGAGTTGCTCTCCTCAGAAAGCCGGGCAGAGGTGCCAAACCTTGCTTACGACTCAGAAGCTTGGAGTGGGGAAAACCAGAGCTGGATGGGACAGCGAATCCCAAGGCAATGAGGGAGGGGCCCGTTGCACCTGCATGCTTTCGGTGGAGAAAGCAAATTGCCCCAGATGTTTCTGCCCCAGAGGAGCAGAGGGCTACTCAGAGAGTGGTGCCTCCCATGGCTTGTGCCCTGGTGGCCTTGCATTTGGGGAGCTCCCTGCCCAGCATATGCCAGGCAGCCAGCCTCAGACAGGGAGCTGGGAGAGGGAAGCAGCAAGGCCAGGCAACTGGAAGGCCCAGAGGGCAGATGGGGCAGTGTGTCTGCCACAGTCCACTTCCTACCCTAGCAGTTCCTCTTCTAGGCCCATGCATGGCCTGAGTATGGTATGTGAGGGAGGGAAGCTGTGGGGAAGGAACTGGGACCTTTTCCAAGACTACAGGACAGCCCTAATGCAGTGAGCTGGAGTGTTGGGGCACTCACAGGAGGAAGCTAATATCTGCTCTCTGCTAGCTTATGGCCATTATTTCTTGTGACCCCCAGGGGCGCTTTGGTGAGTAGAGCCTCACCAATTCCCTTCTGCGCCCCCATGATGAATTTATGGGCAGCCACAAGGTCGCCTTTCAACCTTCTCTTGCGGAGGCTGAAGAGGTCCAGGTGCCCTAATCTCTCCTCACAGGGCTTGACCTCCAAGACTTTAACCATACAAGCGGCCCTTCTCTGGACCCTCTCCAGGTTACCCACATCCCTCTTGAAGTGCGGTGTCCAAAACTGGATGCAGTATTCCAACTGTGGTCTGACCAGCGTCCGATAGAGGGGAAGTGTCACCTCCTCGGTTCTGTTTTTCATGCATCTGCTGATGCATGATAAAGTGGCGTTAGCTTTTCTGATGACTTCGTCACGCTGACGACTCATGGTCATCTTGGAGTCCACTAGGACTTCAAGATCCCTTTCCATTTCCATGATGCCGAGCAGGTCATTTCCTAGGCAGTAGGTGTGCTGGACATTTTTCCTCCCTAGGTGCAGCACTTGCCATTTCTCCTTGTTAAATTGCATTCTATTGTTTTCCGCCCATTTGTCCAACCTGTCCAGGTCTGCCTGTAGTTGTTCCCTGCCCTCCGGTGTGTCCACTTCTCACCACAGTTTTTTATCATCCACAAACTTGGACAGAGCACACTTCACTCCCTCGTCCAAGTCACTGATGAAGACATTGAAGAGTATCCGTCCAAGGACTGAGCCCTGCAGGACCCCACTACCCACGCCCTTCCAGGTCAGTACCGACCCATCCACTACCCCTCTCTGGGTATGACTCTCTAGCCAATTTGCCACCCACTGGACTGTGTAATTATCCAAGTCACAGCCTCTTAACTTGTTCACCAGTATGGGGTGGGATACCATATCAAAGGCCTTCCTGAAGTCTAAGTAAACGATATCTACCCCTATTCCTGCGTCCAGGTGTTTTGTAACCTGGTCATAAAAAGAGACTAAATTAGTCAGGCATGATCTACCTGCTACGAACCCATGCTGGTTTACCCTCAGCATAATTTTTCCTGCTGGGCTCTCACATATATGAGCCTTAATAATCTTTTCAAAGACTTTGCCAAGGATGGAGGTGAGACTGACTGGCCTATGGTTGCCTGGATCCTCCTTCCTCCCCTTCTTGAAAATAGGAACCACACTGGCCCTTCTCCAGTCCTCTGGGACCTGTCCTGTGTGCCATGAGTGCTCAAATATTCTTGCCAGTGGCTGTGCAATGATATTGGCCAGTGCCTTCTGTATCCTCGCATGGAGCTCATCCAGGCCTGCTGACTTAAACACATCCAGTCCTTCCAAGTGACTCTTCAACATCTCAGGGTCAACGCTTGGTAGTCTGGCACCCAGCTGTTGCCTCTCTACAATCCCATTGTGAGACTTGTCTTGCCCCTCGTTTAGGAGCACTGAGGCAAAGAACTCAGTGAGGAGTTCAGCCTTGTCCTCCCTGTCTGTCACCAATTGCTTTTGCCCATTCAGTAGTGGCCCTATTCCGCTCTGGGCCTTCCTTTTACTCCCCATATATCTGAAAAACAATTTTTTGTTATCCTTAGTTTGGGGTGCCATCCTCAGCTCCATGGTAGCTTTGGCCTTTCTAACTGCCTCCCTACAACTGCGAGCTGAGGAGGCATACTTCTCTTTAGTAATCTCTCCCTGTTTCCACTGCTTATATGCCCCGCCTTTTTGCCCTTAGGCTGCTCTGGATTTCTCTGGATATCTTGGGGAGAGGGGATGTTTGAGGTGTCCTCACCCATAGGCCTGGCTCTAAGGTGCTGTCCTCAGGGCAGAGAGATCCTGGGTGTACAACCCTCCCTGGCCAGCTAAAGACTGACCACTTCCCCCTACACCCCCCCCCATGCCCTTAAATCCAGGATAGTAAAGACCCAGGTGTCAGTTCAGCCTGTGGGAGTGGGCACAGCCCTGTTGTGTCCCAGGTGTCAGGGGTCACACCTGCCCTAGGCCCCCTCTACCCCGTCATGCCAGTAGAAGGGGATGCCCTGGAGGATGGGGAGGGAGGCTGGATGGGTAGCTGGAGGCACGCATGTTTCTTACACATAGTTTTCCCTGAGCTGTGGGAGGAATCCTCCCCCCCACCTCCTCACAGAAGGACCTTCCTCTTCCTCAGGCTCCTGACCACCCCCGTCCTTGCAGCCCTTCTCCTCTGGCTGCTCCCATTGTCCATCATCCACCCAGGCTGTTCCTGACAAAGGGACCCCCAGTCCATACACCCGCCTCCCCTTTAGCATCACTTCCCTGCACCATCGTGCTCTGGCCCCAGCCACGCTGCATGAGGTGAAAGCCAAGTTGTGCATTTCAGGAAGGGCGTCTCCTTCCCAAGAGACAAGTTCATCCAGGAGCCTGCTGGGGGGTGGGGGTGGCGGGGGGGTGGGAAGGTGAGGGGAGGTTGTCTGAAATTTGCTGGCAGGCACGTCTGTTCCTGGGGGGGAGCCGGGATACGTCATTAAGGGAAGTGAGTCAGTTGGTCAGCAGCCCTGAATTTTGGAGAGTGTCATTGTCCCTCTCGTGGCTGCCGGTGTCTCCAGGAGGAAATGTATTCCTGCTCTTTGCTGAGGACAGGGTGAGTGCTGAGGTAGCTGGCAGGATATAAAAAAAGCTGCCTGCCTCTTATGTTGGCTCATCCTGGAGTGCCTGGCACGGCAGACCTACTTCCATTGGTTGGGAAGCCTCCTGCTGGCAGCTTGGACAAAGGTTTCTTTCCTTCCCTGTGCAGAGCTCAGATGAGGCCATGCCTTTTGCTGCACTGGCTTCCTCAGTCCCCCAGGCCTGGGCTGGCAGGGAGAGATTCTGCCTGCCCACAGGAGGGGATTCTCCATTGCCCTGAACCGTGGGAGGTTCCAGTAGCATCCGTGCAGAGTGTGTGCAAGGCCAGAAGTACATTATATGGGTGCAGATCACTATGCAAAGTGCAAGGTAGTTGTGACTCTTTCAATCTTCCCAGTTCTCGGGGTTTGGAACAGAGTGCTCTTAAATCCAGCTGAGCTGAAGGTGTTCTGCCCTTAAGAGCACCTGCTTCCTTCTTAGGGGCCAAGTTGCCTTCTCCATCCCTTATCACTCCTTGACCCCCATCAAGGGCAGGGCTTTAAGTCTACAAGGGCTGCGCCAGCCTTCCACACCTGCTGGCACTGCACAGGCAAATATTTGCAAAGGTGCTGGGAGATAAAGACGCCACTGCACTGATCCAGACTCATCAGTGCAACCGTGGCTAGAAATACAAAGCCTTCTTTTGTGCCCAAGGCTCTTGGGGGTGGCAAGTGGGGAGTCCAGGTCTACAAGATGGCTGTAAGGAGAGTAAATGCAAGACAAATGGGGCTTGGAGCCAGGGACTCCTGAGTCCCAGCCCTACCTCCAACAGCTCAGCTCTGCAGTGGAGAGAAGCACAGTAGTGAGGATGGATGACATGGTCCTTGCCACTGATCCCCCACGCCAGATTGGACTTCGGTGGCCTGGATTGGATCACTTTGCAGGCTGGATCCAACCCATAGGCCATAGGTCGCCACCCCCTTCATGGCCTTGACATGTATCACTCCATTACTTACCGAGCCCTGTGAGAGCTATGGCAGGGAACAGAACTCAGAGCCTCCTGTTACAAAAGCACATGCCATTTTGCCTGCTGATTAAAGGAGAGCCTTGCTCAGCTGTATAGGGCATGTGACACACAAGCCAGCAGTTCCAATTTCATCCAGTAGAGAACAATTAGTGACACAGATCCCTGCTGTAAGTCAGGATTGGTCTGATCTGCAAAGTTCAGCCCCAGGGTTTTGTTTTAGGACTAAACTCTCTTGGTTGAAGGCAGATGAACTGTGTTGAGGAGATGCCTTTTTCTAGCAATACATTATTTGTGCTGTTTTGCTGCCTGGAAGCCCCAGGTATGGATCTAGACCCTATTGTGCTAGGTGCTGTACAAACCCACATACATCCAGATCATAGAAAAGCTTCTTTGAAACAATGCTTTGAGGGAACAGTGTTGAAAACCACAGGGGTCACATCCTGCTGTTGTCTAGTTTGCACTTATCATTAAGGTGTTTGTTGTTGTGGTTTAGCTAATGCTTGGAAGAGAACAGCCAGGAAGGCCAAGGGGCTGAGAAACCCCACAGGAAGCAGACCTCCCTCATTCTGTATCTGTCCCCAAAGCAACCAACATAGGCTTGCCAAAATCAAAGCGTGGGCGTGGGAGCAGCCACAGTACTCAACATCAGCATTGTGCAGATGCTATTTTGGACGGCAGCAGAAGCAATGCAGTGGTTCCTGGGGCTCAGGGATGGTGCACTGCAGCCTGGAGGGGGATATCTCAGGTCAAGAGGTTCTTGGTTGCAGTGTGTGACACAGCAGAGCACCATAGTTACAGCAAGGCAACCTCTCTGCACATAGCAAGGCTTAGATCCTGGTGCTCCCTTGCCCCGGCACCCCCCTTTGGGGCTTCTTGTTAACCCCTCTGGGGCTGAGAAGTTGGAAAGCGAACCCAGGGGAAGATAGCATTCTGCCCTCTATTCATAGGGGTGGAAACGGAAGTTTCTAAGGTCATGACCACAAACTGTGCTGACCGGTGCAGGTTACCAGCCTCACGTGGGCCTTAGAGTGCTCCCAGTGCTGTGAAAGTGGAAGCTGCCTGCAGCAGAACCGAGTGCATTAGAGCAGCATGAAGGATAGCGATTACACACGAGCAAAGGCTGTTTTCCCTACACAGTCGTCTCCCCCATGGAAATGCAATGCAACCCCCATACCTTTCTTTTTTTTTTTTGGAGGTACAGTGAATGCTGGATTGACAATGATGCTGGCTTCTGCTGTACCATGCATGTCCCATCCCCCCCTCCAGACTTGCAGGCAGTTTGTAGAGGAAAGTCCTCCCTGCAAATCCTGGTGTGTGAGTGCAGTGAGTTGGCTTATAGAACTTGCCACCTTGACCAGCTGCAGGGTGGAGACGGAGGGCTCAGCAGAAGTTGGGGTCCTGTGGAAATAGATGCGGCAGTGGGCTTTGCCATCCAGGTACATCCCAAAAGGGATGTTGCTTCCTTGCAGCTCAAAGGCCACCAGGGTTCATTTCTAGTTCAGGCCTTAGGATGGTGGAGCCAGCTGCTCAATCTCTGAGCGCACCCTTGGTGATCAGCGCACACACTTGTACACGGCAGATGCACTGTGGTGAGCAGAGTTAAGGTGATGTGATTAACTCTGGTGTCTCCTGGCTTTTGAGTCATTGACGCAGCGCTCTCTTCTCGTATGTGGCCTTTTGGTCTTAATCGCTCCTCAGGCTTCAGTGTAGTGTTGTGAGTGCACAAGGTGTGTGTCAAAACCTACGAAATAGGGCAGCTGCCCTGGCAGTGGGAAGTTAGCACTGTGGAGCCAGCCGTGTGGCCAGGCGGGGGGATGCCAGCCAGAGCTTCTGAGCCCTACCTCGAGTGCACCAGCCTGCCGCCCCTCTGCCGCCTCGCCCGAATCTGCTGCCGAGGTCCTCCCCGCACCTTTTTGTTACGCACACCCCTCTGCAAGCCCCCGGACCTCCTGGCCACCCTCCTCCTGGCTCTGGCCAAGCTGGCCACCTACAACAAGGCGGCGCGGGAAGCCGCGGGGCTCTTCCTCGCTCCTCCTGGCAGGGTTTTACCGCTCCACCTCCACAGGCTCCCGCGCCTCTTTCAAGGGGCAGTGGGCACTGCTCCATGTGCCCCTCCGCCCCCCCGGGCACGAACCTGTGACCTCCCTCCCCTTCCTGCTTTCTCTTTATTCATGGCTGAAGCGCGCGCGCTGGGGAGGCTCGCGGTCGCCCCTGAGGGCCTGAGCCCGCCTCACACAGGCCGGCGGCGCGGGGCCGCCGGGTCCTGCCCGGCTCGGAGCGGGCAGCAGGGTCGGGGCAGGGCGCGGCGCGGCGCGGGGGGGGAGGGGCGGCGCCCGCATCCCCCTCCCCCGGGGCGGGGCGGGGCCGGGCCGGGCGGGGGGCGGCAGGTGCCCGGGAGCGCGGGCGGGCCCTTTAAGGCTGCAGCGGCGCCCTTCCCCGGAAGAAAAGAGCGGCAAGGTGGGGGCTGCGCGGGCGGCGGATCATGGCTCCCGGCGCGCGGGCGCTGCTGGCGCTGCTCTGCCTGCCGCCGCCGCCGCCGCCGCCTTCAACCTGGACACCCGCTCGCTCGTGCTCAAGCAGGGCGGCGGCGCCCGCGCCTTCTTCGGCTTCTCCGTGGCCCTGCACCGCCAGAGCCAGGGGCAGAGCCGCTACCTGTGAGTGCCGAGCGGGCCAGGGCCGAGGGGCTGCGCTGGGCTGGCGGCGGCAGGGGGGCCGAGCGCTGCCCTGCGATGCCCGGCCGGGCGCCGGGAGGCCTCGGGGGCTGAGGGGCTGGGGCTCCTCCTCGCCTGGGAGGGAGGGGAAATCTGTCTGTCTGTATCTGTGCACGGATCTCTCTCTCTGTAGAGGTATAGCTGTGTACACATCTATGCAGGGGTGTACTTAGTAGCTGTGTTGGTCTGAGACGAGAAGACACACACAAAAAACTAGAACTCTCAGTTCCAAAACGATCCCTTTTATTGTTATTGATAAAAGGGATCATTTTGGAACCAAGAGTTCCAGTTTTGTGTATCTGGGGCTGTACACTTTGGTATATCCCTTGTATCTATATATAGATATGTCTAGAGATGGCTAAAAGATGTGCACGCGCGCTAGCTCAGAGTTTCCTCTGCTGGCTTCTTGATTTAGTGGCGCTGACCTGCCGGGAGCCCTCTCTGTAAGCTCTCCGTGTCAGGATGCCGTGCCGGAGTCCAGCAGCGCCTGATGGAGAGCGAACAGCCTGGGGTTAGTATTTGCAGGGAGAGGCGAGGAATTCTCCAGGATCAGTTGGACATTCCTACAATGCTTCTCTGCATGGGTCAAGCCCTCCCAAAAGAGGGCAATCTGTGGCTCTTTCTTGCTGCCCCTCTTTTGCCCCCAGATCGCTGCTCCCTTGGGCAGCTTGTTTTCACTGAAAACCTGGGCAGCTTGCTTCAGTAAACTGGGAACCTGGCTTTCCTTTCCATTTGCCTCCTGCAGCCTGGGTAGATAGGGGCTGGCTCCTTGGACAGCAGCATCACGCTGGCTTGAGTGGAAAGGCCAGTGCGATGCCCATACGGTCCTGGGCTGTCCTACACCTTGCATGAGCATTGACACCCCTGCCCAGTGTTAGTGCTCAGAGGCAGTTGTGCAGCAAGGTCACTTTGCACTAGCAGAAATGTCTGCGTGAGAGCCACAGGGACTCGGGCCCCTTGGGGGTTTTGAAGTCGGGAGCCAGCTGGAGGGTCTGTCTCTTCTATTGAAGCGCGGATCTTGTGCCCGAAAGAGAGCTCTCACTGCAACAGCTGCAGGGACTGAAGGCATCTGCTCTGCATTCCAGAGATTCATGCTGAACACTGGCTCTCCATGGAGTGTGGGATTCTTCTTTCCCTCTCAAGGGGGAGTGCACTGGCTCTGTTTCGCTCCCTCTCTAGAACAGCTGCTGTGTTGGGGAAGGGAGGAGGTGGGTGCTGCCCTGCTCATGGTTCTCTGCAGGGAAAGTTGGCTCGCAGACAGGACCACATGCGGTAGGAGTTGACGGTTGTCGCTGGGCCTCCCCTATGCTCGGGAGGTGTCGAGTGTTGTGCAATGGTTAGAGTGCTCAGTTAGGACTTGGGAGAACTAGGTCTAGCTCTGTGCTGTGCCAGCAGGTTCCCTGTGTGCTGCCCTGCAGCAAGTCACTTAGCTTCAATGTGTTCAGATCCATGCATGGAAGTTTAGGATATTATCCTTGCTTGACTCACCAGGGGGTGTACATGAGACCTGGGCCAAGCCATCTTGTATGTGCCATGGAGTAAGAGTGTACGTACTGGCATTCATAACTAACGTGGAACCTATTGCCACAAGGATGTCTTGGAGGCCAGTAGTATAACCAGGTTCAAAAAGGGATTAGACAGGTTTTTGGAGGGCAGGTCTGCGGGCAGACTTGCTACTGAAAACTGGCAGATTGTCACAGGGGATGCTTCATTCTGTATATACATGCTATGGTTATTACTCTGATCCTGTAACTGCTCATTTGCTACTTGCCCCCGTTGGAGACAGGCTACTAGGATGGGTGGACCCAGTGTGGAGGTTATGATGATTAGTTACAGAACAGCTGACGCATTTCACACTTATGCCCTAGCTTACCTTGTGGTAACTCGTCTGCACAGTCGTGCCCTTAGGTAATGGAGTTAATAACACAGAGGGATCCAGACTAATCTAAAACCACTCTTTTACAAGGCTCTTTCCTCTTCACATAACATTCACCTCGGGTTGGCATGGGACCCAAATAGACTCTTGTCCATGTTGGAGACCAAGTGGGTGGATCCTGTGAACCAAAGGATCTTTGCAGTGAGCCCACAGAATAGAGGCTCTTGTCAACTCCTCCTGCTCCCAAATCTGGGTCTGCACTTTGCTTCTGCTCCCCAAAGTGTGAAGCCTGCCCCTGATGGCAAGCTCTGACATTCTGATTCATGCTAAATACTGGCTGCTTAGACCCTGCCCCAGTTGAGAGATTCTTCCAAAACCATGTCCTTAATCCATCTGTGAGATCTGGTCTCCCAGCTGCATGCATTTGGAAGGCATTTGCTGTGATCCCCACATGCTCCCCCTGTTTACTGCTCAAGCAAGGTTCCTCCTAGAGTGGGAGTGGAGGGGCCTACAGGGACAGTCATCTGTGGCTGGGGATGAGGAGGAAGTAGGTGGGATGAATGCAGAACTGCACATTCCTGAGAAGGATGGTAAGGGGAGTCCGAAGGGCAGCAGCAGCTTTTGCAAGCTGACCTTGAGCTGATTCTTCTGCCATGTGTGTTTATCTTTTGGATGAAAGAGTTGAGCAACTGGGTGCTAAAGGGCAGGCATGAACTACCTGCATCCCTACGTGCAGTGCTGCATAACAAGCTTGCTGGGTTCCTGGCTGTGGGTGAAAAAGGGGCTTGCCCCTGAAGCAGCAGGTGTCAGACCCAGGATATAAGCTCTGGTAGTCTCATGTGAACATGTCTCTATCTCCTGAGCACAGTCCTGAGTTTGTTTCCCTCCCCAGATCCCTGCACCGGCCTGAGCCTTTAGATGGTGAGAGTACCAGGGACTGAACTTGTGCCCTCTGAACCTTGGTGCGTGTGTAGCTTCATCCAAAAGGCCCAGCTCTGGGAACCAAAGCTGTGACTGATACAGTTATATCAGCTCTGTGACCCAGCCACCCCAAAGGATAGTGCACACAGTGCCAGGCTGGGTAGGTGTGCAGTACACTTGTGCCTGTGAGGTGGCTTACTGTGGCAATACTCACACAGCCCCCTATGTCTCTGTGCCAGCATTGGGCTGTAGGAATCAAAGATCCACTCCCTCTTCTAGCTAATGGATGTCTCAATATGATCCTACCCCAAACCTGAGGGAAGGTGACCTGTAGTGGTGGCAGTGGGAGTGGTTGCCTTCCACCTGCTCGTCCCTCTTTTGTGGCTCAGCCTTGAGACTTGATGACAAAAGTGGCTGAGTTCAGGTTGCATCATGGACTGGAGAGGAGTGGGCTAGGATTGCAAGCAGACCCCACATAGGTGGAACAGGGTCTAGTCTCCAGTGACCATCTGCCAGGGCTTCTGTTCCTGCTGCAGTGTGAGGACAGGTGTGGTGGTGACCAGGCTGGTTTGGTCAGGACAGGAGAATCATAGAAGTAGGGTCAGAAGGGACCATGTAGGTCTTCAAGTCCGACCTCCCCACCTGGGCAGGAGAAAAACTGGGTTCAGATGACTCCAGGCAGATAGGCATCAAGCCTCTTAAAGACCTCCAAGGAGGGACAAGGGATCCCAGTGGCTATTTCAACACCACCCCCACCCCGATCCTGGGGCTTTTGGTGCTGCTGTTGATCCCTTCCCTCCCAGCTGTGAGGTGACCATTGTGTCTGCCCTGCTCTGTGTGGCTTGTCAGAGCAGGTTTGCAAGGCCCAAGGACTGTGTTCCTAACAACCCCCCGCCCCCCTCAGCAGCTGTCTTTTGGACTGTCTGCTTCCTGGTCTGAGGTTCTTGTGGTGTATCTGCTGCTGCTGGGAGAGCAGGTCTCCAGACGTGTCGATAGCAGGTCTCACAGTCAGGAAGGGCTTTGGTGCTTAAAAAGCACTTAGAGCAGCCAGATTCTCAGCAGCTGTGAGCAGCGGACCTCCTTTGGAGTTGGCTCCCAGTTTGGCACAATGTGGCTCCTCTGAGGTCTGGGCTATAGGCCCTCAGTTGATGTAACTTATCAGAGGAACACTGAAGTCAGTGGGGCTATCCAAGTTTACACCAACAGAGGAGCTGGCCCCCGAATGTCCATTATTTCTCTCTGCCAGCGTTCCCAGGGGCCTGGCAGAAGCTGGGAGCATTCAGATTCCTACAGTGCTCGCTCCCCACTGTCCATTGGCCCCTCTGTTATGGGCAGGGGGTGTTTCTAGGAGGTCTGGCTTGGGGTCCTGTCACTGCTGCACTGGGGCATGTTGGAAGTGGCCTAGCCTTCTCATTCAGTGGCCAACACCAGTACAGCAGGAGGTTCCTTCCTGCCCCCTACCTGGCTGGAATCCTGAAGGATGAGGATAGTGCCAATGCCCATGACACTGCACAGGAGCCTATTTCCCCGCTAGCCTCGTTCACGTAGCATCTGGGCCCGTGCTCATGTTGCAGTCTTGGCCTGTATCCAGGCCATCACAGTGGGTCCCAAGGTGCTTTATGGCTGAAGTTGAATAGCAGGTGGCAAAGAGGGTTGAGGCTACCATAGAAAGGGGCTTAGTTTTGTGCATGGGTATTGGTTAGTTCTTATGTCTCTCATTTGGGTGGAGTGAGGCCAGAGAGAAGCAGTCCTTTATGGAAGAAGGCATCAAACCTGCTGATTCCTTTGTACCTGGTCAGGGAATCCAGAAGAGAGAGGACTTGACTGCCGTAAATACAAAGAGCGTTCTCTATTGTAGTTCTTGGCTGAAGACATTGCCCTGTGGTTCTCTTGGCTTCTGCTTCCTTGTCTGTGGTGTCCAGTGGTGTGACTTGGCTTGGAGGAACTGGTCATGTAAGGCACAGCTCACTACACAGCCCTCTGTGCTGGGTGTCTAGGAGAGCAGCCTGCTGTGGGGATTGGGGAGGCAGGCACTGTGGGTGCTGCCTACTCTGAGCTATTCAGCTACTTGGAAACCAGCTTTTGACACAGCTCCCTGTACCCATGTGCATAATCTGGGAATTGCAAGAGCAAGCCAGGCCCAGAGCCCCACTGTCTTAGTAACCTGTCTGTAAGTTTTCTAAAAACATCAGCTCTGTGCTTATCATCCATCAGAAAGGCACGCAAAATGTTGGGACTTATCAAGAAGGGAACTGTAAACAAAACAAAGTATTATTATGCCCCTTTATAAATCCATGGTGCATCCACTTCTTGAATACTGTTCCGAGTTCTGGTCCCTTCACTTCAAAAAAGGACATAGAAGAACTAAAGACAGTACAGAGAAGGGCAGCAAGGATAATTAGTGGTATGGAAGGGCTTCCATATGAGGAGAGACTGAAAAGGCTAGGACTGTTCAGTTTAGAAAAGAGTTGCTTGAGTGAGAGACTTCATGGTTTACAAATACTAAATGGGAAAAGGAAGTAGATAAAGATTTTTATTTACTGTTTTTCACAATACAAGAACTAGGAGTCATAAAATGAAATTAGTTGGTAGTAAATTTAAAGCTAACAAAAGGAAGTTCTCTTTCACACAGTGTGCAATTAGAGTGGAACTCATTGCCAGCGGATGTTGTGGAAGCTGACAGTTTAGCCAGATTCAAAGAGGGATTAAATTTTTGGAGGAAAAGCGCATCAGTAGATACTGAGCACAGGAGTTAGGAGTACAGCCTCTGAATCAGAATTGCCTAGTCTCTGAATCAGAATTGCTTAGGTTGAAAGTGAGAGAGGAACAGTGGGGAAAACCTTGGTCATCCCCAGTTCACTCTCTCTTTCAGCATCCACTGTTAGCCACTTTGCGACACAGGAACTGGGTGAGATGGATCTGGCGTCTGACCCCGTAAAAGGCAGTTCTCACGTTCTTATGTTATGATCATGGCCAGTGCCAGCTGGTTCCAAGGAAGGAGCCCTGAAATGGACCATGGTGGAATAAGGTGCCACTAGAAGAAGTCTCTTTCTGACCCCTGCAGGTTAGCAGTCGGTAAAGGTCCTGAAGCATGAGGGTTATGGCTTTGATCCAGCAGAACACTTGCACATGCCATAACTTCCAGTCCCCGGCTTTTCAGTGGGAGGACTCATAGCTTTCCATTACACATATGCTGTGAGTGATTCGCTAGAGCCGGCTCCGCGTTTGACTTGCTTCTAGTCACTGGTGGTTTGTTATCTCTCACTTCATCCACCATCTTCCTGTTCATTTTGTTGTGGAAACGGGTAAGTAGAAGTGACAGGCATTATCTGCCCCAGCCATTACTTTGTACATGGCTGTCATCTCTCTCCTGTTTCCTTATTGAATAGCTTTCAGACACAATTTTCCAAAGCACCTTATGATACGCATACTCCTTGGTCTCCTGGATGGTAAACACTGCTTCAGTGCATTTTTGGAAAAGAGACTTTCAGTCACTTCATGCTTTGGAAAAGTTCCTTTTCACCTTTTCGGTCTTTCTTTATATAAAAGCCACTGATGTTTCTAATCCAGCAGTTGATGATGTCTTTGGGTAGTGGGCTGGAATGGTCCAGCTTGGGGCCAGGGTGGTAGGACCTGGCTGCTACTGCTTCTACCCTCATTTCTACCAGCTATGGCATGATGAAAGCCCCCCCACTGTTGAATGCTTCCTGCACTGTGCTGATCCTTGTTCTAATTGATTCCTCCGTCTGGCTCTGGACCTCTCCTGATCCTAGAGGGTTTTGTGGGTTGAACGCAGTTTGGATCCAGGACTCTTGGGTTCTCTTTGTCACCATGTCACCACTGAATGGCTGTGTCCATGGACAGCTCATGTAGACTTACTTTTTTTTTTTTGTCCTTATTCATTGGTTTGGGTGGCTTATGTTTCTGGTGCTTGTTCTGGGGCACCAGCAGGGCAGATGTTCTGAGGGGGTGAGCATCTGGGTGCTCCGAGTACTGGAACTGTAACACAAGGCATCTTGGCTTGGACGTTTTGGATTGGAGGCTGCCAGTAACAAGGCTTGTAAGTGTAGGGAGCTAGGAGTGAAGCAGACCTCAGGCTTCCTGGCTCTGAGTGATTTCCCCAGTAGTGCAGTGGTCACCCTGTGCCTTGGTTCACCTGTCTGCAAAACAGTGATTATAAAACCCCACCCTGTGGACTTGGTCCTTCAATATCTATAAGAACAACTTGTGGCCTCCTCTGGGCCAGTGTGCAGAAGCCAGAAGGTGCAACTCTTGGTGGGGAGGGAGAGAAGAAAACCGGGACTCAAGCAGGACCTCAGGGCAGTGCTGAACCCCCAGTTGATCCAAAGACTTCCTAAGATGTGCTGGGTCCATCTCTGCCCCCTGCCTGCAGAGTCTGTTGACTTGGGCTATCTACTCGGTTGGAATAGAAGGGAGCTGAAACGGGGACCCAGTCCCTCTTCACCAGGATGGTGTAGCATAGCCCATTGATCAGCACAGTGGGGAACTGAGACTCTGGGAGTCTCTCTCCCATCCTCACGAATGCAAGCAGCTTCACTCACTCACCTACTGCCTGCCCCACTCTGCATGACTGGCTAGCGCAGGGGTGGGCAATTATTTTGGGTGGAGGGCCGCTTACAGAGTTTTGGCAAGCCATTGAGGGCTGCATGACAGGCAGCCAGGGGCAGATGAAAAATATTAATTTTCTAAATTTTTTAGGGTCCCTGTGGGCCAGATAGAATGTGAGCTGGTGAGCTGCATTTTGCCAACCGCCGGGCTAGCTAGCTGTAGCAGCTACTAAGGAAGGGTGGGTGGGGCCTGGGCCACTTTCTGGCTCCTCCCACTGAGGAATAGTCTCTGCCCCCTCTCTAGGATCCTGCTGGGTACATCCATGATGTTCAGGGATTACGCTCGGAAGCACTGCAGCGAGGCCTGGCTCACCTACTCCACACGTGCTACGTAGTGGGGGGCCTCCACAGCTGGACTAGAACTGCACATCTGTATCCCACCTCATGAGCAACATGGCAGTACTTCACCTGCCTGTGCCCTTCCCTCCCTGGCCTGGGCTGATATAGGATGAGGTTAACTCGCTGACCTCAGTTGCATCTTGGACCCAGCCTTTCAAGACTAGACGGGGGAGCTACGAAGGTTGGGACTGAGACCCGCCCTTGCCCCCCCCCAGGTGCTAGTTGCTGAAGACTCTCTTCTTTCTTGATCCAGCCCAGGAACTAACTTCTGCTTCTTCTCTGGTCCAATGGAGGCATCTGGGAGGAAAATATGGGTTCTACTTCTGGCTGGACAGTGATCAATCTCTCTTCCTCCTCCTCTCTCTCTGCATCTCCCTTCCCCCTTTCCCTTTGCCTCCCACCTTTTCTATCTCTGCTGTTTTTACTGCAAGCTCTTCAAACCCCATAGCTCTGTACAGCATGGTGGGGCCCCACTGGCTCTGGGGGGGAAGACCCTGCAGTAGTATTAAGACATGTGAGGACACAGTGCCTGGTTGGCTAAGGCTCTTAGAGAAGCTCTTTTTTTCTAACCAGAGCAGCAGAAATTAAACAATTTCTTTAGAACAGCCCCTCCCCCCCCTCCCAGGCCATTCTTTCCCCCAGAGAGTTTTGCTAATTCAGGAAACGCTTTTACAGGCCTTTCTTGCAAATAGCCAGAATTCACATGGCTGTAAGTCAGCAGCCGAAATCTCTCACTCCCTCCTCCTTCCCCTTCCCACTCCCATCCCTGGCTTGGTTTGGGACTCTGTGTAAAATCTCTAGGTGCTTGAGAAGCTGTTCATCTCCTTCCCTGGAGCCCTTGCTCCTTGCCTTGGCAGGAGGGTGGCATCTACTTTAGAGTAATTACAAAGGCTATAAATTGATTTGCTTGCTATATAGTTGTTCCAGGTCCAAGAGGCTGATGGAGGATTCAGCACTTCAAAGGAGAGGCTTTTTCTTGTTGAGGAGCCTAGGCTTGTTTATAGTCTTCAGGCAGCATTGATTGGAAAGGTCCTTCATGGAGCTTCTGCCCCATGAGGCAGGAGGAGTCTGGGAGGGATGGCAGAGAGGAGACCTTCTCACAGTTGCGGGGCCTGTGGGCTGAGTGAGAGAGGAGAGGGGAAATGAAGGAGCTGGGGTCAGCTGTAGGGGCAGCACAGCCCTCGGATATGGTGGGAATGAGGGCAGGCTTGAGGAGGACAAGAAAGCAGAGACTCCATGTAGTCTCAGCTGAGCAGTTGTGGTTCTGCAGTGCCCGTACCATCAGGGCCTGTATTTGCACAGGACAAGGCCCTAATCCTGACCGGGTGCTGGGCCTAAGCCAAACCCCGGTCTCTGAGTCCCCCATCCAGAATCCTGGGGACAGTTTGGACACAAGCTGCCTCGGGGCCCATCTGTGTTGGGCCTCCTAGTTCCCATTCCCCCCCCGAGCCCCGAGCTGCCCTTCTTTTCTGGGCTCACTTTGACATTCCCTGTAATTGCCACCGCATTGCTTGGGGGACTGAGTATCTAGCAAGTGATAGATGAGCTGCTGGTCTGATGCTGCCTGATGGCTGTGGAGTAGCTGTTGTGGGGGAGCCCTGGTTCTCCAGTCTGCCCTGAGGGGATCCCTGGCTGCGTCTCTGCTGGAGGGGTTTCTTTGTGCTTAGTCCTCTCTGGAGTTGCAATCTGTCCTGTCTTGGGAGCTCAAAGGGCAGATTTGATGACCAGTCACTGGAGATAAAGAGGGCTTGGTGTGGGGGGTGGGCCTGCTTCCCACCTATGTTTGTGTCTTGTGCAACCAGCCCAGGCCTTGGCTGTCGGGGGCAAAGTCTAGGCCAGGTGGAGACCTGTTTGAACAGGGGCGGAGATTGCACTGAGTGAGTGAGGGGCAGGACTCTTGGGTCATTTGTAAGAAGTTCTCATGCCTGCTAGCAGGGGATGGACGGATGCACAGACCATTTGCACCAGTGTGTGTGGTCATGCTCCTGACAGCATGTCTGTATAGAGCTGCTCAGATTAAACCTGGCAAGCATCATACCAAGTGCGTGGAGTCCTGTCACCGCCCCCACCCCCAAGGTCGAAGCTCTGCCTGTGGGAGAATGCTGGGCTGGCTCTCCAGCAGCACTGGAGATCAGGAGGGACTGAGGCAGCAGGGGTGTTTCTTGTGCCTGGATCAGTATTGCAGCTGCAGCTCCCAGCTGAGCCACGTGCTGACCCCCCTCCCCCAACCAGTGTAGATATAGCACTGGCCAGCAGTGTTGGACAACATCGCTGTGTGTTGTGGAAACAAGCTGCCATGTCACACCCCAGAGCTGGCTGCATAGTGGCGTGGAATTCCTGTTAGTAAAGGACCTTGGCAAGAAGGTGCTGGGGAAGCGTGAGGTGTTCACATTGAAGAGGAGGGCAGTGCCCTGTGGGTGCACACCACACATTCAGTAGAGACTCTGGTTGGCGAGATCCCTGTCCCTCCCTCCCCCCTGCCCACCTTGGCTCTTCTGATGCCCATGTGCTCCCAGTTGACTTGGTGCTCCAGACACCCGCAGCTATGCAGGGCTGCTTCATAACCGGGAGCTACGGATACTGCTACGTTTGATCCATACCCTTACCTGTTGGCAGGGCATGCAAGGGCAGCCCAGCACCAGAGCCAGGGGGCGGGAGAGCATTCCAGGGGCTGGGGCTAGGTGGTTGGTGGGAACATCTGAAGCAATATTCCTTCCCCTCCCTTTCCCCAACCCTTGTACACTTCCCCCAGCCTGTGCTGCAGGGGAGTCACTGCTGTACCAGCCAATGCCTGGCGGGGAGGCAGGTCAAGAGCAGCTAGATTTAGGGGGCAGGCAGCCTCCTGCCTTCTGGCACCAAAGTTTTGCCCTTTTCAGACCATGACAGCCTGCTCTGGCAGGCTCTACAGCATTTACATGCTTCAAAGAGACTCCTCTGCTAGGGAGAACTACCCCCTTCCCCCCAGCCATGGGGATTTTGGCCATGCATCTGGAGGTGGCAAACCTACTATATCCATCCACTGTGTTTAGCAACCTCCCCTACACCCTGTGTGCTGGAGGGGCTCACTGGCCTCTCAGACCCAGCTGTGCAAGCAGCTTGTAGGGGAATGCTGGTGGGGCTGTAGGGAGCTAGGATCCAAAGGTGAGGCAGCTTGAACAAACTCCCCTCCCCCCCTCCACCCATCTCCTAGTCTTCCAGAAACATTGGATTCCAGACCAGACTCCTTGCCTGATCCTTCTCGGAGCCAGGGATAGAACCTGGGTGTCCTGGGACCTGGGTCCCACTGCTCTAGCCACTGCTGCCCCCCTTCCCAGAGTCAGGGATGTCCTCCTTTTTGGCCTCCTGTGCTTTAGCAAGGAAGAGAGCACAGGTGTCCTGGCCTTAATCCCCAGCCATTAATCCTGGTTCTGTAAAGGAAACTGAGACTAGAACCCAGGTGTTCAGGCCTTGGTTCCAATTGCTTTACCCCTCTGGGACAAAATGCAGGTGCCTTCCATCGGTCCCCTGCCTAGAATGGCCCAAGCCCAGTCCCTAGGTCTGAACCCTGCAGACCGCAGCTCTGTCCTCAGCCCCTTGCCTCTGCTCTGCCTGAGGTGGTGCATTGTCTGCAGGGTAGGCTCCATCTCTGGCCTGGGGCTTGAGGGGGCTGCAGGTGGCCTGGCTGAAAGAATGGCTGGCTTTGGGACAGCAAGAAGCTCTCCTGGAAGCATCCAGCTGGGAGAGGAGCTTTCCTTCCTGACAGTTTCCTGGTGTTCGGAGCAGCTGCTTGAGCTGGGGGAGGAGAGAGCGCCCAGGTCTAGGACTCTCACCCCTCATCCTGGTCTCCAAGCATCTCTGCTGATGCATCCTCCAAATGCCTCGGGGGAGGGGGGGCAGGGGGCAGGGCAGCTGTCTGCATGCTTCCTGGTCCTTCCTAAGGGGAACCTGGTGGCTTGCTGCCATTGGTTCAGTGCCATGAAGGGCCTGGGGCTCAGTGATGGCCTAGGGTGGCACAAGGAGGCTGTGGCAAAGTGGGTGGGGGAAGCTTTTGTCAGTCTTGCTGTTAGTGGATACTTGAGGCCTTACTCCAGCAGCCACCCAGCTCACCCCATGCCCTGCTGTGGCCCTGCTTTGTGTGGTTATTCTGTGGCTTGGGCGGAAGAGATCCTGCTCTATCTCTACCACCAGGCATGTGCTCACGCATTCCTGTGGTGCTGGCGCCATCCTCTCTGACATCACCCTTCCACTGCCTCATCCCCACAGCATCTCCTGCTGAAAAATGCCCCATTGGCAGCTCCTGGGGAGCTTGGGGGCTGGGCTGGGACCCTGGTTTACACAGCTTCTATTCTACCAAGGGATCCCTAGCAGGGAGAGCCAGGAATTGGGACCCCCTGAGTCCTGCTTCCGGTTCTAACAAGGTGCTTGGAGTCAGAAATGCCCAGACTCCTCAGCTCTATTCTGCCACTCGCTTGCAGTGCGACCTTGGGGAGAGTCCCTTCTCCTCCCTGCCCTCAGCTTCCTCTTTGATAACTTGGGGACAGAAGTGACCTTAGTTTCCCCCCGGAGAGGCTGTCAGGGGAGAGGCAGAAGCCTGAATCCCTGAATGTTGGCAAAAAGCCGTGGGGACTGGCAGCTGGAAGCAGAATGAACTCCCCCTTCAGCCTGTGCACCACCCTGGAGTCTGGCGTCTCCCCTCAACAGCCTGCGCTGGCTGTGGGGTGGGGGTGGCATGAGGTGGGGAGGGCCTCTTTTTTTTTTTTTTTTTCCCCAGGGGCACAGGCCGCTATGGTAATACTGGAGGCTGATGGGCATTAGCCCAGCTCCTCTGTGTGTGTCAAGGGCTTGGCCTGGCTCCAGAGCTGTATTTGAACAGCTCACTCTTGGCTTAGCTGGCATGGCATTGCCTTTTCACCCGTGCTTTGCAGTTTCCCCAGTTCCAGTGGAAAGATGCCCTGGGGGCTGCTTTTTTTTTTTTTTTCTCCTTCTTTCCCTCCACTTCTCCCTGCTCTGCAGAGACCTGCCCCATTGCAGGCTGGGGTCGGGAAGCCAATTTCCACCCTCTTCCTGTCCCCTACTTTTGGGGGGTTTCCCCCCCACCCAGGATTTAAGGAACTTGTGAGCAGGGAGGAGGAAAGGATAGGGATATGCCTCTGGGGGCTGGAAGACTGCGTGGGCTCCCAGAGCTGGCACGTTAGTGCTGGCCCTGGTATTTCTTAAGGACTTGTTCTTGCCCTCTGTGATCCAGGCTGCTTCCTTGGCAAGGAAGGTGCTGGCACTACCCTAGGCCTAGGGCTGTGTGTGCGGGGGCTGAGGCAGGAGGGGCTGGGGCAGGCACTGCCTTGGGGGCTTGCGTGCTGGGGCAGCAGAAGCAGGAGAGCCTGGCGCTGCCTGGAGGCTGCACATTCCTGACCCAGATTTGCGCTTTGAGTCAGCGCGCTGGGGTTTGGCCTCTCCCTGCCTGCCCCCCCCCCCCCCCCCATGCTCAGAGAGCTGCATTGTTCTGCCCCTGCCCCTCCCTGCATAGAGCAAATGCCTTGGCTTCCACTTCCAAGGCTGCCCCATCCCCTGCTCTAGGACAGGCAGGTATGGCCCAGGGCTGCTGGAGGAGCCTGGTGCACACCCACTGTGGCACTCGGAGCAGAAGCAGGGGGCACCTGGGGTTTGTCACAGATACCACGATACTCTGCAGGTTTGCTGGGTGCCCTGCCTTGGGTGTTGCTGAGGGAGGGAAGGAACCTCCCTTGGAAGAACGTGCTCCCTAGAAAGGGCTCTCTGGGCGCAGATCCAGGGGGGAAGGGCACCTGGGCCACATGCCCGTGCCCACTGGAATGTGCCCCCATGAGGAACAGGCTACAGCCCCACCAGACTCTCACACTGACTTGTTCTGTTCCCATGTCTGCTGCAGGCATCTAGTGTCTTTGCACCCACCTGGGAGCTCAGGCGCCTGGGCAGGTGGCAGCAGGCGCACCAGCCAGCACTGTGGGATGGTGTGCCTTATCCCATCCTGGATTGGGCTGTGGAAGTGAAGTGAAACATGGGATGTTTAACTCTTTGTGGCTCAGCCCTGCCTGCCTGCATGTGTTACCCATAAGCAGATTGCAGGCAGTGGGACAGATGCTGCCACCTCGTGCTGTCTCCAGGGGTAGGGAGGGAGGCTGGCACCAGGGCTGCAATGCCAAAGTCCTCTCTAGAGCACAGGGGCTTGCCCACTGCTGTTTGCTCATAGGGTCTGGATTCCTGGTGTGAGACAAGAGCCCTACCTCCAAATCAGTTTTCTAGGACCTGTCTTTGCTTGGCTGGATCCTGGATGTCACCTTCATCAGGGCTGAGTGGCCCAGGTCTGGCTTGAATCCCTCCCCTGGGACAGTGCTCTGTTTCCAGGTGGTGGAGACATCACCACATCAGCCTCCTTGTACATCCCCTTCCTCATTAACTCATAGAAAATTTTGGGCTGGAAGGGACCTCAGGCTGTCTAGTCCAACCCCCTGTTCCAAATAGGACCCTCTCCAGGTATCTCATCCCAGCCAAGCCTTTGTCTACCTGGGTCCTCTAAACCTCCAAGGATAGAGGTTCCACCGCCTCCCAGGTAACCTGTTCCAGTGCTTCACCACCCTCCTCATGATCTAATCTAATCTAAACCTCCCTTGCTGCAACTTGAGACCGTTGCTCCCTGTTCTGTCATCTGCCACTCCTGAGAACAGTTCAGCTCCATCCTCCTTGGAACGACCCTTCAGGGACTTGAAGGCTTTTATTAAATCCCCCCTCAATCTTTTCTCCAGACTAAACAAGTCCAATTCCCACAGTCTCTCATTAGTCCTGTTTTCCAGCCCTCTAAAAATTTTCATTGCTCTCCCCTGGGCTCACTCCAATTCATCCATATCCTTTCTGTGGTAGGGGTCCAACACTGGACACAGGACTCCAGTGCCTTTCATAGTGCAACAGAATGCTATCCACTGCCTTAAATAATGCAAGGAAGTGCTCAGATTGGGGAAAACATTAGGAGAAGCTCTCTGAGCCTGAGCGCAAGTGCATCTTGGAACGAATACATTATGGATTAAGGCCACTGACTGTACTCTCCCACCCCCTCGGTTCCACCTGCTCTCTTCCTTACATGGCTCTGTCTTGCTCCTCAGAGAAGCCCATGTGCCGCCCCCCCCAGCCCCCCCCCCCCGACCTTGCTCCTTGTGCCAAGGCCCTTCCACAGGAAGCCCTGGCACAGGGAAGCTTACTCAACCCTGGCATCCTGTGTGTGTAAAGCTGGAAGTGGAGTGACCTGTCAGAAAAACATTTTCCCACCCTGAGCTGTGGGCATCTGAGTCACTCTGCCCTGCTCTCTGCAGCCCCGGGCCTAACAATGGACCTGCCTGGACTCCTACAAGAAGGGGAATGCCACATGGCGGGGGGGGGGGTCATCTGCAAGGGCTGAAGCAGCTAGTGCTGCCTTGGTGCTCCACTCCCATGTGCCTGCTGCTCGACTCCTGCTGGGCAGGCTTTTCACTGGCAGCCTTTCTGCCTCAGCCTGGTTTCAGTTCCATGCTGGCCTCTGTCCCAACCTGCTCCTCTGCAGTGCCTGCCCCAGCCTCTCTTCCTCCCCCAGCAGCAGCTATGCTGAACTATTGCTCATTAACCTTTTTCTTTGGCTGGGACATAGACCTCGCCTGCTCGCTGCTGGACGCAACTCAGCTGTTCTGCCAGGGGAAATGCAACCAGGCAAGCCAGCACAGGATTGCTTGCAGGGGGTCTGTGTTCCACCCCAATTCAGATGCACTTGCAGGAAGATGGGGTACCCTGTGCGTGTGTGTGTTGGCCCATGCTTTTCATGTTGCTCCATTTCCACACACGCATATGCATGCTCAGCCTGGTTGCTTTGTCCTAATGCCCACGGAACAGCTGATTTTTCTGTCCCGCTCCCACCTCAAATTGACCCCATCACCTCCCAAGACCTGGCCTGTAACACAGTGCCAGTGTTGTTAAAGAGGCCTGAGCATGAGTAAACTGAATGGTTACAGCTTCATGAGGAATTTCATACTCCTTAGAGTATAAAATGTTTACTCTGCCCTGGAGGCTGGATTTGGACAGAAGAAGGATGGCATAGTGGCAGAGCACTAACTTAGAACAAGAAAGTCCTGGGTTCCTGGCCTTGTTCTGCCACAGCCTTACTTTGTGACCATGGGCAAATCACTTAACTTCTCTGTGCTTTGCTTTCCCTTCTGTGCAATGAGGAAAGAGCACTCCCTCACCTTGCAGAAAGGCTTGTGAGAGTAAGTACACTGAAGAGTATGAGAGAAGCTAGTGATAGCAGCTGTATAAGGGTGTTAGAGTGTTTTTGATCCCTCCATGTTTTTCTCCATGCAGCGTGGCTGGAGTATCCCTGTGTGCACAGGGGGGCAGGAGTGACCAGACTTGACTTGTCTCTATCCTGCTGTCCACCTTCTCTTGTTCATAAGAGAGTAGATCCCAACTGCTTACAACACAGAAGTGTACTTAGGGGTTTAAGTGTGATCATATTCCACCCTCCTTGTGTCCCTAAAGAGCCATTAACTCCATGCAACCTGCTGTCGTTTAGCCTTAAAACTAAGTCTCAGAAACATACCAAGGAGGACCTACCCATCTTCTGTGTTTGCAGTTTTTCAGGGACTTGTGCAAGGGGGACAGAATCTCACTTCTTTGGTGAGTAAGTCCCTCTAGGATCTCACCCAAAATGTTTGCCCTGGTCCAGGGAGTTGCTTTCAATGTACTGGCTCTGGACTGACTGGGTCACATGCTCAAGAGCTGCCTACTACCGAGGGCCTGTTGAGCTGGGCTGGCTTTGGGTATATCACTTAATCTCTGTGGACCTCTCTTTCCCCGCTTGTGCCTTGCAGCTAGGAATCTTTCAGGGGAGCTGTGAGCCAATCCAGTTGGGAAGGTAGCTGGATCCTGCAGTCCAGGGGTTGCAGAGCTGTGGAGACAGCTGTGAGTTGTACCCAAAGTGAGATTGTACAACAACCAAAGCACCTTGGGCTTGTCTCTGAGGCTTTTTAATCCAGGCTTGTTCCTCCTCCCCATGCCAGAGGAATGCTACCAGGCCCTCTTGAGTTATAGAAGGCGCCCACTTACACACGAGGAATGTAAATAAAGCAGTGAGTCGGGCTGTGAATTTCGTCAGGGTCTGGTCTCTCTCCGTCCTGCATCTTTGGGGAGGGATCAACTACCGGAGGTAAAATTCTACTCCAGGGACAGGACCTCGTAAAACCAGGATCATCTGATTGACTCCAGTGCCAGCTTCATGTGTGCTAGGGCCCCAAGGAACATGCACCAGTTGGCCTTCAAAGCATGTGTCAGTCTAAATTGGGATGAGGTCAATGTAGGGGGCAGATCTTCTGTGGTGTCTGCAGTCTCCTGAAGCCCCTGGCACTGTCTGGACTGGAGTCTTGGCCGTCTAGGCGATATGCAGCTAAGTTGCACTTGGGCACTAATAGCGAAACAAGATTCAGGCCTTGAAGATGGGTTGATGGATGAGCTGAACCATGGGTCTGATCCCATCCCACTGGCCCTGCGTTTCCATCCTGAGACCTCAGTGCAGGAATAGGCCCAGTGGGGAGCAGGCATGTAGGTCTGCCAGGCGGTGGCTGCATGGAGAGTGGTGCCCTTTGGCTCCTGTGCTGTGTACAGCCCTCAGAGAGGGACTTGCTGTCGTGCACAGCAGAGGGGCAAAGGACCTGCTTGGGAGCGAGAACTCAGCTGGGCACTGACTTTGGCTGCTTCCCTCTCTGAAGCTGTGTCCCTCTGAACAGCCTGTTCATGCAGGTGGCGGGGGTGGGGAGGAGGTCCTTTCTGCAGTGCTTACCCCTAATAGTGCCTCTAGCGTGGGACCATGAGTGCCTTGGGGTGTGAGCTGCTAAGAAACCAGTGTACTAACCAATTTCTGAAGGTGCCACAAGTAGTGGTGGCCTAGAGGGGGTCACTTCCTCTGGGGGCCTAAGACAGACATGCTCCGAGGTGCAGCGGGGCTGCCCCCAGCCCCACCTCCAAGCAGTGACTGCCCAGGCCAGCAACTGGGACACGTGAGGAGGGAGAAGTTGGCGAATCTTTGACACCGCCCTCCCCACCCCCCATTCCACACATATGCACACAAATAATATATAGCCATGGCAACAGAGCTTCCTGCTGATGTTTCAATAGAAATAGGGGCTGAGCAAAAATAAACACATAGATTTGGAGGGTTGCTGTATTCCCTGCCCTCGGTGATGGGCAGTCCTACAGATACCAGGGGGCTGGGGCAGGAGGATGATTCCTAAGTGACAGGCAGCCTGACTGACAATCAGGGAACAAGCCCTCAATGGCAGGAAGCCAGACTGACATTCAGGCAATGGTCTGATAGGAATGAGCTGTTATCTGTAGCTCAGCTACCTCCAGGGAATTGGTAACAGGGATCAGATTGGGGTTCTTAGCCTATACCAGCCCCTGGGGCCCTTGCCTCAACAAGGTGTGTGTGGAGCTGTGTGTAAATGCCCAGTCACCATGGAAAAGCCCTGTGGGAGTGCTCATGGACCCCTTGGTGGTCTGGGCACAGCGAATGCTCAGCATTGCAATAAACAACTCCCCCATCAATGGGTAGTTGAGTTTGCTCCGGGGCTGCCTGTAGCCAGGTGTTTGCATAGCATACCTTTGACGTTTATAGCCACCATTGACGTCTGCCTTCCTGAATCCCCCTGTACACTCATGGTCCTAATCTGTTGGACTGGGGCAGGCATTGCTGTGCACAGTGCAGCAACAGCTATGTTTGCACCAGAGGTGGCTGCATTTTGGCAATGAGCAAAACGATCCCTTTTCTGCCTGGGGAGCTTGCAGAGATGGATTTAATGTTTGCAAAGCGCTCGGAGAGCCTGGAGTGGAAAGTATGATGAGAAGTGCTGGCCATAAGGACTGAAGCCCTGGGACCGTGACTCCCTTGTGTCTTCCCCAGGCTCCTAGCTGGAGCCCCCCAGGATGTAACTGCTGTGGAGGGGAATGCCACGCGGACAGGCTCCATGTACTTCTGCCCACTGAGTGCCTCCATGACTGACTGCGAGCGGGTGGACATAGAAGAAAAGAGTATGTGAGCACTCCCCTCCCCTCAATATTGGACAGGTCTCTCCTTCCCCAGACTCTATCCTGGGCAGCCTGGAAGCTTGGGGGTTAAATCCCCTTCCTCCCTCTGCCAGCTGGGGTGGTGCTGGCTTTGCTGGTGCTGCTGTATTTACCCTGTGCTGGAGGTGCAGGGAGGGGCCTGTTAACCATTTAAGAGATGAATCCATGCTGGGTGGGGGGAAGCTGGGCTTCCAAAGGGAATGGGAGGGAGCAGCCTTCACTGCAAGTGTCCCTTCCTTCATCCTCACTGCACCCTGATGCCTGCCTCATACAGTGCATGGGGTGAGCACCCCTGTGACTGCTTTGTCCTGAATAGGGCCTCCCAGGGCGACAGGAGGATTCATCCCCTGTAGTTGCTTGATTGTGACTTACCTGCTGCAGAGGGATGAGGGACTTTGCCCTGTGTGGGGGAGGGGAGGGGCTGTCTCTTGCTTGGAAGGGGGGAGGAAATCTGTCCCCTGATTGCATGGGGAGTGCAAATGGGTAGGCCTGGGGTCTCTGCTCTCTTGTCAAGTGTTTGTTGCCCTGTGTGTGCAGGTGTGCCACAGAAGAACATCATCGAAGACATGTGGCTGGGGGTGACCATCGCCAGCCAGAGAGAGCAATCTGGGAGGGGCAGAGTGCTGGTGAGTGCAACATGATGAGGTAGCTCCAGGTGTGCATAGAGCAGTAGGTCCCACGTGTTGTAGTGAGCGCCCTATTCACCATTGCCCAGCAGCTAGTATGACCTGTGTCTGGCTGCAAAGTGGATGGGGAACTAGGGGCAATCGGGTTGTGTTGTTTGCACTAGGGTACATACACTTTGTTTGCACCTTGCAGGGCAGTGGGGAAATAGCCCCATGTCCTGGTGTCAGAGCTAGGGAGATAAGCCCACTGCCTTGGGCATCCTGGGTGCATTCCCACCTCTGTGTGAAATGAAACACCACCCAGTCACTCACTCTTTGCACTTTGTGTTTGCCTTGTATAGGTGTAACTGCTGAGATAGGGGGCAAGAGAGCACAGGATCCAACCCCAGAGTGTCAGGACTCCTGGGTTCCTGAGTTTATCTTGTTACACAGCCACAGTCAGATCACTTACCACAGTTTGCCATGCTCTGAAATGGGGATAACTCCACCTGGTTCTGCCAGGAATGTTGTGGGTCATGAGACTAAATTAGTCAATGGGCTTATGGTGCAACATAGTATGCTGGGAGCTATAGGCTCTTTGGGTGGGGGTGGGGGGGGCAGTGAAGGCAGGCCAGTTCTTCATGGTGGGGGAAGTATCTGGTTGCCTCTTTGAACGGGATGTCATAGAACACAGAGTCTGCTCCTAAATTGCAAAGGCAGCTGGGAAGAAACCAAGGGAGAGAGCAACAGCCACAGTGCCAGCAGCTCAGTCCGTGGGAAAGGCAGTGAAGCAATCCAGAGCTTGAAGGGAGCATGGCCCTGGGGGAGCTAAGAGGATCTGTCTTAACCACTGAAGCTTGGCAGAGGGAATTGGCTGCAGAGCTCTCCCAGGACTCTCTCCACCAAGCCCGTCACCCATCACCGTGGTACCTGGACAACACAAGAGTCCACGGGCTGTGTCCTCCATCACCCTGTGCCTCGTGCAGTCATTTACATATGTGTAAACAGTTCCCGTTGTAGTAATATTTCAAGCTGGTGGAAATGGAGGCCTGAGGTGCAGAGCCCAGCAGCCCCCTCCTCCTCTGCTCCTCCATGTTCCTGTTGTCTGCTTTGCAAGGGAATGCTGGAGCCACTGAATTTTTCTCTCCTTCCCCCACTTGCCCTGAGTTCCTGCATTGTCCCAGGCCCAGACTCAGCTTTGCAGAGAGTCTGTTTCCTGACCCAGACTTCTTTTTTTAAACACATTTGCTGCTGGAGGGATGGCCTGTGCCCTATCCCTAGAAGGTCAGGTTTACTACTGGGATAATTCTGGGTCTTTCTCTGAAATCAGCCCAGAGAGCTGGTATGGGGCCTGCTGCAGAGAAGGTGAATTATATACAGGCAAGGGCACCTCTCACCTGCTGTTTGGAGTATATGGGGTGGGTGTGCCAGGGCATCTAGTCTCCAGCCCTTTGACTGAGCTTGCCACTAGTGTGTCTACAAAGTCACACCCCTACTGGGCTGCTGAGGTCTATATACACATCAGGTTGGCCCACTCTGGTTGCACACCTCCTTGCTAGGGCATGAGCCATCATAGGATCATAGAAAAATAGGATTGATAAGGCCTCCAGAGAGCCATTTGATCCACACCCTGCTCCAGTCAGGGTCAGCATTGTCTAAACCAGCCCAGCCAAGGTTTTGTCCATCCGCTCTTAAACACGGCGGAGATTCTACAGCTTCTCTTCTTCTCTCATTAGGGTGGTGAGCAAACAGCAGATGGGTACCTCCAGATTATCCCCAGGCTCTCAGTGCCAGCCCCTGTGACCTTCTGGCCTCGACCCATTCTGGGTCCCAAACCAGTGAAAGATCACAGGCTCAGGCACTGTGCAAGCCCTCAGGATAAATGGGTTTCCATGCTCCAGGGCATGGAGTGATGACCATCTGGGGTCAGGCATGTGGGACCTGCCTTGCCCAAGGGCACAGCATTGCTTTTTCACAAGAGTTTTACACCCACCTGCTAAACATCCAAGTAATGGATGCTCAATAAGAGGTTGGTGTTTGGCTTGGAGGCTCTGATCAGAGAGGCAAGAGAAACTGCTGGTCTGAGCCCCTGCGGTACTGGGGTGGTAGAGGCAATGTAGGCTATAGGCTTGTGCCACCATGGGATGGGGGAGGACACAAAAGGTGGTGGATGCTGTACTCTGATCTGGTAGGATTGGGGTGGGGATCTAGAGGAGAGGGACCTTGGTCTAGTCTGGTGCAGTAGGGACAGGATATCAGGGTTACATGGACTGGTGTTGCTTGGGATACCAGGGTATAGAGACCCCTGCTCAGGCTGGGATGTGGCAGGAGAGGGATATTAAGAATGCTGCTGTAGCCAGCAGGGGTGGGAAGGCCATATTGGGGCATATGGACTGCTGCTGAGGGCAGGTGTAGCAGGAGAGCGGTGCTTGAGGTTATGTGAATTGTAGTGCAACAGGAAGGCAATATCAGGGTGCATGGACCATGGCTCAGGGCGGCTGCAGCAGGAGGCAGTGGGAATTGGGCTCAGCGGGATGACCCTGGTGGGGTAGAGTGCCTGTCTATGGCTGCTCAGTGCCCACGGCCTGCTGGGCACTGATGTGGTGCCCCCTGGCTGCCAGGCCTGTGCTCACCGCTACACCGAGGTGCTTTGGGCAGGCAGTGAGGACCAGCGGCGCATGGTGGGAAAGTGCTACGTGCGTGGCAACGACCTGAAGCTGCAGCTGGGTGACGACTGGCAGACATACCACAACGAGATGTGCAACTCCAACACTGATGCTGAGGAGACTGGCATGTGCCAGATGGGCACCAGCGGCGGCTTCACCACCAACACCATCTACTTTGGGGCGCCTGGTGCCTACAACTGGCAAGGTCTGTGCCCCGCCCAACCCCTTGCTGGAGTGTAGCCATCCCTAGTGCTCATCTGGTGTTGCTGCAGCTGCCCAAGGGATATTTTGCTGGTGACATTGGCACCCTTGGGAGCCTCCCTGCTGGGTGGGTGGGCTGGGTTCAGGGCTGGTGTGGAGGGTGAGTTTAGACCACACAGGCTAGGGGAAGGGAGAGGAGCCTGGGCTCTGGGGCTGTGGAGCAAGCAAGGGAGGCAATGAAAGGCAATGAGAGATCTTTGTGAGAGATCCCATCCCCCTCCTAATCCCTCTCCCTGTCCCCACTTGGGCTGTGCCCGTCTCTGGCTCCAGCTTGCTGTTTTTCCTTCCCGGCTGCAGGGACTAACTACATGCTGCAGCGAGAGAGCTGGGAGCTGTCTGACTTCTCGTACCCGAACCACAAAAATGGCAACATCTACATAGGTAATGACAGCTGCTTCACCTGTGTCTGGGGGCAACATCCCTCCGTGCTAGCATGATATGGGAGAGTGTGGTGCAGAGAAAGCAGGTACCGGGGCCCCAGAAGGCCTGGGTTCCAATCCCAGCTCTGTCACTTTTCCCTATAGGGCTGCTGGACAAGTCACATGACTACTCTGTGCCTCAGTTTCCCCTTGGGCTCCTCTCTGCCCTCTCTTCCACATGGTCCTTGCAGGCTACATGTATCTAGGCCTTTCTCTTGCCCCCATGAGTCATGCCTTGGGGTCCAGACTACTGGGATGTCTGAGCCAGGGCTGTGACCTTTTCTGGCAGGAGCTGAAGGGGATTTCTCCACTCATGCTGGCTCCTCTCCTGGCGCACACTGCTATAGGGACTAGTAATTCATGAGATGCTTAAACCCAGGCTGCTTGCCGAGCCTCTGGGGCCTGTGCCCTGAGCTGGAAATCTCCTCAGGGGCCCTTCTCTGGGGAGCTGCCCCTGGGCCAGGAGGATTCTGGGAATGGAGCCTCTCAGGGGGGTATGTAAACTGTGAGTTTGTCAGGCCTCAGCCCAGTCCACAGTTTCTGCATTGCTTAAGATATATGTGCTAATGCTCCCTTTTGCTATCAGCTCCTGTGAGGAAGACAGAGCTGGCCTGGGTCCAGGCTGCTTGCAGTGACGGGGTCAGGACAAGAAGGGGTCGGAGAGGCATTGCTTACAAGTCCTTAGTGAGGACACCAGGGGTCTGGTCCAAAGCCTATTTTAAGCCCTCCCACCCAGCTTTGGCTCTCAGCCTCACATGTCCTGTGTCTCCATATGGTTCCACATGTGGTTGGGACCAGCTCTGGCAGCCCCATATGAAAGGCCAGGCCCTCGTCTGTAGCTTCAAGCAATGTGGCCCCTTGCAAATGCGCTTGTTATGCCTCCTGGGAGGGCTCTACAGGTTCTGAGGCCTCTTTCCCCCTCCCTCCCCTCCCTATTCCACCCTATGGGGCTTGCTCATGCCTCCAGGTTATACCATCCAAGCCAGCAGTGCTGTGCTGCACAAGGAAAACCTCACCATCATCTCGGGGGCACCCCGCTACCAACACACCGGTGCTGTGTACCTGATGATCAACCGCTTCGGTCAGCAACCTGGAAACGAGCCTCATGCTGGTCGGGGAGCAAGTGGGCTCCTATTTTGGGAGTGCCATCGCCCTAGCCGACCTCGACAACAATGGGTGAGATGCCAAGAGGCCACTGGTGATGGGGAGGCCACCTGGCAGTTGCTTTGTAGAGAACAGCGGGGGGAAGGGACGGAGGGGACAATGAGACTTTGGGGTTTCCTGAGCTGTGAAGAGTGTCTCTGTGGCTCCCAGCTTTGAGAGGTCTCCTTAGCTTTGAGGCCTGGTTTTCATACCTTGTAGACCTTGGGGTCTTCCTAGCTTTCAACCTCCTCTGACTCACTGCATTGTAGCCTCCTCCACCCCCCCCTGAGCCCAGCTTTGCATTGTCCCCCTCCAGCTGGCAGGACTTGGTGATCGGTGCCCCCTACTACTTCGAGCGGAAGCAGGAGGTGGGGGGTGCTGTCTACGTGTACATGAACGAAGCTGGCAGCTTCCAAAACCAGCCCAGCCAGATCTTGAAAGGCCCCAGTAACTCCGCCTTTGGTTTTGCTGTGGCCAGCATCGGAGACGTCAACCAGGATGGCTTTGAGGGTGGGTGACGCTTTCCCTTGGGGCTCCTGGGACAGGTATCTGTCACCCAGGGAGCGTGGGAGGCATCTGGGGTGGCTTGGGCTCTGGTGAGGCAGGGGGGTGAATGGGGTTTTGGGAAGTCTCAGGAGGAAGTGTGGAGTAAGGGGATGTGGGTGGGTGGGGTGGACTTTGGGAGGTTGGCAGTGGGGCGTGGGGAGCTCTGGTGGTGCCATGAGGTTGAATATGGAGTTGAGGGGATTGGGTGGCATGGAGTGAGGCAGGGTTTAGTGGGGTATGCATGCACAGGGAGCAGCAGGGCTTGTGGAAAGCTCTGTAAGTCATGAGGGCTTGTCATGGGGCTCAGGGGACTGAGGGATTGTGTGGGTGCTGCTTGGCATAGGGCTTGGTGTGGAGCATGAGGGCATACAGGGCTCAGTGTGGGATGTGGGGACTCTGGGGCACATGGGGTTCAATGGGCAGTACAAGGAGCCACAAAAGCATTGGTCTCTGGGCCAGTTCTGCCTGACCTATTGCTTCTTCCACAGACATTGCTGTTGGGGCCCCCTTCGAGGGCTCGGGCAAGGTCTACATCTACCACAGCACTTCTGGGGGCCTTATGGA
Organism: Crocodylus siamensis; assembly: GCF_052110815.1. NCBI lineage: Eukaryota > Metazoa > Chordata > Crocodylia > Crocodylidae > Crocodylus > Crocodylus siamensis. Next base: position 163,085,964 of record NC_143398.1, read on the forward strand.
GCTGCCCCGGCAGGTAAAGGTGTCTTGGACCAGTTGCTGTGAGTGGTACAGAGGGCACTCTGGAGACCACACTCCCTCTTGAGACCCCTGAGAGGAGCAGTGGCACCTCCAGCCCATGGGAGCTGTGGGTGGTTGGGAATGACCTTCCTGCTGCCCCCAGGTACATGCTGCCTCTCCTAGGGCACTAGTCTCTGGATAGGTTGACAATCCTCACCCTGAGGGGAGTCTCAAGAGACAAGCGTAGACCTAGATAGAGGGCCGGGGACAGCTGCTCAGGTAAAAGGGAAGGGAGGAGGCAGGGGATGGGGTGGGGGTTGTGTGTGCATGCAGGCGCTGCCCCAAGCCCCAGAATGTAGAGCAGGACAGGCCCTGAGGGCAGTTGCCATAGCACCAGTGGGTGATCCTCCCCCCCCACCTACATCCCTCTGCCTCCTGCAGGTGATCAGTGGGGCAGACCTGGGCCCTTTCAAGTTCAAGACCTTTGGTTACTCTCTCAGCGGGGGCATGGATGTGGATGGCAATTCCTACCCAGACCTGCTGGTGGGGAGCTTGTCTGAGAAGATTGTTCTGCTCCGGTAAGGGAGATGGGGCTGGGAGTGACAACAGTGGTGCAGACAGTGGCAAAGCGGTCCTGACACCATGCTTCCTGCTGGGGGCTGAGCATGGCACCTCCAGCACGCCCACCAGTTGTACCCACTGCACAGTAGGAGGCTGGCATCATTGTTGGATCAGGCCACTAGAGGGAGATGCTCACACAGGTGATACCCTGGGCAGTGGCACCCCCCCACCAGTCTGCCCCATACAGAGTACCTTGTAGAGCCAGCTCTGTCCCCCATTGAGCCTGGGTGAGTCCTGAAAGCAGTAACGCCTGCCCTTCCAGGTACTGTTACATAGGCCCCAGACTGACCAGGGTATCATTTGACCATTGCTGGATTGGAGCCAACAATCTCCAAGGGCAAGGCTCCAGGGGTCCTATGCAGTCCCCTTGCAGGATGGGATGGGGATTGCCCTAGCCCCTGCCTCCTTAAGCCCTCCACTGTGCCCTGGACAGCCCCACAGGCAGAACAAGGGGAGCTAAGCAACCCTGGACACTGGTGACTGGAGATTTTGGGGGTCACTTCTGTGACAAAAACAGTCATCCGGCCCTGATGGGTGCTCAGCTGATGCTTTTCTCTCCCTTTGTCTGTCTCTCCCTGTGGTAGAGCTCGTCCTGTGATCAACATCCTGAACAAGACCTTTACAGTGACTCCAAGCCTGGTAGACCCAGCCAAGTGCAACCCCCACTCCTGGTAAGGGCTGCCTCCTCCCATGATTGCCCACCTGGCGGTGGGGTGGTGCCCCAAGGTGCAGCTTTCCATGGTGCTGCTTGTGCAGGTCATGGCCAGGGAGAGCCCGGTGATCCTGAAGCACGTGGCGGCTAGGCAGTTCAATGGCTGGTGCCAGAGCAGAAAGGTTTCTGCTGGCTGCTCTTGTCCCTCTGACTCTTTTTTCTGTCCTTTGCAGCATCCGGGTGCAGGTCTGCTTCTCCTACAACCAGAGTGCTGGAGATCCCCGATACAAGGAGCAAATTAGTGAGTGGGTCAGGGAGGGAGGGGGTACTCTGTAGCTGGGAGGGGGTGATGTGTGTCCATGCATTTAAGTAATAACAACACTGAGTGTACACTGCAAAATGTGCAGTGGTGTGTGTGCGCAAATGTGCAATATAAGCAGTGGGGTGGTGTGTGAAGTCATGCATGCAGTGGTGCATGCATGTATCAGCGTACATTGGTGTGCAAGCAGGTATGCAGTGCATGCTGTGGTGCATGTACACACGATGGCACAGGTATGTGCAAGATATGTGGTGGTCTGAATGTGAACATGCACAGAGGTGTGCATGTCTGTGCAATGGTGGACATGCAATGGGATGGGCGCACTGGCTTGTGCACACATGTGTATAGTGGTATGTGTGCAAGCATGGTGTGAAGAACACTGTGCATCTTGGCAGGCATTTGCCACTCTGCAGAGTCAGTGCTGCCATGCCAACACCATCTCCAGCTCTGCTTTCCCTCTCTCTGCAGATCTGCTCTACACTCTAGAAGCTGATAGGGACCGGCGCCCGATCAGGGTGAGATTTGCTGAGACAAACTCTGCTGTGTACAGGGGCGTCTTCTCCATGCCAGACACCAAGTGCCAGGACCTGGAGCTCCTCCTGCTGGTAAGAAAAGGGTGGTGCAGACCCTGCTTTGCTAAGGCATGGCAGTGGGGCTGGCACAGGTTGCCTGGTCTCTGTGATGCCCTGCTGAGAGCTTGTGGCCAGGCACAAAATGGGCCTGGGAGTAGAGAGCTGGGCTGGGGTGTACCATGGGCCCAGCGCATGGAGTGTATGGGGGTGTGGGAAAGGGGGGTAGGAATCACAGGCGGCATATCAAGATTCAGAGCAACTCAAAGTGAAGGATTGGACCAAAAAAATCCCATGAGGTTCAATAAGGACAAGTGTAAAGTGTTGCACTTAGGACAGAACAATCCCATGTACCAGTACAGGCTTGGGACTGACTGGCTAAGTAGCAGCTCCTTAGACAAGGACCTGGGGGTTACAGTGGACTATAAGCTGAATATGAGACAGCAGTGTGTCCTTATTGCCAGAAGGCTAAATGGCATGCTGGGCTGGACTGGTAGGCACATTGTCAGCGGATTGAGGGAAGTGATTCTTCCCCTCTGTTTGACACTGGTGAGGCCACATCTGGAGTACTGTGTCCAGTTTTGGGCCCCCCACTACAGAAAGGATGTGGAAAAATTGGAAAGTGTCCAGTGGAGGGCAACAAAGATGGTTCAGGGACTGGGGTATATGACTTCTGAGGAAAGGCTGAGGGAACTGGGCTTATTTAGTCAGCAGAAGGGAAAAGATTGAGGGGGGATTTAATAGCATCCTTCAGCTACCTGAAGGATGGTTCAAAAGAAGATGGAACCTGGACTGTTCTCAGTTGTGCAGGATGACAGAACAAGGGGCAATGGTGTCAAACTGCAGCAAGAGAAATTTAGGTTAGATATTAGGAAAAACTCTCACCAGGAGGGTTTACAGCACTGGAACAGGTTACCCAGAGAGATTGTAGAATTTCCATTCTTGGGGGTTTTTAAGACTTGCCTAGACAAAGCCTTGACTGGGATGATCCTGCTAGGATCAGGGGGTTGGATTAGACCTCCTGAGTTCCCTTTCAATCCTAATTTTCTTTGATTCTGTAACCCAGCAGGCCATGGGTTCTTATCTCTCCTCAATTCCATATAGCTGGCCGGGTCCATGGGCTGTGAGATCTGCATGTCCTAGGCTGTGGGTTCAAGTGTCCAGACTGGTTGTGGTGACCCCAGGTGGTTGCACACCCCCTCCCAATAGGGAGGTACTTGTGATGAGTTTGGTGTGGTTCAGACACAGTGGACAGGGAAGCACATGGAGAAGAACTGTCCCCTTGTGGCTGGCAGCCAAGGACCCCTGACAGGGGCTGAGTGTGCTGGGGAGGGATCTTGTCTGCCCTGGGGGTGAGGGATGTATGGATGACCTGGCTTCCAGGATGTCCCTGTTGGCAGGCCTGGTTCAGCGGGGGGGGGGGGGTGCCCCAGCCAGCAGCAGCCACTGCCCCCTGCTGTCCACTCTGCAGGAGAATATCCGTGACAAGCTGCACCCCATTGCTCTGCATATGAACTACTCGCTGGAGGAGAAGCAACGGGACTTCCAGCTGGGACTGTATTCCCTCAACGCTTACCCTGTCCTGAATGAGGACCAGCCCCGGGAGAACCACACTGAGGTGGGGCAGCCTGAGTGGGGAGTGGCTGGACAGGGCCGGGCCAGGCAGAGGGGAGCAGAGCCTGTTGGCGCTTGCTTGAAGCACATACCAGAGTGTGGGGTGGAAAGGCCTGTGTGGCTGGCATCTGGGCAAGGACAGGGAAGCAGGACTTCTGGGTTCCCTTGCCAGCTCTGATGCTGTGATTGGGGTATGGGAAGGGGGCAGAGCCAGGATTCTGGGTTCCACTTCCAGCTCTGACGCTGGCTTGGTGTGAATAGGGGCTGAGCAGCAGACCAGCAGCCAGGACTTGTGGGTTCTGCTCCTGTTTCTACGTCTCTGACCCTGGGTCAGTCTGACTGTCTCAACCTCTGTGCCTCAGTTTCGCCACGTGTAAAACAACAGCAGTAGAACCCTTTGCCATGGGCTGGAGCCGCTGTTCCTCCTGCTGAGGCTTTTGGGGCTCCACTCCAAGGCTTTGCTCTGGCTTGCCACTCTGCAGCAGTGATGAGCCCTGGTATTTGGGTTAAATGCGTCTCACCGCCCACCTCCTGGGACCATAACTGCCTGCAGCTTGGCAGACGGCTCAACTTTGCAAGGAGCCCTCAGCAGTGAGGGCATGAACGTGAAGGCCCAGGGGATGGAAAGCATCCTCTTCACCCTGGAGGGTCCCCCAGTGTGGGGTGGGGGAGAAGACATTCCCATCTTGCCCCTCCAGATGCTAAACCTCCCCTGCAGCAGCCCCTTGGCACCACCTGGTGGCCAAACAGTGCATGGCAGCAGTGTCCTTGGCACTGGTACTTCCTGTCTTACCCCCCAATTCCTCTGCTCTGGATAGTGTGCACTGTGTGTGGGGGTGCTGATCCAGCCCGTTGCTAATGGAAACAGCCCTACACCCCCTGCTGGTCCTGGTGGTGCTGCTGGGGTCAAACTGCAAGAGGATAACAGCTTCCTACTGAGGGTGGGCGTTAGAGCTGCTCTGGCTGCAGGGTGCCAGGTGTTGGGGGAGCAACTGGGGGGGCTGTGGACTCAGAGCGGGGCAGGGGCTGGAGTCACCAAGGATACCTGCCTGCAGATCAACTTCCAGAAGGAGTGTGGCCTTGACAACAAGTGCAACAGCAACCTGCAGTTGACGGCCGCCTTTGTTCCTGAGCAGGGCCAACTGCTGTCCAGGTGAGGATGAAAGAGGTGGGCTCCATAAGGGTCCTGGAGGGGCACAAGGAGTAAGCATTCAAGGGAACCAGCCTCAGGGTGAAGGATGGGGGAGGGGGTCCCAGCCTTGTGCCCCCAGCTGGCTCGGGCCTGCCTAACCTCCCACCCTGGGATGGGGGAGGGGGTCTCTTCCAAGCCCCATCTGTGTGAGGGGCGGGGGTCTCTTTTCCTGTGTGTCACACTTCCACTCCCATCTGACTGTCATCAGAGCAGGATGCAGGCCATTGGCTTGAGGTTACAGTGAAGTAGGTTTAGACTGGATATCAGGAAAAATGTCTTCACTGTTAGAATAGTGGAACAGACTACCTAGGGAAGCTGTGGACTCTCCCTTAATGGAGCTGTTCAAGAAGAGGTTGGACAGTCACTGGTTGGGGATGATCTAGGCCCCGCTGTGCCTATGTTCTACTATGGCTATTTCACATACTTCTGGGCTTTGTGGGTTGTAGGATTGGGCTGGAAGGGAATCCATGCCCCTCCTGCCCCTCCATTTCTGCTACTTGTGTTAGGTGTGGGGCTTTTTAAAGCTTTCTTCAGAGCCATTGGATTCTGGCTGCAGCCAAGGCTGTGGATTTTGACTGGGGTGTGCCAGTGCTCCTGCTGTGATTTAAAGCCAGAGATTACTGGCTAAAGTGTCCTGGCCTGCTGCTCAGGGTCAAACCAATTGCCGTATTTGGGGTCAGGAAGGTATTTCATCCCATGGTCAGATTGATACAGACTGGGGGGTTTTGCTTTTCTGTGTAGCAGGGGGCCTGGCGCTCTGCCAGGGATTCTTCAAGCACATATTTATAACCTTTTATAGAAGCAGGATACGGGTTTCCCTCACTTTATGCGGGTTCTGTATATGCAAATTCACTCTTATGTGATAACCCTTTTTATACTAAAAAATTGTTATATGCGAGATAAATTCACTCTGATGCAATTAGTGTGGTGGAAGCCAGCAGTTAACTGCTTTGTGCGGTGCATTGTGGGAGCGATGCACACCAAACTATAGTCACCTCTGTGGATCTGTGCTCCTTGATCATGGTCTGCGACGTGTTTCTGTAGTTGCCATCCCCATTATGATAGTGCCCTGTGCTTGTGTGTACTGTGTGCTGTTGGTGACTACCAAAATTGTCTTGTAAAAGTGGTAGAAATGGGTCTGGGGGTCAGTACAGTCGAGGTCTTGGAATTTGTCCCTATGTGTTGCATTGTAAAGTGGGTTCCCTTTATGCGAATTCAAGTTATGTGCTGTTTTCCAGGAACGCATGTACAGCATAAAGCAAGGGAAACCTGTATTGACTGCCATGTTTTACCCATGGCAGGTTAGGGTGCTAGGTCTTGTGTTGTGTCAGGGTTGATACTAGTTTTACAAAGAGGTTAGGTTATGGATTTGTATGAAATAGTTTGGATAAGGATGATTCTGTCATGTAGGAAGTTGGACTAGGTGACCTATGGAGGTCCCTTACAGCCCTGTGATTTCTGTGGTAAGGGGCCCCCCCCTCACCCCCCAGCCAGCGAGGCCCCTCTTGGCAGGTCTCTGAGGAAGTCCATGCTGATGTTTCCCTGGCACAGGATGAATGGGACCCAGATGCTACAGTACAGCCGGGACGTCAAGAAGCTGCATCTCAGCGTGGTCATCACCAACACCCCCACGACGAAGGCTAATGGCGAGGATGCCCACGAGGCCCTGCTAAACATTACTGTGCCCCCCACCCTGCTGCCTTCCTCTGTCCGCCCTGTAAGGACCCATCCCCATCCCCTTTACTGTCCAGCAGAGGCCAGGCCTCACCCCCTGACACTGTGTAGAAGGGCAGCATAGACCTGAGCCCCAGGACAGATGAACCCTCTGTCTGTCTGTCTGCCCAAGCTCTGGGCTGATTTCCTATATGGGGTTCAGAGTCCTTGCTCTGCTCCACTGATGGGCACCATTTCCAAGCAGGGCTAGGGAAGGCCATGGCTGGGCACATAGTTGCCATGGTGCTTTGCAAGCAGGCTGTACCGCTAGCTTGGGTTGGTTAACCCAGGGGGAAACCAGGGCTAGGATATGAGGCTGGCTTCCCCTCCCTAGAGGGGAGTATGGTGGGGCAGGGGGCCTTCTCTGGGATGGGGCGTATCACAGTTTGAGTGCTCAGGTGGGGTGTGGGGCACAGGAATGGAGCTGCTGGGAGTTGTGACCTGCTCCTGGGAGAGGGCCAGGGGGCTCTTGACTGAGGCTGAGAAGTCCTGCTGAGGCCTGCTTTCTCCCTTCTGCCACCCCAGAGCGGTGCCTGCACCTTCGAGGAGACAGTGCTGTGTGAGCTGGGCAACCCCTTCAAGAGGAACCAGAAGGTGACTCTGTCTCAGCAGGGATGCCAAGGTCCCTGGGCGTGGGGCAGGAACACAACCAGTGGGGATGACTGAGGGGGGAGGGTTGCACCACAGCGAGCCCCTTTAGGGGGCAAGGCAGTCTGTGAGTGGCTGCAGGTGCCCTGTGGTCCTGGGATCAAGACCTTGCAGCGGTGTACCTAGGATGGGTGACTGCTGTGTCTGCAGCACGACAGATACTGCAGGCAGCTTTGCTGGGTAAGCCTGGTAGCATCTTTGCAGGCCCAGCCCCCTCCCACCCACTCCTATGCCAGCCTGGTAGCATCTGTCCCCTCTGTTCCAGATGGAGCTGACCATCACCTTTGAGGCCATCGGGATCACACTGGACACACGGGAGATCATGGTGGAGCTCGAGCTGTCCACGTGAGTCCCCTTGCCAGGGCTGGAGAGAACTGGGTCTGGCTCCAGGGCTGGGGGTATGGGTTAAACAGTTGTCAGGGTAGAGAAGTAGGAAGCAGTGTCCAGCCTCTCGGCTGTGAAGGATCCATTTCTCACAACATGCTGCCCCATGTTCCCAGGAATGACCTACTGCAGATTGGCAGCTGCCTCTGGGGAAGTGTGACCACAGACCAACAGCGCTTAGTGGCGCTATACAATGCTATAGGATGGGGATGGCCAATCTACGGCATGGGTGCCACAAGTGGCATGGGCAGACCCTGCATGTGGCACATGGCAGAGCAGGGGGAGGGTGGGGAGGCAGGCAGTATGGCAGCAGGCCAGGCAGGAAGCAGAAAGCAGAGCAGCAAATCAGGTAGGGGAAGGAAATCAAAGTGGTAGTTAGGGAGGGCATGGAGCTTTAATTTGTAGCACACCTGCCCACAAAGGTTGGCTCCCACTGCTCTAGGAGAACACAGCATCCCACTGACACTGGTGGGATAGTCCCAAAAGGGGCACAGTGGGGCAGCCTCAAAAGGGGCACAAACATGGCAAGGGATCTTTTCTGTTCAGCAGGGGCCAGGACTAACTCTGAATGATGGCTGTGCTAGGGTATGAGGGTGGGCACTACTTCAGAACAGAGGGCACCCCTTATTGAGCCCCGCTCCTCCCCTTGCAGCACGGGTCTGTTTTGTGAGTGCCAGGTATGGGTGTCTCAGCCCTTGTACCTGGCAGCAAGAATTGAGGTATAGACTGATGTAATGTGGCCTCTGCCTTGTCTCCGGCAGGCTGAGCTACCAGGAGGACCTGAGGCCAGTGTGGGCTGAGTTGCTGCTTGACTACACCATCCACCCAGCTCTCTCCGTGTGCGTATCTCTGGGTTCCCCACCATCCCCCAGCCCAATCAGACCCTGGTTTCATGAGTCCAAGCCTCTCCCTGGCACCTTCTTCTCAATAAAGTACCTGGCCTTGCCAAGAGTGTGCAGATCAGAGTGCTTCTGCACTGGACCCCATGGCTGCCCCTCCCAAGAGTGGGATCCCCGTGAGGAGCTGGGGCAGGATTTGAGGTCCAAAGGGCTCAGCTTCTCTGAGGCAGTGCCTGCTGGGATAACTACTCAGGATACTGTTGTGTGTGCGGTCCATGGCTCTTACTTCATGGCTGGCTGGAGCCTCCCAACCCCACACCCTGGCCTGGCCTCATGCCAACCCTAGCAAGACTGGCTAGCAATCTGTGACTCATCTGTTTCCATCAGATGCCCCCTGCAGTGCCTTCCCAGCCTTTGCTGCCTCATTCATAAAATGTGTTCTGCCCCTAACAGGACACCTTCCCAGGTGCAGACGTACTTCAGTGGAACAGTGGTGGGGGAGTCGGCCATGAAAAAAGAGGCTGATGTTGGGAGCCCTGTCAGGTTTGATTTCAAGGTAAGGATGCTGCTCCTGGTCTAGGGCTGGGGCTGCAGGGAGAAGTCGGGGCCTGAGTCCCACCCAGGCTCTGTTTTGCAGGTGAGCACCAAGGGGGAGATGCTGGGCTCCCTGGGCACCATTATCTTGGGCTTCGAGTGGCCCTATGAGATCCCCAATGGCAAGTGGCTGCTGTACCCCACTGAGATTCTCATCGGAGGCAATGAGAGCAGACGCTGCCAGCCGCCGGGGGATGTCATCAACCCCCTCAACCTCACCGTGAGTCCTGGACTGTGGCCTGGTAACCTGGTCCCCTCCTGCTGTCTTGTTCCCCTCTTTTCTTTCCCTCTTCTCGCGCCTTCTTCTTGCCCTTTGCTCCCTTTTTCTTCCCCCTCCCCTTTCTTTTTTCTCTCCTTGAGCTGCATTCAGCAGCCCCACAATGGCACATGGCAGCCTGCAGGAGGCAGCACTAACCTGTAGGCAGGGTGGGCAGCCTATGGTCCCACTGCAGTTGCCTCATGACAAGAGCCGTGATTTTGCCCTGCAAGGTGGTCAGCTGGTCACTGCTGGTCTTCACTGCCCTAGGAAGCTGGGGGCAGGCTCTGTGTGTCTGGCGGGGCCCTCACTAGCTCGGTTCCTCTACAGCTTCTGGACAATGTCTCCTCACCTCGGCGGAGACGCGAGCTGGAGACAGCACTGCACACCGAGCTCCCCATCACATTAGCTGCTGCCAAGAAAGCCAGGTCACAAGCGCAACTGGTGAGTCCCCCACTCCCTGCCCCACAGCAGGCTGAGCCCTCCCTGACCATGGGGAGAGTGTACCCCTGGTACTGACCCTGCCCTATGGTTCCAGAGAGAGGGATAGAAAGATATCCTGGCCCTTGTGTCCCAGAAGTCGCAACCTGTATGGTGGAGTTGAAGGGCAAATCTGTTTGCTGGAGCCCGTAAAGGGTCCATGACACAGTTGCACAGTTATGGCTGAGCCCATGAGCTGGCAGCAGTGTCTTCCATGGACAGAGAGCTGCTACCCCTGCCCAGGACCGTAAGTGACTGGAGTTTGGAGCCCACTGCTGGGGCATAACAGCAGCATGAGTGCATCATGATAGGGTCCTTGCCTGTCCACACCGCATTGGTCCTTGGGCCAGACCAAACCCACCTAACTGGGCCCCAAGCCCAGCCTGTCCCATGCCACTGGGCTGTAGGCCCACCCAACCCCAGACTGGCTTGTCCTGCCTGAGCTGCCCCACTAACATGGCAGTCTCTGTTCCTTCCTGCAGAGCTGTGCCTTGGGCACATCCCGCTGCATCTGGATTGAGTGCCCCCTCCATGATACCAGGACATTGACAACTGTCAGCATTCGAGCACGTGTGTGGAACAGCACCTTCATCGAGGTCTGTGCCCAGCCCCTGCTCCTCTCCTCACAGAGACCCAGCTGGATGGGGGGATCCTGCCAGGCAGATCAGGCTCACCCCCTAGTTACCCCAAAGCACCCAGAGGAAACGATGACTCCACAGGGGGCAGCTTATGTGGAACTCCCTGCCTCAAGACACCTGGGGTGAGGGGAAGAGGGGGAGAGTCTGAGGCCGCATTGGGTCTGACTGCCCAGGTACCCAGCTGGAGTTTGGTGGAGGGTAGGGAGTGGCCAAAAGCTACAAGAGAAGGCACAAGGCTGGGGGGAGAGTCTTCCCTCTCTCGCAGGCAGCCATCCAGGTGATCCCCTCCAAATCTTGACCTCAGTGTGTCTTGGCTTCTCTGCCCCAGTCTTCAGGTCAAAGGGTCTCTCCGTGCCATGTATTCAATGAGTTTGGCAGGTCTTGGCCTAGTCCCTCATGGCAGTGTCCATCTCTCACTCCAATGGCTGGCACTGTTGCCCCTGTTCCCAGCAGCCTCAGCAGAGGGAGTGAGAGTCAGAGTGATGCACAGAGGCTGTGCCCCCTGCCCATGCCCAGGGATTGGGTGGGCAGGGCAGTGCAGAGGAAGCTCTCCCTGCCCCTGCCAGACCTGCTTGGAGTTGGACACATCTGGTCTGTGGGTTTAGAGCGGGTGGGAGAAGGCTGTGGGCTACTTCTGGCCCAGCCTGGACAGTACTGAGGGCAGTACCCTCCCCTACCTCACTCCTGTGTCCATCTGGGTGAACAGGAGTACAGCAGCTATGACCGCATCAAGGTGGAGGGGCAAGCCACCCTGTTCCTCCGGACCAATGTGGCCACCATCAACATGAAGAACCACACAGTGCAGGTGAGTCGGCTGTGTTGGGCCCATTAACATGCATGTGCCCTTTTAAATCCAGTGTCCCATGCTGGGAAAGGCTGGGATTATCCCCGGCCAGTGTCTCTGCAATGCCACTTACAGGGAATGGCTGGGGTATCTGGGAGTGCCCCACAGCCACTGCAGTGTCCCCTGCTGACTTCAGTAGGTAGAAGCTCCCCCAGCAGCCAGTGCTTACCCCCCAGCTTGCACTGGAGCTGCTGGATACCCCAGTGCCAGTCAGGCACTCAGACGCAGGCTGCCTCGCAGTAGCTGTAGTTACAGCTTCACAACTGCCCCCATCTGAGCATGTGGCTTGGCTTCCAGTTCGTTGTGGACATCGACTCAGAGCTGACAGAGGAGCAGCCGGCGGAGATTGCGCTGTGGTTGGTGCTCTTTGCTGTGGGAGCTGGGCTGTTGCTGCTGGGGCTGATCGTCCTCCTGCTCTGGAAGGTGAGAGAAGGGACAGTGACTCAATTCAGGGGAGGAGGGTGCCCATCCTGTGTCCAGGTGAATACAGGAATGGCCAGGAGTGAGTGGCACCTCCCTGGGATCTGGGCCGAGGCTTGGCATACTTATGACACCGATGGATGTATGCTCCTAAGCAGCTGGTGACGCAGTATTGTATATTGCCATCCCTGCTTCCAGCATGGCCAGAACCCTTACTTCTGAGGCTCCCAACCTGAATATCTTAGGCTGGAAACCCTGCAGCCTTCCCTCACAGTGTCCCATTGCCAATGGCACTTACCACTACGACACAGCCACCTCTGGGGTGGAATATGGGACTTGGTTATGCTGTTGGATCGTACCTAGAGAGGCAGTTAGAGTTAGTTAGGGAGATTTGAATGTAATCGGCCATGCTGGGGTGGGGTTAGTGCCCTGTTTCGAGCACAAACATCATGGGAACTCAGTGAGGTCCTCTGTGCCATGCCTGACAACATTTCAGTGCTTCTCGTCTCCAGGCCAAAGTATAGCATGAGCAGTGACCCCTACTACATAACCAACACTTCCTAGCTATCTCGCATCCAGGACCCCTCTGGCAAACCCTGCTTAGCTTGGCAGAGCTGACTGATGTGCTGTGAAGGAGATGAGCTGCAAGGCTGCTCCTCAGTGGCAGGGGTGGAGGAGAGGATCTTCAGGGCAATCGCCTGACCCTGTGGTGTCTCAGCAGTTTGCCTCTAAGTGTTCAGAGCCAAGAACATGGGCTGTTCCTGGGAACCCCTGAGCTGTGTTGCCCCTGTCCCTGCCCAGCAAGAATCCTGAGCCTGTTGTGCAATGGGAGGTGTCTCTGCAGACATAACCTCTCACAGGCCCTGGCACTGTGCTGCGGCAGCTTCCACAGCCTCGCTGACCACTTTGCAGGCACAGTGATAGCAGCCCCCACTCTGGTTAGCAGGGAGCAACAAAATCCAGCCTGCCTGGGAGCCCCCAGTGTAAGCGGGGTTCCTGGGGCGCTGCCTTAGTATACTGCCACTCTACAGCCCTCCTTCCCTCCCGCACTGAAGCATGCCAAGCACATGTCCCAGAGTGGGGAGGGCAGGCCAGGCTGCTCTGTGCTGCAGAATGGTCTCTTTCTCGCCCTTGCCCTCCCCACCCCGGCAGACGGGTATAGCTTGGAGCAGTCCCTGGGCTGCTCTGCTGTAAGTCCAACAGAATCCCAGGGCTTCCTCCTTACCACCACTCGGCCTACACGACTGCTCCAGCCTCAGCTCAACTGCGGTCCAGGCTGAAGGCAGGGCCTTGCACACCTCCTTGCAAGCTCTGCCTGTGGGGCTGCAGGGTGCAGAGAAGCATCTGCAATTGGCATGTCACCAATAATGGCAGATGTGGTAGGACATACCTCCTGTAACCTCCAAGTTGCACCAGCTCTGCCTGAAGCTGCATTGGACTAAGCGCACCTCTGATCCAGGGGAGCAGAGCCACTTCAGCGTGGTCCCCCTTCCCCCACCACACCATCAGTGCCCTGAAGAGAGTCCAGTCTGCACTGGGTCAGGGTGAAGTTCAAGTGATCCAGGAGGTCATACAGCGTGTCCATTGAACAGAATTATGTCACTGCTTTCCTGAGACCCAGTGCAGGCAGAGATCCACCCTTCACCTTCCCACAAGATGCGGCCACTTCTGGGCTGGAGCATTCCCTCCTGATGGCCACCTCACCACCCCTGATTAGTGTTGCCTGCTTCCTTGTAGTGTGGCTTCTTCCGGAGGGCAAACACGCGAGCCATGTATGAGGCCAAGGCCCAGAAGGCGGAGATGAAGATCCAGCCGTCTGAAACGGAGCGGCTGACTGACGACTACTAGCTCAGGGCCCCTTTGCTCTGAGAGCCTGCTCCAGCCTCTCGGTAATGACCCAGGGGCGGGGCAAGGCACAAGGGGGTGGGGCCTCTCCCATACCTAATTTTGCACCCTGTCCCTGTGATGCTTTCCCCTGTTGCCCTCTGCTCTACCTGGATGGCAGCTCTCTTCTCTCTCTCTCCTCTCCAAGGGGCCTTTTGAATCTTCATGTGTGTAGTCCAGTTTCATCCCCTGCTTTCCAGGGGTCGATGCTTTTGACTGCATCTTTCAGCTGGTGTGTTCTGATCCCTAATCCCCCTCCACTCTTTCCCAGCTCCTCTTTGTGCTGCCTCACTCTGCTGAGTCCTGTTCAGGCTCCAGGGAGATGCAGGTTGTAGCTCTGTGTGTGTGTGCACGCATGTGCGTGTGCGCATGCGTGTGTATGTCCGTTTCACTCGATGAGATCCCACCCATGTCTGTAATTTGTCTTGCTTGCAGGAAGCAGACACACAGCAGCTTTACATTGGTATAATCTGCCCTCATGCTGATGTAAATGTGGAGCAGACACAAGGTACAGTTCTGCACTGGTTGGTGTCTGTTACTCCACTGTGGAGTAAAGTAACCCTTCAAAGTCATGAGTAACTACACAGCCCAATAAGTTACATGAGTTTACAAGATAGTAGCCACGTTTATGCACGGCACTGACTGCACAGGTGTTACACAGTCATTTTGCATTTGCATAACCACATACTAAATGTCTATGCAGTAACCAGTGTTACTGTGCAGTTGTGTCCTGGCACGGTTGCCTAGTGATGCTTACTGGGCAATATCTCTTTACTGCTGCACCGTAGCTTGTTACCACTGCGTAGTAGCGTCACATGGTTCATGCCCAGCGACACTGCTGCACAGTAGTAACAAGCTACTGTGCAGCAGTAAAGAGCTACTGCACAGTAAGCATCTCTTGTAAACATGGCCTGTGTGTCTGCAACTCTGCTGTGTTTCCCAGGGTAGTTCATGAACAGCGCAAGCAGGATATTACTAGCTTTCTCATGACAGTAGTAAGGCGATGTAGTAGGGCCTGCTGTAGACCCCTGCTTCCAGAAGCTCAGTCCTTGGAGCACTGGGTTAGCTTGCTCCGGGATACAGAGTGATGCAAGTTACACCAGTGTAAATGCTGCACGTCTGCATGCTCAGAACCTGCAAGGGAATGCCCAGCTCTGTGTTCTGCAGTCCCCAGGTTGGGAGATAACAGTAGTGAGGTAGGTGTGTGACAAACTTAGGCCTCTGAGGGCTTTTGCTGGTCACCAGTTGAAGCTAAGAAGGAATTTTTTCCCTTTCATGGATGCTGCTGGCTTCTGTGGCTAGGGCATTGCCTTCCTCTGAGGCACTGTGACTAGGACATTAGCCTCAGCCAAGGCTAGGGTTTCTGCTTGATGCACAGATGTTCCTGCTGGTTCTTAAAAAAAAACCCAGAGGGACTGGCTGGAGTGTCTTTCTCTTCCACTTCAGGGTCAAACCCACAGCCACATTTGGGGTCAGGAAGGGGTGTTTCTCCCAGGTCAGACTGGCACAGACTGGGGGTTCTGCCTTTCTCTGTAGCATGGGGCCATCCTCTGAGCAGATGTTAACTCCTTCCCTGTCACAGTTGTGGCAGGGCACTGGCAGCCCCCTCGCTTCCCTGCTGTTACCTGGCGCTGGTTGTAAGGTGTCCTCGGTGCTTCAGCTGCTGTTCTGGTGACTGGGGGGAGAGTCTGACATGCTGCTTTGGGGGAGTCCATGGGTAGATGATCACACGCCAATGCAGGGTACTGCCTTCTGTGGCCCAGGAAACTCCTTCCCATGCTGTGCTTCTACCTCGGGGCACCTATAGTCCCTGCTCATGCAGATACATGGGGAGAATGCAGTGCCCAAGCAGGGGTGTATAGGAGGGAGAGGGAGCTGCCTGTGAGGGGTGGTCATTGGCATTGCCGGTCCAGTTTCCCCACTTGCCCACCTGCACTGGAGACACTGAGGGACATTACTGTCCTTGTGCCCCACAGAACCCACTGCTGACCCACCCAAAACACCTGCTCCAGTGGGTAGAGCCGGGGAGTCCTGAGAGAGGGCAGGGGCAATGGCTGAGGAGGCTGCCATGCCACGATGGGGAGCTGAAACCTAGAATGAATGGGTGTGGAGACCCGGTAGCCTCGTGGTCAGCAGTTCAGAGTCGCTCACAACTGAGTCCCTGCCAGGCTGTCTACGTCTGTTTGTGCAGTGGTCTGATTCACACTGATGTTTGTCTTCTCCTCTAGCTTCACTGACCACCCATTTCTCAGCACAGCATCTGGAGTCTTGTCTCCTGCTGGGGGAGTTCTCTCCTTTGCCCTCAGACTTTGTTGCTGTTCTTTCTGTTCCTTTAGTCACAGTTTTTTTCTTTCTTTTTGACATTTTTTCCGTCTTCTTCTTTCTGATTCCATTTCTCTTCCTGATTGCCCTGCTTTTGCTCTCTGATTTCTCTTAATTTTACTTTTTTGATTGTTCTGATCTCTCCCTCTGATGATACTGATTCCTCTCTCTCTGATTTCCCTTTCTGCTTGTTCTGGTCTTACTTTATGATTTCTCTGATCTCTCTCTCCCTCACCCTCTCTCTGTCAGCCTCTGTCTGGTTTCATGGTGCTGATCTCTTGGTTGCTCCCTGGCCACAGCAGTTTGGTACTAACCCGTCTCTTCCCTCCGAGCAGTGCAACTTCTTCAAGCGGACCCGCTACTACCGGCTCATGCCCAAGTACCATGCGGTGCGGATCCGCCAGGAGGAGCGCTACCAGCCCGCTGACGGCTTCCTGCCACGGAAGCACAAGAAACACTGGGTAACAAACTGGCAGGAGTCAGAGAAATACTACTGAACCCTCCCCCCAGGGCCCTTGGCCCACATCTGCTCAGCCAGTCATTGTGACCACGTTGCTACTGCATTCAAATAGCCCTGGGGCCATCCCCACACCGGTGAGGGGCCCGCTGTTCACTCCAGGAGATGGCAACCACAAAGCTTTCTGGAGGAGCATGTGAACGAGCCACCTAGAACCATCCTGGGGACCAGCAGTGTGACATAACGCCTGGCTAGGGGAACATGAGGGACTTGTTGTTTTGCACAAATGCCTTCTCTCCCTCACACTTACACACTCCTCCACAGACGAGGACACTCTCTGTCCCATGTCACCAACTCAAAGTGCACTCATGCTGAGGAAGTGTGCCGTCAGTACTCCCACCCCACCTGTGCCTGTGTGCACCTCTCCATTGCATATGTGTGCCCTGATGCTTTTGTACAGACAGCACTTCTTCCCTTGCTGTTGCACATGTGCACAGATGATCTGTTGAACCATTAAGCCCCCTCGCACAATCCCAGCCTGCTGCTAATGATCTGTAAGAAATGTTGGGGCTGAGTGGAGATAGTGAGCAGCCCATGCACTATGTTAC
Source organism: Crocodylus siamensis (assembly GCF_052110815.1). NCBI lineage: Eukaryota > Metazoa > Chordata > Crocodylia > Crocodylidae > Crocodylus > Crocodylus siamensis. The sequence goes on from NC_143398.1 coordinate 163,103,015, forward strand.
ACAGCTCAGCACTGTCATGAAGTCACACCCAATAATGCCCCAGGGCCCTCCCCATCCCTCTCTCATTCTTTTACACCTGGATGCCTGCGTGGACTGTCACATGTGGTTTCTCTTGCACTGTTTCACTGATGTGAACACAGAGGTGCTCTCCCCCGCACAGATGCTTACGTGCGTACACACATACTCTCATTCTCCCTTCCCTAAAATGCTGTTTCTCTCGCTGCTTCCCCCAGGTATTGGTGATACATAGGAGGGTGCATGCAGGTGCACGTGCACCCCCTGAACATGACCATGCACCGCCTGTGAAAAGGCACAGCCGACATTGCTGGCAGCACCTGTGGGCAGTCATTGCTTGCCACCCCCCACCACAGGCAGTGCTGCGGCTGCCTGTGGGAGCTCCCCACTTGCCGCTGCCACGCTCCTGCTGCCGAGTGCTGCTGCTGCCTGTGGGAGCTTGCTGTGCCCCCCCCAGCCTCTGGGGGCAAGTGGTGTTCATGCCCTCAGGAACATGCCAACATTCCCATTCAACCCTGGGGCAAATTTCTTCCCTATTAACCACTAGCTCTAATATCTCCCTGTAGCTCAACCAAAGGAGGTGGACTGCTCTGATTCTCAAAATCCCCTTGCTAAGCCTCCTGCTTCTTTGGGGGTACTTCTGTGGTGGGGGGAGCTGAGGCAGTGCCCTCAGCTCCTTCATGGCTGTTCTCGCTCTGTGCTGGACACTGGATGTTTTGCTGCTGGAGCACTGCAAGTCAGAACTCCCGGTACCATTCTCCGAGACAGCCCCAGCCCCTTCCCTGGGGAGCAGCTGTTTTTGAGGGGCAGGCTGGCTATTCCTCTGGTTCTCCTCTCTGACCTCTGCCAGAAATGGCAGGGCTTTCCCTATTGTCACATGTCTGGTCTGAGTCCTGTTGCCTGCATTCATGCCCAGAAAGTGCTAAGGGCAAAGCATTATGGGCACATCACAGTGGTTCTTGGCAGGGGCAGAGCCAAGCCAGTGCAGCCCAGCATGCCAACTCTTAGGAAAACCTCCTTCAGCTTTGCAAGGCCAGACAGGCTTCATCAGAAGGGACCTGGTAGAAACAAACCAAGAGCAATGTCCATGAACCTGAAGCTTGGCATCACAGGGCTGGGAGGTGAAATCCAACGCGGGCTGCCCTGGGCACAGCACTCGGTGCCCTCCATCACCTGTCCCCAGTTTGTGGGTCCCAGCCTCTGCTTCTCCATTCTCCCTGGAGCACCCTACACAGCACAGAGCCTGGCCACACAGGGCTGGTATATGTGACTCAGTGTGGCATGAGACCAGGAGCAGCTCCTGCCATGTCCTCACTCTTCATCTAGGTGACCTTTTTCCAGGTCCTGACCCCATGTCTCCTTTCTGCTTGCTTTAGGCAGTCCTTCCTCAGCCTGACCCTGCAGCTGGGCTCTCCAGCCCTGGCCTGCAGGAAGGCTCAGCTCTCATTCTCATGGTCTGATAAGGGGGGACTGGGCATGCCTAGTACTGGACAGGGCCAGGCCCCTGGCTGACAATACATGGACCGGCAAGGGTGGTGGCACCCTGGCTGCACTCGCGCACTCTCTACACTCCCAATGCTCCTGTCCATGCCCACTGCTGGGGGGGGTAAATTATTAAGAGTGTATCTATTTTTTTTTGCTGTCAATCACTGGAGTTTCTCTTTATGGTACTGGAGGTCCTGCGTCACAGCACCGTGTTGTAAATATGCTTGAGTGGTTATGATAGTGTCCAATAAAAATGGTTCCTTCGTTTGTAACTGGCAGTTGCCTTGGTTTGGGCTCCATCTCCCCTCCCAGCCCCAGGAGGCAAAGCACTAGGCCTGGATAGCAGTGCAGTGCAAAGCCTCACTGGGGCTATAAGTAGCGTGGCCACTAGTGGGGGTCAGGTACCGACACTTTTTCCCTGGTGACCCTGTTGCAGAGAGGTAGTTAGCAGGGTTAGTCTGAAGTCAGGAGCTAAGGAAGCAAGTCCTCTGCTTGCAAGAGCTTCTGCTGTACACCTCTGCTTCAGCCAGTCTGCAAAGGTACCCAACTTCTGGCTGTTTATCTTGCCAGCCCAAGTCCAGCCTGGTGCTGTGTCCTCTGCCAGTTGCAATCCCGAGGGGCGCTCTGCTGTGGCGCAAACCCAGGGCCGGGCAGTTGCCTTCACAGGTGATCACCTTGCTCCTTACCTGTAGGCTTTTGCCTCCATCCCCTACAAGACCGTAGGAAACGAGGGTGGGAAGGGACCTTAGGAGCTCACTGAGTCCAGGCCCCCACTCTGGGCAGCATCAACCCTGCCAACCAGCGCAGCCAGGCGTCCGCCCCCTGCTCTTGAACACTTCCAAGGATGGAGATGTGGGTTTCTCTGACTCACCTGGTCCAATGTTTGACCACCCTCTGGCTTGCAGCGCCCCTCGCCGGGCTAGCGAGCCGCTACGCAGAGACCATCTGCCCCCCCCCCCCCCAGGCAGACCCTGTCTCTGCCCTGCAGGCTTTGTCCTGGCCCTCCCACCCTGTGCCAGGGCCCAGCAGGCGATGCCATGCGCCCAGCCCGGTGCCGATCTCCTGCTTGGGCCTTTGCCCTTGACGGGAAGGACGGACGAGGCTGCAACCTGAGCCCCTGCCCGCCTTGGGCCTTGCCCCTTTCATCTGCTGGGGGTGCCCTGGTGGGGGAGCAGGCCCACGCCCCGGCTCTGGAGAGGCGGGCGCTGCAGGTGGCAAAGCCGGGAGCCCAGGCCCCTGCGCCGGCGCTGCCTTTGGGGCCCCCAAATGACTGGGCAGCTTGTGGGGGTGAGCGGGCTGCAACAGAGCCAGTGGGGCTGGGGGGATCCGCGCAGGGGCACGGCATCGCGCAGACGTAGCAAGTCCCCGGGCAGAGCAGGGTTAAGGGGCGGGCCCTCCTCTCCCCACGTGGCTGCGGGCGCTCCCGGTTGGCCGGCGGGAGCTGCTGCTGCGCGGGGATTGGGCGGCGGTGTGGGGGGCGGGGCGGGGCTGCTGGGGCTCGCAAGCAGGGCTGCCGGGGCCGGGGCCGGGGCCGGGGCCGTGGCGCGATGCGGCTCGTGCGCTGCCTGCTGGAGAAGGCGGCGCGGGCCGCGGGGGCGCCCGGCTACATCGAGCACTTCAGCAAGTTCTCGCCCTCGCCGCTCTCCATGAAGCAGTTCCTCGACTTCGGTGCGTGCCCCTGCTCCGCTCGGCCCGGGCCCGGGGGGTGGCGGCCCCGGCTGCGCCGCCCCCGGCGGGCCCTCCTCGGGCACCGGTGGCTGCCGGGCCTGGCCCTGCCGTGCGGGGTCGGGGAGCAGGCAGTGCCTGCCCCCCCGCGGCGGCGGGTGTCGCCTCCCCGCGTGTGCCCCCGCTCGGGGCTCCTCGCGGGCCCCGGCCGGGAGCGGGGCGAGAGGCGGCCGTCCCGCCCATCCCTGCAGGGCCCCCGGCTCCCAGCCGGCGATGAATGAAGGCGGCGGGGCCCGGCCGGAGCTAGGGGCGGGGAGGGGAGTTTCTCTGGGCGCCCGTCGGTGGGCGGCGGGGCGGCGGGGGCCTGTTGCGGAGGGCGTGAGGGCCTGAAAACCCCAGGAGAGAGGCGTAGTTTTGACCAGTGCTTCCCAAACTCTTCCTCAGCGTGGCCGTTTCTTCAGCAGGGCCCCTCACTCCCACCCCCACGACCCCAGCTGCTGATGTTGCCACCCCATTTTGGGGTCATGCCCCATAGTTCGGGAACTGCTGGCTTAGACCCCACCTTGCCTCCCGGCACCTGGAGCCCCCTGCTGACTCCTGACTTGGTCATTCCCAGCGGCTGCTCTTTCCAGAACTGCTGCCAGCCTCTGAAAGCGTTAAATAAAGCCCTGCCATAGTACTGCCCGGCCAGGCAGTCCCAGGAGGCAGCTTGCTGCTGGTGTGCCCTGCCTGTATGTGCCATTCCTGCTTTCCAGCACCTCCGGGAACAGGCCTGCCTTGCTGCTGTGGTACGGCCTGTCCTGCTGGTTGGATTACACCTGCCATCAATGCATGACCGCCCGGCACCTCGGCTTGCAGTTGTCTGGGTATGCGTGCGCACGTGTGCATGCTAAACACCCAGGACGTGACCTTGTTTACCAGCCTGCACCACCTGCTATCTTCTCCCAACAGCCGCTTTCAGTCTTGCTTTGAAATCAGTTTCTTAATCAGTTCCTCCCCCCCCAAAAATTGTTTTTCTGCTCTGCACAGGGTAACCTGTCTCCCTTGGGTACCCCACAGCTTGGGTAACCTGTCTCCCTCCTCCCTGGGGTGCTGGTGCCCTTGGTGGCACAGTTGCCTTTTCCCAGGGCTGTACTGGGAGTTCCCCCTGCTCCTGGCCCTGGGAGGCAGGGCTGCCCACTTCCTCCCCAGCTGCATCATCAGGTCCTGCTGTCCTCAGCAATGCCAGCGACATGTTACAGCTTGGGAACAGGCAGTGATTATTCTGCCCTAGCTGCCAAACAAACCACTTGTGCCAGGCTCAGTCGGGACCCAGCGCAGTTTCTATCATCCCTTCATGACTCTGGGGCTAAGCTGTGGCTGCTGCCCAGAATACACAATGGGGTGCCCTGCCACCCTGTGAGAGTGTGACAGGCTCAAGGTGACTTTGTAAGTCAGTGGCACAGTGCCCTCTTCTCCCCCCCCCCCCCAAAAAAAAAAAAGAAAAGAAAAAGAAATCCTGACTTCCAGGCCTCCCACGAACCAGTCCCACCCATAACGACCACCCCAGGATGGCCTCAGAAAGATGGGACTAGCTCCCTATGTCTCTGGGTTGTTGAGGGCAGTTGGGCAGGGGCAGCACTTGTGATTGGTGCTGCAGCCTGGGCTCCTTTGGGGGGCTAATGAGCTGGATACCTGGGGATCGACCCCCTGGGGTGAGCTGTTTTGGGAGTGACTGCCTCTGGGCAGGGAAGCAGCACAGAAAGCATCAGTATGACCTGATCAGGAAGGCTGTACCTAAGACACTAGTGAGCGCCATGCAGTTGCGAGTGCCTGTAAGCTATTGGTTATAGCTGCACAGTGCTGGACCCACCTTATGGGGTGAGGAATATGCTGGGGTGGCTGAGATGGAGCATCTTCAGGGGGGTTGGAGATGCTATAAGGGGAGGTATGGGAGAAGGCCTCAAGTACTGGCCAGCCAGGTGTACTTAGCTCTTCTGCCTTCCTACAGGTATTGAGGGTATAAGGAGTATATCACTATGGAATGGGAGCCTTACCCTACTGTTACCAGTTGTAGGACCATAGTGCTTCTTCTAACAGGGCGCTTCTGTGTCCTGTCTCCCAACCTTAGGGTCTAGCAATGCCTGTGAGAAAACCTCTTTCACCTTCCTGCGCCAGGAGCTGCCTGTCCGGCTGGCCAACATCATGAAGGAGATCAACCTCCTGCCTGACCGGGTGCTCAGGACATCCTCTGTGCAGCTGGTGCAGAGCTGGTGAGTGTCTCTCCAGCCTTAGGTACCCCAGGAGCAACCCTTTCTGAGGAGGGGGCTTTAATTTGTAGGGGTGCAGGTAATAGAAAATGCAAGAGAGAAGCTGGTTCCTGAAAGACCCTGTCGGCCAGGGGCCCTGACAGGGCTCTGGCGCTGGTAGGGGTGCACTGTAGAGGGTACCCTTTTCTACGCATCTTGGGGTCATTCCTGAAGGACTCCTAAGGAAGAAGCTAGTTGTCCATCTTCTGCCAAGGACAATTCTCAGGGATAACACTGAAGGGTGACGGGGATTGTTGGGGGCTGCAAGGAGGGATGCTGATCATTGGGACGGGGCTGGATGCTCAGATAGTTCATGTTGGAGAGGAATATATACTAGGAATGTTTATACTAGGAAAATGAGCTCATGTTCATGGGTTTTGGCAAGTGCACTGTAAGCTCTCAAGTGTAGATGGGGTGCAGTGCCCCCTGAAACATGCTCCCTGGCAGGTTTTCCAGCCCAACATTATGCAGGTACAGCCTGAGAACAAAGCCTGGCTGTTCACGGGAAACCAAACATGTCTGAGTGGGATGGGCCTGTCTCCCAGTGCTTTCTCCATCCCAGTGCTTTCTCCATCCCAGCACAGAGTGTGCTTGCATTTGGCTCTTGCAGTCGGCAGGGCAATGTTCAGCCTATGCCCTGAGCTTTCCAGGAATCCAGGCAGCGAGTGCCCCTGAACCCTCCTGATGCTGGTGCAATCTCCGAAGGGTCCCATCAGCCCTGTGCTGGCCTGATACCAGAATGCCTTTTCCAAGGGTGCAGGGTTTTCTCATGCCACCTGCCCTTTTGCTTCATCCTCTGTGTTTCTTCTCACACTAGAGTTTCTCACAGTAGAGTTGCGGATTTGCCTCGTGAGGCTGCCTCTGCAGCAGCACCATCTGGCCTGGGTCTGGGTGGCCTGGGTTAGGGCAGAAAACCAGCTGGGCGGGGGATAGGGGAAGGAGCAGTGTCTCTTTAAGATCACCCCCAAAGCTCCCTGCCAGGAGCGGACTGCGACAGCCTGAACTTTGTCCTACTTCAGGGACCACGTGACAGGTTGTTTGTGCAGCTATTTCTTGCTCCGCCTCCTCCTCCTTGCTGCATCCAAAAGGGGCAGCATCTGCTGGGGAGCAGGGGGACAGGAGACAGCTCAGCCCCAGCTGAATCATGGTCCCAAGGGGCTGGGGGAGCCTGAGTCCTAAGGAAGAACCACTTGGCCCCTGCTTGTACCAAGATACCATGGCATTCCTGGCCAACCCCTCCTGATGGCAGGTTCAGGTTCCTGCCTTGGTGTTGGCCCTTAGCCTCTTGCTCCCCTTTCCTCAAAGAAGGCTGGGTCTTTAACCTTTGTAGTTCTTGACCCCACTGATATGAATCTGCAGACCTGCGCCTCCAGAGACAGTGGAGCATGACTGTCGCACGAGGATGCATGTGGCTCCTGCACCAGCTGCCCCTTCCTCCCCAACCCCCCTTGTGCTTGTGGTTTGTGTGACTGTACATTTTCTCTGCTGACCTCAGCCCTGCTATCCCTCTGCAGTGGGGTGCCAAAGGTAGCTCAACCTGAAAGGCCTTAGGAGACTCCAGGGCAGCCCTTTGGACCACGGGTTCAGTGACGTCTGCTTCTGTCCCCCCGCACCTCCCTGCACAGCACAGCTCCTACTCTAGATGAACTTCTGCTTCCCCAGTTACAAACTTGGCTTTCCAGCCCAGTGACCCTCCTCCCAGTTTTGGGATCCTTATACACAGGCCTCCTGGGACCCCTTCTGTCCTTCCTAGTAGTCCCCTCTTCAGTGGCCAGCCCTGGGCTCCCCCATCACGGTTCTCATCACATCCCACCCTTCTGATGCAGAGGTGGGTGACAGGGCTGTTGTGCCTGGACTGTATCCCTGTCATTGCGCCCACCCACCTAATCAGGACAAAGACAAGCATCCTGCGTGCATCATGGCTGGGGGTGGATGGCTGCAGGCCTAGGTGCTGTTAGGTAGATATGCTGGTAGGTAGGTCTGTTAAGCTGACGCCAGGCAGAAGGGCTAGAGATGCACCTGCTGAACTAACTGAATCGGAGGTGCATAAACATTTGTGAGCAAGTATTTATTTTTATCAGATGCTGGTGAAGGGATGTGCCCAGAGTCCTTTCACAGCATTTGATGAAGTGAGCTCTCACTCACAAAAGCCTATGTAATTCTGATGCAGTGAATCCATCAGATGCATCTCTACCCCACTTGAATCCTGTTGATTAAAGCTAAGCAGGGTTGGGCTGGGTCAGTGTGTGGATGGGGGATGTCTATGGGTACCTGGGTGCTGCAGGAAACAGTTTTGATTGAGGGTGGCTTTTAAATCAACACTGGCTGTACCACCCCAATTCAGTATTAAAATAATTGTGACTGCATGGTGCTGGGGCATGTCAAACGAAGGTCTTAACTACCCTGTGCCATTAAATATCCCTGAGTATTCTTTGCTTCTGCTCCTGAATGGCTGCATCATAAGTGTAGCAGCTACTGCCCACCTCCAGAAATGGCTGTGCTTCAGCTGTAAGACAAGCAGTTCCTGTTTGTAAATTGCCTCTGTCTTCAGGCAGGGTAAGGCTGAGGCAAATGTTCTTTCCTAAAAATGTCTGGATGCAGACAGTGCAAGGAGGTGGTAGGGACTGGTCTGTGCATACCTGTGCTTCCAGCACAGGACCATGGCGTATAAACAGCCTGTGTTTCCATTCCTCCCTGCAGGTATGTTCAGAGTTTGCTGGATATCATGGAGTTCCTGGACAAAGATGCTGAGGACCGAGCTACGTTGGGGCAGTAAGTTGGGCTGTCCCTCATGGACCAGCCCTGGCCTATCCATCCCATGCACCTGACATCAGATGACATTTTTTTTAGGTTTGCTGCCAGCCCATCTCAGTGCATTTCGTTTATGGTGACACTGAGCAAAGCTGCTGCATCTTCCTGCTGGCCTGCTGCTTTCAGACTCTGATGTGGGGCTTGTGCTTGGCTTCACTGGGGCCTGAGTTCCACTGGCACTTTGTCACCTGGCTGGGCGATCTGACTGTCCCCACTATCCCAGTGATCCACAGCACAATCTTGGCTTAGCCCATGGGTCCCTCAGATCCTTGTGCAGCATAATCCATGCCAGAACTTCCAGACAGCTGCAATACAGTGTCAGAGTAGTGGGGAGGGAACAAAGAGTGGGGAAGATTTCAGACCTAAAGAAACCTGGCCTGCATTCCATTACTGCAAATCCAGCTGTCCCTTGCCCTCTTGCAGCTGCCCTTTTCTTCCCCATCTGGTCCTCCTGGTGAGAGCTGGTCTCATTGCTCCTGGAGCAGCACCTGCCACTCACATGTCCTGACCCCCCTGCCTCCCCTCCCAGGTTTGCAGATGCCCTTATCACCATCCGTAACCGGCACAATGACGTAGTACCCACCATGGCACAAGGAGTGATTGAATACAAGGAAGCCTATGGAGATGACCCTGTGTCCAACCAGAACATCCAATACTTCCTGGATCGCTTCTACCTGAGCCGCATCTCTATCCGCATGCTGATCAACCAGCACAGTGAGTCCCTGCAGCCTGTCCCCACCTGCCCACTCTAGCAGGTGCCTGGTGAAGTGGACAGGGGAAAACGGAGTCAGATACCACAGTGATGGGCACTGGGCTTAAAATGCATTTGGGCTGGACTACAAGAGAGTAGGACTGGACTCTGTGAGCAGAGGAAACTACAATGGGGCTGGGGGATGTGTGTGTGTGTATAGTTGGAAAGTAAGCAGATTCTATGGGAGGGAAAAGGTTTTTTTCAAGTCTGTTTTCCATCCCTCTGGGATTCTCCCTCCAACTCTTGAACTCATTATTATTATTATTATTATTATTATTATTATTATTCAGATTTGTTCCACCCTATACAGAAAGACTCAGAGCAGCTTCCAATAAATAACAAGCGACAACAATAAATTCTTATAGGTTCTGCTCTGTGTCAAGACCTTTTTCCTCTTCTCACCCATCCATTTGTCCCTGCAGCCCTACTCTTCAACGGCAGCACCAACCCTGCTCATCCTAAGCACATTGGCAGCATTGACCCGCACTGCGATGTCTCTGAGGTGGTGAAAGGTCTGTATCCATGTATGCCATGGAGTGATCCAGGAGCAGCTTCCCCCATGCTCCCTGTCCAAGAAGGGGTGATAGCTCTGGGGTTGGGGAGTAAGGAGTGGGTGTCTTCTGCTGCTTAGGGAGAGGTTCTTAGGGACTTGGCTGGCTCAGGGGTCAGCATCTCTGACCCCAGACTGGAATAGTAGAGGCTGAAGGCTGTTCCCATCAGCTGCCTGTTGCAAATCTCCCTGTGTAATGAATTCAGTTGGTCTCGGCCTCAGTGAAGGTGGGCAGATATTGACATGTAGCCAGTGGTAGCCCATGGGGATGTTCAAAGGAAGCTGAGGATGTATGGGCCACAAAGATTCTGCTTCAACTATCCCTGGTAGGGCGGAGGGTCCCTGATGAGTCTGGCACCCCAGAAGTAGAGCCGCCTGCCTAACAGCTCCTTGCTCAACTCTGGTCTGTGGCCGAGCAGGGTGCTCTGGTCTGTCATTCTGGGCACTCTTGGTGCTGACCATCCTTGCCTCTCCTCACACTCTGAACTCTCAGCCTGTCCCAGGGGAGAGCAGGTACTGAAATATGTCCCTGAGTGTGTCTACTGATACCTCCCATTTCCTCTCCCCACAGATGCCTATAACATGGCCAAGCTGCTCTGTGACAATTACTACATGGCCTCACCTGAGCTGGAGATCGAAGAGGTCAATGGTGAGTCCTGGGGTCTGGGCGGGAGGGGTGTGTGCTTTTTGGAACAGAGTGATCAGGGGTATGCATGTGCAGGCAGTTAGAATTGAGCCTGTGCGTATGTGGATGATGAGGTGGGGACAGTGCTGGGGGGAGCTGTCTTGATGAGCTTCTGGGTGGTGCCTTGTTCTGATGGTTTCCATGCTCTTCCATTGTAGCAAACACCTCTGAGCAGCCCGTTCGCATTGTCTATGTCCCGTCCCATCTCTACCACATGCTCTTTGAACTCTTCAAGGTAAAGTCTCTTCTCTTCTATGCTGTAACCTTGAAGATAACCATTGTCTCTACTCGGTCCACATCTCCTTCCCCCTGCCAACCTCCATGACTGTCCCAGGCTGTGGGTATCCCAGCAGCAGGCAAGGTGAAATTGGCTTCTGAAGAATATGAGGGGGTGGTGGATACACTGGTCTGTTAAAGGAGTCAAGTAGGTAGGAGGAAGGATTGTGAGTTGTCATGGGGTCTGGAAGGAATTTCCTCACCTTGATGATCTCTGCCTGAAGCAAAGAAGGGACAGCAGGTGGGCAGCTGGCTCTGAAGTGTTGCCTGGCTGCCCTTGCCAAAAATCTCCTGACTTGCTTTTCATTTTCCTGCCCCCCAGAACGCCATGCGGGCCACTGTGGAGAGCTATGAGAACAGCCCAAGACTCCCCCCCATCAGAGTGATGGTTGCACTGGGCGAGGAAGACCTGTCCATCAAGGTGAGGTGCCTTGGGAGAAGGGTGCAGGGGAGAATAGAATGGATCTCTGCCCACTCCTTGGGCTGTGGGGCACAAGCTAGTTCCCAGGTTGTAGGCACTCTTGGAATACGGGGAAGCTTTCTGCCTCCTTGCAGAGGACAGTAGAGGGAATGTGACCTCATGGCCATGACCCTGAACAGTTCTCTTCTGGGTAAAGTGAGGTCTGGAGGTCCCAGGTCAACAGGGCAAGAGATGAGGGTTGGAGGGGAGGGGTGTTGAGGTCTGCTGGTTCTGTGTTCATCTAGTCTGATCTATTTACTGTGGCCATAAGGGAAGCCCAGGCCTGGGGTCCTGCAGCATTAATGCTGAGGCAGGATTTTCTCTCCCCCACAACACTCATGCCCAGTCTTGTTAGGACATTTTCTCCAGCTGAGAGATCTGGGCGGAGCACCAGTTGCAGCCAATTGTTGTTGCATCTAGACCAGGCAGCAGAAGGTGCTCTTGGGTGGAAGGGGATTTCCCCTGGTGCAAGATGGTGGGAGCAGCACTAGAGAACAGAGCAGGGGCTGTAGGAAGTCCTCAGGCTGCTGACGTCCTGTCCTGTCACACAGATGAGTGACCGGGGAAAGGGGGTCCCCCAGCGGAAGATCGAGCGGCTCTTCAGCTACATGTACTCTACAGCACCCACCCCACAGCCGGGCACAGGAGGGACACCCCTGGTGCGTATTACATCGGGTTAGGCCCACCAGGAATTAATGGGGGGTCCTTTGGTGTTGGTAATTAACTGGTCAACCTGTGGGGAGAGGTCGGGGCGGGGGGTCCTTTGGTTCTCAGTACTCAGATCCTCTATAGCTGTGGGGAAGCGACTGGCCCATATGTTAATGTAGCTGGCAGAGGGCAGGGCTGGCCCTTCTGCCTGGCTGTATGTGAAGTGGGAGACACTAGCAGAGTTAGGACTCCACTGTCTGTGGCTGGGTGGCTCACACAGGCTGGGTGGTATCCATAAGCCTCTGTCTGTATCTTCTCCTCCACCAGGCTGGCTTTGGCTATGGCCTGCCCATCTCCAGACTCTATGCCAAGTATTTCCAAGGGGACCTTCAGCTCTTCTCCATGGAGGGTTTTGGAACAGATGCCGTCATCTACCTGAAGGTGTGTAAATCCCACCCCTATCCCTGTGTATTGCACCTGCTGATTCAGGCTGTTGCTTCTCCCAGTGGTGACCTGTGACAAGGTCTTACCCACTCCCACCAGCGACTGAAAGGGAGTGGATGTCAGAAGGAAGGGTGGCCTGGTGATTTGGGCACTGGCGTAAGATATCACAAGCATCTGCTTTGCCACAGACTCTGTCATGCAGAGGTAGTCACATTGATGCAACTCTCTATGTGGGTGCTCTTAATCCAGTGTAAGAGCTAGTTTTAGTTTAAACTGCTTCCAGAGCTAAATCAGAGTTAAGACACTCTTACCTTGGCTCCCCTGGGGTAAGTACAGCAATTGGAAATAACTTGGTGGTGTTGGGCAGAGTCTGCAGTGATGAAAACCTCAGGGCTGAGGCCCTCCCTCCCACTCCCCTTGATCTGAATGGGGCCATTCCAGCTGCTCAGTTTCATGTCAGGGTCCTGCTCAGGTTTGCTCTCACCTTCTGGGCTAGCCTGGGGCTTCTGGACCCTATTGGAGGGGTTGGAAAGTCCAGTTGGCTAGTGCCTTACATCTGAGGAAGTGGCAGTGACTTGGTACAGCTGTGCTTCAAATCCTGCCAGGTTGGACAGAGTAGTTTTTTGGATCCACACTGCATGGGTGTATTTGACCTAAGGATAAGACTTTTCCCTGCCAAACCAGGTCTTCATCCCAATCCCAGGCATTGGCAGATGCTGCTCTAGTTATTTCACAAGGGCAATGGCTTCTTTCCCAGAGCAGGACTGAATTTGGCCTATATTTGGCCTATATTGTTCTGTCTCCAAAACCAATGGTGCCCTGCCCTTCCACCTTAAATCCCTCTCATCCTTAAATAGTCAGTGCCTTTGACATTAAGACATACCAAACTGATGCCCTGTACCCTTTTGCAAGCTACCTTCCTTCCCTACAGGGTAATGCTGTTTCATGGCCTTGAAGGTCTGGTTGGTTGGGATATCATCCCCTGGCCAGGGTTTTCAGAGCTGAGTAAGCAAATCAGTCACAGAAATCACAGTGAAGTAGAGCTGGAAGGGACCGCCACAAGTCATTGAGTCCAGCAGGATCACCCCTATCCAAACCATCCTATACAAATCCATACCCTAAACTCCTGGTAAAACTACTGTCAGCCCTGACATAATGCAAGACATGACACCCTAAACTGCCATAAGTAAAGCAAGGGGACCATGGCAGCTAGTGTCCTGCTTCCATGAAAGGCTGTTTATATATGCTCAAGAGATCCCAGGTAGAGGGATATGTCCCCCACTACAGAGGAAGGCAAAAACCCACATCATCCAAACCAGTCTGACCATGGGGTAAAATTCCTTTCTGACCTCATATATGGTGGTTAGTCTGACCCTGAGTAGAGGTGCAAGATCTTCTAGCCAGGAACCTCTGGGTTTAAGTCCCAGTAGGAGCACTGGCACAGCCCAGTCAAAATCCCCAGCCTTGGCCACAGCCAACATCCAGTGCATCTGAGGAAGGCTTAAAAAAGCACATCTGACACGTAGCAGCTCCTTGTATCAGATCTCTGCCCTCTGTTCCAGCGGTCAGACACCCCAGCTGTAGTGCAAACAATCCCTGCTACTAGCAGCCAAATCTGTAGCCAGAAAGGGGTGTGGGGGGGGGTGAGAATGATACCGTAGTTCTGGGGAACTCACCGCATTGGTTGGAGTAATGCCTCTATGGAACCGCCTCACCTCTGAGTGTCCAGTCACATTGCAGGACGGTGACAATGGTCCCTTCTCCTCGTCCCAAAAGGCCTTGCCTGTCTCAGCCCAAAAGCACCTCTTCTGATGTAGCTAGGGTAATTGCTTTACCTTGGCAAAGCAGCCCTCCTCACTGGTATGTGAGCCTGTCATGGATGTCCCCTATGTGCTGAGTCACCCTGAATGGCTTATCTGAGGTTAGTGAACCCAGCTGAGGTGAAATAGCCAGGCTCCTAGATACACTTGAATCACTGCAGTGCAAGGAGATCAAACTGTCTGCATCCAGCTTCTGCACTGCAATAGCCTGTAGGGAGTGTTTTTGTGCATATTGGCAATTACTTAGCCTTTGATGTCAAGCAAGCAGGGGTTTTGCAAAATCTTGTCTGGGAATTTGCTGCTGCAACAGCAGATGTAATTCATGGTACATCATAACTGGTGTTTTCTTGTTCCCAATGCCATTCCTGTGGAAGAAGATTGTGAAGTTTACGAAACTGCCATGAGCAAAAGAATATAAATACATATGAAATTTACTAGTGAAAATAGCCTTGATTCCTGAATCAATCCTTTGACTCTGATTTGGCTACTGAGCCATACAAAGTGAGGCAGGTGCGTAAGTGTTTGGAGCATTGTGGGCTAAAATGATACTTTCATTACACTTTTCTTTTGGAGAGAGGTAGGCAGCCATGGTAGTCTGAAGTTGGGCAGAACACAAGGTAGAAATACATCCAGCAAAAATCGATCTCTTAATGGTTGGCTTTAATTGCGCCCTGAGTACTTTGGGGTGACCTGATCCTGCCAGGGGGCAGTGGGTCACAGGAAAAGACTCTACCTGTTACCAAAGAGCTGTTCCCAGCACCCTTGTGTCTTTCTCAGGCTTTGTCAACAGACTCTGTGGAGAGGCTTCCCGTGTATAACAAGTCAGCCTGGCGCCACTACCAGACCAGCCAGGAGGCCGATGATTGGTGCGTGCCCAGTACAGAACCAAAGAACACGTCCACCTACCGTGTGACCTAAGTCTGGGGTGGCCAGTGAGCCTCATGGATGGAGAAGCCACGACCGGTAGGGGAGAGAGAGAACTATTGCCAACACGAACCCTACTTTGTCAGGAGAACTCAACCAGCGGACTCTTCCTATTGGCCGATCGCCCAATCAGGAGTGTGAATGCTTTCTTTTATTCCTTTGCAGTACCTAGTGTAGAGCAGCCCATGCCTTGCACTGCCCCGGGTTTGTCAGGATCCCTTGTTCTGCTCCAGATCTGGCTGGGGTCCCGGCATGCTGCATTCTGTGTCTCTGATCTTTGCCCGCTACCTCCCTGCCAGAGGGATGGGAGTGAGGGCAGGGAGGAGGCTTTTAGAGAGAGGGAGAAAAGCAGCCCCTTGGCTTGAGAGAGTTTTAAATACACTGGGAGGGGGGAGAAGGTACCTGGAGAGAGGGCCTGGTATTCTGCTGAGTGTGCAGAGGGGGTCATATTTGGGGCTTGCAGGGACCCTGCGTATGGATATGGACCCAGATTCAGACTTGTGGGGGGAGCCTTATGTGGGGCATGGTGGGGGGTGGCTGAAGGCAGGCCTGTGGACCCAGAGGGAGCTGGGGTTGCGGGGGACTGCTACCAGCCTTCCAGTGGGGAAAGGGCCAGGTACATCATGTGTGGTACAAGGGAGGTAGTGGGAGCGATAGGCACCTGTGCTCACTGCACGTGGCCCTAGGGGCTGACCAGAGGACCAGCTGGGCTGAGCTCAGGCAGTGGAAGGGAAGAAGTCAGGGAATGGGTCAAGGGCATTGGAGTTTGGGCTAAGACTGGCTCCTTGCAGCCTGTGCCCCAGACTCCTGTCAACTTTGTTAAATTTGGGGGGGGTGGGAAGAGGGTTACTACTGCCTTGGTCCAGCTCCGAGCAGCTCATCTGGGTCTCGGGAACCTTTTGATTTCTCTCCAGGTGTTTCTGCAAGGTCCGTCTCAGCTGCAGGGCCCTGGTTGGGAGGCAGGGGACCAAGGCAAGCTGTGTTGCTGCGCAGAGCAAGCCATGAGCTTATGCATGCTTGTGAGGGGGGAAGCGTCTGCCGTGCAAGGCTCTTGCACGTGTCAGCCATGCGATTCAGAGCTCTTGCTTGGCATCTGGGCTGTTGGTTTTGCACCACCCCAGGGAACTTTGAGGTGTGAGGTGAAGGGGTTGGGGAGGGAGGGTCTGTATCTGCCCAGGGCAGGGTTGGCGTGGCATGTTCCCTTCCACGTGGGGATCTGTCCTTTCCAGAGAGCTTGCTCTGCTGCTACCACTGCTTCTTGTTGGACTGCTGAACTGCTTGCATGTGCTCTCCCACCTTGTTGTGTGCCCTCCCCCGCAACCATGCTTTTACATCCAATGGAAGTATCTACTGTATATATGTATTTTTTATTCTTGGGCTGGAGCTGTGTTTCTGTCCCAGACACAAAGCATTAAGTTGTGTGTTTCCCTTGTTGTTGCTCAGTAAACACAGTTGAACCAGAATGTCTGGTCTCTGCGCCTGGGGGGCAAAGGGTCTGTGGGCTATGGGTGGACCAGGAACCATAGATTTTGTGCTTTGCCTTCCCTGTGGTCCCAGGCCTGGGAGCATGCTGGGCCTTGAAACCTGGCCCAAGCCCTCTGCCAACAAGCCCACATCCACAGTTGTTTGACAGGTCAGGTGTGTGAGAGAGCACAAGGCGCTGGCTATCTAAGGGGCAGTGCCTTGAGCTGGCAACCAGGAGATGGGGTTCTCTTCTGCTCTGTGACCCTGATTTTTCTCCATCCTTGAGTGTCTCCTCCCCCAGCCTTTTGTTCATCTAGTCACTCTGACCCATGACAGCAGCTCTCTGTCCCCAGTGATCAGCAGTGACTCTCTCAGGACTTGCAGCCTGTCCTGCTCTGCCACTGACTCCCTGGTGACCCTGAAAAGGTCACCTCCCCTGCTGTGCCTCAGAGCTGCCAGCACAGCAGCCCAGTACCAGGACAGGGGCCTGGCCCAGCTTTATTGTGGGTTGGCATGAATTTTCTTGACGTGGTGGGGCTGAGAATAGAACCCAGGAGTCCTGCTCCCTAAGTTTCACTAGCAACAAGCTGCTGCACAGATCTGTGCAGATCAGGTTTCCTTGTATGGCTGGCAGAGGGCCTGGTAGGCACTTGGCAGCTGTGCTCACACACACCCTCTCGCCAGTGATTCAGACCCAGCCACCTAGCTCAGCCTCTCCCCTGCTTGGCTGGCTCCTGTGCTGGGTGTCTGGGGTGGGGGAAGCAGTGGGACCTGTGCCCCTGGCACCAGAGAGCATTGTGTACATGCACCCCATGGGCTTCAGGGTGGCTGGGGCATGGCACTGCACTGACCCTGCATTTTAAACCCTTCTTGATGTCCTTGAGAGGACTCTGCCTCTGAGGGCAGGAGCGGCTGCCAGGACAGCATGTACTCTGGGAGCTGTCACGCCTTCCCTGTGGCTGAGGGTCAAGGGCCAGTGGTGCCAATCAGGGAGGGGCAGGGCAGGATATGCTGCCTGCCAGCAAGTGCCTGCGTACACAGGGGCCCATCCCCACGTCACGAGCCTTGCTCCCTCTGTCCTTCCCCCCAGAGCTCCAGCACCTGTTCCTTTGGCTGGGACCAGCCAGCAGAGGCATACCTTCCCCCAGCCCTGCAGCTCCTGTGCCATAGGCCCTGGGCAAAGCTCCCGATCCCAGGGCTGGATTCTGCTTTTGGGTAGCCCCTTGCTGGATTATATCTGGAGCACACCACCATTCACCCCACTGCTCGGCTCATTGATGTTCTCCAAAGCAGACCCAGGCCTGGAGTGGATGGCATCAAGCAGGCACCAGTGCTGCATGGCTGTCTGTTGCTCAGCCCCAGGCCGGCAGGTCTAGCCCTTATGTCCCCATCTCTGCCCCACCTGCAGCAGGGCCCCCTTCCCCAGGGAGATCAGGGCTTCAGTCTGATCCTAGCCCCTACTCAGACTCCACCTACACCTCCTGTCACTTGTTGTAGGTAGGCCTGAGGGAGGGGTACAGCCCCTTTGCTTACAAGGGGAGGCAAGGGGGTGGGGGACGGGGCCTGAGACCTGACAACGGGGGTGCAGGCAGGAGGTGCTATGGGGCTGTGTTAGGGGTAGGCAGCCTGCAGGCGAGGGTGGAGCCCACCCCTTGGGGCCAGAGGTGGGGCAGAGACCTGGGGCTGAGGGCACTGCAGGGCAGCACCCGCTGGTGGTGCCAGGCCTATCCCTTTGTTCTGTGGCCCTGCCCCTCCTCATGCTCCCACACCTCCCAGCCTTGCTTGATCTTTCTACTGTAAAAAATAAGCTACAAAGCTGCCTGCTCTGGTTTCACCCCAGCCTTTTCCAGGCAGCCCCCAGGTGCCCCAGATTAATAACTCAGAGCCACTGGTATTTCTAGCCCCCTCCTTCCCCAGATACCATTGTTGTTGTCTTGCCATACTCCCTGCCAGTCCAACCAGAGCCTGTAAAGCCTTGCCAGTGGGTATGATTTCACTGTATCACTAGGGGCATAGCTTCTGCACCCCATCCCCGGGCTGCCACCAGAAAGTGCTTTCTCCTTGCTGCATGCTTTCTTCCTCTTCCATGAGGCCATCACCCTGCAGCTATAAAGCACCCGAGTCCCCCCAGAGCTGCGTCCAAGCCAGGTTTTGGGGGGGAGGGGGCATTGCAGTGCTGCGACTTGATGCCCTTCCCCCTACCACCACTTGTTGCCTCCCTGGTGTGGGGGTTATTAGCTCCTTGCTTTACTGCCTCCTCTCTGGTAGGGAGGTATTTTCCACAGCCTCTGTCTTTTCCCACCCTTCATTGCAGTGGTACCCAGCCTGTGGCTCACCCATGCACCTAATGAACACTGCCCCCACCTCCAGCCTCACCTGGGGCGACAGGACATGGTGTTTACCAGGGCCTGGGGCTCCCAGGTGGGCAAGGAGGGCACTGTTCTGCTGCTGCCTGCTCACTCAGCGTAGCTGCCAGCAATTGGCATTGGAGGTGTTGGGGGGCGGGGGGAAGAGAAAGTGTAGAGGGGCATGGAGAAAGTAGTGATCCCTTGTGCTCCAGGAAGAATGGGTGAGCAGCAGCCAGAGGCTTCAAGTTATTGGAGAAGCCTCTGAGCCACTGATTGGGCCGGCCCCCTGCTCCAGGTAGGATCGGCTGCACAGAGCCCCCTGCCGAGTGCTTGTCCACCCTACTCGATCACGCCCAGGAACAGTCACAGCCTCTGGGGAGTGTGTCCTGGTGCTGAACCACCCCCCAAGTGAGATGCCTCCACTGAATCTCCCATTACAATTGAGGCCTGTTCCTTCTTGTCCTGTCCCCTGTAGACCCAGAGAAGAGGCCATCACCATCCTCTGTATAGCCGCCCTTCTCGTATTTCCACACTGATATCAAATCCCCACCTCAGCCTTTTCTTCTCTAGGCTCGTTAATCCCCATTCTCCCAGACTTTCCTTGTCAGGCCTGTTTCCCAGGCCTCTAATCACTCCCGCTGCTCCAGTCTGGACACTTTCCAATGTGTCCACGTCTTTCCTGCCATGCAGTGCCCAACCTGCCCCTACTACACTGGGTGAGGCCTGCCCAGCGCTAGCACTACAGCAGGCTCCTGGTCCTGGAAGTTCTGCCATGCTGGGACAAGCTGCACACAGCCCCTTCAGTCTGAAGACCAGGCCTGACAAACAGCTGCCAAAGTGAGCAGCCTTGCCCTGACCCAGAGCAGGGCATGTTGCAAACCACCCCCCACCCGCTTCCAGCCCTATATCTCCGTGATCTGCATTGAGGGGAGGGGAGTGTTATTTCACTCAGTGTGTGTGGAGGAGGGAGGTGATGTTGGGTCATGAAAACTGTGCCTGTCTGGCCCCATGCCAGCCCCCCCCCTTCCCAATGGCTTTCTCTCCTCCCCTATTACTCATGGGGCCTGGAAAGGATAGCGCCAATGCAGCAGCAGTCACACTCCTAAAAGGGAAAGATAAGCCTCTGCGTCTGCCAATCCATGCTCTAGCCTTGAGCCAGGCCCACTGGGAAAAAGGCTGCTAGCCCCTACAAAAGGGCATGGGTCCATCTGGGCTTTCCAGCCAGGCTTTGGCTAGTGTATGGGGCAAGGCCCTCAGGCAGCCTGGCAGTGGTATGGCAAAGGCCACAGCTCCAGGCAATACCCTCTTTGCAGCAGGAACGTGGGAGGCGGGAGGGTAAGTCAGGGGAAATAAAACCCAGGCATCCTGATGGCTGCTCCTCCCCAGTGTGCCAACCAGCTGGCCGTGTTTCCTCCTAGAGCCAGGAATAGAAGCCAGGAGGCCGGCTTGCCAGTCCCTGTGCTGTGGTTCTGCTGTGTCTTGATGAATTTAGGAAAGGGGCTGCCCCCCTGTCTGCAAGCAGGACTCCCTAGAGCTGTTGCCATGCTGAGCACCCCCATCTCCTGGGGCACACAGGGCTCACCCCACCCCATGTCAGCACCATGAGAGGGGCTGGGGCAAAGCAGGGGCAGGGGCACTGGATCAGGAGCAGGGGATGCTCCTTTAGTTCTGCCCAACCCTCTAAGCCCATCCCTATGGTGATGCCAGCCCCCACTGTTGCAATCCCAGGGAGCCTTTCATGGCTTCTCTGTTCTAGGAAGGTTGGGGAGGGGGGTGGGAAGCAACCTCCAGCATACCTTGAAGCAGGCCAGATCTGTAGGAGCTTCAGGCTGATGTGCCTAGGACTCAGTAACCACATCAGCCTGTACTGGGGTTGCAAAGGAGTCTGGATCAGCTTTTGCAGTGCAGGGCATGCTAGCAGCCTCTTGCAAGGGCTACACATGCCCAGAGCAGGGACAGAATCCACCTCTGGACCTGCGTGAGCCTTAAAGGTGTCCTGCAAAGGGATAAGGCTGGAGCAGTGTGGGGATGAAGGGGGGTAGGGGGTCCCCTTATGCTGTAGAAAAAAAGGCACCTGGTCTGCAACACTAAGGAGTTACACTGAAAACAACCCCTTTGAAGGCCTGTACCAGAGGGCTGCACCCCAGAAACGTGTGGTGGTACCTGGCTGACTCCAGCCATGCTCATGGAGAGGGGCTGTGCAGCTGAGTAGCACATTCTGACCACCTGCGGGGTGGGATCCTCTGTCCATCCTTCAGGCAAAGGCTAGAGAAAACCCCATCTCTCCTCCATCCCAGGGACTTGCATGTAGCCCTTCAGGGACCCTTGTGAGCTGCCTGATGTGACACCCCTGAGGCTGCTAACCTGAGTGGCAGGGGGAAAGAAACCTCCAGATCCTTATGCATGCAATATATTAACTCTCACCCCCTTTCCCCACATGCTGCAGGTCATCTGGTATGGTTGAGGGCCTCATATGGTTGAGGGGCTCTGTGGCCAGCCCTATGAGGAGAGGCTGAGGGACCTGAATCTTTTCAGTCTCCGCAAGAGGAGACTGAGGGGGGAACTTGTGGCTGCCTACAACCTTATCGGGGCCAGCAGCAGGGACTCGGGGAAAGTCTGTTCACCAGGGCCCCCTTGGGGTCACCAGGAACAATGGCCACAAGCTGAGGGAGGATAGGTTTAGGTTAGATATTAGGAAGAACTACTTCACTGTGAGGGTGGCCGGAGCCTGGAATGGGCTCCCCAGGGAGGTGGTGCTCTCACCTTCCCTGGACATCTTCAGGAGGAGACTGGACAGGCACCTGGCTGGGGTCTTATGACCCCTGCCACCCCCAGCGCTCATTCCTGCCCATGGCAGGGGGTCAGACTCGGTGATCTGTCTAGGTCCCTTCCGACTCACTGATTCTACGATTCTATGATTTCTGACAGGTCTAAAAGAAAGTGCTCATGCTCCAACCCCCTTCCCTGCTCCTGTCACTGCACTGATCACACCATAACCCAGCACCAGGCAGGCCACGCTGTATTATAGACAGCTCTGCCTCTCTCTGTTCTTGATCACTGTGTGTGTGTGCATGCCTATACATGTATCTGCGTGCACGCGCGTGTGTGTGTGTGTGTGTGTGTGTGCACGCGCGTGCGCATGTGTGTGTGTGTCCTGGGCATTGCACCACTGCTGGCCCCACATGCCAGGACCCTGGAGCCTTAGGATCCCAAGGGAACGGCTGAATTGTAGCAATAAACCATGGACTTTTCCTTCAACTTGCAGGTTTCCCCTTACATGCCTTGCACTTATGCAGCCCCTAGAACAGTGGGGCCCTGCCCCCGGTGTGGCACCAGCTACCTCACCTGGCAAATCAAGGACAGACCGTGCTACTTTGAAAGCCCCCCCACTTCACCCCTGGAGGCCTGGCGTGCTGTCCAGTTATTGAGTGCATGCTGGCCTCCTGCGGCAGCTCTGGGGTACTGCATGCCGCTCTCGGAGAGGTGATGGCCTGGCACTCACTATACAGGTTTCCTTCACTTCATGCAGGTTCTGTATGTGTGAATTTGCTCTTATGCACTGACCCTTTTTATACCAAAAATGTGTTTTATGCGAGGCAAATTCACTCTTATGCGACTGGTGTGGTGGAAACCTGCAGTCAGTTGCTTCATGCAGTGCTCCTCGCTCACGTGTTTCTGTAGTTGCCATCCCCATTATGATAGTGCCTTGCACTTGTGTGTACTGTCTGCTGTTGGTGAGTATGAAAATTGTCTTGTAAAAGTGGTAGAAATGGGCTTGGGGGTCATTGCAGTCGATCTTGGAACATGTCCCTATGTGTTACATTGTAAAGTGGGTTCCCTTTATGCGAATTCGAGTTATACACCGTTTTCCAGGAGCACACATACAGCATAAAGCGAGGGAAACCTGTACATAGGCATTTCCACTCACTGTAACTGTCCCCACCGGGTTCAGCAGGACTTGCCAGGCACAGGGGCTGGCATGCCAGTGGTAAATGCCTTCACAGGCTCACAGGGCTAGATGGGGCATTACTTCTGCCCTGCCCCCTTCTGTGGTGTTTGCTCTGCTTCCTCTGTAGTGATGTATTATGTAGTGCCATGTGTTGTGTGAGCTGGAAATTAATATGAGTGTGTAACAGAAGCGGAGCAGTCCTTCTGGCTGTCATTCTGGACTACAAATCCCAGGGGCTTTCTGGAAGCAGGAAGAGGAAATGCTCAGAGAGTTAAGGTCTGGCTACCTGCCAGAAGGCAGGGAAGATGATGGAGAGGGGAAGGGACCAAACAGTACAGCTGAGCTAGACTGAATGTGGATGACGCCAGGCTTGGGAATGTGCACAGAGTGACTAAAGGCTGGTTTCTGGGTGCACCTCCGGAGGGTGGAGAGGGAACTTTAGTGCTGAACATATGTGTTCTGGTGGTACTGACTGCTGCTGGGGACTCACCCCTTGAGTGTGTGTTGTTATACTGTAAAAGTCTGTTTACCTGTATTTGTTCCTCCCCTTTGGCCCATTGGCTTGTGATCCTGATCCCTAGGACTTTCTGTATAAAAGAGAGAAAACCCCTTTTGGCTGTGGTGCTCATGCCCAACACGGCAGAGGTTTGGTGCAACTGGTGATAGCAGTGGGATTGGTGGTCACAAGCCACGAGATGCAGGGCAAACTGTTGCAGTGAGTGCATAGCTTTTGTCATTGTGTGGGCTTTGAGCAGGGAAGATGGGTCTAACAGGAGAGGAGAAGATGGGTTTAACCATGCAACCAACACGGGTTCATCAGACCAACCTGGTGGCCTTTTACGATCAGATCACCAGATCATTAGATGCAGGGGTAGCAGTGGATATAATCTTCCTGGACTTCTGGAAGGCTTTTGACACTGTCTCGCACCCTGTTCTCATTAAGAAACTGGGGGGCTGTGGTGTCGACACACACACAATCAAATGGGTCACCAGCTGGTTGGAGGGCCGCACCCAGAGGGTGGTAGTGGATGGGTCCTTCTCAACCTGGAGGGATGTGGGCAGTGGGGTTCTGCAGGGCTCGGTCCTCGGGCCCGCACTGTTCAACATCTTCATCAGTGATTTGGATGAGGGGGTAAAAAGCACCCTGTTCAAATTTGCTGATGACACTAAGATGTGGGGGGACGTGGGTACATTGGAAGGATGCAACAGGCTACAATCAGACCTCGACAGGTTACAAGGGTAGGCGGACGAGAATAGGATGGGTTTCAACACAGACAAGTGCAAGGTGATGCACCTCGGGAGGAACAACTGGCACCATACCTACAGGTTGGGTAACTCCCCTCTTATCAGCACAGAGGTGGAAAGGGATCTGGGGGTCATCATTGACTCCAAGATGAACATGGGCCGGCAGTGTGGGGAGGCAGTCAGGAAGGCCAACTGCACCTTGGCATGCATCCACAGATGCATCTTGAGCAGGTCCAAGGAGGTGATCCTCCCCCTCTATGCGGCACTGGTCAGGCCGCAGCTGGAGTATTGCGTCCAATTCTGGGCGCCGCACTTCAAGAGGGATGTTGACAGCATGGAGAGGGTCCAGAGGAGGGCCACTCGTATGATCAGGGGACAGCAGGGCAGGCCCTATGAGGACAGGCTGCGGGACCTGAACCAGTTCAGCCTCCAAAAGAGAAGGCTGAGGGGGGATCTTGTGGCCTGTTATAAACTAGTCAGGGGGGATCAGCAGGCACTGGGGAAGTCACTGTTCCCCCGAGCACCGCCAGGAGTGACCAGGAATAACGGTCACAAGCTGGCAGAGGGTAGATTTAGGTTAGATATCAGGAGGCGCTACTTCACAGTCAGGGCGGCTAGGGTCTGGAACCAGCTTCCAAGAGAAGTGGTTCAGGCTCCTACCCTGGGGGTGTTTAAGAGGAGGTTAGATGAACATCTTGCTGGGGTCATTTGACCCCAGTACTCTTTCCTGCCATGGCAGGGGTTGGACTAGATGATCTGCTCAGGTCCCTTCCGACCCTACAAATTATGAAACTATGAAACTAGGAGCAGGACCATGCGGCTGGACACGAGGGAGAGGGATGCCAATATGGGGGAGCTCAAAATTACTTCTTTAGTACTTGAGCCTGAGCAGCTGAAGTATCCAGAGAGTGCAGAGCGCAGCTGCAATGGGACAGCCCAGCTTGAGGGGGGAGCTCCCTCTGGGGGAGGGGGAGCCCACCTGCATCCCATCTACTGGTCTAAGGCCTATGTTCAATCTGGCACGTTATAGTGGGGAGCAACAAGAATGGGATGACTGGCATGAACAGTTTGAAATGGCAGCTGAGTTAATGAATGGGATGAGGCCACTAAGCTAAAAATCCTGATCCTGTTATGGGGAAGGCTGGGCTAGTCTCCTGTGAGCTCAGCAGTGAAGGCAGGTGGGATTACAAGCACCTGACAGGGGCCCTCAGGGACACTTTGGACCCAGATGCAGGTTCTGGCTGGGCCAGTACCATTTTCCCTAATCGTAAGAGGACATCAACTGAGTCAGCACAAGATTGGCCTGGCCCTAAGACAGCTACTGTAAAGGCCTTCTGACAAGTCAGCCTGGAGGTAGAGGACATGCTGGCTCATGACCATTTTGTCAACAGTGCCTTCAGTGGGCCAGTGCAGTCCCAACTTTGGCTGAGAAAACCCCAGAGTCTGGATGAGGCTATAAAGCTAGTGTGGCAGGGTACTGTTGGTACCAGCCACTTCAAGGGATGGAGCAGGCAGCAGCCAGGTGCTTGAATACGGGGCCATTTTGAGACCCAGGATATGTATAGGGTGAAGCAGCAGTTTGGTGCTGGCAGCCATGAGAGAGACATCAGCCGGCAGAGCTGAGGCTCAGGAACAGCTTGGAGGTAAGGGCAGGAGGGATGCCCAGCACTGTGGCCTGGGCTTCCGACTGGCCTGGAGGTAAGGCCAGGGTCTGTGTGGCCAAAGGTCCCAGGCGGGGGGGCACGCTCAAGAGGGAGAAGAGTGCAGAGAGCTAGGCAGCCCAGCATGAGGGCAGAGTAGGCTGCCTGATTAAGAGGGATCTAGTTGGGGTCCAGACTAGAGAGTTATGGGGCCCAGTATGGGGCTGGAGATGTTAAGAGCTTAGATGCCATCTGCGAGGCATGGGCTGCAGTGTAGGAGAGGTTTCGGAGCCACAGATAACGCCCTGGCAGGAAATGGGCAGCCTCCTGCCTTGGTAATGGGTGCTCTCACCCCCGGGTGGAGTGAAGTGCAATCATCAACTTCCAAGACCTACAGCTGCCATACAAACTCTTCATAGCAAAGGATACCAATCAAGATGCCTTGTTGAGCACCGATTTCCTAAAACAATTCCAGGTCACCATCAGTTTTGTTGATTGTTCCTGTTCCTTTCCGGGACAACATTTTCCCCTGTATATCACAGATGGTCAGACTGGAGTGTGTGAAGTGGTAGTGGAAGAGAACCTAATGATACCTCCTAGAAGTGAAATGATGATCACTGGCAAACTGAAGAGATGGCACCATAAGGACGAGGAGGGCTTATTTGAACCTAAGCCCAATAAGGAATTGGGATTCCTAGTGGGAACTGCAATGGGTAAGAGCCACAGGGCTGAAATCCCAGTGTGTGTTGCCAGCGCATTGACAGAACCTCAGGTTGCATGTCAAGATACCATAATTGGGACATTTGAAACCAGTGTGGCTGTCCTGCAGGAGGATCCTGGGTCAGGGAGGTCAGTTGCTATTCAAGTAGTGAGAACAGCACCTTGGAGAGCCAGGTGTGAATCACCCAAAGGACTGCAGGTTGATTGGCACACAAGTTCAAGTTGAGTCATTGTGGCCTGGAGCCAGAGCAAGTGAGGGGCAGTGCAAGAAGCACTGCTGGAGTATGCTGATGTACTCGACCTGGGGGACCATGACCTAGGATAGACAGGCCTGACAAAGCATGGGATTGACATGGACAGTGCCAGACCTGTCAAACAGGGGCAGCAAAGAGTACCTATTCATTTCCAGTGGGAGTTTGGGCAGCAGCTACAAGAGATGGATAAGAGGGGTGTCATCAGGCCCTCTGTCAGCCCTTGGGCTGCTCCTGTGGTGTTGGTGCAAAAGAAGGGCAAAGAAGTGCGGGTCTGTGTTGATTACCATAGAGACTGAATGACATTACTGTTAGGGATACTTATCCCTTGCCTAGAATTAATGATATGCTGGACCTCCTGCTTCTAGAAATGTCAGATGGGATCCGTGATCTGATAGGAATGAAGATAGCGAAGATGAGCAGGTGTAAAAGGGAAGGCCAGACCGGGGTGCAACACAGGGTACCCAAAATCCTTTAGAACCAGTGAGGAACCCCCATCCCTGAATTCTCAGGTAGACCACAGACAGCAAAGACCTCCCAGGTAGCTTAGTGACTACATGGTGTAACGCAATAGGATGTGGGTGTGAATCCAGTTAAAAAGCGGGGTTAGTGTAATGTATTGTGTGAATTGGAAACGCAATATAAATGTATAACAGAAGGGTAGCAACCCTGCAGAGTCCTGCAGCTGTCATTCTGGACTGCAAATCCCAGAGGCTTCTGGAAGCAGGAAGATGAATTGACCAGACAATTCCTGTCTGGCTACATGCCAGAAAACAGGGAAGAGATGGAGAGAGAGGACCAGTGTTGGATTTAGGCATAAGCTACTTAAGTCACAGTTTAGGGCCTCACAATATGAGGGGCTTCTAAATAAGTAAAAAAACCTGACTCAATATGAAGTTTTATAATAATCAGTTGGTAAATAAAGGAGAAATGGGCAAAATGACTCTAAATATGGACATTTTTGTTCTAATACGACAAAAATATACATACATTGGATAATTTTTATCCTATGGGGCCTCTTAAGCTGGACATAGTTTAGGGCCTCAGCATGTTATAATCCGTCACTGGAGGGGACCCACCACCACAGCTAAACTAGACTGAATGCAGATGACCCCCTGACTTGAAAGGCTGTATAGAGTGACTCTGCATAAAGGCTGGTTCCTGGGTGCACCCCCGGAGCGGGGAGAGGGAACTGTAGTGCTAAAGGTATGTGTTCTGTTGGTACTGACTACGGCCGGGGACTTACCTACCCTTTGACTGCATGTTGTTATACTGTGACTGTCTATTTACCTGTATTTGTTCCTCCCCATTGGCTTGTGACCCTAATTCCTAGGACTTTCTGTATAAAAGTGATAAAACCCTTTTTGGCTATGATGCTTGTACCTGATACTGCAGAGGTTTGGTGTACCCTCTGCCCCACCTGCCCTGGTGGTAAAGACTGTGATTCCCCCTGCCCCATCCCTGCTCCCTGGGGTGCCGCACTGCCCTTGGGCCCTGCTGTGGGCAGTGGTGGGGTTTGCAATGATGGAGACAGGCAGGTGCATCAAAGTCACATCACAAGGGATGGGGGGACGTGTTGCCTGACTCCCTCCCCCTGCCCTCTGATCAGCTGGGCGGCCTCTCCCTGCTTCTGTGCCTGCCTCACCCATCAGCTGTGTGGCTGTCCTGGCCTCACAGAGATGTTCATCTCTGGATACCATTCCTCCTACAGGCCACTCATTCCCCCATGGGCTGCATTTCCAGCTTGTGACACCTTCTCAACTGGGACACTGGGTTGTGCTGATAAAGGCTGGAGGTGGACCAAGTCCAGCAGGACAGAACCCTTAGGTAGGGTGGCCCCTGCACACTCTTCCCCTTCCTTTCTTCAATTGCAGAGCCAGGGCATCGCTGTTCATGGATGCAGGCCAGGGGAAGGACTGGGAGCAGTGGAGGAGTCTCAGGCTGGCTTAATTCAGGACAGGAGAGAAGAGAAGGGCATCTTGCTTCATCCAGGACATCCTGTGGTAGGGGAGGGCATCTTTCTCCCCCTCTGCAGCATGGAGACAAGGCCTGTTCGCCTGGCTGCCATGGTAGGGGTCGCTACATAGGGGCTTGACAGAGGGAATCCAGCTCCTTGAGGCCTGAAGCCTTTTGTTCTCCTGGCTGGCAGCTCAGTCTTTCCTGATGGTTGGGCAAGGAAGGATCTCTGGGATCCCCCAGGAGACTGTATTTGTTGGAGGGGATTGGTTTGTATTATACCAAAAGGCCCAGATCGTATTCTGCTACAACTACGAGGGGATCTTTTCCCCAGGGAGCATCATTCTCTAGTGGCTGGGTGGGTGAGCTTTGGTTGGCTGTGTCATGGCTCCTTGGCCAGATTGATGGTCACCCTGTTACCCGAGACAAGCCACAACTAGAGTTCATCCCCTGCAGCATTCATGGGCATAGGAGCCCCTTGCTCTCTTTTCATCCTCCAGCAGGTGCAAGGCAAGGCCATGCTCAGAGCTGCTGCACTCACTAAGGAGATGCTGATTCCCTGTGAGCACTGCTCCAAGTAACTCTGTGCCGTGTGTACCAACATGCATGGGGGGGGAGCCAGGTGAGCCCAGCACTGGGCTAATGGGGGATGTATGACATTGGTTGGGAGCCAGCATGCACAGAGCAAGCCTATGCCACCTTTCTCCACATGCAGCCCCCTCACTACTGATCTAGCTAAGAGGGCAAGAGCCTACTACAGCTGCATCAGTACAAACAGCAGAGGGCTGTGCTTTTAGTTCAGCAGGTTATGTGTTCACCCCCAAGGGAGGCACTGCAGCCTTGCATTTAAAAATACCTCCCTGGTGGGCCCTGCTGACGCATACTGCAAGCTCTCCCATCTAAATGCAGGGCTGTTTGATCGCAGGCCCTAGGCCATACTTCACATAGGCTGCATGCCATGCAGCTCCCTGAGAACTCCAGTGAGGGCAGGACAAGTTCCCCGTCACTGCCGGATGAGGTCCCACCAGGCACCCTCCCACTGTGCTGCCCCACGCTGGAGGCCCTGGTGGTCAAAGCAGCAGCAGCAGCCTGCAGGCCCCCAGTGGGACAGAATAGGTTGGGAGGTGACAGGTCTTTAACAAGGATGCCCTTTCTCCACCTTGTTGGGAATGGAGTTTCAGGACCACAGGTTACAACTGGCTGTAGCTGGACACCTCTAGATCTGACACTGGGACCTGCCCTAGTGTTGCTTCCTTGGCAGGCTACCTGACAGCCCCCTCCAGGAGCCCGCAGCGCAGCACATAGCCAGCCCCCTGGGGCTCATTGAAACTAGTTTTATTCCCTGGTAGCCTCTCCCTTGCCATGGCACCGAGTGTCTGTGCTCTCTAACAAACAAACCATTCCCTACTGGTCCGAGCCGTGCAGGCCCAGGCCCCTCTTGTGGGGGAGGGGGGAAAGCCCCTTGGGGGAGTGCCTGAACTCAGCACAGGATGGCCCATGGGTGGGGGAAGGGGTAATGCCATGCACTATCTTCATCCTGTGTGCCCGCTGTGGGTGCCGGGCTGTCGTTCGGGGGGGTGGCCGTGGTGCGCATGGCTCAGGGGAATGGGGCAGTGTGACAGGGCAGCCAACTGGCACGGAGCAGGGGAGACACCTTGGCACTGGGGACCAATCAGGAGCAGCTGAAGGGAGGGAGAGCAGAAGTAGGGCATCGACTCCTCCCCAGCACCTGCCCTGTTGTGCTCAGAGCTGCACGTGCCAGGCTTGCCCTATGGGGTGGGGAATGAGGCAGAACATGGGGAGAGGGGTTAGGAGGCAGCCGGGACACCTGTGGTGGAGCGGCTCCAGGGGCTGGCGTCGGGGTGGCACTGATGTCCCAACACAGCGCTGCCACCTCCGGCACTGGCAGGACCCCCACAAAGTCTGGTGCTGCCCAGCCCGAGACCTCCATTGTGGTCCATGGCTCCTGCATCCCCTGTGTAGGGGGGAGCCTGTGCCACTCCCCCAGGGACTGTTTGCCAGAGTGTCTTGCTGCCCTTAGCTCCTGCGCTGCTCCTGCTCCTTCCGCTTCTGCTTCTCCCGCTGCTTCTCCACCTTCTCCTGGGCCTTCCGCTCCTTCTCCACTGCGGCGCTCAGCTCCTTCAGCTTCCGCTTCAACAGCCCCCGGTCATGGGAGTTGCTGACACCCAGGGCCTGGTCAGGGGAAGGAGGGAGCAGAGGCTTCAGGATCTTGCACCCCAGGTTGCAAGGGAAGTCCCTCCGCCCTCCAGCCCTAATGGATCAGCCCAGTGATGTAATCAGCCTGCTCACACCCCTCCTGCCCCAGTGGGTCAGCCCCATTGGTCACTACTCCCTTCTGCTCCAGTAAGTCAGCCCATGGGTGTCACTAGGCCTGTTAAACCCCTCTTGCCCCACTGGATCAGCCCAGTGAAGTAACTGGCTTACTTGCACCCTTCCTGTCCTAATGGATCAGCCCATCGTTACCTGTCCTGCTTTTATCCCTCCTGCCCCGATGTGTCAACCCACTGGTGTCACTAGTCCTGTTACACCCCCTCCTGCACCAATGGGTCAGCCCATTAGTGCTTCTAGCCCAGCACCCCCATCACAGACTGCAGGGATCTGGAGCTACTCCAGCTTCCCATCAGGGCTTTCTGGCACCCACCTACCTTCAGCTTGGCCCCATCTAGGTGCAACAGCTGCTGGCCATCCACCTCGCGGGCAGCAAACTCCCCCACGTACTGCTCCAGGTTGAGGCTCTCCAGCCACTGCCCCACTTGTTGGCAGCTCCAGCCTGTGGCAGCGCTGAGTGGCTCATCCAGAAACTGCAGCAGAGGAGGGGAGGTCAGGGGTGACTGGGCTGGGGGGGTGGAAGGGGCAGCCCAGGCAGGTCCCACACTCCCACCCCCAGGGCATCCCCGGAGGGGCTGCTCTGAGAAGCAGACCAGCTCCACAGCATGGGGGACTGCCACCCCTATGTTCCCCATAGGCACTGTGGGGGTCAGGGCAGACCCAGCCTAGCTGCAGCGGTCCCTCAGGTGTGGGGCACCCCTGCTGTTGCCTTGACCAGCTGAGTTCTGCAGCCACCTGGATGGGTCAGCTCTGGACCCTGGAACCAGCAGGGCAGTCCCGCCCTGTCCTGCAGCCTCACCTCATCCGAGGACTGGGACAGGGTGTGGTAGGGATAGGAGCACTTGGATTCACTGGCACCGCTGCTCAGGATCTTGGGGCTGCTGCTCGGTGGGGTGGAGTCATCGCTTAGTGTGGATTCCTGTACCAGGAGAGGCTGCAGTGTAAGCATCACCCCTAGGGGCTGCACCTGGCCCTGTGGGAGCTGTGGCTCCCTCTCATCTACTGGTGCTGCTCTGGACCCTATAGGGGGCTTCAGTTCCCTGCCCCTTCATCTACAGGGGGCTACACATCCCATGTAGCAATGCTGCCCTTTGATCTGAAAGGCAGCACACATCTACCCCCATGGCAGTGCTGACCCTGGCCCTATTGAGAGCTTAAACAACCTTCCCTATAGCTGGCCTTTAATCTATATAGCTCTACACGCCCTCTCCTACAGGAGGGTTACCCTAGAGCCTGTCAGTGCCACCCCCTATTTCAATGCTGACCCTAGCTCTATTGCATCCTCCCCTGTGGCTGGCCCTGACCCTCTAGGGGCCTTAGGCACCATCACATCACTGTGTCAACCCTACAGGGGACTTTAGCACCCTTCCCTAGAGCTGTGCTGTTCCAGACCCTACAGAGTGGCCCTATGGGCTCCCACTCCACTTTTCTCTACCTGTGCTGCCCATGCCCCTCCCCAGATGTTCCTGCAGGCCTTGTTGCTTCCTGCTGGCAGTCCAGGATGCGGGCTGGGACTCACCTGGGAGGCCGACTTCTTGGGGCTGAAGCCCTCGTTTTTGGGCGAGCAAGTTGGGGAGACGGTGCTGCCAGAGGAGGCTGAGCCCTTCCCACTGTCCGTGAACCAGGAGAAGGGCATGAATGGGGACACGGATGAGCGGCTGGAGCCCTCCATCAGCTCTCTGGGGGAAGAGCCAGGGCTGGTCAGTGGGGGAAGCTGCAGGGGCAGGGAACCCCTGTGAAACCCTGCCCCAGGGGGCCCAGCAGGCTGCCTCAGAGTTAAGTCTGTCCTTGTGCGTGTCTCCACCCATCCTCCTCCCTGCCTGTCTCCTCCACCCCTTCCTCTACCAGTCTCCTGAACACTCCCCAAACACTTCTCCTCCATCTCTAAACTCATCCTCCCTCCCAGGACCTCTGTCTCTGTAGCCTGGCCCTTTAGCACTTGCCAGGCTCATGAGGTCCCACTACTTCAAGGGAGGTTTGAACCTGTATAGGGGAGGCCCATGGGGCCTGAACAAGCCAAGTGGGTTAAAAGAGAGGCTGAGGATGGGTCAGGAGGCCGTGGCTGCAGCTGTGACTGTATGGCTTGGTGAGATGTTTTTGCTGTGGACACTGCCTTGGGACATGTCATGGTGAGGGGCTACCTCACAGCTGAGGGTCCTGCAGAGGTCTAGTCCTTACCTGCTGCCCATGGACAGTCTGTTGCTTCCTTTTTCCTTCCTGCTTTTGCTGGAAGACGCCCGTCTCAAGGTCACCCTGTGGTAGAGAGGAAAGGACTGTCAGCACTGGGACAGAGGAGGTGGGTGCCAAAGGGACGGGGCAAGATGGGTTCATGGCATCAGCTGGGAGGGGCAGGGGACACCAGGGGGAATGAAGGATTTGGACCCATCCATCTCTGATGTGATCTGCCCTTGCCCACACACAGCCCTTCATCCATCACTGCACCCTCCACCCACCAACATCCTCCACCCTGTCAACATCCACTGACGCATCTGCAGGCACACCCCTCCATCCCTTCCCCACAAACCCCACTTCGTCCATCCATCTCTCTGGCCTCACACAGACTCCTCTATCAGTTCATCCCCACATGTTCTTCTGTTGATCCATCCATCCATCTGTTCTACCAGCACCTGCCCACCACAGCCTGCAACGTCCTACATCCCCCTGCAGTAGCCTTTGTTGCCCCTCTCTCCCAGGCCTGGAGAGGGGCTGGCTCTGCTCTTGGAAGGAGGCTCTTGGGCTTGCAAGTCTCTCATCATCTGGAGCACAGTGGCATCCAAGGGCCCCAGCCATGGACTTGGGGCCCTCACTGAACTAGGACCTGCATAGAGCAGCCCCTGCCCTGGTGAGCTGACTGGCCCCAAATACGACTGTCCAGCAAGATGGGCCTCTTGTGTTATCCCAGAGGCAGTGAGTACAATGGCAGGCTGTGCCAGCCAAGGAGGCCTTAGAGTTCAAGGCCAGGAGTGACCATCCAGCCTGATCCCCTGCATCACAGAATCCAGACAGCCCATCAGTCAGCCCAGAGCTTCTGGCTGAGCTGTGGCTTTCCCAGGGCTTGTAGCCACGACCCATACCATGACGCTGAGTATGTCCCAGGAGCCACCTGGTCCCCTCCATGTTTTGATACTGTGCTTGTTAGTGGGCTCTAAGCCTTCCTCAGGGTAATCTACTCCCAAGCGGCATCCTCAAGAGGGAGAGGGAGATGTGAGCAGGAGTCCTATAGGGGCATAGGCACAGATGAGTATCAGGGACCACTGGCTTATGGTAGCCTAGGGAAGGGGAGATGGAGCAATGCAGGGTCCACAACAGGCCTGCAGGTTGCAGGGAGGACACAGGGTGTCCAGAGAGAATGGGAGCCTGTAAAGAGGAGGAAAAAGCACATCCACTCGCAAGCGGGCTGGGGGTCCATAGACCGCTCTGAGAAAAACTAGGTCATGGTGCTTCCACAGCCTGGGCCATGGGCCCTCAGGGGCTCTATGGAAACAGGAGTGCTAAACTGGGTCTGGGTGGTATCAGGGATTCACTGTAATGGGTCTCTGCCTCCAAAGGCAACTCAGGAGCCTTCAGGCAAAGGCAATCCCAGTCCCATTTTGCACTCTGGCCTTCCAGGGCACTACCCTGTATTCACCTGCCATGCCTTGATCTTGATTATAATAAATTTGGGAGACAGCCCTCAGATTACCAAAGTGACACCTTAGGTATCTCACTCTGTCCTACTCATCACTGAGTCACCCGTGTCTGGCCCAGGCTTTAACTACCTCTAACTCTTTTAGGGTGTCCCTGCCCTCAAGTGGGCTCAACCCCTCTCCCCAGCATCTTGGATCTTAGTTTCTCGGACCTCAGTCTGCCAGCTCTTAGTCCCCAGGGCCTCTGTCAGCCCCAGATGAACCAAAAACACAGTGTCCTCCCTTCAGGTGCCCACAGTGGCCTCCCTACAAGCCACTCCTTACCTCATAGCTTAAACAAAATCATCAATGGAATATACTCATGGCCTCACTGAATCCTATACTGTCTTGCAAGGCACCTTCCCTCAGGTCCCCTTCTATTGCTGGCACATGCCACCCTCAGCCCCTCTGGGCTTACTTACTATAACATGTCTCTTCACAGCTCCTTCAGGGAGCTCTATTAAGTTCCCCTGCCTGGGCGAGACTGAATCCTCAAGCCTGGTTTATAACTCCTGCTGGGTTTTGTCCCTTCTGGTCACTATACTCCCCTACCCCAGTACAGCATAGGAGGTCTCTGTTTGTAATCTGAAGGCTAGCATCCCAGGGCACCTATATATGTGCAGCGAGGTCGCTCTGGTGCACTGTAATTACAGTTTGTTGCAGCAGACTTGATTAATCAAGTCCTCTGGAGTGTGGTAATTACAGCAGACTCCAGCGTCATGTGCATCAGCATCCCCAGACAGAAAAATGGTGGTGGGGGCGATTAAACTAAAGCTCGTTCTAAACTAAAGCGCCCTCGCTGCCACTTTTCAGCATGGGGACACTGATATATGTGATGCTCCAGGCATTTTAATTAGAACAGCTCTTGGAGCCTCTCTAAAACACCCCCCGCCTTCCCCCCCTACACACTCCTGTTGCATGTGTATAAATGCCCTCAGTGGTCCGCAGCCCTCTAGCAGTGCTACCTGCATCACTGATACCGTATAGTACTGCCCCACTCTACTTAAGTAACTGGGGCTAGTGGCCTCTGTCACACTCACCCCAAATCCAGGAACTTCCTCCGTGTCTTCTTGTCCAGGCCGATGGTGGGGCTGGCAGGCTCTGGAGGGCTCGTGTCTCTGCTGTCATCTGGAATACAACAGGAGGAGGTCAAAGGGCCTGGGAGGACATGACCTCCCCTCCCTTCCCTGGGCAATAGGTTTGCCCCTCCTGGGGTGGGGAAGCCCACTAGGCTTGGAGAGGAGGATGCTAAGAGGAAAGGCGGTGTGGCCTGCGGAGCCCAGGCTGCTGGCAGGTTGTCAGCTCAGTGAGAAGGTGCTTCTTTGCTGCTCCCACCGAAGACCATATGGGGATAGAGCATGGTGCTGAGGGCCATCAGGGAGCAGCATCTGCCTCCTTGCATTGCAGTCTTTCTCTGCCCAGCTGGGACCGCTGCGTTCTGCAGCTCAGGACCCATCCCAGTGAGGATGTGCAGTGCACTGGGGCAGGGAGCCCCGCTGCAGAAAAAAGCAGGGGAGCCCTGGCAGAGAAGAGAGACACGTCTCCTAGCCTCTCCCAGCAGGAGGTGCTAATGTGCAAGGTGTGGGAGCACTGCAGGGCTGGAAGCACCCAGCCACCCCTGCCCAGCCTTTCCCAGCAGGCAGGGTGCAGGGTGCTGGCAGTGGGGTGGAGCTGGTGGGCCATTACCTTCACTGTGCCGCTCGGGCCGGTGGTCCCTGCGGGCATAGATAGGCGAGCTGTCTGAGCTGTGGCAGGACTTGGGTGACGAGCTGGTGGGGGTGCCCCCCAGGGCCTCTTGGGAAGACACATTGGTCAGGGGCCGGTAGCGGATGAGCGGGGACGAGGGCTGCTCGTCCTCCTCCAGCGTCCTCCGCACAACGGCGGTCTCGAAGGAGAACTCGGTGGCACGCAGGAACGGGGAGGAGCCAGACAGGGGCGACGACGCCTGCAGGGAGGAGTGCAGCGGGGACCGCATCCGGTGCAGGGGGCTGCCGTAGCTGTCAGCTCCCTGCGGGCGGGACACCCAGGGGTTGGCCACTGGGGACCTATCCCATGACAGACCCTGGCACCCACTGCCCCAGGGTGACTCCTGCCTTGCACCCTTTGAGCTGATGCAGCTGCAATCGTGGCAGAGGGTTGAGGCTCCTGGCCCCACTCTTGCCATAGTGCCTGAGTGTGAAGGGGTGGGGTGGGCACCCTGGTCCAACACCTGAGTGCATCTAGAATGGCACCCACTTTGCAGCCATTATGGATTAGCCCATTGCTGGGCTTCTCCACCCCCCTCCCCACCAGCCTTCTGCCCAGCTCTTGCTGGGCTCCCCCTCCTCTTCTGCAATAATGGATCAGTCCATTGCTGGGATTCCCCCCTGCAGCTACATTGAATTAGCCCATTGCTGGGTTTCACATCCCCCCTTCGCATTGGATCAGCCCATGGGTGGTAGCCCCCACCCCAGCAGTTCCAAGGGAGTCTCCCTTTGCTGAGAGCCCCCTCCCTGCTGCTGCAATGGTTGGGCCCATTGCTGGTCTGGCCTGTGGTGCATGTAGCCCAGTACCCCCCATCATGCCAAGCTGGATGACGTCATTGCAGGGATCCCCTCCTCTTAGCTGGGGTCACTAGTACACCCAGCCTGGTGCCCCCTCCTCCCACCACACTGCAAAGGTGTTGCATGGGCCCACCTACCTCTACACCTCCCTACTCTCATGGCTGTTCGGCTCTCGCCTCATCTCCCACAACGCTAGCATCGGCTACTCCAGAGTGGGGGGCAGGTGTAAAGCCCCAGTAGGGAGGGTCTCTGGGGTAGGCATGTGTCCTGGCGTGCTCGTTGGGCAGCATTGGGTGCACATGGGAAAGTTTGTAGCCATTGCTTTGAGCCCTGTGCTGTATGCAGCGTCCCCCTTCTCCCCACCAACCCCCTGGCTTGTCCAGCCCTTCCTGGCACCTTTCCTCAGCCTTGGCCACTGCTCGCTGCGCCAGATGGCCCCAGCATCTGCCCTGGCGTGAACAGGTGGCAGGGCATTGCACTGGCAGCACACACGGCTGGCCCTGGGACAAAGGGCAATGGGGGGCAAGATGAGACAGCCCTGTAGCCTGGTCCAGGGTGGCAGTCGGCACCAGGATAAGGACAACAGTGACTTGGTGGGGCAGAAGAGGCTGGGATTGTACCTTAGGAACGCCTTCCCTGCTGCCTCTGCCCTTCCACCATGGTAGCACCGTGCCCCTGGGGGTTGGAGGGACTGGGCACACACTCACTTTCCTCTCCAGGCTCTCATCCCCCTCTGTGGAGCTGACACTGTCTCTCAAGCGGGACCGGGATGGGCGCTGCCGCCTGCCTTTGACCGATAGCTGGGCTCGGGCCTTCTGCAAGCTGCTGTCCAGTCTCTGCGTCTCTGGAATCACATCATTAAAATCTGGGAGTGACAGAGAGAACGGGGTAAAGAGGCGGGAGAGAGAGAGACAGCCAAGACAGACGGCAGAGAGAGTGCAAGGAAGGACAGACAGGGCAGATGGAGGGGCACACAGACAGGGAGAAGGGTGCAAGGACAGAGAGAATGGGGGAGAGGAGAGGGGAAGGGGAAGAGGGGTGAGGAGGGATGGGGGAACATCCCAGCCAGGGACGGGGAGGGTATGGGGAAGGAGGGGGTGGAACAGGAGAACAAAGAGAGAGTGTTCAAAGAGACGCACAACATTCGTTCTGTCCTGCCCATTCCCTGCCCTGTCCTGCTCCCCACGGCTCAGCCCTTCTGCACCTGAAGCCAGGGCAGGAGGCAGCTTGGACCCATCTGGGAGCCAGGGGCACTGCTGGGCAGAATCCGGCCCCGTGGGCTGCTGGGAGTGGAGCCCTCCCAAGGATTTGGGGTGCAAGGAAGGGGTGGGGGTGGGGGGAAACCTATGCAGTTGCAAGGGGGAGGAAGCGCTATGGTACTGCTCAGGTCTTCCTGTGCAGGGGAAGTTTTGCCCAGCCTCCTCCTGCCCCTCAGCTCAAAATGGACAGCTTCCTAATGGCAGGTGGCTGGGTCGCTGACAATTGCCCCTGCTCCCACCCCTTCCAGCCAATAAATTCACCAGCCATGGCTTCCAATAATGCTGCAGCCCCCATATTTCCTCCCTGCTACACAGGCTGTCTGTGCTGCCTGGGTGGTGGATCTGGGCTCTGCAAGTGGTGTTGGGAAAGCTGGGAGCAAAGAGCCAAGCTGAGTCAAGGTTGTAAAAGCTTTCCCAGCCAGTGCAGGCCCGACGGGCTTCATGTCCACCCCCTGCATTTGGTTTGCATCTGGCTGCTCATGCAGAGCAAGCGATGGGCCTGCACAGACACCCTGTGCACTGGTGCCAGAAGCAGTGCCAGCCCTGCCTGGGTACACTTGCCCAGCCCCAGCCCAGCCCCAACTCCAGCCATGTGCTGTGGGCTCCGTGCAGATGTTCCACAGAGCCCCTGTGTGACCCTAGCAAGGAACTGGCCACTCATTTTAAGGGTGTTGCAATCTGCTTGTGGCTTGGCAAGAATTAAGCCACTTGCCTCACACCACACTGAAAGCCATTGGAAATGCTGAGGATACCAACCTGGGCCCCCAGTCCCAAACTCTAACCACTAGTCCACCTTCCCCTGCCAAAGCTGCATGTAGAACCCCTGGTACCTCAAGAGGAGGCTACGTGGCAGGGTGGGGATCACCGTCACCTCCAGCTCCCCTTCTTTGCACAGGGGGCCAAGCCTCTGGGTTGGCACCCCGCTCCCACCTTTGGCTTGTGCTTAGCATGCAGACTCCTGCTCCGGGGTGGGAGGGAAGGGAGGGGGGGAGAGCTCCCCTGGCAGGAATGCAGGAGAGAGAGGGAGTCTGCTGAAAAGAGGATCACTCCAGCTGACACCAGCTCTTGCCCCAGTTCCTATTCCTCTCCCTGCCTACCACAAATAGAGCCTCACCTCCACCCCTATTGGCAGCTGTGTTCCCATGCTTATGTTCATGCACAATTCACACAGTCACATGCATGTACACAGAGGACATGCAAGGACATGTATGGACAGTCACATATTACACTTACATTCACACACATGGGTAAATACACAGTCACACACAACACAGTCACACAGAAGTCCATGCTTGCACACACTCAAAAGTGCACTCTCGTGCACGTACACACAACTTGCTCTTTCCAGCCCCAGGAATTGAAACCACTCAGCCTGAACTGGGTTTGCAGCTGCTCCCAGTACTGACAATTCAGCACCTGGAGGACCCCGAATGAACTGAGTCCCATGGAAGCTACCAGCAGCCTTCACAGTGGGGCTGTCAGCACTGAGCAGTGATCAGCCAAGACACCACAGGTGAAAACACCAGGAGAAAAGGCCCAGCAGGGGAAGGATGCGTTAGTTTGGAGCATCTGTACCCATTCTTCCTGTATGCTCTTGACTGTGAGGTGGAGATACAGGCTGGAGACACCACAGGGGCCTGAAATGGCCTGAGAAACAAAACTGTCAGGGAGGATGCAGGTTACTTTGGGCACAGTGGGACCAAGCTAGTGCCACCCTGCTGCCACTTTGTGCTAGCTGTACAAACACCAACCCCACTACAGCCTGCTGCTTCCTTCTCCTATGCCCCCCCCTCCCAATGCACACATTCGTTGACACTCCCCATAGATGGAAAGACACAGTATCAATCTTTTTCCCTCACTCACACATACTGGCAATCTCTCTCAAGCACACCCAAGTATATACAGAGTGAGAATCTCCCCCTTACACACATACATCCACCTTCCAGCAATCTCATCTCCTTCTTTGTTGTGTTTCAAGTCTAGACTTTCTATATGGTCTGGTTCCCAATATTCTGCACAGCCATTGCTTCTTGTGTTGGTGTTGCCAGATCTTGTGCAGTGCATTGTGGTCTTGTGGGATGTACCTCTTCTCCAAAACACACACACACAAAGGAGGATATACCTGCACACAGAAGGTAGTGATTGCCTCCACCCCCTACAATCTCACACACATCAAAACATGCAAAATAGCACCACAGCAGAACTGCAAACACACACATACCAGGAAGCATCCACCCCTGCCTAACAAGAGATGCACTAAACAGCACTCCTTCACTCTCCTCAAACATACAGGCAGCCCCTTCCTCCTGCACACGAACATGCTGTACACAACAGTGTAAGCACACAACCAGTATTGTCCCTGACCTTGCCCAGCCATCTCCCCCCAGTGCACAATACTTGTGAGGTGCTGTCATTCTGACTCAGTAGTACTTACACTGGTGTAAGGAGTGTGTACATGGTTACACAAGGGGCAAGCAATAATGAACCTGTGTTCCAGACACACACCAAGAAACTCCCTCCCATAATACACCTCCCCCAAACTGTGATGTCATGGTGATGGGCCCTTTGCCTTGCTGTTGGGAGAGGAGAGGGATCTAAAGAGAAACACAGGAAAAGATGGATACAGGGTGGGCTCTGCAGATGACAAGTGACAATAATGCACTAACAGTTGTATAGGCACCCATAAATACCAGCAGATACTTAAGACACTCCAGACCACAGGCTCTGCACCCAGGCATGAGCATGGATGTGCTTTGGCACACTAAGGAACACCCTGTTTGCTTTGTGTATCTGCTGTGTCCAGCCAGGACTTTTCAGGCATTGCAGCACTGAAAGAAGAGGTAAGATGCTACAGTTTGTACCCTATAGTCCAGTGGAGTTGAAATCATGGGGCCTACAAACCTGGGAAAGCCCTGTGCTGACTGGGATGGAGTTAAATGCACACATGTTATCACACACACACAAACACCCCCCCCCTTGCCCTTGCCAACCATCAGTGCTTGCAAACAGACAGATAGACACATATGGACACACATATATGCATGCATGCACACCCGCCCAGAAGACTGGATATGCAGCTTCACTCTCTGCAGTGCTACTCTTCATCCTACTCCATAAATCCTCCCCCAGTCCCAGTGGCAATCCAATTTGCAAAGCAGCAGCAGCAGCAGTGTGCATCCATCCATTATGGTCCATAAAAATGTTGTCTCCAGAGGAAGCGCTGGGAGCTGGAGACTGCTGCTAATGGGGGAAGGAGTACGGTGGTAGCCAGACTCTCCTCCCTCCATTCTCCTTTGCAGCTGAGAGTGGGGGCAGGGGCCCCTTACAGGTCTACATTTACAAAGGGGCCTATGGGGGAGATGACCACCACCCAAACCAAGTTGAAACTGGTGTGTATTTTGAGCCTTATCCAGACCCTCTCCTGCTGGGTCCAGAGCTCAGGCCTCAGGAGGAGCTGGTCCCGCAATCTCACAGCATGGAGTGCAGATACTTTGTGGGCTCCCCACCAGGCACATAATTGCCACTGCTGAGCCCCCAGCTGTGGTACTTATAGCTGAATGAGGGCACTGCATGGCCAGAGTTGGGGGCAGAGGGCACCTGGGGTCAAGGTGCACTGCCAACAGCAGGGGGAGCTATAGATAGCACTGCAGTGCCATGGGGAAGGGGGAGACAGGCCTGTTGGCATGGCATGACCAGTGTAGGGGAATGGGGTACATCTCCAAAATTGGCTGGGCCAGTACAGATTGTGCTGTCCACATATGGTCCCAGGTGTCTTGGGCAGCACCACACTCGCAAGGCTGAGGGTCTTTGGCTGGCACTGCACTGCCAACCCCAAGATACACACTCCTGACAGCACTGGGCTGTTGTGGAGTGGGTATGAAACTAAGAACATGCCCTGACCTGCACACTGAGTTGTCCATGGGCCTGTAGGCAGCTACACAGTTGGATATGTGCATGCACACCACTGCACAACCTCTGCTACAAACTCACACTGCCACCCGTTCTGCATGGATACACACGCATGCACATATTACACATACACTCTGGCTACACACACATCCTTACACACAGAGGTATATACATACACACACTACATCCCCATGAGCACTACTACACATATAGAAATCACTGTGCACCAACACGCATGCACATACTAAAAGATGAGACACACAAACTAACACACACTGCTATACAACACCTCTCACTCCCCCTCTCCCTCCCTCTTTTTCTCTCTCTCTCGTACTTCCTCCTCCTAATATCTGAGCTGCCTCTGCCTTTCTTGCATACAAAGCAGAGATATGCCTGCAGGAGACCATGAATACTTAATTAGGCCTGCCCAGCACCCCCTGGAGAAGATAAATCCATGTGCTCACTCTTTAGCACTTCATGTGTGTGTGTGTGTACCCATGTGTAGTGATGTACGGATGTATAGGAGCATATATACATCCGGGTTTCCAGACATGTGCGTGCATGTGTATGGACATGTGTAGCAGTATGCATGTTACCTGGTATGTAGGTGTATGTGTGTGGCAACTACGTATGTGTAGTGGGATGTGTGTGTACTGGGACATGTTGTGGCAGTATGTATGTATGTAGCAGCGTGTATGTGTGGGAAGTAGTGTTTAGAGGTGTGTGTATGTAGGTCACTGTTTGTAGCTCTGTGTGGGTGTTTGTGTGTGCATGCAGTGGTGTATTTGTGACAGTGTGTGTGTGCAGGTGCAGTGCTATGTTTGTAATTGTGTGTGTATATGGGGGGGGGTGCGCACAAGCCTGCATGCCTGTGTGTTCAACAGTGTGTATAGCTGTGTAAAACAGTGTATGGATGGAGTGGAGCATAGGTGCATGCAGATTAACTCCTTCCTTCCTGAGGCAGAAAGGAGAGGAGGAGTTTCCAAGAGCTGGATGTCAGCTACTGCATAACTAGTTGTGGGGGAGGGGGAAGGGATTTGTTGATAGAAGAGCAGTGGACCAGTGTGATGGAGGCAAGGACAGAGAAAGAATGGGTAGGGATGCAGATGGGCACAGGGAACCTTATCCAGAGCCATCTGCCTCCCAACTGGCTCTGGGTGGACATTTAATGGGCAAGCTGGAGTGATGGAGGGGATCAGCCTGGCTTGGCCTGGCCTGGCCACAAGTGATACGACACCAAGATCTCGCCTGCTGTCCTTGGAGGCTTGTGCCAGGACACAGCCTTGTTTCTAGCTGATAGACCCCCCTGCTGCTTCCTCTGGGGGTAGGACAGAAGTCAGGTATCAGGGAGAGAGGAGGTCAGGGGGTATGAGTAGGGAGGGTTCCTGGATGTCTTCAGACATTCATCTGACAGGTGACTGGTAAAAGTAACTCCAGAGAAACAGACAGACAAATGGAGAGGGAGAAAGAGGGAAGGATGGAGCTAGGGTGAGGGCAATGTGGGGAGGCAGACAGAGACAGATTTCTTTTTAAGTGACTTTGCTTTGAGATCAGAGCACATGCATTATGCATAGAAGTATGGGAATAAGGAGGAGTAATTGCAGCTAGCTCTCCTCACGGCACTCCCAACATACAGGACAGAGGCTCCCATTCCACCCTGATCTGGGCTCCAGCCTTCCCCACTTCATCCCAGGCACCTGAAGGAGCTGCCATAGCAGATCAGCCCACCAGCACCAGTCCATCATGCCTCATATCAGGCCTCCTGTAGCAGACAGTTTTGGTGCTGAAAGGAGAAAAGCTCTCATATGCTTAGCTCTCAAGCCAGGCAACCACATGCACACCTGGGGTCTGGTGGTGAGAACCAGGGGTTTGCATGGAGTGAGCTGAAGGTTGG
This sequence comes from Crocodylus siamensis, assembly GCF_052110815.1. NCBI lineage: Eukaryota > Metazoa > Chordata > Crocodylia > Crocodylidae > Crocodylus > Crocodylus siamensis. The sequence continues at coordinate 163,147,029 of NC_143398.1, forward strand.
TACAGAGCATCAGGAAGCTCCATCTCCTGACAGGGGACTCAGCCTCAGTCCCCACCTCTGCCACAAATCTGTTGCATGACCTTGGTTGTGTCCCTTCCCCTCCATCTGCTTCCATTCCCTGTGCCTTGACATAGAGGGAGAAAGCTCCCCAGGCTTTGTCTTGTCTGACTAGCTTGTGAGCTCTTCAGAGCAGGGGCTCTCTCTTTCTGTGTATATATGTACAGCACTTTCATGGCAGGCTCCACTCTGCTTGGGACCATGGGGCCCTACTGAACTGGAGGCAGTAAGGCCCTGGCTGTCCCTTCCATCACTTGCAAATCCAGGCCTGGGTTTAGGGAAACTTTGCATGGTAGCATCATATCGTGGAGCTGCCAGGAGTTACAGGGTCTACGTGTGTCCAGCAGGTACCACAAACATTCCCTTTCCACCTGCAGCTTGAGCAGGTCCCATCTCTGGCTCTCACAAGGGATGCTGCCCCAGCAGCATTGGGTTGTGGTTTCTATGGTGGAGGTTAGGAGCAAATAGTGTTTCCCAAGAGACAGAAAGCCTGCAGGGCCCTGCCCAACCCCCATAGCAACACACAGGCTAGTCTTTGGGGACAGAGATGGAAAATACCCAGGAGGCAGCAGGCTGAATGCCAGGCCACCAGAGCCTGCAGTTTAGGGGCATGGACATGTGCACAGCTCTGTGCCCAGCACCTTGCACCCAGACATCTGTGCATGGCACATCTAGTCCTGAGCTCCTGTCTCCCCATGGGAGGGTGGTCATGGACCTTCCATGTTTCCCAGGAAATGTGAACCTGAGCACTGTTGCCATAGAAACCAGAACAACTTGGAAAAAATCCAGGTGTTCCATCCCATCCCACTGGCCACTTGGGGAAACGGCCGGCACAGGTATGGGAGGAGAATGGGAAGAAGCACACAGAAAGGGACTTAAGAAGCTACTGAATTTTGATTAGTAGCCCCAGAGGAAACCCCAAAGGAGTCAGACTGTGTGAAGAGCTCCAGGCCTCACAGAAGGTCTTCAGCACCCATCAATGGGTCTAGACTTTCCAACAATCTCAGCACTCAGTTAGGCCCCTAAGCAAGATGCCTGCACTGGAAAAATATACAAGGCAGTATGATCAAGTGAATGGGACACTGGACTTGGATATAGGATTTCTGGTTCTGTTCCTGACTCTGCCACTGACTTGCTGTTTGATCCTGGGCATTCCTCCACTCTCTGCCTCTTTCCTACCCATTGCCAGGCTTGTTGCAGAGCAGGGAGTTCCTCTCCAAGAAATAGTCCTGAGAATCTTTTTAACATGGGCAAAATAGCTCTTTTCCCTTAAACTCCTTCTCCCTTCAATTAAATCTGAGGTAGGCACTTGGTCTAGGAAATGTCAGCCCAAATGTTTAAAGTTTGGCAAAAGTGAATGTGACTGAAAACAGGATCTTAGAATGGAAAGTGTCAGGCAATCAGAGGCATCACTACCAGCCTGCCTAAATACTCACCCATCTTTGATGGCCTCAACAGCAGTGGTTCTCAACTGCTCAAGTACACTTTGGACTTTCACTTATTTCTGGATTACGGAAAAGTAAAAGAGCAATTCTTTTGATGCAAAGAACTCAAAAGGACCACAGCAGAGCAGAATGGTTAAAATTATGAATTTCTATTTGACATCTCTGGGTTTATTTCGTGAATCATATATGTACACCTAACTGTGATAAGATTGTATTTCATCCTGTGGTACCCTTGGTACTCTTGAAAGATGTCAAGGCACCCCAGGGTGCAGCATCACCCTTGTTGAGAATCACTACTCTACAGCCATCTTTGCCTGACAGCTCATCCACTGCTTTCCAAATACATCACTGTACAATAAAACTCTGTGCTGTGCAGCTGTTTTTAGAACAGGCAGTGCCCCTGGCCTCTGTGGTTCTTACATGATATTAATTTCAGCACATCCACAGCCAGACCCCAGCACCATCCCTGCTCTTTGCTCCTTCCTCAGACACACCTAACTGCCTCCATGCAACTGGGTGCTTCCAGCTGAAGCCTTGTCTGAAAGAGTGAGCACAGAAACAAAGCAGAACTGCAACTCTCGGAAGCCCAGCACACAGAGCTTACTTGTGCAAAGGTGTGCCCAAGCACACAGGCACTACTATATGCATGAGCAGATGCAGGAGAGCACACACGGGGAAATGCAATGTGTACACACATTTGCAAACTCACACAGGTGCAGCTATTCACACATAATGCATGCATGCGCAGTTTGCACACCATTTGGTAGGCAGTACACATCCACTGTGCACACATGGGTATTATTCATAAACATCTGCACCCATGGGACTATGCAAATGTGTGTGAGTGGGTGCCTGTGTTTGGGCACCTTTGCATAAGTGCACATGCATGTGTTCACCCCCAACTGCCCATGCTAATGAACATGTAAGTTGCTATGCTGTCAGTGTGCAGCTGGCCCTGTGTTTTCTCTGCCAAGCACTGCAAACACCGCATGCTGCTCAGACAGCAAATGAAGCAGGAGAAAAATCCAAGTGCTGCCTCAGGGCAGATCCCTCACGAGGGAATCTGCTTGCTTTCCCCCTGCCCCCAACCTGTTTGTTTATTTATCTGTCTAAGGTGCCATTATTTTCCTCTAGCTGCAGCTGGGCACCACCCCTCTGCCCCACATCAGCAGACAGCGCGTGTTCCTTACACTCCAGCCCCCTGGGAACCAAAACAGTGGCACTCACTGTATAACAAGGAGCAGCCTCCTGTTAACAGCAGACAGCATGTGTGACATGCATGCACTCTTCCAGTGCTGTCAGCCCAAGATAAGAGCACACACATGTATGTGCACACAGGAAGGCATCTTGCCTATATAAACATGCTCATGGAGAGCATCACACATGCATGCAACCACACACATGGGGAATAAGAAGTGCATACCCAGGGGTAGAAAACATCTCACACAGAGAATCACATATGCCTGTACACAGGGAGAGGATGTGCAAGAAGAGAATCACACACATACAATCACAGGCACAGGGAGAGAGAAACTTGCACACCGAGAATCACATTCATATACATCCCCTGGGAGAGGATCACACATACAGAGGGAGTGAAAATCATACCCAGGTATAGAGAATCTCTCCCACACACACAGTAATGCTCACCCTCCTCCCCACCATCTCCATGGAGAAGATCCTTCACACACATAGTGTAAGGGGGCTGTGTGCATCCAAGCCATAAATTGCCCCTGGCTTATGCTCTCCCAGTGGTTGCGGGGGAGAGAGTGGAGGCTACATGGTCCCAGACTCCTTTCTGCCCAGTAGGCTGCCAGGTCTGGCTCCAGCTGGTGCATGCACAGATACAGGGGGCAGGAAGTGGGGACAAACCCATAAAGGAATCATCCTCAGGGCTGGAGGGGGCACTAACAGGTGAAGTCCTGTTGGATGGAAAGCTCAGGCCTTTCTGCTAGTGGCACAGGCCCACGCAGTTCCTGGGCACAGGGAAAAAGGCCCTCAGCATTCAGGGAGAGGGGTTCACATGTAGGTGCTGCCTCCACTACCCCCAGAGCCTTGTGCTTGTGTCTGATGCTGGGAAGCCAGGATGGAAAAGCATCCAGAGTTACAAGGAGACAGCAGGATGGGACACATGGTGTGTGTGTGTGTGGGGGGGGGGACAGAGCATTTCCATTCACCTCAGGCACTGTATGGACCTCAGTGTCTCTCACTCCCACATCCCTGATACTGGTATTAAGCCTGGATAGAGCTGATGGGAGGGGAGGGTACTATGGGTGAGATGGGTGAGCTGCAAGCTCTGCCTGGACTCTCCAACACCCCTCCCCCAATTTGCTAGAGCCATCTTCAGCTCTTCACATGCATGCGCGCGCGCGCGCGCACACACACACACACACACACACACACACTTCACAGCTAGGCCCTAGCTCCCACCTCTCACATAGTCATGCGCATATGCACACACCACAGCTAGAGCCCACTTCCAACCACACACAGTTTATATTCCACCACACACCTGCCCACAAATCCAGGTAGGCCCTGACTTCTACCACACACAAACACACACACAAATACAGCCAAACACTAGCTGTACCACAGCTTCTTCTACACCTACACACACTCAGAGCCAGGCACTTATTCCCATCACACACAGCTGGTGCTAGCTCCCTTCCCTCCAGCCAGGCCCTGGCACCCAGCCTGGTCTCCCTTCCCATTCCCTGCCATGGGTTTCTGCTCTCCCTTCCCTGCTCTGAAGCCTATTGGCACCAGGTGAAGGTCCCCCATGGGCAACAGTGCTGGGGGAAGCTTGGGATAAGTGGCACAGAGGGACTAAAGTGCAACAAAAGAGGGGAGGGACTGTATATCATACTTACCAAAAACTTCATCCATGTCTTGGAGTGTGGAGGATGACATCGCGGGGCCGATCTGCAGAGAAAATGGAAGAGGGGGATCAGGGCCCAGTGAGATGACCCGCTCTGTCACAGGTTCCCAGCCCTCCATCCCTCCCCACCCAGCTCCCTCAGCCCCATATGCAGAGCAGCTGGAGCCATGCAGTTCAGGCACCGGCATTAGTGCCCCCACCAGCAGCACCATGGACAGCGCCTCCTAAGCACCAGACCAGGGCTGGCCTGGCAGCTTCACCCCCTCCCCAGCTCCCTGCAAGTGCTTAAAGCTCGGTGATAGATCCCCTGCAGGCCCCCTCCCAAATACACCCACTGCCAAAGCCCGGCTCTTCCATGGGGTCCATCCAGAGGGGTATGGGACATAGGACTGCATCACTGGGACGCTGGGCCAATGGAACATGCCGGGGGGGGGCACTGCCAAGTGCACCATCCCCAGAAGGAGATGAGTTATCGAGCTGCCCCAGAGCTGCCATGGGGATGCCCCAGACTGTAGGATGCTGTTGCTCTTACTGGGTCAGCCCTGGTCAGACGGCATCCCTGATAGCACAGCACCGTGGGCCCCTGTGTGCAGGCAAAGCAAGGGAACAGCTATAGCAAGAGCCCTCCGTGGCCACCAGCACACATGATTTCACTTCTCCCTTCCCCCATCCCTGTCCCCCTTCCCCCCATGCCTGATATCTCCATGGAGGGAACCAGGATGGATGATGCAGGAGACATGCATGACAGTCATCTGCTATTGTCCGTGCATTTAAAGAGACAGGGCCCCTATTTCCCTCCCACTGCCAGAGAAGGCTGCACCATAGCCTTTTCCACTGCTGTCACTGGAGCCAAGAGGGAGGGTCACCCAGAGGAAAGTGGTAAGAGGGGAAGAAAAGTGCAGACAAGCTGGAAATACTATTTGCTCAGGGAGGGGGTGAGAATTGGATGGGGGTATTGTACACCAGGACAATCTCACCCAGAGCTCCAGGGAATTCACTTCCACACAGTTTCCTGGAGCTAAGAGAAAAAGGGGACTGGGCTTCTGTCTATGCCAGTGACTGCAACCTGGGTTCCCGTGACAAGCTGGGGATCCATGAGATCCTTTTCAGGGTGCTGCAGGGTGCCACACAAAGCTAGCACTGTTAGATGTCTAAATACCCACAGATGATTCACAAGATAAATACAATAGGAACCACAGTGAAAAAACTATTCAGGTCTGCTGGGGGCTTTCTGAGTTCTTCGCAACAGAAGATTTCCCCGTTATTTTTCTGTAGTCATGAAATGAATGAAAGCTATGAGCTGGCATTTCCAAAGTGGGTGTGTGTGTGGGGGGGGGGGGGGGGAAGGGGGGACTTGAGTCTGGCAGGGAGGGGGAGTGGGCCTTGTGTCTAGCAAGGTTGAGAACTATTGGCCTATGCAGAACAAGAGTGCCCCAAGCTGTAACCAGAAAAGCTCAAGGAGGCAAGAGCTGGGAAGTGGCAGAACCCTGATGCTTTAGAGCATGAGCTGATGAGGAATCCCCTGGGGTAAGACAGGGACTTTTCCTGAGGGAGGATACTCCATAGGTGCCTCCCTCTGCAGTAGTTGGGGCTGCTACCCATGGAGCCAGACCCCAGGAGGGAGATTCTGTCTCAGCAGGGCAATCTGCCCCCCGGCCCTTTGATAATGGCAATTCTCTCCAATAATCCTGTGTCTTATACAGCCCCATTCATCCAACCATCTCCTGAGTGCCTTCCAAGCAGTGCATCCAGCCATATGGTTCCCAAGAGAGGGGCTGACTGTAACCACCAGAGGGGGAAACTGAGGCAGTCACAAACTCTGGAACCACTGCAACCCAGTCAAAGAAAGGCCACAGGAGTCCTGATCCCCCTAGCCCAGCTACATAATTCACACTGCAAAATCATGGTCCTTCACACCCTGACAGTGAACAAATCTTACATGGGCAGAGAGAGACACAGCACATAACCAAGTCTCTGTGGCCAGTGGGCCTGATCCCACCAAGCCCCAGGCCCAAGGCTCTGACTGAGGCTGTGTGAGGAGTGGGAGCAGGCTGGCACCAGTCATGACTTGCTCCCAGCTCCCTCATCATGGTTACTGGCCAGAGGAGTGGCCTTGCTCCGTGCAGCAGGGAGGCTGGGCAGGCCTGGCCTGGTGCATTCAAGCATAGCCCCATATCTTCCAGCAAGCAAGAGAGCGAGAGCTGTCTCTCTTGGTGCTGTGCCAGGCATTTGTTTGCTTTCCCTGCTGAGCTGTTGGCCTGCATTTCCCCAACAGCAGCAGCTCCCTCTGTTGCTTCCCAATATGCTGCCTGCCAAGCACGTGGGGAGTGGGTGGGGGCTGCAGAAGTTACAGCCTGTACTGCCTTGCCCCCAACACTTAATGGGCAGCATGAGTGAAGGCCAAACAAAAAGGCAGTGGGCACTGGGTCCTGAAGTGGTGGATGTGGGGGGATGGCAAAGTAGTAGAGCTTCTTCTACACTAGGGCCAGGCTGCAGCAAGGGGAGGTGGCAGAATCCCATTCAGGTGCAGTTGCCCTCCTCCTGGGGTGCCCCCTGTGATACCCCATGCTCATTGCAGGGTGGGACACAGACACTTCCTCTGGACAGCTCCTAGCAGGTCCTCAGCCCTAACCTATCTGCATGCAGACAGGATGCCCCTGGAAGCAGATGAATTCTGCTGGAGGCCCCAGGAGCCTTGAGCTTCCAGCTGGAGAATGGAACTGACACCCCACAGCCCTGAATGGGGACAAACAGGAAAGCAGGACTGATGGGGAAAGAAATAGACATGTGCATTTTTCCCCATCTCTAGGAATATGCCGTGCCCTACTATCCTGCCCAGTCCCTGGCTGGAAAAGGGGCTGGGTTCTCACTCACCTGCAGGTACGGACCGAGTCAGTCTCAAAGGAATTTACAAAGCCCCTCAAGCTGAGATCAGTGTCTATGTGCCCCCATGGGGTGGTGGCATCAAACTGGTCTGTGTAACCCAATGATTTTCAACCAGGGTGCTGCTGCAACCTGGGGTGTTTTGAGTTCCTTTCCTCAGGATGCCACACACTGTCAGCACTGAACACAATTCACAAGATAAACCAGAGATTTCAAATAGGAATTCACAGTGTTAAGAACACTCTGACTTGTTGTAGGCTTTCTGAGCTCTCTGCAATGGAAAAATTGCCTTAGTAGTTTTCTGTAGTCAAAAGATGAGTGAAAGCTAAGAGCTGGCATTTTTCAAGTGGAACCTGGAGTCTAAGGAGGGGTGGTGTGAGTCTAAAAAGGTTGAGAACCACTGGTTTAGACTGTGGGCTCTGTGGCACAGGGATTGTCATTCCCTACATGTGTGTACAGTTCCTAGCACAGTGGCAGTCAGGTTCAGGCCTCTGGGGTACTACTGCAATGGAGAGAGGAACAGGTCCATGTTTGGCCCAAGATCACAGAGCACCCAGGCACCCTCACTCCCCACCTCTTGCTTTAATGATCACGGCACTTGGCTGCTTCTGGCCTCATTAGTTTTAGGCTTCTTTTCCATCTGAAATCCCCTCTGAGCTAATCAACTGGACATTTTCTTCTTCTTGCTATTCACTGCTGTTTGCACTGTCATGGGGCCCCAGAGGCTGCTGTGCAGATCAGGGCCCCACGGTGCTGGGAGCTGCACATGCACAATGAGGGAGAGTTCCTGACCCAAAGAACTTCCAGTTCACAAACAAGGCTAAGGGGAAGCCAACACAGAGGAAGGGCATCTCAGGAAGTGTGCAGAGCATACTATACTTGATGTGTGCATCCCAAGGCCTGAAAACAGCTTCCTGAAATATGCAGTTTACCCAGCTCAGTGTAAAGGCTAATCACCAGGCCCAGGCTCACTGGCTCAGCATTCCTGACCTTCCCAGAACACCGTAAGCCTCTAATGGCAGCCTTGGAATGGACCAGGCCTAGTGGATGTGGATTCAAGCCTGCTTTAGAAGACTAGAAAATTAATGACTCCTACTCACTTTCACCAGGGGTGCAGTTAAACAGAGCACAAAGCCCTGATCAAGCAGGCCAAAGGCTTCCCATGCACTCAAGCAGTTTATGCAATCCATTGAAATACAGATAACTCATGCTGGCTCTGCTGGAAGCAGTAGGCCAGGAATGGGGCCTACAGTAAGTGAGTTAGGTACCGATCTAATATGAATGTAAGTGGACTACCCTCTAATGTTCCTTTTGTTCCCCTGCAGAACAGGGTCTGAGAAATGGGAACCCACTGGGAAAATAAGTGCCAGAGAGTTCCCTGTCCGGTAGCCTTAGTTACAGCTGTCTTCTACCACCCTGACACAATGTCCATCACACTCCTGGTGCACTAGTGCAGGAGTGAGCAAACTCTGAGCAGTGATGGGCCAAATTAAATGGAGATCTGTCTTAGGTGGCCACTGCCTATAACCTAGCCATGGCCAATCTGCCCTACTGCTAAATGCTGCTGATTTCCCCTGCTGCTGTATACCACTGTGTGGCACTCTGTGCCACGGATTCCTTCACCACTAAGCAGTGCTGAATCACCAAATGCCACCACTGTCACAGCTGCACCACCTAGATACAATCCTTTTGTAGTCTGGGTCCAGCCTGTGGGCTTTGGTTGCCAAACCCTGTACTAGACAGTAACAACCTATTCTTGCTATTGGTGTCAGGGGTGCTGCTCTTTCAGTTCAAGAAGCAAGGTGTCACACTTCTGGGCCAGCATTCAAACCCAGGCAGGAGGGCTTGTACAATCCTTGTGGCTCTCACAAGGGCTGCTCAGCTGGCTCCAGAGATCACCTTCCCCACCACTGCTACTGGGGCATCAATGATGGGGTGTTCTCCTAGTGCTCAAAAGCAACCTTCCTGGTGTCAGAAACGATCAGTGAGGACCACTGTGCTGCCATAACTTCACAGCCTTGCTCAGACCAGCCTACATTGGCTCAGAGCCTGCCTGTCTTCTTCCTCCTGCAGGGAATTAGCTGGTACCACAAGGGGAATCCTTTCAAGCAAACAAAGGGAGGAACCAAAGGCACTTCCCTCCTCCTTAATCTAACTGATGAAAAGCAAAGAGGAGCATCTCCAGCCTTCTCATCCCCTGGGAGTTCTGGGAACTGTCTGAAGAATCAGCCCACACACACCGGACTTCCCAGCTGACTGACTGCACACGTAGAAAGGAGTCTCCTAGCAGCCCAGTGCCTTTGAGCCACAGTTGCTCCATGATCAGTGGGCCAATGAGCCAGTGCATTCCAAGTTGTGGTGACCTTGCAATGGGCCCATCTACACTGCCATAGCAATCATGGACTAAACTATTTCAGGTGAACTGCCTGTAGGGAATCAATGGTGCCTAAATAAAAGCAACTTTGATTCCACAAGAGATTGTCCACTGAGGATCATGACAGAGATTTTCTGGAGCAAGTAGCTAGACAGTGCTAGGGAGTCAGGGATTTGGTGCCACCTTCAGTGGTGCACTGGGATCCATGGTGAAAGGCAGTGCCCAGTATTTAAATCATCCTCCTGCTGTTCTTCTTTTGGGGTCCAGCAAAAATCTGGACTCCCTTGTATGCCCAAGTCAGTTCCAACCTGCCACTTCTCTGGTTCCTCCCTCCCTTTGTGACCAGAAACCTCACAACATCCCAAGAAAGACTGCTGTTGTAACAGGACCAGTCTGAATAGGTCACCACTAGACACGGCCCCTGAGGACCTCTTTTCATGAGGTGTTCTCCCATGGGAGAACAGAGAAATACTGCATCTGCCCAGCAGAAGGAGGCAACTAGTCTTCAGATGAGAAAGAGCAAGGAAGATGGTAAACTAGACTAGGGAGCAATCACCAGCATTTTTCCTCTTGCTGTTCTCACTGATTTTGTAGCTTGCACACATCCTGCAGCCCCAATACTGGACCAGACTGGACCCCCCTACACACACACACAGCACTCAGCACTGTATAAACCTTAAGCCCAAGGGGGTCACAATTTCAGTGCAACATCTTTGAGGGGCTTGGTCCTCTAGGCATGAGTGTAGCTGAGAACATCACCACCCCCCTAGCATGGACACTGCACCAGTACTCAGGGCTGCTGTTTTATAGGCTCAAGTCCAGAGCCACACTCACCCCTGTATAATTCACGACTGTGGTGGCATCTCACCAGGGCCAGCTCTGTGTTGGTGAGGATATTCTCAGCTCTATCCTGGCTCCCTGGGCAGCCATGGGCTGGGGCAGTGCTGGAATCACTTAGCTCATTTCATTCAGGGCAATCCCACACAGGTTGTTCCATCTTTGGTAAAGAAGGTTGGACTGGTGTGCTGGGTCTGAGAAAACCTGAGCTATATCTATGCCTTTGCCACTGAGCTGCTGGGTAGACATGAGCAAGTCACTCCCCTCTCTGGGCCTCTATCTCCCATCCCACAGAGACTCTCTGTGCCTACGCAGTCTCAGCACTACAAAACTTGGCCTCAGCCAGCACCCTGAGATGTATGCTGTGGATCACCAAGACAAGAAAACATCTAGGACCAGTCAAGGGGCTAAATTTTGTATGGGGGCCCCACCCCAGACCAGCAGGATTGCATACATTTACACCTCACCTTTGGGTAAGCCAGTATCCAGGAATGTCTGGAGAGCATACAGCTGCTCCTCTTTGGTCTAGAGGAGCCAGCATGATGGGAAAGCCACCCTCCCCCCACCTTCAATGCCCCATTAAATCCTGGATCCCTTTTGGGACCAAACATGAGCAGATTACTTAGCATTCACTGAGACACCTGCCTGCTGTGAAGCAGATGCATCTAACCAGCTCCCACTGGCCTTCTAACAGCTCCCATCCAGCAAGGGGCTGAAAGCCCTGCAGACCTCAGCTGTGTTCAAAGCGCTGGGGACTGACCAGAGGCAAGGCTCCATGGCCTCCTACCAGTGCCCTGAGCCAGCCAGTCCCCTGGACCTGCACCAAGCGCTGCCGCTTGGCAATGTGTGAGGCCCCAGGTTGGGGCCTCAGCTTCCTGGTCCAAGCCTGGACCCATGGCTCACAGATGGGTACTGAGCCCTTCAAAGGTGAGGTCTGCAGGAAGCCTCAAGCCAAGCAGTGAGAGAGTTACCTGAGGAGATCACAGGCCCCAGAGATGCTAAGAGACCTTCAGAAGATCAAAACCTGCCTCCCCCTAGCGTATGGGGGGCCACGGTGGCATTAATGGGTAGGGCAGTGCTGCTGGGGATGAGGCCCCCTCCTGGGCTGTATCCTTGGTTCTGGTAAGGGGTATGCTCTAGCAAGGTAGTGGCAGCTGAGAGGCAGGACACCTGGATTCTGTTTGCCTGGGTTGTGTCCTCAGCTCTGGGAAAGAGTAGGCTCAAGTGGGTAGAGCAGGGAGGAGCGGAGTTGTGCCCTTGGCTCTGGGAAGAAGAATGGAACAGCGGGGCACCAAGAGCCAGGACTCGTGGGCTCTGTTCCTGGCTCTAGAGGGAAGTGGTTCCTTTGCGTCAGACTTCCCATGTCAATCTCTGCTCTGCCACGCATTCACTGCAGGGCATTGGGCAAACCACTTCAGTCCAGTTTCCCTGTTGGTGTAACAGGCATACCTACTCCTATGCACTGTCTCCCAGGCTGGCCAGGGGATGTAGTAAAGTAATCCAGGGCTCTCCACACAGGTAAGACCTGGGACCAGGCCCCTGTGAATGTTTGACTAACACTTGTAAGACCAAACAATGATGATAGCTCAGGGCCCAGGAAAGGAGCTGGGTGTGGAGTGAAACATCTCTGAAGTCTTGGGACAAGGGAACCTTATCTCTGGCTGTGAAGCCCCTTTACACCTGGTGCACAGACTCTGTGAGGTCCACGTGCCCCTTGGGGACATCCTGGGGACACTTGGCACATTGGCCACAGGAAGGTCTCTGGCAGGTCTGCAGCAGCCCTAAGTGCAAGGGTGAACTTGGGAGGGAGGAGGGAAGGGGGCGTCAGAGGGGAGAGCCAGGCCCCTGTGCAAGGCAGGAGTGGTTGTGGCCAGGACAGAGCAGTGCTCCAGGGACTCCACAGCCCTGAAAATCCCCATCGGGTCATGGAGGAAGGGAGGCAAGTAGCTCCAGGGCTGCACTGGCCCCTGGGGCCCACTCTCCCAGCACCGTTGTGGGGGCATGGAACCAGCCACAGGTGTTCTCAGAGGGGAACTATCTAACACCCTGGAGAGGGTGTTGCACTCAGCTCTGGAGCGTCATTCGCTCCCCATCTGCCTGGCTCCTGCCAGCATTAGCAGACCATACCCACAAGAAAAGGAGCCTTCCCTTCCACTGCATAAGTAGCCATGAGGCTGCAATTCAAAGAGATGGAACATTACTGCCCGCCCGGCCAGAGCTCTGCGTTGGCAAGGGTCCCAATTGATCTTGTGCATTTCCCTCAATGCCTCTCCTCCCAAAGTGCTCTGCAAATGGAGCTCTCTTGTCTGCCACTGAAATACAGCCACCTCCGGGGCAGGCTGCAGCTGCTGGTGAACAGTCCTGAGCCATCAGGCTTCCCTAGGACTTTAGGACCAGAAGTGAAGAATGCTGTGCCCAGCTGAGAGCTGCAGGGCATGGGTAGGGAGGAGAAGTCATGTTCTGCTTGGGATTTAACCTGGGTTCTGGGCTTGTATTCAGACCTAAGGGTTTGACTGCTCCTATCTCCAGTGGCAGGGACCACTGCTTCCACTATGGCACTGGGGGTAGTCTCAGGGGAGACAATCCCCTCTACTACATTGCTCCCAAACCAACTTCCAGCCTGGCTATCTCCAGAGAACAAGATCACCAGCAGGCAGGGAAGTGGGGCCTGGATTTGGATTCAGGGGACAGGTGATGGGTCCTTGTATTATGCTACAGATTGTTCTCCACCCCCCAGAGCTAGCGATCCCCTTCTCCCTCAGCTCTCCAGCATACACAGTAGGCAGCAGCCACTTACAGCCCTGGCATGATTTGTACCCAGCTCAGATCCTCCCCAGTTCAGGGACAAAGCCTGCTGTCTACAGCTGGGACTCCATGCTCCAGCAGGGCTCCTGGAGAGCAGGTCAGCGTCAGTCCGAGCTGAGAGGCCCAGATGAGTGTATGGGGTAGGGTGGGGGGAGGAGTTATCCTGCTATCCATCCCATGCCCTAGGTAGCATCTCTTACTCAGGGCTAGAGAGAAGGACAGTGACCACTGAAGGAGAGGAGAGAAATGCCTGGGGCTGGGACAGAGGGGGCAGGTGGGGGCTGGAATCTGAGAGGAAAAGGGGAGAGGGGGGCCTCTGGACCACCCCTTGCAGCACTTCAGCTTGCCCTGCCACAGCCCCACACCTGCTCCCAGGAGGAGAGTGTGGCTGGGCTAGTCAAAGGAGGCAGGGGTTGTAGGGCTGGGGCTGCCTCATCCTGGGAACCATGGGGCCAGCTCCCCTCAGTGCCAGGCTCCAGGGCAAGGGGCAGATAGAGGGGATCGACCCCCCTCCCCCCGCCACACAGATCAGGAATGAGGGCAGCTGGCAGAGCATTCCCAATATAAACAACATCCTTTGGCATATGTGTGTGTGCATGCAAAGGGGCAGGTGTGGTTTCTGTGTGTGTGCAACAGGGCAGGATCTGTATGTGTGCATGTATGTGCACCTGTGTGTGTGCGCGCGTGCAAGGGGGCAGGGTCTATGTGTGAGTGTGTGCATGCATGTGTGTGCATGTGCCTGTGTGAATGTGCAAGGGGGTAGAGTCAGTGTGTGTGCAACAGGGCAGGATCTGTGTGTGTGCATGCATGCAAAGGGGCAGGGTCTGTGTGTGTGCATGTGTGCACCTGTGTGTGTGCACGCGCGAGGTGGCAGGCTCTATGTGTGAGTGTGTGTGCATGCATGTGCCTGAGTGTGTGTGCGTGCGCAAGGGGTAGGGTTCGCGTGTGTGTGCAACAGGGCGGGATCTGTGTGTGTGCGTGCAAAGAGGCAGAGTCAGTGCGTGCGCGTGTGTCCGTGTGCACGCGTGCAAGGGAGCAGGGTGTGTGTGCCTGTGAGGGTGGGCGCCCGGCGCGGACAAGCCCCTGCAAGCAGCTGCCCGCCCCCCCCAGCCCCGCGCGCGCGGCCCCTCTGCCCCGCTCACCCCCGGCCCGGCCCGGCCCGGCCCGGCCCGCAGGCAGAGCGGGGCGGGGAGGGCGGCCGGGCCGGGCCCGCACTCACCCGGGCTTCGGGGCATCCTCCGCGCCCCAGCCCCGCCGGGCTCTCAGGCGACGGGCCGGGGCGGCGGGGCGCGGCCGGGCTCCGCAGCGCCGCATCTCATGCTGCCCGCCGGCCCGGGGCGGCGGGGAGGGGCTGCCGGGAAGCGGGCACGGCGGAGGGGGCGGCGCTGGCCGGGCGGGCTCCGGCATGCATTGCTGTGCCGGCAGGTGCGGCCGGCCCCGGGGAGGGGGAGCGCCCGTGGGCGAGGCGGAGGGAGCAGGGCGCCGGGGACCGTGGCCCCCGGGGCTTGAGGGGAGGCTGTCGCCCCCTGGGCTGGACAGAAGGGGGCTGCAGCATCGCGCAGGGGGGTTTTGTCGTCTCCCCACCCCGCTCGGGGACAGCTGCTGCTCCTGCGGGAGAGAAAGGCCGTAGGATCTGCCAGGCCCCGGCAGGCAGAGCTACTCAGGTTTTAGGACCTCACGGCCCTGCTCTGCTAGGCCAGCTGGAGGCCTCCAGGACTGCCGCCCTCCCCCCCACCCCCCGGCTCTCCGTGGGCTGTGAACCACTGGGATGTCATTGGAAGCAAGACCATGGCGGGGGAGTCCATGGAAGAGGCAACACAGGGGCTGAGACAGGCTGAGGAGGCAGTGCGGGGCCCTAGCTCCTAGCTGCCGTGAGGAGCAGCGGGCTTGTGCAGCAACTCCCCCACCCGAGGACCATGGCACCTCGGGCTGCCTTAAGATCCTTTCAAGGGGGGTGTGGGGTGCCACTCTGGGCTAGCAGGGCAAGATGTGCAAATGATAAACCCCGAGATTTCAAATGGGAATTCAAAGCATTGAACCTTTCTGCCCTGCTCTAGGGTTTTTGCTTATAGCCATGTTGGTCTAAAGACATAGGCAGGCAAAGTTTTTGGGCAGATGTGATATCTTTTATTATTTGCTTGGTCAATAAAAAATATCACATCTACCCGAAGAACCTTGTCCACCCTGCTGTGGCCTTTCTCTGCAGCAAGGGACTCACTCTATTACTCTTTGGTAGTCAAAAAAGGAGTGGAAGCTACCAGCCGGCATCTTCCAAGGGCCGCCGCGGGTCTAAGGAGGGCTGCGGTGGGTCTATAAAAGTTGGGAACCACTGGTGTAGTGGTTCGGACATGTGCCAGGACCTTGCGTTCAGTTCCTGGCTGAGCCCAACCTGCTGCGTGCTCTGCGGCTCATCACCTCTCGGATGGGACTCCGTTTGTTGTGTCTGGAAGGTCCTTGGGGCAGGGACTGTCTCTCTCTATAGTCACTTGTACAGCACGTGGGGCACCGGTGCCGTCAGGTTAGGCTGAGACCTCGGAGACCCTGGGAAGTGAATGCATTTGAAGCAGCCTTGGAGAGGAATTGATTTCCCAAGCCCCCTGCAGCCTGGTCCGGGAAGGAGAGGAGCGGAGGCGGCAGGTCAGGCCGCGAGCCGGGTGGTGCTGAACGGACAGCTCCGGGAGCCCTCCCTGCCCGCTCCGGTGCCGCGCTGGTCTGGCTTCCGGCAAGCAGAGACCCGAGGAAGGATGTCTTGGATTCAAAACCTTGTCTAACTTTATCCCAGCTGCATGCATAGTTGGTCTAGTAAGAGAGATCACCCTAAGGCAGCCTCGCCTCGCGCATCATTTCTGGAACATCCCCACTACAACAACACTCTTAAACTACCTAACCTACCCAGAGAGGCAAGCAGTGGGGGCAGATCAGGCATCTTGGTGAGGGAACCAGAGGAGCTGGGGACTGAAGCCTCTGAAAGGGTGAAACCAGCCCATGTCCCAGAGGGACAGCTCTGGCTAGGAACTGGGAGTCAAAAGAGGCTTCCCTGAGCCAAGCCAAGCTTGAGGTGGAGCTGATCTTGTCCTTCACTGGGGTACAGGAAGCTCCAGTGAGTAGAGGACAGATCAGGGGCTTGGAGCCCCCTGCTTTGAGGGGGCTGTTTTGCCCTGAGATGGGCATGCCCTTGCCTGCCTGCTTGGTGGTCTGTTTGCAGCTCAGCAGAGCAGGGGATCTTGCAGGGACAGGTCTGGCCCTGCCCACTATGCCATGAGGCAGCAGGTGTGGATTTGGCCATGCCTGGCACTGTTATGCAGGTAGGTGAGGCTGAGACCTTGGATGATAACTCTTCAGAGCTCTGCAGCACCCAAAGATGCAGACACAGATCTAAAGGAGGTCAAAGAAGGGAGCTGGGCACAGGTGGGCCTCTTCCCTTCCCATGCTGCTCAAGGAGGTAGCCTACTCCCAACACAAGGCAGGCAGGGCTTGGGTGAAACCCCAGGCACTCAGATCTGCCTTTTTCTTCTTGTCCCAGCCCCCCTGGGTAGTGCTTGCACACTGTGCTGCAAGTCTCAGCAGACAAAGCCCCTCCTTAAGCTGCTATGAGCTGCAGAGACCCAGGTTGCCCTCCCTCATGCAGAAAGAGCCCCACTGGGTGGTGTTGATGTACAGCTAGGCACCATGCACACAGGGATCCAAACAAGCACACACAAACACAACACACATGGCTTCCCTGCTGTAGCAGCACAGCCACAGTGAGAAAGCTGCCAGCCCTGAGAGGGCTGGCAACAGCACCGGCACGGTCGGGTGCCTTCACAATCCTGACTGCAAAAAGTAGGGCAGCGGGAGGCAGCCTTCCCTGTGCCAGACACTCTCCACCCACACTCCCCTTGCCCTCGGAAGACAGTCAAGCACATCAGCTGGGAGTGATCTCTTCTGTTCCCCACCCCCTTCCCCAGCTCACTCTACTATGGGAAGCAAGGGGAGAGCTGATTTCAGCTTTGCATCCATCTCTCTGCTAGCAGGAAGGTCACTGTGTCCCTCACACCACCACCATCCTGGGTATATTCAATTTAAAGGGATAGGCCCTTGCACAGCTGCATTAGTGATGAGCACCTGGGAAATGCACTGTGAGGAAAGCTGGGCAGGGAGCTGTTTCCCCAATCAGTGAACAAGTAAGCTGTGGGCCATTCTGAATCTCCATTGCGAACCAGGGTGAAGAGTCAGAGTCTCAAAGAGTTTCACACAGCAAGTCAGAAAGAAAGAAAATCAGGCTGGAGAATCCCAGGGCTGGAAAAGACCTTTGAGGGGCAACGCTCTGTACTGATGCAGGATACACTGGTTTAATACACATCAGGCAAGAAAATACCTAGCCTCTGCTTGAGGTCCTCCAAAGAGGAGAATCCACAGCTCCTCTGGTCAGCTGGTTCCACTGCTGCTCTGACAGTCTGGAGATTTTCATGTAACCAAGTATTTGGATTTCATTTCTTTCACTGGACATTTTTCCTGTTCACATTGTTTTACCCCGATGAAATGAAAAGCCAGTTCAAGCCCAAAATCCAATCTTTGACTATCAGACACACCACAGAATTATAGAAAAGAAGGACTGGAAGAGACCTCTGTAGGTCATCTAGTCCAGCCTCCTGCCTGAGACAGGATCATCCTAATTCAAACCATCCCATACAAATCCATAATCTAAATTATGCATAAAACTATTTTCACCCCTGACACAACACAAAACATGACACCCTAACCTGCCACAGATAAAGCAGGGGAGCCATGGCAGCCAACACCCTATTTCTATAAAAGATTCTTGATATATGCTCAAGAGATCCCAGGTAGAGGGCCATGCCCACCACTTCAGAGGAAGGCAGCCCCCCCCCCCCTGCCCCCCAGTCCATACCAAACTGACCATGGTGTAAAATTCCTTCCTGACCCTATGTGTCAGGCAACCAGTCTAAGTCTAAGTGGAGGGGAAGACCATCTAGCCAGGAACCTCTGGATTTAAGTTCCAGCAGGAGCATCAGCACATCCCAGTCAAAATCCCTAGCTTTGACTGCAGCCTAAACCCAATTCTTCTGAGGAAGGCTTAAAAACACCCTGACACACACAGCAGAAAGGTGAGGAGGGGATAATCATCAAAGCCCAGTAACATGGGAAGTACTAATAGTAGAACATAGGCACAGCTATGCCTGGATCATTCCTGACCAGGGACTGTCCAACCTCTTCTTGAACACCTTCAAGGGAGTGCCCCCAGCTTCCCTAGGCAGTCTTTTTCACTGCCTCCCTGTTCTAACAGTGAGTCTACTTTGCTGCAACTTCAGCCACTAGTCCCTGTCCTACCCGCTGAAGTAAGAGAGAAAAGGTGCGTTCCCTCTTTTTTATGGCAGTCCTTCAAGTATTTGAAGACTGCTAGCTTATCCCCCCTTAAGCACCTTTTTGGTCAGCTGAACACACCTAGTTCCTTCAGCCTCTCCTAATATGACTTGCTTTCTAAGCACTTTATCACCTTGTCACCCATCTCTGGATGCTTCTAACTTCTCCATGACCTTTTTAATATAAGGAGCCCAGAACTGCATGCAATACTCTAGATGAAGACTCACCAGTGCTGAGTAAAGAGGCACTGTCGCCTCCCACATCTTGCACCTAATGCTTCTATTGATACATCCCAAAACTGCATTCACATTTTGTGCAGCTGCATCACAGACTCATATTTAGTTTGTGATCTACCAAAACTCCCAGATCCATCTTTGTAGCACTGCCATCCAGTCAGATGTTACCCATTTTGATTATTCTTCCCAAGCTATAGCACATTGCATTTGTCAGCCTTGAACTTCATTCAATCAGCTTCAGCCCAGCTTTCCAATTTGTCAAGATCCTTCTGAATTGCGCTCCCATCCTCCAACATGTTCACAGTGTTGTATCATCTGCAAACTTGTTCAAGAAGCTTTTCATGCCAACATCCAAATCATTAATAAGCACATTGAACAGCACTGGGCCCAGGACAGACCCCATGGGACTCCACTTGAAACAACCTGCCATTCTGATATGGATCCATTAACAATTACCCTTTGCTTGTGGCTATTGAAACAGTTGCCTGTCCAACTTATAGAATGGTGCACAGCCTCTTAAAAATGTTTCCTAAATTTCTTTTTTACCCCTCAAAATGGGCAGGTCCACCAGGCTGGTGCTTTGGTGCAGCTGGTTTTGCTGAACCAGCATTTTCTGACAAATACACACATAGCTGGCAAATGCTAGAGCACCACTCATTACAGCAGGATCCCCAAATTATACTGAATGTAAGCTTGTCAGGGCAGGATCAGTGCCACCTTAGTGGATGTCAGGGCTTGCAGAACAGCAGGCATGGCCTCACTGTGTGGAGAAAGGGAATACATTGCAGCAGACAGTCCTAATTACTCATCAGAATATCACCCAGGCCTGGAGAACCCACCAGACCACTGACTATTCTATCTCTGCTTCTGACTATTGATTTGTGTTGCCAAGGTCCCTAAAGCCCTAGTCAGGGAACATGTGCCAGGCACTGTACAAACACAAAGCACAGAGGTGATCCCTGCCAATAACTGTC
Source organism: Crocodylus siamensis (assembly GCF_052110815.1). Taxonomy (NCBI): domain Eukaryota; kingdom Metazoa; phylum Chordata; order Crocodylia; family Crocodylidae; genus Crocodylus; species Crocodylus siamensis. The sequence continues at coordinate 163,166,882 of NC_143398.1, forward strand.
TCCCCCTCCCCTTAGCCACACCAGAGTCTGGCAGAGCCCCAGCTGTGCATTTGATGCCAAAGTGAGTTTCCCAGAGATCAGTCCTCTTCCCCAGCCAGGGTTCATTTAAGGCCATTATTGTTACTGAGAGGCTGCAAATGCATTAAAGGGAAAAAGGGATCTGGGTTCATCCTGCCCAGGAGTGCCAGCAACTGCCCACTGCACCTCCAGCATGGAGGTAGGAAAGGGACAGTAGGAGGAGGTGGACTGATGCCGGGATGGAGGAGGAGGGGGCTATTGGGGGCATGATCCCAGCTGGGGGGGAGCAGAAGGGGGTGGCATGAGATGAATCCTAGCCCATCTCATGTGTATCTTGTGTGTCTCATGCCTCCCAGCCTCAGTTGCCTGGGAACCTCCCAGTTAGCTCATTTGTTTGGGGAGACCTGGCTGGAAAAGGGACCCAGGAACTCCTGCCAAAGAGCACTGGCCCACCACAGAGGGACCAGCTGGCTGAAATGGCAGAGGGGAGGGCAGGGGCATGTAGGCTTAAAGGCTGGGCACAGCTCTGCTCTCTTGCAGGGCTGAGACACTGATGGGGTGTGTATGTGTGCATGTGCATGTATGCACGTAGGCATGCCCATGTGCACTCCTCAGGTAGAGCTGTGCTCACACACACCCCTCCCCCCCCCAAACTCTGGCAGAGACAGGCCCATGCACAAACTCATTTGCACACAGCAATCTCACACATAGGGTACTAACATACAAACTCATGCACATATTCAGCAGATGGGCAGACCCGTGTCCATGCGGTCAGGTCATACCCAAGCACGAACATTTACTGCACACATGCACAGGCACACTAATGTGCACCCATGCAGCACATTGGCTCACACATGCACAGGTTCAGTACACTCACACAGAGATACATGACATATGCATACAGGGACAGTCAGTCTTATGCCCAGAGACATGACATATGCACACAGCCACCATGCTCAGGCTCATGCCCAGAGACCCTGACAGAGAACAGCAGCTTTCCCCAGCTTCAACACAGTGATACAGCCATACCCCCATTCTCAATCTCTTTCCTTCTGTTTCCAGCCCAATCCCTGCTGCCTCTGAACCAGCTGGATCACACAGTTTAAGGTCACAAAGCTGTACCTTTTGTCCTAACTGCCCTACCCAGCAAAAGCAGCTGTGCCAAGAGATCCCCCTTGTGGCAGGGCTGCACATTGCCAATTGTAGGGAAAGGCTCTAGTAGTTGCTGGGTACATGTAGCTCTGTGGAGCTTCTCCTGGAAGCAGCTGCAGCCTTTGGAGGCAAGTAAGGCAGCATGGTCTAGTCATAGGGCAGGCTGCAATCCCTGGCTCTGCCAGGGTGGCCTGCATGACTCAGTTTCCCCTCCTACCCTGCATCTGTTTCAATTCCAAGCTCTCCAGGGCCAGAAGCAGCCAGTTCCTCTGGGGGTTCCTCTAGTGATACCCTCATACATGTCTGGGTGCTCCCATCAGGCTTAGGAGTTTGAGCTAAAACCCACCCAAATCATCTCAGCCATGGCCTTGGGCAGGGCCTGAGAGCAAGGGGTAGGTATCGGGTCTTACATGATGCTGCACTAAATCTAGTATAGGATCTGATGTGCCAGCTCTGCCTTTGGAGGATTGTATCATCATGTGTCCAACAATCATGACATCAAGACTCAAACAAAACTCCTATTATATAAGGCTGTGGTAATCCCAACTCCTCTCTATGGGTGTGACATTTGGGTGACCTACAGGGACCACTGGAAGCCTGGGACACTTTCACCAGTGCTACCTCCGGAAGATCCTTGGCATAAAGTGGGAGGATCATCACACAGATGCCAGTGTCCTCACTGCTGCTAACACCACCAGCATAGAAGTGTTGATTATTCAACATCAGCTGCAGTGGACAGGGCACTGTATACACATGCCTGATGCACATTTACCAGAACAACTGCTATACTCCCAACTCAGCCAAGGATAAAGGACGCACAAGGGCCAGAGCAAAAACTTCAAATATACCCTCAAGGCAAACATTAAGAAGTGTGGCATTGACATAACAAATTGGGAAAAACTAGCCAGGGACAAGGCTACATGGTGATGCCTTGTAAGAGAAGGTACATCTTACTTTGAGAAAAACCATCTCACCTTCGAGGCAGAAAAATGACAGAGATAGAAGGAAAGGAAGCAAAACCAAGACATCTGTTTTTCAACACTCCCTTTAACTACCACCTGTGGCATCTGCCAGAGACTCTACAAGTCTAGGACTGGCCTTCTTAGCCATCAATAGACTCATCTACAACCCTTTACTTGACCTGTGGGAATGATCATCCTCAGCCATGAGGGATGTCTGATGTTGATGCTGATACTGGGATTTGGGCAGGGCAGAAACTCTCAGTCTGGCTGGGGGGCTCTCTGCTCTTTGGGTCACCGCCCCAGTCCCAAGGTTTAGGAAAGCATCCTCACACTTACAGGAAAAGGCTCCCTCCTACCCTGTGTGGTGGACCCTGATTCCATTGCCTAATAGTATCCCTTAATGTCAATGCTGTGAACTTCATTTTCACAGGGCACCCTTCGCTTTTTCACCCCTTGAATTCTTTCACAAGTAAAACACATCCCACTGAAGGGTTTTCAGTGCCGCAAAGGCTTCCTGGGGAGCCCATGCTGCCCCTCTCAATGCTGTCCCCCATGCTCTGTTCACCCCAGCTCATCCCTTTATGCCACCCTGCAGATATGGATATCCAGCCCAGGAGAGACCTTTTGCCCAGCCTTGCCCCACAGATACTCTGGTAGTCACCAAGGCAAGGGTGTGCATTGCTAAAAAATGGATCAATCCCCATGCCAGGGCAGTCCCCACATCTGCCCCTGGTGCCACTTTGGCCTAACTAAGCCCATGGTGCTGCTGGGGAAGAAGCCATGTGCGATCATGCTGCTAAATGCACAACTGGTGGTTGGGTGCTGCAGGGTGGAGGATCAGGATGATTCTCTTGGGGATGATCTCAGACCCAGTGGGGGAACCTTTTTGTGTCTGTGCCCCGTGCGCTAACCAAAGCCTATCCACAGCGATAGCAGAGACCCCTGAACCACCCTGCCCCCGGCTTTAACTTTCTCCCACTGACTTCATCTTGCAGCTGTGATGAGCCACATGCTGCCCCAGGGAAGCCCTGCCAGTTTCTTCCTTAACAAACCTGTTCTTGAGGCAGGGCTTTCAAGACCAGAAGAACGGAGCTTGCACGTGTGGGATGTATCCAGCCAGCATGCAAATTGTCTATGTGCATTGGCACTTGTAAGTGCCTCAGTTGAGGTATGTATAGCACACTGGTGTGTGTCCATGTGGTTCTGAATGTGCTGAGATTTTTTAAATGTGTGTACAGATGCATGTACGCTTGTATATAAGGCAACTTGGCTTTGGCAATATTTTTATCTCTGTGTGTACATGTGCATCCAGCCATTTCTGTGAGTGGGATGCTGTATAGAGCTTTTCTCTGTGTGTGCTGGGCTAATCTATAGATATTTTTCATAGAATTATAGGAACATGAACATGAACCTGGCAGGGCCTCAGAATGTCACATGAACTCCAACCCACATGGCATTGTGGAAAAAGGCTACTTTGCACTGGTGACCCACTACTGCCCTCAAAGTCCTCAGCAGCATGTCTGCTGCAACAGGAAAAACAATAGCTCTCCCACCTTCTCCCTACCTTGCCCTCTTCCCATTGGATCCCCTCATGACTGGTGCTGGGTGAGGCTGACCCCTTGGAAGAGATGACAGCACCTACTGCTGACCTTGGGAACCAGGGGTAGAGAATTTAGTGTAGTTCAGGATATGTGAGTGGCTCCTCTCCATTGCAGCAACAGCACCAACAGGTCAGAGGAAAGTAGAGCTGCTAGGGACCTCACAAGTTTCATCTAGTCCAGCCAAGGTCATCCCTGACTAAACCACCCCAGCCAGGTGTCTGTTCAACTCGCTCTTGAAAATGTCCAGGGATGGAGATTCTGCAACCCTTCTAGGGAGCCTCTTCCAGTACTGGACCACCACATAGTGAGAAAGTTCCTCCTTATCTCCAACCTAAATTTCCTCTGCTGCAGCTTGAGGTCATTGCTTCTATTCCTGTCCCCTACAGCCACAGAGAAAAACCCATATCCATCCTCTCTGTAATTGCCCATCAGGTATTTGAAGCCTGTTATTAAATCCCCCCTCAAACTTCTCTTTTCCAAAATAATAATCCTAGTTCTTTCAGCCTTTTCTCATGAGCCACATTTCCAAGGTCTCTAATAATTTTTGTCACTCTCTGCTGGATCCTTTCTGAACTGTCCATGTATTTTTGAAGCATGGGGCCCAAAACTGGAACCACTACTTCAGGTGAGGCCTCAGCTGTGCTGAATAAAGTGACACTCCTGTTAATACAACCTAGGATACCGCTGGCTTTTTTATTTGCAACAAGAGTACATTGTTGGTTCACATTCAGCTTATGGTCCACTGTGACCCCCAGGTCCTGCTCTGCCTGACCAGTGATTCCCCAGTTTATTTTTGGGCATGCAATTATTCCATCCCTAGTGCAGGGCTGCACTTGACCATGTTGAATTTCTTCTGATTGATTGTGGACTATTTCTCCAGTCTATCCAGGTCATTCTGGATCTTGGCCCTGCCAGAATGTCTGCAACTCCACACAACTTGGCATCAGCCACAAATTTGCTAATCATGTATTTGATCCCATCCTGCAAATTAGGGCTGTCCAACTTCAAAGTGGCCTGGGGCGACATACCCCATGGGCTGCACCAGTAGACACACATGCTGTAGGGACAGCATGAATGGGAACCATGACTGCCTCCCCCCAGCTGCACACCCTATATGCATGTGTGCGAGTGGCTGCTTCCTCATCCCCACTGCACTGAGTGCACGGGCAGGTGCTCCCTCATGCAGCATGGCACTCTGCCTCCCTTTCAGCTCCCTGTGGGCTCCCTTGTGGCACCATGCCACAAAGGCACTCTGGCTGCTTGCCCTCCTGGCACTGTGAGCTAAACCACACTGTGCTGCTCCATCCCCTGGGGTAGAGGCATGCAGCAGAAGCTGGGGGGAAGATGGGAGGTCCCTGAGCTCCAAGCTGCTGCTGCAGCCAGAGCAATAGGTGCAGTGACATCTGACTAAGAGCTTAGGTGCTGCAAGTTACGAAGAAGGTCCTCAAATAATCCATTTTTAAGCACTTGAAGGAGAAGGTGACTAGGAACAGTCAGCATGGATTCACCAAGGGCAAGTCATGCCTGACCAACCTGAGTGCCTTCTATGTTGAGATAACTGGCTCTGTTAATCTGGGGAAAGCAGTAGACATAATATACCTTGACTTTAGCAAGCCTTTTGATAATGTCTCCCACAGCATTCTTACAAGCAAGCTGAGGAAATATGGGTTGGAGGAATGGATTGTAACATGGATAGAAATCTGGCTGGATTGTTGGGCTCAACAGGTAGCAATCAATAGCTCAGTGTCTAGCTGACAGCCAGCATCAAGTGAATTGCTCCAGGGTTTGGTTCTGGGGCCAGTTTTGTTCAATATCTTCATTAACAATCTGGAAGATGGGATGGATTGCATCCTCAGAAAGTTCGCAGATGACACCAACCTGGGGGGTGTAGTAGATACACTGGAGGGCAAGGTTAGGATTCAGAGTGACCAAGAAAAACTGGAGGATTTGGCCAAAAGAAGTATCATGAGGGTCAAGAAAAACAAATGCAGGTTGGGGACTGAATGGCTAAGCAGCAGTTCTGCACAAAAGGACCGGGGGGTTACAGTGGACAATAAGATGGATATGAGTTAGCAGTGTGTCCTTGTTGCTAAGAAGATTAACAGCATACTGGTCTGCATTAGTAGAAACGTTGCCAGCAGATTGAGGGAAGTAATTATTCCATTCTAGCCTGAACTGGTGAGATCACATCTGGAGTACTGTGTCCAATTTTGGGCCCTCACTACAGAAAGGATGTGGACAAGTTGGAGACAGTCCACAGAGGGCAATGAAAATGGTTAGGGGGCTGGAACACATGACTTATGAGGATAGGCTTTGGGAACTGGGTTTATTTAATCTGCAGAAGAGAAGACAGAGGAGATTTGATTGCAACCTTTAACTGCCTGAAGGGTGGTTCCAAAGAGGATGGAGCTGGACTGTTCTCAGTGGTGACAGATAACAAAATAAGTTGCGATGGTCTCAAGTTGCAGCAAGGGAAGTTTAAGTTGGTTATTCGGAAAATCTTTCAAACTCATATCTTTCAAACTTTGTGAGGTCTGCTCCCTACTGGGGTCTCTGGTACACCAGTTGGAGGAGCTCTAGGCTGCAGTCCAGAGACTGTGCGCCATCAGGGACTATGAGCAGATCGACTCCTACTACTAGGCCCTTCTCCACTGGAAGGCAGAGGGTAGACCACGGTCTCCCTCCAGGACAAGGGAGGACTCGAGGACCTCCCCTACTGTCCTGCCCGGGGGTTGGACCAAGTTAGTCAATGGCCCCAAGGCCCACCGCAACAAGGCCCCCGCCCCACTGGAGCTTTGCAACAGGTATGAACCTCTTGCAGCCCCAGCAGAGCCTGCTGAGATGCCAGCCCCTGCAAGCAACACAGGCACTACTGTAGCTACTGCCTCTGCTCTCCCCAAGACAAAACACAAAGTGTTTGTCATGGGAGACTCCATCCTGAGGGAGACTGAGGGGGTAATCTGCTGCCTCAACCCCTTAGCCTGTGAAGTTTGCTGCTTCCCGGGAACCCACATCCAAGACATTGTGGAGAAGATCCCTAAGCTCCTCTGGCCCACTGACCACTACCCTATGCTCCTTATCCACATAGGCACCAATGACATGGCTTGGAGCACTCCCAGCCGGGTCATGGAGTGCTACAGGGATTTGGGAGTGGGACTAAAGGATCTGGGGGCACAGGTGGTGTTTTCTTTGATCCTCCAAGTCTCAAGCTATGGCCTGAGGGAGAGGAGGATCCAGGTAGTAAACAAGACTGCAACGCTGGTGTCATCAGGAAGGCTTTGGCTTTCATGACCACATTCCGTTCTTTGGCGAGAGAGGCAGTGAGCTGCTGGGAAGAGATGGCCTCCACCTCTCTCCCCTGGGGAGAAGGCTCTTCTCAGCCAGACTGGCTGACCTGCTCCACTGGGCTTTAAGCTAAACCCACCAGGGGATGGGGGAGACTACCGCCACTACTGGAATGAACTGTGGGCAAGGCAAGGGTCCCCAATTGCGTACCTATACACAAATGCCAGGAGCTTGGGAAATAAACAGGAGAAACTTGCCCTCCTGCTAAATGCAAATAACTATGATGTCACAGGGATAACAGAGACCTGGCGGGACTCCACCCATGACTGGACCACAGGTATAGATGGCTATACCCTGCACAGGAGGGGTCGAGTAGACAAAAGGGGCGGGGGTGTAACTCTCTATGTCAAGGAAAGCTACATGTCCCTGCAAACTGACATTGGCACCCATGGTGGATGACCTGAGACCCTTTGGGTTAAAATCCGTGGGAAACACGGCACAGGGGATACTACAGTGGGTGTCTACTACAGACCTCCCACCCAGGGTCAAGACCTTGACCAGGAATTTGCCAGGGAATTGGCTGAGGCCACGCACTCCCGGTGTATGGTTGTCATGGGAGACTTTAACTACCCAGACACCTCGTGGGAGGAGCGCTCAGCCAAATCCAAGTGGTTGCAAAGCTTTCTCTTGTGTGTGGATGAGCTCTATCTGACATAGGATGTCTACGGGCTGACAAGAGATAAAGTGCTGCTTGACCTGGTATTGGCAACCAGGGGCGACCTAATCAGGGAAGGGAAGCTGGGTGACAGTGACCATGAGCTGATCACCTTCACCATCTACCATAAGGCTGGCAAGTCAGTCAGTAATACAGAAGTCCTTGACTTCATGAAAGCTGATTTTAACAAGCGCAGGAGGCTTGTCAGTGAGGCCTTAAAGGGCCACAACCCAAAGGGGTGGGGAGTTCAGGACAAGTGGTTGCTCCTCGAGGGAGCAATCCTGGATGCGCAAGCAAAGTCCATCCTGTCTTGGAGCAAAGGCAGCAAAAAGGCACAGCAGCCCCCTTGGCTCTCCAGGGAACTGGCAGACCTCCTGCATCTTAAAAGGAAGACCTACAAAGGATGGAGGACTGGAACCACCACCAAAGAAGAATACTCTGCTCTGGTCCGGTCCTGCAGGAAGTGAATCAGGAAAGCCAAGGCTGCAATGGAACTCCAACTAGCTGCAAATATCAAGGACAATAAAAAGTCCTTTTTCAGATACGTGGGGAGCCGGAGGAAAAGCAAGGGCAACGTTGGACCCCTGCTAAACCAGATGGGACAACTGACAACTGATGCCCATGAAAAAGCAAACTTGCTAAATGGGTACTTTGAATCAATTTTTCACCAGTCCCATGGGATGTCCCTGCCCACTATGGATGAAGGAGGCCTGGGTGAGGCAGATTCCTTACCCTCCATTGAAGCTGACCTCATGAAGGAACACCTTGAGAAGCTGGATACCTTCAAGTCAGCCAGCCCTAACAATCTACACCCCAGGATACTCAAGGAGCTCGGAAGTGTCATAGCCCAGCCCCTGGCACAGAACTTCGAGAACTCCTGGCGCTCTGGTGTAGTGCCTGAAGATTGGAAGAAGGCCAATGTGGTGCCGATCTTCAAGAAAGGGAGGAAAGTAGATCTGGCAAACTACAGGTCCATCAGCCTGACCTCTAACCTGGAGAAGGTCTTGGAAAAGATTATTGAAGAGGCCATCCTTAACAGATTAGCTGACGGCAATATCCTGAGGGATACCCAGCATGGGTTTGTTGCGTAGGTCTTGCTTGACCAATCTCATTTCCTTTCAAAACCAGGTGACCTATCACCTGGACAAGGGAGAAGAGATTGATGTCATATATCTTGACTTCAAAAAAGCCTTCAATCTGGTAACCCATGATTGCCTCTTGACAAAACTGGCCAACTGCGGCCTTGGCCTCACCACGATCCACTGGCTGCGGAATTGGCTCCGCGGTAGGACCTAGAGGGTGGTGGTTGCCCGAAGTCAATCGTCATGGTGCACTGTGACCAGTGGGGTCCCCCAAGGCTCTGTCCTTGGGCCTATACTATTTAACATCTTCATCAATGATGTGGACACCTGTGTCAGAAGTGGACTGGCCAAGTTCACTGACAACACCAAACTCTGGGGTAAAGCATCCACATCTGAGGATAGGTGGGTGTTCCAGGCAGATCTTGACAGGCTCATGAAATGGGCGGACAAGAACCTGGCGGTGTTTAACACCGAAAAATGCAAGGTTCTCCACCTTGGGAGGAAAAACCTGCAGCATCCTTATAGGCTCGGCAGTGCAACGCCGGTTAGCACTACAGATGAAAGGGACTGAGCCTTCAATGAGTAAAGTGAGCAAAATGCTGGCTTGCATCCATAGATGCTTCTCAAGCAAATCCTGGGACATCATTCTCCCACTGTACTTAGCCTTGGTGAGGCCGCAGCTAGAGTACTGCATCCAGTTTTGGGCTCCACAATTCAAAAAGGATGTGGAGAAGCTTGAGAGAGTGCAGAGGAGAGCCATGCGCATGATCAGAGGTCAGGAAAACAGACCTTACAACAACAGGCTGAGAGCCATGGGACTCTTCAGCCTGGAAAGGTGCAGGTCCAGGGGTGATCTGGTGGCCACCTATAAGTTTATCAGGAGTGACCGCCAGGATCTGGGGGAACGTTTGTTCACCAGAGTGCCCCAAGGGATGACAAGATCAAATGATCACAAACTCCACCGCAACCAAATCATTAATGAACATCTTAATAAGGGACTCTCTGGGGACCCCGGCCTCATCCCAACTAGACATCAAGCCATTGATGATTATTCTGGGTACAATGATTCTACCGGTTATGCATCCACCTTATATGCTATCAATTAGTTAGTTTTTCTTTAGCTTGCAAATAGGAATGTCAGGGGAGGCAGTGTCAAAAGCCATGTTAAAATCAAGGTGTATCACATCCATTGCTCTCCTCCTATCTACAAAATGTGTCACTATGTCATAGAAGGAAATCAGGTTGGTCAGGCATGATTTGTTCTTGCTGAACCCATATTTGCTGTTCTTTGATGACTTCCTCCATGATCTTTCCAGGTCTTGAGGTCAGACTGATTGGTCTATAGTTCTCCAGATCCCCCTTTTTCCATTAAAGTTGGTCACTGTATTTGCCCTTTTCCTAGTCAAATCCTCACCTGACCTCCACAAGTTCTCAGTGATGACTCTGAGATTACCTCAGCCAGTTCTTTGAGTACTCTAGGATGCATCTTGCTTAGTTTGGCTGACTTCAGAACATCCAGCTTCTCTAAGTAATCCGTATTCTGTTCTTCCACTCTCAAAGCTGCTTATCTTTTCCCCTGTCCTTGCTGCTAACTGTGCTCACCATCTGATAGCTGAAGGTATCGAATACTTCAGCCTCCTACATCAATAGATATAGAATACCGATATACACACACGCGCAAATACACACACGCACACAAATACCAGTCAATTCTCCCCCAGCCAATGACAGCAGCACACTACACCCCATCGCACCCAGCAGAAGTCAGGATAGTGCCAGCAAGGAGGGTGCATGTAGAATAACAGTGGCACAGGGACAATGAGGGTCTGTATTTATCTGATATGATCTGATGAGAGGACATTGCAATACAAAACCAGAAACAATACATACATACATACATATATATATATATTATATACATACACATTTATACGTGTGTAAGGAGATTAAATAAAAATTTAAGACAACGTCCCATTGCTCTGTCCTACCCATCAAGTTCGCTTGCCCTCCGGAGGTCTCTGCTCTCCACACTGCCAAGTCTTTTAATACTTTTTTGCAAGTTCCACAATGTATCCTGTGGGGGGGCTTGCTTCCAGTCCAGCCCCCACACATGGCTTGCCCCACCCAGAGGGCCATTGTCCTGTTCAGAGAATGCAGCTGGTCCCTGGGAGGCTCACCAGAGACCTGGATCCCACATCCAGTCACTGTCGGAGACACAGCATTTCGGGGCATCAGGAAACAAAATGGAGGCAGAAGGAGAGGGGGTGCTGCTGCCATATCCCCAGGGGAGAAGGCATCAGTTGGGCCTGTAAAACCTTTTTTAAGTGGGCGGGTTTGTGGGGAGAGAATGGACTGTCCCCCCCCACCCCCCCAAAAAAAATATCCAGCTTACAAAGGAGGGGGGAAAAGTTATCCCAGCCACATATAAATACTGCTATTTTTTATTATTTACACTTTAAAAGCAATATTTTGGCTTTTAAAAAATTAATTCGGGGGGGAAGGTTGTTGTCACTTAAAAAAAATACTGTCTGGCCTTTCTGTGAGTGGTGGGGGTCACCTGGGTCACCTCTCCCGCATGCCAGGGTATAATACTGTCAGGCAGGTACCCAGTGAAGGGGGTGCTGTTGGCTCCCAAGGGTGTGACTCCATCTGCAGAGGGACACACAAGGGGACTAGAGATGAGGATATGGTTCCCAGCTGGCAGCACCCTGCCTCCCATGATAACAGTCAGCAGGGAGAGTAGGTTGTGGACCCCAGCTCTTGGGGGCAAGGAAAGGCAGGCCAAAGGGCCTCACTTTCAACAAGGGGCATGGGAATTCTTTCCCCACCCTCAGGTGATCTCAGGGCCCCAGTGCAAATGAGATCCCTTTCCATGAGATCCCTTTCCTTAGAGGAAGGGAGGGCAGGATCAGCCAGCCTGAGAGGAAGGAGGACTTTCAGTTTAAAGCAACACTGCTTAGTAATTTTGATGCCTGTTGAAGCTTTGCTGGCACCTTTGTTTTAAACAAAACCTGCCCCCAAATGGCCAAAGTGAAAATAAAGCACCATCATCACGGGGGCTGGAGCTAAGCAGGTGATCCAGCTGACCTAAACACAGAGTATCAAGGGGAGCCATGATTCTGGTCTCCATCCTGGTCCTGCATGCTGCCACCCCTGGGGCAGCCCATATCAGTGGCAGCATCAACAGCCTGGGCTGTAGCTTGCCGCTAGGACTGAAAGAAGAAGGAGGCCCTGGGTGGAAGCTGGGTACTGAGGACAGGCCCAAACCCAGGAGCTGCCCTTGGAGCAGAGAGTGCACAGATGGGCTTGGGCAGCGCCTGGGTAGGGAGCTCTTGGCCCAGGCTGCATCAAAGCACTACTCTGGGTTGCCAATGTTAGATGTCCACTTGGCTGCACGTGTGTGTCGGGGTGGCTGGGCAGGCAGGGAGGCCTGTATCATCTAGCACTTCAGGGAAAATTTGGGGGAAAAACAGGAAAGCAAGAAAAGCAGATGAACACCAAGGCCTTTCCAACACGAGAAGACTGCAGCGTGACTAAGGTAGTGTGGTGACAAAGGTGGCACAGCGCAGCGCTTGGATGGGACACAGCCTCCTGCCCCATGCAGGGTGAGAGCACCAGCTCTCCGTGAGGCATTGCACCCATCAGCTCCCTGCAGCTGGTTCTGGGGTGCGGCCAACACCCCCTCCCAGCCAAAGCAGCACCAAGCAGCATCCCAGCCCCCCTGCCAAGGGCATGGCAGGAAGCTAGAAGCAGGCACAGCCCTACCCCCCCCAACCCCAACCCACAAGCCCTCATGTTCCTGCTGTGGTCCTCTTCCAGCCTGCCCCGACATAGCTAAGTGCAGGGCAGCCACCACAGGCAAGGCCCCTTTACACAGTCCATGTAGCTCTGTCCATCCTGCTTGGGAGGGAAGGGCAGTGCAGACAGCATGCACGCACCCTGGCATGCTGTTCACCTGGGGGGTGTTGCCCAGATCCCCCTGCCTTGCTGCCTGGCAAAGGTCTGGTTCAGCTCAGGCATTGTGGTAGCATCCTGAGATCATCCAAACTACCAGGGAGGCAGATCTGCACTGGAGAGGCCATGATTCCAGTCCAGGCAGCCTTCCAAGGTGGGCAGGGGCAGGGGTCTCCCACCTGGCTCAGCCCCCACGGCACGCCTGCAGTCTGCCTCCACTCTTGGCGCTGCCCAGTCGATGCCTTGAAACACACAGGCTTCCCACCACCAAATGAGACCCAGAGCATGACAGACTGCGCCAGGGTTAATAGCTCCGAGGGGAGGAAAGGAAAGAAATCAGCTTCCCTCCCCCACCCGGTCCTCTCCACAGAGGCTCTATGTGGAAAGAATCGGGGTCAGTTCTTGTCAGCCTGATTCCAGTCACCCCCATGCCCCTTAACAGGCTGGCATGGGCCTAGGGGGTGCAATCACCTGGCTCAGTGCAGTCCTGAACCAGCAAGGCTGCTGCAAAGTCTCATCAGCAGAAGCAGGTAAGTGGGGGGAGGGGCAGTGCTGGCATATGCCCTCCCTCCCCGTCCAGGATCCATCCATGAAGGGGAGCAGAAGCCCCCTCTGCAAGGCCCACCCATGCAGTATCATTCAGGACCCAGCTGGACAATGCCAGAGCCCCTCCCTGCACCTTCAATCACTGTCCTTCCAAAGGGATGGGGGGAGGGAGGGAGGATTTTTGGCCTCCCAGTAGTGGTTTCCATGTTGTCTCTCTTCCCTTCCCCATTGTGGGCAATGGAGGGGAGCTGAGATGTGAGGGGATGGGACAGGAAAAAAGGGAAGGGTCAGTGCGGGGAAGGAAAAAAACGTCAATTGCTTCAAGTCCTGGGCAGGTTTAAGTCGGGTTGGAATTTTTCAGGGTCTGCAGCTTCCCCTCCAGCTCGGAGATCTGGAAATGGACAGAGGGGCGATGTTATAGGCAAAGAAATGGGAAGGGGAGGAGGATCGCAAGGGTCTTGAGGGGGTGAAGCTAGGAGCCAGATGGGAGGGGGCTGCTGCGGGGCGCTGTGAGGAGAGAGAGGCAGGGGGTGGGTGGGTTGCACAGAGGAATGCAGGAGGCACTGCTGTGAGGGTCTGATGCCAGGGTAGAGGGAGCCATGTGGAAGCCATGAGGTGCTTTATGCCACACATCAAGTGCTGGGAAAAGTTGGGGGTACTGGGAAGGGGTGGGACTGGGGGTACAGTGCAGGGACTGGGTCCTGCATGCAGGTGCTGCCCTGAAAATGCCCTGGCTTGAGCCGGGGGGAGGCATGCCTGGATGAGCCCCTCCAGCAGCTAATGGGCAGCAAGGGGCACAGATGCCAGCTGGGAGGGGAGGATGCCTTGGCACATTCCCTCTTGAGCCAGGCTTGATTTGCCCAGGAGCCCAGCAGAGGCAGTCAAACTGCTCCCTGGCCTTCACCAAGGTGAGGCAAGAGGCTTGTGCCCAGTAGGGACAAGTGGCATTTGCTTGCCTGCACCCATGCTAGTCAGCAGGGGGCACCTGCCTGCAGGCAGCAGAATGGGTACCCAGTGCCTTCTGGTTCACTCACTCCCTGAGGAGGAGAGCCATCATAGGGTGCCTGGGGACAAGAGGTCACTCTCTGTCCCCACCAACCCACCATGGAAGGGGGGGGTCCCCAACCCATCGTCTTCAGTAGGAAGCCCCTCATCCCTGTCCAGGTACCCACTGATCGTGCACTGAGCTATGACCTAGTATTCAGGATCTGGTAGGACTCAGGACCCAGCATGACCTGGCATAACCCAGGATTAGGCAAGACTTAGCCTCCCATAGGAGAGCTAGTATGACCTCCTGCCCATCACCAGCAAAGGCCACCAACCCACAAATGAGGTGGAGAATGCCACGCGTGGTGCCAGTTCAGAGTGAAGTCTGCATGGGTGGTACAACAAGCCACCCGCTAAGCCAGGTCCAGAACCACTCAGCCAGAGCAAGGGCCCTTCTCCCCTCTTCCCACTGTGGTCTTAAGGTAACCCCACACCCTGGTCCCCGGTGCCCACCTTCTCCTGGAGCTTGTCAATCTCCTCCTTGTGAGCCAGCTCTGACTCCTCCAGGATACGTCGCTGGGCTGTCTCCTTCTTGAGGAACTCGATCTCCCTGCAGGGTAGGGGTGGGAACAGGACAGGGGTCAGATGCCAGTGGCAAGGAAAGGCCTTCCAGTGCATAACCGGGGGCCAAACAGTACAGAACTGTTTTACAGGAGGCTAGATCCAGTCACAGGGACTCTAGCCCTTGGCCCTGCTGTGCCAAGAGGAGAATCCACTAGCAAGCAAGAGTAGCAGGCTGTTATCCTCTTACATGGAGCAGCCACTAGATGATGAAGGCTGTGCTTGTATGTGTTCCACCCGTGTAGAAATGGGGTAAAGGGGAGGGCATGGTTACTGGAATGACTAAACCACCTCTTTGGCATGGCAGTCAGACCATTCTGGGGCAGGCAGAGCATCAAGTAGCAAGGAGTGTCTAGCATCTGCACATCCAAGTTCTCCTTACTGGGGTACATTTATGTGAGGCTGAGCTTAGCTAGTCTCCTGGCTTCCTTGAAACAGGGGCCAGAGCAGGCAGGTTTCAGACCCAGGAGATCTGGGAGCAGTGATGTTGGGAGACCTATAGGCAAGGGGGATCAGAGACCCCTAGTCAGGGAAGTATGGGGATATGAGATCACAGGTCTGGGTGATCCACAGTGGGTGGGAATCAGAGCCTCCTAACCTAGTAGAGCCACAGGAGATAGGGACCTGAGACCCTAGTGTGGGAGAGTCAAAGGATGAGACCACGGCCTTACTTTTGCTGGTACTCCTTGATGAGCCGCTTGGCCTTACTGTACTTGCGCTCCAGGGTCTGATACTGGGCCTGTGTCTCCTTGAGGTGCTCATCCACAGCCTGGCACAGGTTCTGGGCCTCCATCCAATACCCCTCCAGCTTCTCCATCCGCTCCTTGTTCTCCTCCACACTCTGCTCCAGCTGTGCCTTCTCAGCCCGCCAGCGAGCCTTCTCCTGCTCAATGGACTGCAGCTTGGGGCAGAGCAGAAACCACAGGGCTCAGGAGCCACAGCACATGAAGACCATAGCACAGATCACCTATGGGTGCCAGGGGGGAACTCAGGGAGGGTAGGAGCTGCACAGAGGAGACAAGTGTGGAGAGCATCCAGCAACAAGCGGATTGGAGGTGGGGGAACCCTGAGTGTGTGTGTGTATCTGAGTGTACTTGTGCCTGTGTGTGGTTGCGCAGTTTAGTGCAGTGGTGTCTGTTTGGGTGTGTCTTTGTGTATCCACCTGTTTGGTGCAATGGGGCATCTCTGGCCATTGCTGCATGTCTCTTTGTGTGCACTTGTGTTAGTGCCTAGGTATCTGTTTTTGTATGTGTGCACATGTGGTGTGCATGCTCAATCTGTGTTTGGGGGGTGTTTTAATGTGCCTGGGCCTATATGACAGGGCCTAGTTGTATTTATGTGTGGTTGTCTGTGTGTACAGCTGTATGTGTATCTCCATGTATGCTTACATCTATGTTTGTTGGTGTGTGTGTGTATTCATTTGTCTCCATGTTTGGATGTGATTGTGTTGGAGTGTGGTTGTATGTGGCTCTGTATGTGGCTGTGTATCTGCATGTGTGATTATGTGTGGTTTTATCTATGTGTGGTTCTGCATGTTTCTGTATGTGTCTTTGCATGTGTGCATGTCTGCTGAGTTGTCTCTTTGTGGCTGGCTAGTGTGTGTTTTTGTGGCTGGCTGCAGAGATCTCAGCATGTGCAGTTGCGTAGCTGTGTGTACCCATGTCTGCAGCTCTGTGTGTCTTAGTGCCTGTGTACCTCTGGGCACTGTGGGGCAATAAAAAAAAATCAGCAAACTTGGAGTGAGAAGGAGACCAAAAGATGCCAGGGGGAAGGGCTGACAGGGAGGAGGGGGGAACAGCGGGGCAGGGAAGTTGTAGCAGCTCCAGACTGTGGGTGAAGCAAGCAGGGCTATGAGGGGAGAAGCATTGAGAGAACAAGGACAGAGTCATGGAGCTTGGCAGAGGGCCTACCCCACCCCCATCCTCCTACACCCCTTGTCCCTGCCCTGGGCTCACCTTCCTCTTTAGCTGCTGGATCTCAGCCTCAGTTACGGCGTGCTTGATCTGCAGCTGTTGGAAAGGAGCAGAGCCTTAATACCCCAGTAAAGCCAGCAAGGTGCCAGCACTATCCCTTGGTACCCTCAGAGGGGCATTATCCCAGGTCATGGCAGGAACTACACGGTCCCTTCATCTTTACATTGAAATCAGGGAGTGAACACTGGTGTCCTAGTGAAACCCCAGTTAGCTATACAGTTTCAGTGAGTCCCCACTATACACACACCTGACAGGTTTGATTAGCGATGGGACTCTCCTCCAATTCCTTGTCTAAGCTGTTGAGTTAGCATGGCTGAACAGCTGCAAAACACCTGCTCCATCCCAGAGGTGGCTGCACTTCAGTAATGGGGGACTGATGGTTTCATACTGATATGACTCTCCTGGCCTTGATGCAGTGACTTCAGATTTGCACCACAGTGAGAAGAGAACCAGGTTTGTGGGGTCAGACCCCCAAAGGGCTCAGCACCCACAAGGTGGGTTCGATCTGAAGCCTCCAGACAGAGCCCTCCTGAAGACCTAGGCCACATGGTCTGAAAATCATGTTGGGACCATTCAGCTGACAGATGCTCTGCTGAGGTGAACTGTTTCTATTTGGCAGGAGCAGAGCAGCTGTACCTGAGAGCCTTGGAATTGAAGGGGTGTTGTTGCAATCAGCATGCACATGGCTTCAATGCACTTGAGCTAAAAAAGGATGCCCACCAGCTGCCCGGTGCGGTGCCTAGTGCATAGATGGCTTGGGAGATATCTATGCGGCCCTTAAGACATGCTGGTAGAGCTTCCAGCCACTAGAGGGCAACATAACACAAAACATGCATGTGTGCACCTTCCCCACACACAGAGTGCTCTCATGCACTATATACCTCCTTCCATACCTCCATGCACAGACACTTACATCCATATAGTTCCTGACCCACATGTATGTCCATGCACCTCAGGGTGCACATGCACACAGACACATACACATACACACACGCACACCTCTGTTAGTGTATATACACGATCATAGTCACATACGGATTGAATTATGAATGTACATGTATGCATACACACAGTCAGGTACCTATGTAAACATACTTGCACAGAGACAGTAGCATACACACATGCACACTCACATTGGTAAAAACATCCTCATAAGTGCATGCACACGTATGGCCCTATGCACCTGCATGCATATGCATGCATAGACATTTGGGTTTGTGAGTTACTGACCCCTCCCATCTCCCTGGATTCCCAGGGCACAGGGTTTACTCCCCCCACCCCCCGCATTCATTACCTCCTTAAATTTGTGCACCAGCTTCTCAGGGTCCATCTCAACAGGGGACAGCATGTCCTCATTCTCAGCCAGCTCGAAGACTTCAATGGCCATCTCGCTGCTGGGGAACATGGGGCTCATCTCCTCGTCTTCGTCCGTAGCATATTCGCCTGTCTGTAAATATAAACCGGGGGGTGGGGGGGCAAGGCATTGGCTCGGTTCTGGCTTCCTCTCCTATAACTCCCCAGGTATATGATGTAGTACTCACACAGACCAGATCACAGTAACAGCTCCCCACTCCACTCACCATCCTGTACCACCCCTTAGCAAAGAATGCAGCTCCCAGGATCAAAACAAAGCACTACTCTAGCTTAAGACTGGCCCTGTGGGGACAGCACCTCTGCTGACACTCAGGAGACCCAAGCTCCCCTTGCAGCTCTGCCACTGGCTCCCTATGTGATCATGGGCATCACCTCATCTTCCTGTTCCCCTTCTGTAAAATGGGAACAATACCTCTGTGTTGCATCTTTTAACTGTATATACTTGGTCCCATACTCTGTGTGTGTGTTCTGGGTATTCACAGCACCTAGCACAATGGAGACCCCACAGTGGATGAGGAGTCTATGCATCAGGTCAGTACAGTTAATTGCTGGGGAACACAAGTCTTTCCATTGGCTTCAGGATGCACTGGACAAAGCTCCTTTTCCTCAGTTTGCCTTTGAAAAGCTGGGAATTGTATTCCCCATTTCAAAGTGGGGCATGGCAGTGGGGGAAACTGAGGCACAGTGCAGCTGTCAAAGGTCATGTGGCCAGTCAGCAGCAGAACCAGGAGCAGCACTCGGGACACTCAGGGCCAGATCCTTCCCCACCTAGGTGCAATCTAAGTGGGCTTAACTCCTATTCCACCCTGCTTGAGTCCCTGTTAGGCTGTTAATGCAGAAGGTGGCTGGGTCCACTTTCTGCTCCCAGCTTTGCATGATGTCATCATAGGGCTGAGATGACAGAATATTACACAAGTAGGTGCATTCCTGGTTTTTCAGAGACCTGAGCATAGTGGGGCAGGATTGCACTTAGGCACTTATCAGGGGGGTTAGGATCTGGGACCATAAATCTTTGTCCCATGGGCCAGCCATGAGACCAGACTGCTCGTAGCTGTATTTACCAAGGCAGGGCTTCTTAAAAAGGCTCAAGTGATACAGGTGCATGGCTCTTATTGAAGCTGAGTTCTAGGGGAACTGGTACCTTACTTTAACAGGCTGCATTCAAGGTTCCTTTGCTGTATGGGCAAGGGGGTTAGGCAGCTGGCAGGAGAGATGGAGGCAGTGCACACATCTCCTGACACTTTACTTGGGAAGGGAGCAGTGGCAGTGCAACCTAATATCATTACTGTAATTACTATTTTGTGTGGTCCAGTTCTATTGTATTGAAGCCCTCAGAGGCCTCAGGCACACCCACTACCCAATTAAAAGCAGATTTCCAAAGCAATTCAGGCTAAGTGCAGACTGGAGGGACTTTGTGACCAGGTTTTTATCATGTGTCTGTCCCAGTACAATGGGGTCCCAACCCTACCCTATGGTGTCCATGCTGCATAAACCCGATATAATCACCATCATTAATACAGTAGTGTAAATCAGTGCTACTTCATTGAACTCCGTGAGCCACGTCCCCAATGAGTTTCATAGTTTCATAGTAGGTAGGGTCAGAAGGGACCTGAGCAGATCATTGAGTCCGACCCCCTGCCATGGCAGGAAAGAGTACTTGGGTCAAACGACCCCGGCAAGGTGTTCATCTAGCCTCCTCTTAAAGACCCCCAGGGTAGAAGCCAGCACCACTTCACTTGAAAGCTGGTTCCAGATCCTAGCCGCCCTGACAGTGAAGTAGCGCCTCCTGATATCTAGTCTGAATCTACCCTCTGACAGCTTGTGACCGTTATTTCTAGTCACTTCTGGCAGTGCTCGGGAGAACAGGGACTCCCTAAATGCCTGCTGGTCCCCCCTGACCAGTTTGTAAGCAGCCACTAGATTCCCCCTCAGCCTTCTCTTGTGGAGGTTGAACAGGTTCAGGTCCCTTAGCTTCTCCTCATAGGGCCTGCCCTGCTGTCCCCGATCATGCGAGTGGCCCTCCTCTGGACCCTCTCCATGCTGTCCACATCCCTCCTGAAGTGTGGCGCCCAGAACTGGGTGCAGTACTCCAGCTGCGGCCTGACCAGTGTCACATAGAGGGGGAGGATAACCTCCCTGGACCTGCTTGAGATGCATCTGTGGATGCATGACAGGGTACGGTTGGCCTTCCTGACCGCATCTCCACACTGCCGGCCCATGTTAATTTTGGCATCAATAATGACTCCAAGATCCTTTTCTGCCTCTGCACTGATGAGAAGGGAGTTCCCCAACCTGTAGGTATGGTGCTGGTTCTTCCTCCTCAGGTGCAGTAACTTGCACTTGTCAGTGTTGAAACCCATCCTGTTCTCATCTGCCCTCCCCTGTAACCTGTCTAGGTCCGATTGCAGCCTATTCCTCCCTTCTAGCGTGCCCACTTCTCCCCACATCTTAGTGTCGTCTGCGAATCCAAACAGGTGCTTTTTACACCCTCGTCCAAGTTGCTGATGAAGATGTTGAACAGTGCGGGCCCGAGGACTGAGCCCTGGGGGACCCCACTGCCCACATCCCTCCAGGTCAAAAACGACCCGTCCACCACCACTTCTGGGTGCAGCCCTCCAGCCAACTAGTGACCCATTTGACTGTGTAGGTGTCAACACCACAGTTCCCTATTTTTTTAATGAGGATGGGGTAAGAGAGTGTTGAAAGTCTTCCTAAAGTCCAGAAAGACTACATCTACTGCTACCCCTGTGTCTAAGGATTTTGTGACCTGATCATAGAAGGCCACCAGGTTGGTTTGACAGGACCTGCCTCTAATGAACCCCTGTTGGTTGCCCCTAAGCATAATCTCCCTTGCTGGCCCCTCGCGGACATATGCCAGGATAACTCTCTCAAAAAGCTTAACCAGGACCGAGGTAAGACTGACTGGCCTATAGTTTCCTGGGTCCTCCTTCCTCCCTTTTTTGAAAATGGGAACCACACTGGGTCTCTTCCAGTCCTCTGGCACCACACCAGAGCACCACGAGTGCTCGTAAAGCCATGCCAGGGGTCCCGCAATGAGTGTAATAAAGTATTGCATCATTGACGTCAGTGGGTCAAAATCCCAGAGGGTGTAAGTCAGTGCAGCAACTCTGAAGTCAGTGGATTCCAGGTTTGTACCAGATGAAGATGTGAAGTCATGGTCATCATCCCCACAGGACAGAGCACTGTCAGGGAGGCATTCCTAGCTCTGCCCCTGAGCTGCTGAGTGACCTTGGGAAGCTCATTTATTCTCTGCGCCTCCATCTCCCTGTCTTTAAGATGGAAGATCTCATTCCTGCACTCCTTTGTAAAGCACTTTGACAGCCGCTACTGAACAGAACTATATGACAGCCGAGCCCTTATAATCAGACCCCACAATATGCTGTTCCCTCATTTTCCAGCTGTCTCCCCTTCAAGACAGTGCCCCCAGGTCTCCTGCAGGGAGATGCCACCAAGCCTAGAAGCTGCCATGTTCCACCAGGAGGTGGAGACACATCTCCATCCTGGGAACAGAAGAGGCCTCACAGCATTCCTTTCCCCGTCCTCCAGAGTTCAGAGGCAGGGAAGTAACACCTCAAGCTGGGTGCCAGTTAGGGTCAGGTACATACAGCATGAGGGACCAGGCCAGCACCATGGCCAGAGCTGCAGAGACAAGATGGAGGAACCTGTTCTCCAGTGCATCACTAGACAGGCCAGTACTAAGTGCTTCCATGCACAGTGCAGCAGCACTTCATGCCTGCCATCCCCTGGGGCTGAGGACAGCCCCATCAGGTCCTGTGAGTCTGGTTTGCCTTCAGAGTGACATGGGGAGGGCACAACAGAAACCAGTAGGAGAAACCTACTATAGTTGATTTGGTCCATGAGTGAAATGGCAGAGATATGGGGAAGCAGCATTGTCGAATGGTTAGAGCACCACCCTGGGGCCCAAGACTTGGCTCTGCCACTGATCTCCTCTGCCACTGACCTCCTCTGTAACCCTGTCACGACTCCTCTTTCTCCTCCCAGACTTTGTTTGTCCTGCCAGTATGGAGCTAAACCTCTTCAGAGAAAGGAGGGTCTCATTGCATCTATACAGCCCTAAGTACAGAAGGGGCTGACAGTGACCCAGGGGCATCTTTCAGCTAGGGTACCAATGCTGCTCTGGCCGGAAAAGCTGAGATCACACTCACACTCCACTTACTTCTTCATCATCCTCTGTGTACTGGGTGTATCGTTGCTCCATCATTTCCCGCTGCCATCGCTCCTGCTCTAGTGTCTGCTGGATCAGCTGAGCCACCTCACTCTGCTCACCTGGCTTCTCCCGCCCGATCAGGAACCTGGAAGAGGGAGAGACAAGCAGTCAGCCTGGGATACTGCTGGGGCCCTGCTTGTCATTTCATCTCCTCAGGTATCACACGTTACACACTGTCTTTGAAGCCGCTAGACTCTGTGGGACCCTGCAGTGGGGAGCAATGCAGGGTAATTGCAAATGGTCTTTTTGGGGAGCACAATGCTGTGACTCTGCTGGGTGTTGCCTCTGTTCTTGTGTAGGTTGGTGCTTAGAAAGTATAAAACACTACCCCTCAGGTGGGGTAATAGCGGGGGAAGGAAAATGAGGAGCTTGTGACTTTTCCAGGCATCCCCCTAATCCCACTGCATCCTGTCCCCCACCTGCCGTCAGCCCCTATGAGATGGATGTCCACTCCCTCTCACCACATGGCCCTAAGAAATCAGCAGGTGCCTGGTAGGGGAGTCTGACAGGGATCTCTGGGTGGGGGTCAGAGCCCCCATCCTGTGGAGGAGTTTACCTGTCCTCACTCCCAGCCTGGAGAACAACCAATTCCTTCTCTGCTCTGTCTGTGGAGCCGTGATGGAAACAGGCCGCAGTGCAGAATGAACTGGAATCTCACTGCTTTTTAACTACCCCATCCAGCCCACATGAGAGGCAGGGGGAAACCTATCCTCCTCCATAACCACTAAGGCTAGGATCCCCTGAGGCTCCCCAGGCTGTCTCAGCCTCCTCGGGCTTCCAAGGCCACATGCTCAGCCTGCAGCTGGGAGTGATGGAGCAGGGGGGACTCACTGGCTTCAGTGCAGGCAGGATCAGGCCAATGTGCCAGTGGAAGGGAGGGTATACAGGGCTAGAGTTGGGTCCTGTCTGCTCTGGGCTCAGCTGCTTTGGCCTGATGCTGCCATCTTGACGCATGAGTTGACATTGGGCTTTTTTTTTAATTTACAGGGGAATCTATTTTTTCAGTATATTCCACACAAACATCCGCCACTGGGTATCAGGCACAGATCAGGGGCGTCTCCTGCCCTGCCGCGCTGGGCCCTGCCAGGAAGGGAGGTGCCTCAGATACCCAGGGTGAGATAAAGGGACTGTTAGGCAGCTGCAGGCCATGCCGGCATGCTGCCTGTGGCCCAGCGGAAACGCTTGCCGTGCATGTGCTTCCTCTCAGCTCTTCACGCTCGCTCACTTCCTGCCTGGCTCCCACTGCCCACCAGGGACTGGGCCTGCCCTCCCTGTGTCCCGCCCTGCCAGCACAGTGTGAGGTGGGGCAAGGACTGGGTATGCAGGGAAATGCAGGAAGGCTGGAGAGGTTAGACAAGGTGGTGTCAGGGGCCATGGGGCGATGCAGATGGAGCGCCCTCTGGCCATTACCTGGCACGGTGGGAGATGGATAATGGGTGCTATAGAGTATGTAGTAGGAAGGTTTGGTTGGACAAAGACAATGGGGTGCTCTAGTGCTGGAGGTCAGGAGTGATTAGGGGTTACATAGCGAGACACCAGAGGGGTGAAGGTTGTGGAGTGATGGAAGATAAACGGGTTGCTACAGGGTGAGCTGTAGAGGCTATGGGTGCTGTGAGCCAGCAGGGGAGATTATGGAGTTAGAGGAGATCCCCAGGAAGTGCTACAAGTTATAGGGGAAAAAAGGATGCTCTGGGGTCAGAGTTGCCATGGTGGAGGGTGTGGA
Source organism: Crocodylus siamensis (assembly GCF_052110815.1). NCBI lineage: Eukaryota > Metazoa > Chordata > Crocodylia > Crocodylidae > Crocodylus > Crocodylus siamensis. Next base: position 163,191,124 of record NC_143398.1, read on the forward strand.
GGATGCACAGTGAAAGCTGTCTTAAGGGACCCCAGGGCAATTCTGGCAGGGAGGTGAGGAAAGGGTGCCTGGCAAGTACATGGAGCAGCAAGACAGAGAGGGTCCCTGCCTTTCCTGCTCAGACATGGGGCCACTGAGCCCTTGAATCAGCTGGCTGCTTGAATGAGGAGCCAGAAGAGGCTGCTGGTGCACAAAGTAGAAGCCTGCCTGCACTAAGATTAGGCCTCTAGGGTCAGGTAACATCACTCTCCAGAGCAATACCATCCTGCCATGCTGGCTGGGTTTGATCAGAAACTTTTGCTTGCTTTGTTTCTTCATTCTCTGCCAAAACGGCATGGAACAAAATCAGCCTCAGCCCTGCCCCTGCCCCCAGCTGAGGCCATGAAGAGCAGGGGCGGGCAGAACTAATGACCTGGGTGTACGCTCAGGCAGGTGGGTGTCTGCTGGGTTTCTGCTTCCTTCACAGACGGTCTGTTGCTGCCCAAGGGCAGGCAGTTTGGGGACACCACGCGGGAGTTTCTGGTGCCTGGCCAAGTCTGATCTAGCTGGCTGGGCAAATCTCAGCAGCAGCAGCTTCTTCCCACACTGAGTGCTTCTTCCTGCTTTCGTTTTGAAAGGGGCTGGGAAGGCCTTTGTTGGTCTCTAGAACATCACCTATTGCTGCTCCATTCCCCTTTTCAAAGTCCAGGGCTGGATTTTCCAGTAAGCTTTAGGCCCTGCCCATATTGATCTTGCAGCGTTTTACCAATTGGGGACAGCTCAGCTCCCGTCCCCTTCTGGCGTGATGAGTTATACAGCAATACATGACCATAGGTCACTATTGCTGTTTCCACATAGGAAGGGGAATGAAATCTTGGCTGTACTGTACAGCAAGGATGCTCAACCTCTGGCTTGCAGAGCCATGGCATCTGACCATGGGGCTCCTCATGAGTCAGTAAATTTGGTGGCTGGAGAGCAGTGATAATTAACACCACTGCCAAATTTCCAAGCTTCACATGACAGGTGGGAGCCAGGCCATGCTCCCTTCCCTCCACGCCCACCCCAGGCTCTGGATCAGGACTGCCAGCTGGATATGGCCCATGGATGCACTAGGCACTGCCCATCTAGCCCTCTGGGCAAAAAGGTTGAGCATCATTGATCTACAGGTAGAGAGAAGGCAGCATCCTTCTCCAGCAAAGAGCTCCCAGTTGGGACGTGGTTATACTGGCAAAGCTGTGTTTGCATTGGTCTAGGACAGTACTTGTCAACCAGGGGTACGCAGACCCCTAGGGATACTTAAAAGGGTTGTAGCGGGTACGTAGGACACTGTGTGCATGCACAGCTGCAGCGCAGCAAGTGGACGGGCAGGAGTACAGCCTGACCATGTAGAGAGCAGCCGGGTCTGGCAGGCAAGTTTGTTATGGGGGGAGGAAGTGGGGCTGGGGCAGGGGCTGCCCAGCTGGGGCATGGCACGGGACTAAGCTGCACGGGGGGGGAGGGGTGTCTCCCGGTGCTACACGCACCCTGAGAGGACATGGGGGAACGCGTGTCCCTGGATCCGCATGTGAGGCTGGCTGCAGGCTGGGACTGGGGTGGCACTGGGCTCTTCCTGGCGGGATGCTGGGCCAGGATGCGCTCAGGGTGGGCAGCAACAATGTTGGGAGGGAGGTTGTGGGGGCTACAGTGAATTTTGGGGTGGCTGCAGCTCCCTGCCTGTAGCCTCGCTTCCACAGGCCCCTGCAGTGAGGGAGGGAGTGGAGCTGGGGCTGGAGCAGGGAAGGCACTGCCAGCTGGGGCAGAGCGCAGGACAGAACTGTGAGCAGCTCATGTAGGGGGTGTGCGGGGTGGTGGCACCCGTCACTGTGAGGAAGGAGCAAGCGACATCTGGGAACAGACAATCACCCGCCTCCTGTTAATGCCTATGGTAAGAGAGAGAGAGAGGAGAGCAGGGCCAGTCTGGAGCTGGCAGTGTGAGATCTTCCTGGGCAATTCCAGCAAAGCCTTCAGTAGCAACAACTCCAGACTCCCTTCCATTCCCCAAGGGCAGTGAAGTCACCTGGAACGTGACCACAGAGCGAGGCTGTTTGTCTGGCTCCACAGAGCTGCAGGAAGCCGAGACAATGGGCCTGTCTCTGTTCTAGTCATTTCCACACGGTGCAGGAAGGGGCTGGAGAAGACCTGTGGGCTCCCCTCAGAGCTCGGCTCTCAGTGGTGGGACCCATTCCCCCCCTCCACTCCCACTTTCTGCAAGGGGGCTTGTTCACTTTGAAGCCTATTACTGACATCTGTCTGAGGCTGGTGACCAACTCACTGCTAATGGCTGTCAAGGCTTGTTTGAGAATGAAACATTGCAGGAAGGGCTTAAATAGAGCCCCAGGCCTCCACCTATTTCCCCTCCCTCACCTGGCTGGGGACTACAGCCTCCCATATGCTCCCTGCAGGAAGCAACATGATCTCAGGAGAGACGCTAGCATGGGGCACCTGCTGGCAGGGCACTAAGGGGCATAGTCATCCCCCCTCTGGCTGCTCCATCCTGTTTCTTTGCTCATGGCAAGCCGGGCACACGCTGTTCCCCTACCGGACTCTACCCTTGGTGTTCCTCAGCACTGAGGCCGCGAAGCTCTGGGTCACGCCCACCAAGCTGGTGCCGTCCACCTCCACGATGAGATCGTTCACCTGGATCCTAGGGGAGAAAGGGCATGAGTGAGACCACTGATCAGATCACTGGCCTGTTTCATCCAGCATTACACCACTTGCTGCACTGGACCACAGCCATTATCTTTCCAGTCTGGCACCTTGCCTCCTTCCACTGTCAACATCCAGTGCGGCACAGGAAGGAATGACCTTAACCCCCTGGGCTGTGTTGCAGAGCAATTTCTGCCCTGATCCCTGTCCTGCCAATGATCAGATTATACCTTGAAGCAGGAGTGTTGATTGCTTTTGGCACCGTAATCCCTACTGGTATCACTGCAGCTAAATCCCCACCATCCTGCAACTTCCACCTCCAGCAGGGTGCTGGGATAGACACCTGGAAAGAGTTAATCAGAGACTGTTCTGCTCCATGGAAAGAGGAAGGGAAATTCTGGCTGGGCTGAGCTATCTGTGCTCCGGAAGCAAGACTGAGTACTGGGCCAGAGAAGGGGAGTTCTCACTGCCAGGAGGAGGGGCATGGATGAGGACTAGTGCAATGCTTTAGAGGGTCTCTGAGGTGCTGTCAGGTCAGCACCAAACAGCGCAAGCTCAGGCATGTCCACAGAGGCCTCTTCTTTTTCTCTGCCAAGCCATGCCTCCGGATCTCTCCTACTGCCCCGCACCCATCTGCCCCTACCTGGGTACCACATTCTCATGCTCTCCCTCACCCCAGGGACAGATGGCAGCAGGAAACCTAGCTCCCCATGGCCAAAGTGGGAGCCAGTGGGTCGGACAACCCAAGCCAAACTATGGCTGGGCAGGAACACAAGGGCCAGGGAGAAATGTGTGGGGAGGGAGGAGCTGGATGAGGCCTCTGAAGACAAACTCGTGGAGAGTCACAATTCAGCCCCCACCCCAGTTCCCCCAGAATAAAATCCCTTCTCCCTTCCCCCTTCACTTCCACAGGGGAGTTCTCATCTCCGAACCCACTCTCGCTAACTTCCCCATACAGCCCCCTCTCCCATTGCCGTTCCCTGTAGCTGATTCCCCTTATAAACTCCCCTCCTTCATTTCCAGTTCTCCCTGGTAACCCCCCTCGTGCCCCGCATAAACCCCCCTCCCTTCTACCTCCCCCTTCAGCCCTCAGTGCACCCCCTACCCTGCTCCTGCCTCAGGATCTCCCAGGGCCTCTGTCTCTCCACAGGCACCAGGCAGGGATGAGGCCTTGCCATGGCGGTTTTTGTCAGAGACAGGAAGGAAGAGTTTTTTTGCAGCTGGAGAGGGATCCAGCAGCTGAGCTAAGTGTCTGCAGAAACCCAGAGGGGTGCCTGCCCCAGCCTGGCCCGGGATAGATGAATCAAAATCAGTTCTCTCTACTCTTGCCAAGCAGCTGAAGCTGTCACATCCAGGGCAGTGTGTGAAGCTGAACCACAGGGCAACTTTGAGGAAGCTCTTTGGTCCCAGAAGCAGCTTGGCAGTGTTCTTGGTATTCAGAGTGACTGAGAGTTAAAACCTTAAGAGAAGGCAAAAATGTCCCTGGATTCAGGAGGCCACAGACGAGACATCAGGGTTGCAATGGGGCCCTGGTCTTGAGGCTGACAGGAGTCTCCCAGGTACTCCAGTCCCACCCAGGCATCCCCCACACCCTACCTCCCCTCGGTCAGGATTGTTCTCACACTGAAAAGCTTTTTCTGTGCCCATCTCAGGTGCATAATATGCTGTGCCCTGCCCCATCTCAGGTCTGTAACATGCAGAGAGCAGGTTTCCTCCTTTTCTAAGTCCACACACTAGGCCAGAAGCTCACGCTCCCTGACAGCCACTTTGTCCTCTCTGCATAATTAATAGTGCCGAAAGCTCCAATTTCAGCATCAATCTGGGCAATCTGAACTCACACGCAGAGCACACCCACCCACTGCGCAAGCACGTCACAACAAACACAACTCCCCTACACAAACACATGTGCAGACACACACAGTCAGGCTCGGTTATACTAAGGAATCCATACAAAATCCCAACTCTTCACAAATGCACTTAATGACACTTGCACAAATGCATACGCAGAGACCCTGTATTTGCAAGGGGCTGCCATTTACAAGCCTGCCTGGCCTATGCCTGTTTGGTTCATACCTCATTCAGCTCTACCCGAGGCCCACCTGAGGCAAGGCATGCCACGCACAGTTGCAAACAAACAGTTAGGCAGTCACTGCAAAACACTAGTCAAACATGAAGTCAGCACAAAACAGACCCCTTAGAAACTTAGGTGTTCACTGGAGGGTTTCAGGAAGAGGCTGATTAAGCATTGGTCAGAAGTGATTTAGAAATAGCATTCCTGTATTTGAGAAAAAGGTTAGAACTGATGACCGTCACGGTCCCTTCCAACTCTATGATTGTACACACACCTGGAGATGCCCACTGTGGTAGGAAACACTGGAAGCTGTCTCAGGGTTGGGCATTCAGAAGTGGAGCCTGACTCAGTCAGGTTTTTTTTAATGGATCACAAATGTCTTTCACCTAAAAGGTACGGATCTTTCTTTCTGCATGGCCACCCACCACGTTAGGACTTAAAATGCAAAACCAACTAGCCAGAGCCATGATCCTAAACCAAGTAGCCAGGAACAGTGTAAATATAGGAAGGGGGCTTAAGAACTTATTCTGGGCCTGAACATTTCTGCGGTCGGCACTGCACACACAAGTGTATCCCACTGCATTAAATCCCCTGACACACACACAAAGCATATCTGTGCAAAAACAGAGGAGCATGGCAAGTGCTGAGTAGCTAGAAGGGTCACAAGGCTAAGCCACCTATTCCACTGACCTAACTTTCACGATTGCTTTTAACACTTTTCTCCCCCTTTGCTCTGCAGAACCTGCCATTGTAAAATTCCTTCAATGCCTACTGTGGCCTTAGGGAAAGGGCCTGATTCTTTCAGAGGACTGGATTCTTCAGCTGTCCCTCATGATAACATTCACACCCAATGGTGTGACTCAAGGGCTAGTCTATTCAAAATGTCACCCTGTTTTAACAGTGAAGGCCCCATTAAGCTGACTTAGTTAAACTGGGCCAACTGGAGTTATCCTGCCTGGGCTGTGGAGAGGTAAGCTGAGCCAACGGAAACTAGGTTTAAATCAATGTCAGCATCCACATGTCAAGCGGTACTGATTAATTCATCAGTGCATCACCTCCCCCATAATGAACCAGTGTGGAGGTCAGGTCTGAGTGTTCGCTGCAAGCAAGCAGAATACCCCCTTTTTGGGTTAAAGTAAAGGCACTACTGGGTGTAAGGAAATGAAGGATCCTGCCCTACCCCATTCTGCATTGGCTTGTTTGTGTTGGGCTGAAGCAGGCTGGGAAAAGATTGTCTGAGTGCTCTCCCCAGAGCCCCTTCTGGGAAGGAGGTATGTGCACTGCACGGCTGGCCAAGTGAGCAAGGCTTAAATAAATACAGAAATCTGTTACAGATGCGAGCGGAAGCCACGCAGCAATGTCCTCTCCAGCTCATCACGACACACGCTGTAGCCCATGTACACATTCACACAGTGGCTCACGGTCCTGCCAACTCTCACCATTTTATCAGGGGTGCTACAGCATGGGTTGCTTTCTTCTGAAAGTGACAGCTGCTGGAGTCACATGATTCTGAAAGCATGTCATTTTAAATAAACAAAGTGAGCTTCTCACTCTCCCAGCTGTGGAGAAAGTGTGGGAAATGTGACCCATGAATGGTTGATAGCAAGAAGGCAAATAAAAGGAAGCCCAAGTTTATCAGCTATACATATGTCTTGCTATGTAAGCCAGTCTCACCGTTTTGGAACCTGATTCATGATTTTTAAATGCTTGGGGATAGTAGTACTGACTGTGGGCTAGATCCTATTTCACTTTATATGCCCAGATGGCACATACGCAACTACATTAGAGCTGCCTTGGCATGGTTAGTAGGGCTGTGCTCTAGCCAGGCAGGTACATGATAATGTACATCCACAAGTCCTCAAATTGAAAGGCAAAAAACAACGATGGGAGTAGAGGGAGGAGGAGGAAAGTAGGCAAGTTTTAGCCCAAGGGGGCACATACCTAGGTTCTAGCCCCTCCCCTGCACTAGAAGGGTTTGAATCTACTTCTCCTGCTTCCTGTATCAGTGGTTAGCAACTTTCTTTAGGCTATTGGCCAAAACGACCCAGCTGAGGTGGGTAGGTGCTAGAACCTGATTACTACCGCATCCCCCTGCCACAGCAGGATTTAAACCATATGCCCTGGCTCTAAACCACTAGGCTGCAAGTCAGGCACTAGCTAATCCCCTCCCCTTGAAACTGGTCCCTTCGACTGCTGGAAGGAGAAGCTTTGCATGGCCCCAAAAAACAGAGGAAGCTAGAATGTCTGTAGGTCAGTGACAGCCTGCCCTCCAAGATGGGAGCAAGCCCTGGTTTCTAACCCAGATACTTGCCCACAAAAAGGCAGAAGCTTTTCCACTGCTCTCCATCCATTTGATCCAATAACTACTAAATGCAAAGGGCAGTGGGTCAGCTTTGAGCGGTGGACTGAAGAGAGAATGAGGCAAAACACAACTGCACTCTGCGAGAGTGTGCCAAAAATAGCACTGATGAGGCTGGGGAGCTGCCATTTAGGTGTCTACGGTGAAATAGGATCTAGTCCAATGGGTCTGCAACCCACGGGCTGGACACGCAACTACACCTATGCACAGCACAATATCAGCAAGAGGTGTGCACACAATCTAGTGCACCAGGCAGATTGTATGCACTTTCACAACTCAGGCTACACATGTGAAAACACTATGAACAAACATACATATAAGCATGTATACATATGTGTGCATGTATGTATATCAAGAACAATGACCACAACAGATATTTGTTAGCAATTAATTTACAACTGGACTGAAAACACACATGAGCATTGTTATACACACACACACATCTATGCTACCATGTACACTAATACAGCTACAATACGCAGATACAATATCTGCACACCAATATCTGCACACTCCCCCCGAAGAGCTAAGCAGTCAGCCCATATCTGCAGCACAGAATAGCCAGCCCCTTCACATCACATGCCTAACAAACAAGGCACAACAGGAAACTGGCAGGCAGCATTCACAACATCCCAACCACATAGAGTTATACAACACACAAAGCACTGCCTGCAGCCAGAGTTTCAGTAACTCCTACAGAGACAGGCTGAGCCCAGAGGAGCAGGAAGCTATTGGCAGCCAGCACTCATGCACTGCACCAGCCCCTAACAACACCTTCTGCTGGGAGGGGGTGGGACTACAGTGGCTGGCAGCTTCCTCAAGTGCTCTTTACCCCACTCCCCACAGCAGCTGCTGCTGAGAGTGATGGCAGGGGAAGCCCACAGATCAGCAGAACATGTGTGCTAGAGGGGGCAGGTTTATGCTGGGACTGAGCAGGATAGGAATCTTGGTCTTGCAGTGAAGACACCGGTACTGGGATGACTGGTGACCTGGTTCTGTCCCCAGCCCTGCCATTCATGCCTTTGCCTTTGAGTCCAGAATCACGGGCCCTGTACCATGCTGCATGACAGAGGATGGGAACATGCCCTTTTAACTCAAGAGCCTGTGCATTAGCCAGGGTTACCTGCCGTCCCGATGAGCTGCCCCACCTTCAGTCACCGTCTTGACGAAGATGCCAAGTTTCTCCAGGCCCATGTCGGCTCCAGCGCCCATCCCGATAATGCTGATGCCCAGACCCTCGGAATCTGCAAGAAAGAAATCCAGTGTCCTCAAGGGCTCCAGCAGGGAGACTCAGAGCCAGTGCTGTCCCCTTTCCCCAGCCTGGGTGACATGGGGATCCTGAGTAGGGGGGTGGCCAGGCAGGAGGTGCCTGCGGGCATGGCACTGGGCTGAGCAAATACCAAGGGAGGGGAGTGGCAGGGATCCCGGCAGAGTCTGGCCCCCAGGGCAGGAGGGGAGTGAGGAAACAGCAGGAGAGAGGAACAGTGTTTATTACAGCGGGAGGAAAGGACAGATGGCAGCTAAATTACAGGAGGCAGCGTGTGTGGGAGGGGGACGCACCAGCAGGAATGACAGCGTGAGAGAGCAAGAGGAAGTAGAGCCAATGAGCCAGCGTGAAGGCAAGCGCCCTGGCCAGGCAGGACTGGATCACTCCCATGGGCATGGCAGCATCACCAAGCTAGGCTGCTTTGCTGCTCCAGACCCAGATCACTACCCCCTGCTGAAGCAAGTTAGAGCCCAGGCCCAGTCTGAGCTTGTTCCTCTGTATTCAGAGTGGTGCAGCCTGAACTGGCAGAAGGAAGACTGAGTGGGGGGTGGTGGGGAAGGGTCCAGTGGCAGATGGATCTGGTGGTTCCAGCAAAAGCAGGGAGGAGGCTAGCTGACCCTGGATGCCCCCTCTGGTCCCCTGTCCTCTGCTTCAGCAGCAGAACCTTGGCTAAACCTACATGTCCCCTCCCCTCCCGATTCTTCAGGCTGGATATTCCCTGGGACAGGGGCTGTCTCTCCCTATGTGAACAGTCAGTGCCTTGCAGAGGGGCCCTTATCTCTGCTGTCTCCCTGAGCTCCCAGAGTAGCACATGCAATGAAATGCCTGGTGTACCCCTTTGATAGCATGTCTCACCTCATGCCACATGGGTCCAAACCATAGCCCATCAGACCTGTGTCTGCCCCCAGTCCCTGGCAACACTTCAGAGAAGGGCCTGGCTTCTTGCCCTGTCAGTATTGTGCTCCTTCAGCTACCATGTGCTGCACATGTGCCTGTCTCAGCTCCCAGGAACTCAGCAGCTGCTCTAGCCCAGCAGGGTCTTACCTACAGGTGCCCTTAGTAATACCAGCATCCTTCACCCTTACTCCCTCACTCTCAGAGCCCTTCAATTGAAAGACACAGGCCCCTCCTGTAGGGAAAGCTGCATTTCCTGTGTCCTCTGCCAGGCTTTTAAGTTGCTTACTCCCTGGCAATATAGGGAGGTGCTAGAGCAGGGCCTCTGCCCTCTAGGATCCTCCAGAGCTCATCTTCCTCCCAGGCTCTAGCATTTTAGTCCCATGATTACTCCTACCTTCTCTCCATCAGATTCCTCCCCAGCCCCAAAGCACCCAAAAACAGCTTTCCAATACCCTGTCTCTTTTTCCCACGCGGCCTGTTTGCTTTAGTAACAGCTGCTGCCTATGGGGCAGGCACCCTCACTGGGCTACCCATGGGCCTCTCACACAAGCTGTGCATTTACAGCTATTTGATGACAGAGTGTGCAGGAATGGGTATGTGTGGATATGCAGGTGCATGTAATAATGTGTGTGCAGGGGGATACATGTGAACAGACAGGCAGACAGGTGTGTGTGCATGCATTCACCATTGCATATGCATGAATCACTGTGCCTGCCTGAACTGGCATGTGCATGTACCTGTGTTCAGATACATGTGCATTAACATGCAGGGGCGTGTGAACGTCTGGCAGCAGATGAAGCGTGAATGGGGATGGCATGGAGTGCGCATTTGAGTGGAGGTTTGCAAATGAGTGTGTGGAAGGATCTGACAGCTTGGAGGAATGTAGGGGTGAACAGGGGGTGCTCAGGTGGGCTGGTTACACCCACAGGCCAGGCAGAGCTGTAAATATGTTGGCAAGTCATATAAAAGAACAAGGGCAAGTTCAGTGGGAAGAGGGAAGGCCTGTTGTGGCTGTGGGCTGGGCAGACCTGTTTGTGCGGCAGGTAGTGTGAGGGGCTATGTGTGTAAGTAGGGTGTGAGAGTGGTAGGCATGGGAGGACCAGCTGTGCCCGTGGGCTGGGTGGAGCTGTGCTTCCCAAGCAGGCAATGTGAGGGGCTGAGTGTGTGAATGGGAGTGTGGGGGTTTCACGAGGGACCAACTGTGCCTGAGGCCAAGTGGAGCTGCGCAGATTCAGGAGGCAGTGTAAAGGGATGAGTGTGTGAGTGTCACGGGAGCCAGCTGTGCCTGTGGGCTGGTCAGAGCTCTGCAGCAGCAGGTGGTGTGGGGGGATGAGTGTGTGAGTGTGACTGTGAGGAACTGGCTGTGCTCACAGGCCGGGCAGAGCTGCATGTGTGTAGCAGCTGGTGTGAAGCAATCAGGTTGTGAGTGAGGGACACAGTGGGGACTGGCTGCACCCATGGGCTGGGTGGAACTGTGTGTACATGGACAGGTGGTGTGAGGGGGTTCTCAGGTCTTGATTCTCAGCATGCTTGAGCCCTTTCACTGCACCTCTGCCTGCACAAAGGGGCCTTAAATGGGCTGCAAGGAGCCTAAAGGGCCTCCCTGCCTGGGGTGAGGGCTCTATGCCTGACCTACACTAGGGCACACCGTGTCACACTCTAGGTTACCCCCTGGGATGCATGTGGCATTGGGCAGACTCAAAGCAGGGGCAGCACAAGGATGGCTTAAAACCATCCTTATCCTCCCCCAGCACAAGGACCAAGCCCTCAGCCTTCCTAGTGTCACCTCCACCAGGGCCAGATCCCCCACTTCATACCTTTCTCCAGCTCCACAGGGAACAGGTCTAGTCGCTCCACCCGCTTCTCCAGCTCATACTCTGCTGAAGCAGCCATGGGGTCCACATCCTCGTTCCGGCGGTCATAGTCCTCATTGGAGTAGGTGCTGAAGACCTGGCAGCAGGGAAAAAGGAGTAAGGTCAGGAGAGACTCAGGTAAGGGAGGAGCTCGGGGTATAAGGGGCACTAGTGAGGGAACACCCAAGAGACAGGCCCACTTATACATCCCCCACAGCTGGAGAGGCTTCCATAAAGCAGCTCAGCGCATGCCCCCTGTACACAGCCTTGTGAGAGCTGGGACATCTCTCTAATGCAAGGGCAGCAGAGATGAAGAGGACCTCCATGTTCACCATGAAAGTGAAGCACCCCTATGTTATAGGGACTGAAGTGTCACTCTGGCCACCTGGTGGGAGCCTGAGCTTGGCAGATGAGGCTGGGGTTGGTGCATGAGGCTGGTATAAGGAGATGTGGGTCCAGGTCTGTAAGGGAACGTTAACGACTAGAGCCAGCTGGAAGCACCATGATGGAGCCATCTTCCATGGAAACATTCCACGAGCCCGGGGGAAAACATCCCGTCAGCGTCAAAACAGTCTGTTTGGGTGGCAAAGCCTTCCAGCTTCTCTGCTGGAAATGGGATTTTATTCCCCAGCTAATTTTGTTTTTCCCAGAAATCTTTGCTTGTGGAAAGTAGAGGCATTTTCAGATGTAGAAATAAAGCCAAACCCTGAGCTCTCCAAGTCCCTCACACAGCAGGTGCATGGTCCCCCCGCTTAAGTTCTGACCTCCCCTTCCCACACAGGCCCACGGATGCATAAGCCCTCTCTTATTGTAGTGATAACAGTAGGACCTCCAGGGCCTGAGCTAAATCCGACCTCCATTGTGTCAGCTGCTGCATAATGGAGGACAGTGCCTGCTCAGCTCAGTACCTAGGCACTGCCCAAACACAGTGAGACCCAAGCCCTGCCTTCAAGTACTGAATGGACAAGGCAAGAAAAAGACTTGCACAAAGATCCAAGCAAAGGTGAGAGGAGAACCTATGTGCCCTGAGGGCTAATCCAGGGCTCTAGCAACTGGCCTCTACTGCATCATGCCATAGCTATTGGGAGTCAGCTAAGCTCTCAGGGCAGAGAGCTATCTCACCATTTTTGCCTTCAGCATAACACACGGGACCCCAGGACCCCAGACTCCAAGCCAGGGGCCTATGTGAGTTCACAGCAGCAGATCTCCCAGGTGGGACCTGCCCTCTGAATGCACCATGTCTCTGGTTACCAATAACCCATGTAATCATGAATAAATTATGAGGTGACCTGCTCCCTGATGGCCAGAGGACCCATTTCTGTAATTACAACAGGAACGGGAACGCCTCCCTGGAGGGACATGCCTGCCTGGCCCTGGAACTGTGAGTCCTGCAGCCCCTGGGCTTCAGCTCCATGAAACCCTGGTGGGGCTCCTGGAGTTGGTAGCAGGGTGGCCCCAGGTCAGTGGCTCAGCAGCTGTTTGGATGGGGGATGGGGTTTGCTAGGAAACACCCCCACAGTTCCAGGCCACCATACCTAGCACATCCAGGGCCAAACTGTGGGGACCTGTCACCAGGAACAGGGTGCCCACAAGACAGGAAGAACAGGGAGAAGCAGAGTTAGAGATGGTTGGGGATAAGAGAAGGAGCTGGGAGGGAAGGAGGGAGAGAAAAGAAAGAAGGAAGATGGGAAAGGGAGAAGGAGGCAGGAAGGGTGAAAGGGCTGTGAAGTTGGGGAGTTAGCAGGAGCAGAAAGAGGTGACAGCCCCCAGGGGTTGGGGATGGGAAAGGGTGTGAGTCCTTCTGCAGGAGGCAGGGGAGGCAGATGCTATCAGCTTCCACATTGTCTCACTGCTGATCTCTGGTCAGGTCCCTCAGGGATGAGGGGGGTGTAACCCCCCATCCCACTCCCGCTGCAGTGTCTGTTCTCTTCACACACTCAGGCCCTACCTAAACCCAGCAAGTGCACTGGCTCCTGGTAGGCCTGCCTTGGTGCCCACCCCAGTAGGCCTTGATTATCCTGAGGGGGTGGGGGGGAAGCAAACAGCATCCAGCACCAATTGGGTGAAGACTAGCACAGATGCCCTGGGGCTCTGGCAGCCCATCAGACACATTAGTCAGACAGATTAGATGGTGGAATCTCTCCATCCATCCGTCCATCCAGGCACTAATACCATGATCGTGGTATGGAGAGCCGGGAATTCACAAGCTAACTCCCTCAAGCAAGGACCAAGGGGCTAAATCCATCCTTAATGCACCCCCCCCCCCAACATTCCTCATGTCCATCCCTCCCTCTTATGTGGGGCAGGAGGGAAACTGGCTGGGAAGCATAACCCAGCTGGGCAACAGGCCCCAACCCTGCCCTGGAGAGAAGACCTAAGGCAAGGAGCCCCATGCCCAGCCCGATGAGAGCTCTTGCCCTGAAGAAGGCTGGCTCTGAGACCAGGTGGGCAGTGCCCATGTGGGAAGGGTAGGCTAAGATGCATACAAGGGGTGGGTGCTACCTTCCTTGTTAGCAGCTGGGCCCCCATTATCCATCCATTGCCCAGGCCATGGCAGCCAGGAGGGCACCTGGAACATGAGGCAGGTAAAGGTAACAGCTCAGAAGAAAATTCCTCTTGTCTCTTGCTCAGGGCTCTTACTAACTTTCCCCTGCCCCCATGGCTCTGGTTAGGGATAATGAAGCCTGAAAATCTTCCATTAGCTGCCTTGGCATTGACTCCCACGGTTCTCATGCCAGTTTCAAGTTCACTCTAGGTGCCAGCAGTACCCATGGCTGTGCTCACCGCTATTGACTCCTGTGACAAAGCCAAACCACAAGGAAAAGGCCCTTTCAGAAGCATCACCCCAACCAGGGCAGCTGAACACAACTACAGTATTACTGATTTGCCAGAGGCCTATTGAGACCACCACCGAGTCAAGGAGCCTATGCACACTTGGAGCTGCACAGCATGACATATGAGCCACGGTCCCAATTGAGAGCAAGCACCAACCAAGCAGATGCTGTACAGACACCGACGATGGAACTGCCCAAGAGTAGCAGAAGGTGACTTACCCCAAGGCACAGCACTGCGAGGTAGATTGAGCTGGGGCTGGAAGCCAGGTCATCCAAGCACTAAGCTAGCCCTGGCCCTGGAGAAGCATACCAGTCCCCTTCCTGAGATTCTTCCTCTGAACAGCCACCTCCTCCTACTGTAGTCTGTGGGTGCATCTACACATCACCCTACAGTGACATAGCGGTGAGCTATGTTGCTGTATGGTGCACTACAGTGGTGTAGCAGTCTACACATGATCGCTAGCTACATCACCACAGCAGCACGCTCCCTGCTTATAGCACACAGCGGTTCCAAAAGAAACTACTAAAGCAAGGCACAGTAAAAACATCACCATATGGTGACGTGTAGACGTGCCCTGTATTGGTGGAGACATTTAGAGGAAAATCTAAGGCATTTAGAAGACTCCTGGGAAACTCCGTCCAGTTCCCCCCAAGGCTTTTGAAGAGCATGTACCATATAAAATCATAGGAAGCAGGGCTGGCAGGCTTAATGAGGTCATCTAGTCCAGCCCCCTACCCAAGGCAGAATGATCCCTGACTAAACCATCCCAGTCAGTCTGTCCAAACTGCTTTTGAAAATTTCCAGGGATGGAGACTCCACAACCGCTCTAAGTACCCTGTTCCAATGCTTGAGCATCACCCTAGTCAGAAAGCTCCTCCTAATCTCCAACCTAAATTTCCTCTACTGAAGCTTGAGGCCATTGTTCCTCATCTTGTCCCCTACAGCCACAGAGGAAAGTCCATCTCCATTTGCTCTGCAATTACCCATCAGTTATTTGAAGCTTGTTATAGTTGGGGATGGTCCTGCTTTGAGCAGGGGGTTGGACTAGCTGACTTCCTGAAGTCCCTTCTAATCCTAATTTTCTATTATTCTATGATCAGATCCCACCTCAGTCTTCTCTTCTCCAAACTAAATAACCCTATTCTTTCAGCCTTTTCTCATATGCCATGTTTCCAAGACCTCCAATCATTTTTATCACTCTGCTGGACTCTTTCCAACCTATCCACATCCTTCTTGAAGTGTGGGATCCAGACCTGGACCCATTAATTCAGGTGAGGCCTCATCAGTGCCAAATAAAGTAGAAAAATCACTTCCTTTGTTCACAAGTGATGCTTCTGATAGTACATCTCAGGACACTGCTGACTTTTTTTGCACCAAGAGCACATTTTTGGCTCATACTGGATTCCAAGCTGTATTGCCTCTTCTCCAAGCCTGTGCAAGGCTCCAATGGGAATCTCAGCTGTAGGGTACCCATGCCAGGACCCTCTCCAAATGTAGGGTGAAAAAGAGCAAGCCCTGCCCAAGATGGGGGCATTTTGGGTAGCTATTACAACAGCTCCTTCAGTAATCTGGCTGGGTCACACCCTTTCAGGCACACATGGAGCCAAAAACTGAAGTTCAGTGTCTTCTTATGCTGACAAGACGTCTATGCCCAGGACTCCATGTGGATAGATGAGGGGGTCTTGGAGGGGGTCAAGCTAGACACTGACCTGACAGATCTTCAGGGGGAGAGAGAGAGACAGGAAAGGATGGAGAAGGAAAGTGGATGCTTTCTGGAGTTCCCTCTGGGGGCTCAGGTGATATGAGTGTGGGGGCTGCCCTCTGGATTCCCCACCGTGGAGGGGAACCTCACACAGCCCTATGGGCAGAAGGGATGACACAGATAGGAGGGCATGCTCCTTCCACTGCCCTGTGCCAGGCTTTGCAATGACATGTGGCACTGAGGAGGCTGGGGGTGGCAGGCAGAGGGCACGCTGGCAGATTAATTAGCACTGTCCCGGGCTTCACAAGGAAGAGTTTTCACGCTTCATTTCTCCTGTGACAGCCTGCGGGGCTCCATTACAGCACAGAGCAAGTGTGAGAGACAGAAGGGAGGGGGCGGGGGCGGGCACAGCATGGCACCCAAAAATGTGATACCAGGAGCTCCTGGCTCTGCCGGCTGAGGAGGGGTGAAGGGAGTGGCAGGCGGCTGGCAGAGCACCCAGTGGGGGAGGAAAGGGGATGTATAGGGAGGATGTGTGCAGGAATAAAGATAGGCAGAAACAGGGAGTACATGGGGATGGAAAGAGGGAGGCAGGTAGAGTGAGGGACAGAAAGAGAAAGGGTGTGTATAAGGATGGCTAGATAGAAAGACATATAAATGAAGTAATAGATAGATAGATAGATAGATAGAGTGTGTCTATGGTGATGGAGAGAGACAGACAGACAGTGTATATGAGGATAGCCAGATAGGTAGACAGATAGCAGGTGTGTTTCAGGCTGGATGGTTATATAGCTAGTTATATAGACAGAGGGTGTGTGGGGGGCATGGATGAACACAGAGATGGTCAGACACAAGCAGTGGAATCCTATTTCTAAGCAGCAGCTCTCTAGCAGTCTACCTGGCAGTTTTGGCTCTTCCTTCCCACTTTGGGTTAATAAACCTGTATGTACACCTGGCTACAGAAATTCTGGTTAAAACTGGCGCGGAGGGAGGAGAACCCTTACAACCTGTAGGTGCATTTAGTAGCCATGGGATAAAATGGATGGAAAGCAGTGGAAAAGTTTCTTTGGAGTAGGAAGAGGGGCCCAAGCTAAAACCCAAGACCTGCTCGTTGCCGGGGCAGCAGCCACCTCGCTGGCCACAAACCCTCCTGACCTCACATCACAGAGATGCAGGTTTCAAATGACCTCTGGGTAAATGGGGAGTCTAGAATCCAGGTCTTTGACTTCTAAGGCTGGCAATTTCACCACTCAGATGAACTGAGTTAAAACATAGAAATGCCCTCCTCTTCCTCCGTCTAGCACCTGCTAATTACGGGTTCCCAGGTGTCTATGTTTGTGAGCCTCAGACACCAGTAGATGTCCATAACAGGTGCACATATATAGCTGCATACCCACCCAGCCAGTGTGTAGTCCACTGAGCATGCTCAGTTGGGACATGCAGGCATGTGCATCAAGAAAGATAACTGCAACCTGTGGGCAAGTGGTGTGCACAAAGGGTAATAGATTGCTACCCACAACGCATTTGAGGACAGATATCTAGACAGACCCTAGGATGCATGGAGAGTTAGATGCATATATATGTAGTCAATGGAAGGATCAGTATGGAGGCCAACAGGAGCTGGCAAGTTGCTCTTTCCTCCTGAAAGCTCTCACTCTTTCCAATCCTGATGTATAGCCCCTTCCCCTGTCCTCCCCCTGGCCTGGTCCCTTGCTGCTTCCCTGGTGTCCAAGGGAAGTGGCACTGGCAAGACCAGGGCACGTCTGTACTGCTGGGGGATCCTCTCTTCCCTGGAGGGAAACAGGATCACCTTTCTCCCCAGAAGAAGCCTGATTAGCACTGCAGTTAAACTCTAGGAGTCTCATGGAAGCAGAGTAGAGCAGAGGCCTGCTCAGGAGCCCAGAGGCTGGGTGTGTCAGGGGCAGCAGCGGGTACAAGCATAGCCGGGGGGGCAGTAATGGCTGAACATTGTTACTGTCTAGTAGCTGATGTGAAACAAGTAGGCAGTTGGGTCTGGGTCTTGGTAGAGCAGGTGTTCACTGCCCCAGGAAGACTAACTTGTGGACAGTGGTTCTATGCAGAGGGATAACTAACCTAACCTCTCATGGGCAATGCAGCCCTTTGCTCAGCGGCAGCAAGAGGCTGGGCACTGGGTCACCGCAGACACAATTTACACAGGGTTTGATCTGAACTTAATTGCACAATCTCTTCCTGTGATAAACAGGGGCCTACCCCACTCCCACCCTCCTTAGTTAACAAAGGAGAGCAGGTCCCGGATCCAGATGCAAGGGCTGATACAAGCAACAAGCTGGGTCCATTTTGTCCTGGCTCCTCATCTACACGATCCTCCAGTGTGAGAAGTGTGCCCTACACATGCAGCTTGCCATCCAAGCCAGGCCATGAGCCAGCCCTCCCTTCCCACAAAGGGAAGATCCCTGTACAGCATGATCCCTCCTTATCCTGAAGAGATGAAAAGTAAACCAAGCTGTACCAGGAGCCCAGCCCACACACAAGCTGCCAAGTGCTTACAGCTAACCTCTCAAACCGTGTGCGCTTCAGCATGGTGGTGTGAATGCAGCAGTCATGTCTGGGAGCCAGAAATCCAGACCAGGATTTCCCTGAGACCACTGCCACATTGGGCAGCTGGAATGGGGTCAGACCAGCACAGGTTTTTAAAAGGCTGCCCATTCCCTGAGAAGAGAAACACCGGAGTTGGATCTCTGGGATTCCTGGAAGGGAGCACTCTTCCACCTCCTCTCCCCAGAAATACAGCTGTGGAGCCTCTGGCATGTATATAATAGAGGTATCACTTTGTGTGTGCATTCATGTGCACGTGTGTATAAAGGCACATACATACTCATATGTGTAACTACAAGTGCATATATTATATATATATGTATGTATGTATGTATATAGGTATGTATGTATATACACACACACACACACACACACACACGTAGGCAAGTTTATTCGGATAACTGTGATATTTTTTATTAATGAACTAAATGTATATGTTTGTGCCTAGTTGGGCAAGTGCTCTCATGCCTGTGCATACATGAGTGTGTATGCTCTCCTGCACATCCCTGCACCCCGCCTGAGTGCGTATGTGTGCGTTTGCTGTGCCTGAATGCCAGGTCCAGGCAGGCAGCCCAGCTCCCTGCGGTCCATGGCTAAGCAGACGCAGCAGAGACACACAAGCTCCATTTGTTTGCTTCCCCCTCTGCCTGTCCAAACCCTACTCTGCAGCTGCAAATTCCAACAGGCACTTTCATAGGCAGAGGCAGCCCCCCGGGCACCCCGACATGCACCCCATACAGCGAGCTCTGAGGCTCCCTTTTCTCCCTCACTTGGGATGGGGTAATGGCTGCCAGGACCCAAAGAAACCCCATTCTCTGAGTATAGAGAGACCTTTATTTGCCTGGCCTTGGCAGGGAAAGGGCCCTGGTTGGTTTTGCAATGCATGTGTGCAGCTGTAGGAGGCGCGGAAAGGGGCCATCGTGTGTGTGAAGGGGAAGAGCAGTTCTGTTCTCCCATGGTCCGTGGTGGCTACATACCCAGAGGGGAGAAGAGATGCTTGAGCAGTAGAGCACCCAAGACTCAGAGGTTTGGTTTCAAAGCATTGTACGCTTACCCATCCTTTACCCACCTCCCAATGAGGGAGACCTTCCTGCCAGAGCTGGCCACTTCCTCCACCTTCCAATCCCTCCTGAGCCATGCTGCAGCACTGCAACCTCAGAGCCCTGTCTCCCATTGCTCCAGCACTCCATGTGTGGCCTCCTCACCTTCTCTGGTTAGTTCATTTACTCTTTAAATCAGGCACCCAATGCCAGAGAGCTAGAGCCCACAGAGAGCAATGTACATACTGTGCTGCCATCCACCAGTACTTAGAGCCCCTGACTCCAAATCTCCATGTGTAAGAGGTCGGTTTCCAAACTCTGAGATGCTCTTCAGAAATTGGGCCCTTCCAGTCTCTTGCATTTACCTTCTGGCTTTTGAGCCCAAGAGTCTGCCTCTGTCTATGGATATGCAGGGGGTTGAGGAGGTTATAGCTTCAAAGTCTAATCAGCAACCACACAGGCACCATCTTGGCCACAAGAACATAAAAACAGCCATGCTGGGTTGGACCAATGGTTCAACTAGCACAGTCTGAAGCCCCACAAAACCTCCGGATCTTCTGGTCTACCTCCTCCTGGCTCTGGCCAACAAGTCCATCTCCCAGATCAGGAAAGAGGTGCTGGCCAGAGGAAACCTGGGGGATTGTGGAACTAGTTTCCTTTATCTTGCCTGTGCATATCTCAAGGCAGAGTCTCACTGGGAGTCATTGATGGACTCCTCAGGCACATTCAAGAGGCATTAGGTGCTAGCCAGTGTTCTTTTCTCAGTGGTCCTCTCTTGGCTAACTAGTTATTAATTTGTACCCTGCACTTCCATTCCTGCTTTCTCATAATCTGTCCCAGGGATTTACGTGTACATTTGGTGGCCTCCCTCCAGCCACTGAAGCAGGCTTGTTGTTTCTGTTGGGCCTAGGTCCACTATCATCATATAACAAATAGGCCTGTCTCCAACAATGACAAGCAATAGATGCTTTAGAGCATGGGGGGCCAACCTGTTTGGCAGGCATACCACAAATTAGCCACACACCCACCCCGAGTGCCACTTCCTCTGCCTGATCTGCTGCTCTGCTTTCTGCTCCTTGCCCTGTCTGCTGCTGTGCTACCTGTCCTCTCTCCTTCCTGCCATGCGTCACACACAGAGGTTGCCTATGCCACTTTTGACACGTGTGCTGCAGGTTGGCCATACTTGCTTTAGAAGAAGGGTATATGAACAGGTCACATATTGAGTGACCTGTCTCTGGTCACGCCCTCCCTGGGTTCAGTCACCCTTGGTTTAGGGATGTCAAACGATATATCTCTGACTGTCTACTGAATAACTCCCAGCCCACCCTAAACCAAACCACAGACCATTGCAGCACAGATTGCCTCAGCCTGACCTAAAGGCACAGTGGGAGATTCACCTCCTCTTGGATCAAGGGGGGTGCTCTGAAAAACACACTCCCTAGCAAACAACAATGGAAACTTGACTCTTTTGTTTTTAAGTAAAAGCTGAGAATCAGAAAATCCCCTGACTCCAGGAGATGGGGATTAAGCGAAAACTGACCCCCAACCAGTATGAGATCCCTGATGAAGTTCAAGTTGGCACCATTCTACATGAGGCATGAAGAACATGGCAGTAAGATGGGAACTGAGCTGAGATATATACATATCTATGTCCCTGAGGCATGGCATGGATCCAGCCCCCGCACACATCTGCTCGGAGGGGCTATCAGCCCCCAGAAAGGGGGGTCTTTGCTACAGTCTCTGCTACTCCTGTTTGCTCATGCCATATGGACAGCTGTTGTTGGCAGCCTGCTTTAGCCCACAAAGCCCTGGTGGGGATGCCTGAGGGGAGGGGGAGTTATTTCTTCTTTCGTGCCAGATGAAGGAGGGAGCACAGCTTTTCTTGTAGCCCCTGTTCTGGTCACCTTCCATGCGGTCACCAGGGAAACCAGCAACAAACTGAAGAGACCATGGGGAGCACTTTTCTCTCACTTTTGTACACTTGGTGCCAGAGCTGGGGGGGTGAAGAGGGTAGGGAGAGCAGGCAGCCAGGGAGCTGAAGGGGCGGGGGGGTCGTCGCATCTCAGTAAGCACAAACAGCAGCGGCCCACTGAGGCAAAAGAGCAAGGAGTGGGGACGGGTGGTGCATAGAATAGGAAAGTAAACTGCTCAAAATCATGCCAAATTCAAGATGCATGCCATGAATGATTGCTCTATCTTGCCCAGTCCATGCACGCTCTTTGCAACCTGTATATGGCACTCAAGATCCTTGTTATTGGCATACTTCATGCATAACCCTGGACATATGCATATCCCAGTCACAACCTGCATATTCTGTGTATTCCATGTGCGCTCATTGCAACTGGCATCTTTGCTGCACAACCCATACAATTTGCATACATTGTGCACGAACTTCCCATCTTGCAGGTGCTACACATGATACTGGCACAGTACGATCCTCACTCTTGCACAGACTGGCAAGATGCTGCCAGTTCTGGGGGGACAGGCCAGTGTGGGAACCCTACATCTCTGGGCCTAACAGAAATAGACACTCGTGAAGGTCACCAGGAGATGCCACAAAGTTGTTTTGCTTTGCAAGATGTTCCTTATTTTATCAAAGGCTTCTGCGATTTTACGTCAGCCCTACACGGCATCTCCACGCCTTCTGCTGGCCTTGCACTTTCACAATTAAAAGGCTTTTTATATTCTAAGCGACTGACCTCCAGCAGCCCTCTCCCCGGCCCCCTCTGGCTTTGCTTTATCCAAGGGAAGTCCCCAAATGAAACAGATGATCTCAAGAGGACACATGAATACACAAAAAAAGAGAACCCAGGAGCTCAGAGGGAGAAGAAAAGTGGGAAGGAGGCAGGATTTCTAAACCAATAACACACACCCTGGCCAAAAAGCCAGGAGAGGTATCGATCCCAGACATCTGTTCAAAGCTGGGAGATGAAAGCAAAGGCTGGATGGAGCTGGCTCTCCTTCCTTGGAAGAGATGCATCCGTGTCATACAGGACTGCCCCAGGCCCATAAACACTCATCATGGGCAGCTTCTGCTTGGGGCATCTACATTTCCCAAGGGGAGGAGAGCAGGCAGCCCCCCTCTGCTGGAAACTTTCCGCTAGCTGCTCCCCAAGCAGAGCAGTAGCTTCACGTAGCCAGGCTGGGCAATAGCTACCCCCCAATGCATGTAGATCCCATTGATCCGGAGAAGGAGTGGTAGGGATGCTGCAGGCCTATGGCACTGCTGGTGCCCCACAGGCCTGCCAACTCTCTGCTGGCATCTCCTCCCCAGCCTGCACATGGCCCACCCAGCCTTGCAATAGGCTTCATCCTCAGCTGATGTGTGTGTGCCTTGTTCCTTGCTGGTATTGGAACCCTGGCAGGGGAGATCGGGCCTCATTATTCTACCCCCAAAAACCCTATGCTGCTAGTGGAGAAGGGCTGGACCACACCTGGGTAGGTGTGAGGAGGGTAGGGAGAGCAGGGGGTGGAGGGTGAGGGAACTGAGCCCAGGACTACCTCCAAGCCAACCGACTGCCTCACTTCAAGGCAGCTTGAGCACAGAGGCAGCTGCCTGGGATCAGTTGTAGCTGGGTAGCTTGAGTCACAGCTGATCAGACCCTCGCCCTGTGTGTCTGTGGCCCTCCCAGGGTGCAACAGACCACACTCCACATTGCAGGGGCCTCCAGCCCCCAACGTGTTCACTTGGTGGTAGTAAAGTGACAGAGCAGATGGCTCGTCAACAGGGGCCACACCGTAGCCAGCCCAGCCAGGCTCTGACATGATGCATCTGCTTCTCCCACAGCAGGGATTACCACAGCGGGGGGGTATAGGAAGGAGGGATAACACTGCTCAGATAAACCCTCGGCACAAAAGAGCATTAGGGATCAATGTCATGGCACACAGAGCAAAGCCCTGTGACACCTCCACCCTGTAGGAATCCACAGGGTGGCCATAACATAAGTTAGTAGGGCTGGAGAGGGGGAGAGGTGCAGAGGTCACCCTGGATCCAATGTTACCTACTTATGAAGAAAAAGGAGGTCCCTGTAATTAGACACAGGGAGACCTACAGCTGCTTTAATGCACTGCCACAGCCTTCCTTTGTGTCCTTGGCAAGTCTCTTAGCCTCCCCAAGATGCAGCTTCCCCTTCATGAGGCCTGCCTACTCTGGGCAGTGCTGTGAGATCAGGGGTGGGAATTGCTCCTTGCAAGCCCAGTGCTCTTTATTGTGACAGCAATGGATCAAACACTCTTCCCACTGCAGATGGTCTAACAGTATAGCAGCCTTTGAGAGTTCTCCCTGACTCCATGGCTAACCCTCCATCCCGTCCCACGCCAAACTGCCTGTGCCCCAACTACCAGCCCTCACCGGGGACTGCCAAGCAGTCCTGCAGGCCACCTCCAGCTCAGCGCACACAATGCTGTGTGCTAGTGTCAGGGATGGCAGGGCAACTCCCCTGTGGTGGGAGGTTTGGCATTAATGTACCAAGGGGCACTGTCAATTCTCCCTATGCAGACAGCAGCTCTGCGCACACAACAACCCATCACGTGGCACCCGCTCATGCCCCTGTGGCTCCTGTGAGGCATTCAAGGTATTTTTTGATTGCTTGAAAGGTAGCTTCTGGGGGAGGGTTGGTTCTTACGGAACCTCCCAGGGGTTACGCTGTACAGCAGAGAGAAAAACACCAAATGCCACCAGGGCCAGGGAATGTGCTGCTGGCTCCAGACAAGCCCCTGCCCCTCCCTCCAACATAACAAGCCCCAACTGCCTGTGGAGATAAGGACTGAGCAATGCAGGATCCATCCCATCGGAGGCAGGGCTGGGATTTTTAGTGTTGAATCCTTCTCAGGGGACCCTGCAAGTGGGGGGAGGGGCAGGAAAAAGCATTATTCCTCCACTCTCCCAATCTGTGCCCTATATGTGTGCAATGCATCTCACATGCCTGCTGTGGTCCCCCCACACCACATCAGGCCCAAGCCACAGAGGAGCTGAGACTCTTACCCAACCAGCCAGGGTACCCTGGCTTGTTAGACCAACCTGTGGCTGGTCTGAAGATGTCCAACCCCTGGCCAAAAAGGCAGCTGTTGCATTGTCCCTCAGCCTACTCTGCTCCAGGCCAACCATGCCAGGAGGGGACAACCACTGCACAGGCCACATTCTGGAAGAGCTGTTAGTGCAGTGCCTATGTTCCCAGATGCCCGTGGTGATGGTCTAATCCTTGGGCATAGTTACATCCCAGAAAAGGACAAACTTCTCACCAATGCTTCATTATCCAGGAAGAATCCAAGGTTCCCTGCATCTGCCAGCTTGACTTCAAGTTTTGGTACTATGGCTAGGGAAGCCAGGAGCTCTGTGTCCTGGGCAGCATCAACAATGCTGACAATGCTGACCTTAACCCTGTCCACCCAACAGCCAAGAGTACTGTATTGGAGAAGGAGTAGGAGGCAGGTGGGTTCAGATAGAGTCTGTGGGGCTCACAGCATGGCACAAGAATCTCTTAGGATTATCCCAAAACCCACTGGGCCTGAAAGCTATTTGAGAGAAAGGAATGGACAAATCCCACACAGGTAGTGTGGCCTGGAGCAGGAAAGGCACTGCACTAGGACACCTGGGTTCTGTTCCTATTTTGTCCCAACCTGACAGGTGACCTTAAACCTGTTACTCTGCTCCTCTGTGCGTCTGTTTACCCACCCCGCCTTTGACTGCAAGCTCAGCATGGACTGGCTCTTGCAAGGTGGAGTAGCAAGCCTGAGCATCCACAAGGGCAGTCAGTGGGGATGCCCATTCCAGCAGTATGCATAGGTGTTAATCCCAGCTAGGTGGGGGCTGGAGCTGCGGCTGCTGGGCAACTCTGGCAATGAGGACAATTTTAGGGGAAGATAATGGTGAAAGTCCAGCCCCTCACAGCTCACTAGCACTCTGGCTCCAGGATGACAGGGCCCAAATTCAACTCCATGTCAAATCTGCTGGGTAATCCCCTCCAGCTTTGCAACCTGCTATTCTTGCAGTGATGCACCAGAGGAAACGCATCAAAGCAGTCCAACATTTGGACCTATAGTAACACACATGGTCCTCCTTAACTCCCTCTGCTGCCTACAAAGCCTGTCCACAAGCATTCCCAGCACAGCACTGCTGAGATCATTGCCCCTAGGCAGACAAGGCAAAAAAAGCTCTCCTTGGGGTGGACTTTCTTCAAAACCCAGGAGGGAAGGGACACCAGTGCCTGCTGTATTCCACAAAGGATGAGGTGGAATAAAAATGCCCTGGGAAGAGATGAAAGTTGCAAACAGTGAGTGCTGAGAGGCAAATCCTACCATTCTCCAGGCTTGAAGAGCAAGCACAAAACCAGTTCCTCCAAGTCCAAGCAAATGCAGATTTCCCCAGTCCTCAGCACCTGTCCTCAGCACCAGGTATAATCAGCTATTTTAACTGCCTCAATAAAGGCCTGGCTTTTCCTGCTGTGTCAACAGCCAGATTCACAAAGGGTCTCAGCACCATCCTGACACCCAGCTCCTGTAGGGCCCCAAGGGAGCAGAGTTCTCAGGAGAATTCTGGGTGCCACCTAACCACAAGCAGAGATGCCTACACTGCAGCCGGCTGGTGCCCCTCACCCCGCAGGCCCCAGGTAAGGACAGAACCGATGGCACTGACTCAGCCATGGAATCCAGGCCGCGTCTCTATAAATAACTGAACACCAACACAAAGCAATTTCTGTTCATTCAGTCAAGGGGATACAAGTGGGAGCTAATCACTGATGCCCAGAAATAGCTGCACAGGTCCCAGAGACAGGGACCAGCATAATCCTGGGCATCTCCACCTGCCTTTGTAGTATTGTAGCCCGCCAGCCATGCCCCAGCCAGCAGAGTGGCATGGGGATTGTCAGGGACCAAATGGAAGGTGTGGCACTGCCTGGGCCGCCAGGGGGTGGCACAAAGACCCGCTGTGCTGCAGGGGTAGTGCTCAGAAGGGATCCTGACTCCCCATCACCACCCCTACTTCAGGTAGCTGTGGGGGAAGCCCCACCTGCCTGTGGGGCACTGTTCTAACCCATGGCAAAGGGCAGTGTCCTGTCAAGGGGACTCACTTTCTAGTGATACCCTCCCAGGTAGCAGTAATGAGGGAGCTGACATGAGCCTTCTCCTCAAGGCCAGGGGCTGAGGGCACTCACAGTTCCCTCTAATCAGGAGCCCCGCTGGGCCCTCCTGATCCCATGGGGCATGAGGAACTTCCCTACCTGCAGAAGCCCAGCACCCAGGGGCTAGCTGCCTCCAAACCCCTCCTCTATGTCCCTCTCGGGTACATTTCTGCTGCCCCCAGCTTGCCCCAGGGGCCTGGCTGAGGGCCCAGGCCCGGTGCAGACACTGAACATAAAACAAATGCATCTCACCCATGCGCACACTTCCTCATTTTCACTTCTGCTGTGCTGGGTCAGGGTGTGTAACCGTTTGGAAATCAGCACAGCACCGGCATTCAGCTCCCAGCCACCCACTCCTTCCTCTACCCTACACCCCTCCCTTTGCACTCCTGCCTTGATCTCAGTCCTGTCTGGGCAGTGCAGGAGAACCACCAACCCAGCCTCCCAAAATGGCCTTGTGATGGGGAAGGAGAAACACCCATTCCCCAGTGCCCAGGAACCCGCTCCTGTCCAGCAGTAGCAAAGGTTAATGTAATGAATGGCCATGCCTAACTCCTAGAAGTTCCCAGCTGTTCCTCCTCCCCGAGACAGGCCAAACAATAGATGAGATGGAGCCGAAGGCTAATTGATGGGACAGAAGGGTGACCTACAGGCTAGAGCACTGGACTGGGGCCCATGAGATGTGGTTTCTCTTTCCAGTGTTGTTCAATATCTTAATCTACAACCTGGAAGACAGGATGGATTGCACCCTCAGAAAGTTCGCAGATGACACCAAGCTGGGGGAAATAGGAGATATACTGGAGGGTGGGCTAGGATTCAGAGAAACCTCAACTAATTGGAGGATTGGACAAAAGAAATCTCATGAGGTTTAATAAGGACAAGTTCAGGGTCCAGCACTTAGGACAGAACAAACCCATATACCTGTATAAGCTGGGGACTGACTGGCTAAGCTACAGCTCTGCAGGAAAGGACCTGGGGGTTACAGTGGACAATACGCTGAATATGAGTCAACAGTATGTCCTTGTTGCAAAGAAAGCTAATTACATACTGGGCTGTATTAGTAGAAGTGTTGCCAGCAGGGAAGTGATTCTTCCTCTCTATTCAGCACTGGTGAGGCCACATCTGGAGTACTGTGTCTAGCTTTGAGCCCCCCACTACAGAAAGGATATGGACAAATTGGAGAGAGACCCGTGGAGGGCAATGAAAATAGTTTGGGGGCTGGGACATCACTTCTGAGGAGAGGCTCTTGGAACTGGCTTATGATCAAGGGCCACGTGATCAAGGGCCTGGGGGATAGGCCTTACGAGGAGAGACTTCGGGACCTGGGTTTGTTCAGTCTGAGTAAAAGAAGGCTGAGGGGTGACTTGATAGCCGCCTACAAATATGCCAAGGGAGAACACCAGGATCTGGGAGAGCAACTTTTCAGAAAAGCACCCCCTGGGAGGATGAGGACTAGTGGGCACAAGCTAGTCAGGGAAACATTTAGGCTAGACATATGGAAAAAAGTCTTTTCCGTACGGATGACCATAAACTGGAACACTTCCAGCAGAGGTGGTGCAGTTGCCAACCCTGGCAGTGTTCAAGAAGAGGCTGTACAAGCAGCTCGTTGAGCTCAGTTGAGCCCCTTACCTCCTGCCCATGGCAGGGGACCGGACTTCAAGATGTTACAGGTCCCTTCTGGTCCTTCTTTCTATGATTCTGTGATTATTTAGTCTGGAGAAGAGAAGGCTGAGGAGGGATTTAAAGATAGTTGAAGGGGGATCTGCCTTCAACTACCTGAAGGGCAGTTCCAGAGAGGATGGAGCTAAACTGTTCTCAGTGGTGGCAGATGCCAGTACAAGAAGCAATGGTCTCAAGGTGCAGCAAGGAAGTTTAGGTTAGATACTAAAAAAAGCTTTTTCACTAGGAGGATAGTAAAGCAGTAGCCCAGGTTACCCATAGAGGTTGTGGAATCTCCAACCTTAGAAGTTGTTAAGACCCAGTTAGACAAAGCCTTGGCTGGGATGATCCACTTGGGGCTGGTCCTGCTTGGAGCAGGGGGTTGGGCTAGATGACCACCTGATGTCCCTTCCCACCCTAATTTTCTAGGATTCTGTGATTCCCCATCCTGCCACAGCTCTACCATGAAGCTTCGAGCAAGCAGGGGGTCTTGAGTGGGGAATGTCCAGTTCTCACTGTGCACATGCAGCTCCCAGCCCACCAGTGTCCAGGTCTAAGCTAGGGCTTACCACTGTTGTGCTGAGACAGCTCAGCCCCAAGAGAAGGGGTTTTACCAGGAGAACTAGCCCAGACACTGGGACAGCTCATGTCAGGGAAGAAGAGGGGGTTACCATAAGGAAGTGCTCACCACCAAGCCAAGACAAGCCACTGGCTTACAGATCAGAAGCTGACCGGTACCAAACACCCATTCCCTGCTAGGTTACTGCAGGGACCCCATCAGGTCCCTCCTCCCCTTGGCACCCTTAGATGGCCTCAAGCTGCCAGGCTGATGGCTGTACTTCCTCTGCTCCACAGTGCCTGCTGCCCAAGCATTTGCAGGCAGCTAGTGAACCCACAAGGAGCTCAGTCAGCCTTGTTGCCCACACTTGGCTGTATCAGCAAGGACTCCCTCAACCACCCAGTTTAGCAGGGGCAGAGCGGGCGGTGAAACCCAGCACTCTGCTTTAGTAGCTCTCCTGCCCCAAGTGAGATGCCTGCCCTGAAGCCCTCCAGTGGGGTGCGCCAGCCCTCAATGTTTCAGTGAATCTGTCGGACTCCACATTCACTTGAGGAGGAGAGGAGCAGGAGCACCCCATCTGGAAGGAAGTCACTTCCCTTGCCTTCCCCCACCTCCATGAATCAGGGGTCTGACCTGGGTCTGAGGCTCAGCTGGGATCAGTGGCAATAACGCAGAATGAGAGACCCTACATCCTAGTCCACACCACTCTCTGCCAAGGAGGGCTGGGAAGAGACTGATGCAAGGACATCTGGCCTCCATTCCCTTTAACTATTCAGCCACAGTACTTCAAATACCCCAGTTCAAAAGCTATCCCTGATGTAGCTCAGGGGGGTCACATCAGAGAGGAGCCTGGCACTGCAGTTTGGCCTTGGGGTGAGCATGGTCAGTTCTCAGGGGCACCCAAAGGTGCTGAGACACGTGTGGAGAATCAGGCTTAGGAAGAAGTGGAGAGACACCCCCTGACTTTGGCTTGGATAGCAGATGCCTCCCCTTATCCCTCCCTGCAGCTGCAAGCCTTCTTCGTCCTACTAAGGCTGTGCAGCCTAGAGAAAAAACAGGCACCCAGGGGCAGGGTCCATCTGGGAGGCAGAAGAGGACCAGGGAACAGCCTTCTGGCACTCATGGTCTCCATGATGCTCTCTAGCCTGTGCCACGGAGGGCCCCTCCTCCCCGTCCCTACCACCATTCAGGAAGTCACATGCCCCATCCGGAGCCCTCCACGCGGGCCTACACACACAGACATTCACACTACACTGATGGGTCTGAAATGCCAGAGGACGGCCTCGTTGGCTCTGAAACGAACCCAGCAGCTGCCCCACACCGTGGGATGCAGGGGGTCAATATTCGGTGGTTTCTGAGTTTGGGCTAGGTTCTGCCTGCACAGGAGAAGGGGCAGGAGGACTCTGCTGGCTCCTATTACAAGGAATGGCTTTATTACCCACCACCTCAGGCTCCCCATCCTTCAACGCAATGGGGTCACCTCGACCTGACAGATTTTCACAGTGGTGTGGAGGTGGCAGGGAAACCAGACCTTCCTCAAGGCCCTGCCTGCCCTGCCTAGACCTCGGCAGCCCCCGACCCTTTTCCTAGCTTTGCCGTTCTTGACCGACATTTCTTTGGCCTCTATTCTGTTGCATCCTGCCTGCATGCTACCAGCCCCCACAACCCAGAAGTGCTGCGTTTCAATGGCGCTTGCCGACAAACGGCCTGTGGGGGGGAAGCACTGAGAACACCAGTCCCTGGGCAGATGGCCAGCTGGGGTGGGCAGGGGAAGCAGAGTGTCCTGGCATTGCCCTGTGAGCCTCTGGGATGAGTTGGGGTGCTGGTTAGGGGACAACCAGGTGGCTGGGAAGCAGGGAGGCGCAGAGCTGAGAATGCCTGGGTTGCAGTCCCCAGCTCTGTCATTTCCTGCCCATAGGCCCTGGAACGAGAATCACCCCCTTACCCAGGGCTTCGTCCCCTCCATAACACCATGTGCCAATGCAGAGCAGATCCCATTGGCTGCAGTGCCCCGCGCTGCCCTCCCCCTGGGGTGGTGCCATGGCACCTGCCCCTCTTACCTGGATGGGTGCTGTGCTAAAGTGGATTTTGCGGTTGGGCACCGGCTCCTCCTCCTCCGAGAGTCCCGGGATCTCCAAGCAGCTTGACTCCGGCTCATACAGGCCATCGGCTTCCTCGTCCTCATCCAGCCCGCTCCCCCCCGAGTCCTCCCCCAGCCCGCTGTAGGCACTAATGTCCACTAAGTCAGCCTCCGAGAAGTCCTCCTTCTTGGACTCGTCGCCCAGGTCGGCCTCCTCTTGCCCCTCGGCCTTGCCCACCTCCTCACCAAAAGCAGCCACCTCTGGGGCCTCCAAATGTTTCTCTGCAGCCAGGCTGCCATTTTCCAAGGCTGCGTGAACCATCACCTCAGCCTGGATCACCTCTGCCCTGAGGTCGGGCCCTGCTGTCTGCCCATCGGTACCCTTGATTTTGTCCTGCTCAAAAGCCACCTCCTCTGCCCGCTCGACCACCTCGGCTTCCTGTTCTGAGTCCCCGCTCTCCTCCACCTCCACCGGCTTGATCTTCCTCACCTCCTGGACACTCTGGGAACGTGGACCTGCCCCGTCCTTGTCACCCACCCGGGGTGCGCCCTGGCCCCCTGCAGCTGGCTTGGCTTGGGCCTTCTCACTCTCGAGCTGCCTGACTCTTGCCTGCAGTGAAGGCCCATCGCCAACCCTGGGGTCCGCCTTGCCCGCCTCCTGGCTCTGAAGAAAGACCCGGGACCTCTTGCTGACAATTTTGGAGTTGAGGGGCCCAACTTTGCCAGGCGTTTTGTGCAGGTTGTTCCTCAGGTCGGCCTTCTCGAAAACAGCGCTGAGCTGGCTCACAGTGGGTGACACGGCCTCCGTGTCCAGCTTGTCCAGGGACTCAGTGCTACCATTGAACCTCACCACCACATCCAGCTTCCTGTCCTGGAAGCCAGCCCTCTCCTTCCTCAGCAGGAGTTTGTTGGTCGTCTCCTTCTCCTGGAGGGTCCTCTCGAAGATCTTCCGGGTCTCCTGGAGTTTGGAGAATGGCTTGTCAGGCTTGGAGTCGAAACGGCTCACCCTCTCCGACACGCTGGTCCCCAGCTTCAGCAGTGCACTGTGGTCTACATTCTCGTTTAGGCTGCTGGCCCTGGGCAAGGACAGCCTGACGGGCTTCTCCTTCACCTTGGCCAGGTCACAAGCCCCTTCACTCACCGGAGCGGTCCCCATCTGCAGGAACATATTCTTGATCCGGTGGACGTTGGAGCCATACTTCTTGCTCCTGGCTTTCTTGGCTTCCTCACTCTCGGTGCCAAGGGCATCTTCTGTGGCTTTGAGGCCCTGTATCCCGGCTTCGTAGGCATTCCTGTGAGGCGAGGAGCTTCTCAGGCTGCTGCTGTTGCTGCTGCTGCTGGGGCTGGAGGAGTGGGGCTCAGTCTTCATCATGGTTCACCGAGGAGGCTTTGCCTGTCGCCTACACCACATAGCCTCGCTCTGCCTCTTCTGTCTGTCTGGCTCTTCCTCTCTCTGTCTCCTGCTGCAGTGGACTCACATCACCAGAACCCCTTGGCTGTAGGCAGGGGCTAGGCTGTGCTGTCTATCTACAATACAGCGGCTCGCATTGTGAAAGGGAAATGCGGGTGGGGGGGAGAGGGGATGGGAGAAGGCAAAACTGGTCCACCGCTCAGCTGCCAGAGGCTGGGACCAGATTGCGGGATCTCCTAAGGGGGTGGCTCAGTTCTGGCCATGTCCAGCCAGGTGTGGAGATCCCTTGCCCCTCCTGTTTCTGCCCTTCTCTTCTTCCTCCCCCTTTCTGTCTCTTTCTGCGCCTGAATGGCTGGTGATGGAGACCGAATGCTCTAACCCTTCTGCAATCTGCACAGCCTACCGCCCTGGCGTGGATTCCTCTGGGTCTTAGAGAAACCAAATCCTCTTTCCTCTCCACTTCCTCCCCCTTCTTTGGCAAGTGAGAAAGGAAATTCGGTTGCAAGGCGACACCCTTCCCTCTCCCCCCCAGAAAAGACTAGTCCACTGAACTAACTGACCGCAAGCCAACCCAGGAGGGGGCTGGCATAAGAAGGTCCAGCCCCTCCTCCACCCCCCTTCCCCCCGCGCTGATGAATTATTTAAAAAATTGACAAACAATGTAACCCAACCCCCTGGAGCTTCCTGGCTTTGGCAAAGGGTTAGGCTCTTTCTGCCTCAGTGGGCCAAGCCCTTGGGTTCTTCCCCCTGCCCCCACCAGCTCCTAATGCCCTTTCCCCAACTTTGGGCCAAAGGGCTCCGTCTATCTGTGGCTGGAGGCACGTGTCTGGGTGAATGAGCATGGGCATTCTCCCATGACCCAGTGACCTGTAACCAGAGCCGTCCCTTGGGCGGGGTGAATTGGGGTGACTGCCACAGACCCTGCACTTTGGGGGGCCCTGCAGACAGAGCCCTACAGGCCCTAAGGACAGCACCATTGACGTGCCGAGGGTGCCACCATTCTTTACGGCTGCTGCACACCACCAGCTCCGCGCTCCGGCTACTCGCCACCCTGCCCTCCCCCCGCACAGACTGATATGTCTCAGTCCCTGCACACTCCTAAGGTCGGCTCTGCCTGCAACACTGAGTCAGAAGGGAGTCTGGGCCAGACCTTTCTTGCCCAAGCTGCTTTCTTGCAACACAGTCAGGCTGAGCAGCTGGAAGTCAGCCCCTGAGACATAGATTCAGAGTTGGAAGGGACCTCAGTGGGCCATCTAGTCCGACCCTCTGCCCCTGGCAGGCAAGAAAAGAGTCACAAACCCTGGGGTCATGTGAACCCAGACAGGTGCCTGTCTGGTCTCCTCTTGAAGACCCTCAAGGATGGGGCAAGCACCACCTCCCTTGGGAGCCCATTCCAGATCCTGGCAACCCTCACCGTGACATGCCCTGCCTCTGAGGGGCTGGTTCTCGGTGGGGCAAACCGCACTGAAACCAGCAGGAGCTGCACAGCCATGGTCCCCTTGACAAATGAGAGAGCAGGGGGGCAGCCGGCTGGAAGGAACCTGCTTGGCCGAGGTGCTGACAGAGGGGTGGCTCGGCCCCCTGGGGCCCAGAGGTGCCTGTGTGTGAAGAGCCTGGTCTATGATTTCAGCAGCTGCTCAGACACCTGGTGACTGTCCTCTCCCTCCCTGCCAACAGAGGCAATAACACCTCGCTGTCAGTGTGTGTTGTTAACTCCTGATTTGCATGATGCACCTCCTTCTTTGGCTGGGGCAGGGCTATAAAGCTGCAGGGCTTGGCCACAGAGCACATCCAATCCTCCTCCTTGCCATGCCCCGCTACCCACCCCAGCACCCCGTCTCCCTTAGAGCACAGGGCTGGGAGCAAGAAGCCCTGTGTTCAGGTACCAGCATGAGGAATCCAGCACTCACTGGTGCCTGCCAAGTTCAGGGGGCTCCACTTGAGCCCCCCCCCCCGCAATCACTCCTCTCTTGGGAAAACCTGAGCTTTGGGGACACCTGTGAGGGGTCCTAACCAATCCCAGGTCTGCTTCTGCCCCAGAGGCCGCAGGCAGAAGCAGCCAGTGGGCACCAGGACCCTGCAGATGCCACATGACAAAAGCTCCCCCTCTGCTACGTTGCTTCCTGCATCTTCTGCCTTTTTGTGTGTGAACCAGCACAGTTCCCTCTTCTCCTCCGCAGCCCGCCCTGCCCCAGCCTGAGCCCAGCAGCTGCTGCAGAGCCAGCTGGGGAGGGCTAGCAGCTAGCAGGGAGTGCGGCTGAGGGGCTTAGGTCCCAGGGGCAGGGTGCTGGCCTATGCCAGCCTGGGATTCCTGTACCAGCCAGTTGGACCACACTTCTCACCTGACTCATCAAGCCTCAGCATTAACCCTTGCCAGGGCACAACCAGAGGCAGAGGCACATGGTGAAATCCCACATGTCAGGGATTCCCATCACCGCATGTCAGGGATTCCCAGTTGATTAATCCTTTGCAGCCCCTAAAGGCTGTGATCACCATGCTCATGGTCCCAGTGCGCAAGGCTCTGTACATGTTGCATGAGGGGGAGCCCAAAGAGCTCACAATCTTGATAGAGAAAGAGAAAATGGAGGTCCAGAGATCTGGCAGAGTGGCTGTGACAGGGGGCTGGCTGAGCTGGGAGCAGGACCCACATTTCCTTATCCTGGGAGTCCTGAACCCCAAGTAAGAAAGAGGGAGCAGAGAGAGGAAGCAAGAGGGCAAAGCAGTGGCAGAGGTCTCCTAAAGACTTATTGAGGGCCCAAAACACAGGGCTTTGCTGTCAGGTCACAGGCACATGACACTTTCTCATGGGAACCCCCATTATGTTATTCTTGTTCATTATTTGCATTGTGGTACAGTCTGAAAAGCAGGGCCTCCTCATGCCTTGTGCTTCATGTGCACACACTCTGAAGCCATCCCTGTCCCAGAGAGTTTACAATCTAAAAAGCCAAGGAAGGGGGCAGGAGCGTATTGTCTCCATTTTGGATGTGGGAAATGGGGGCCTGGTGATCAAGGAACTTGGCCAAGGTCACATGAAGAGTCAGTGGCAAAGGTGGAAACAGAAGCCTAATCTCTGAATGGCCAAGGCAGTGCCTTAGCCAGCACCCAGTCTTTGTTAACTCTTTGCTCACCTGTTCCCTGGTTCATACAGGGCTTTTTCCTGCAGATTCAAACAATTAACAATTGCTTGGCCCAAGTGACTGGAAAGTAGCCTTTCCATATTGTCAAAATTAGAAATGTGCTCTTAGCCAGGAGGGACTGGATTTCCAAGCCAAATTTTATCACTCATTCAAATCCTCAAAGGATCCCAAAGCATTTCACCAATGGGTTTAGATGACACTATGCCCCAGGATTGTTGTAACCTGCTATTTTAGTACAGCTACCTCTGGGGTGGAACGCAGCGGTCACTAGACCGTGTGTGCCTTGCCAGGCTGAAAATCCAGAGGGAGGATTTTAGAGACAAGAGAATCATTGGGGTGAACACCCTGGCTGTCATCCAACTGCAGTGGAATTCGTTAACAAGCCCAAAGCAGGCAGGCCCACGTCTCATGTGAGAGAGGGTCCTTCCAGCAGCACAAGGCCAGGCTAGGGGACTGAATCAGCACTGAATCAGAAGGAAATGCATTGAATCACTATTAGCACACCCTGCAGGGCTCTTTGTAGTTCTCATTCAAGTACTGACCTGGATTTGCTCTGGAGGTCACCGCCTGAGCCAGGATGGCTGGGAGGAAGGGGTAGTGTTAGGCAAGCTCCTCTGAGCTGTCTTGGAAGGTATGAGATTCTAGTCTTTCTACATCTCTCCCCAGGCACCAGCATCCTAACCAAGCCTGTGCCATCCATCTAACACTAAGCCCCAGTATCTCCCCCTTCCCAACAGCCCAGATGTTGCCTGTACTGTCCTGTCCATACACCCCAACCCTGACCTATGCTACCCCAACCCTGGGCTCCATCCTCTGTGCTGAGACTCACCAAGACCTGCAGAAAGCACTCATCTGTCCTTACCAGCACCTTCATCATTCTGACCTGCCGCTAACACATGCCCTGCCCAAACAGGAGCTGTCAATCACCCGTAGCTGAATCATATGGACCACCCTGATTTTGTCAGGCAATCCTCCTGGGGGATGGGAGACTTTCAGCTGTAATGGGCAAATAAAGGCTCTGCTCAGCAGGCCTGGAACATATTTAACACCAGTCACAACTGGTCATTGAGGTCCTATCCTTTCATGCCCTTCCCTAGAGGGGAAGCCATGCACGGGGCTATGCAGCAGCCTGCCACCACACTGTTTATTTGTTAAGACTGCACTGGTATTTCCACTGAGATGAGAATGGGAGAGGAACTGCCAGATAGGCCCGCCACATTGCTTGCAGAACACACTGTTCAGACTCATCTCAGGCCATCTGCGCTGGGAGGAACTGGAAAGAAAAAGACTCGAGAGTTTTCTGCACTGGGGCAAGCACAGACCTGATGGGGGTCATTCTGCAGCTGCTCCATAAGGAGGGGCAAGAGCCAGATGCAGGCACCTATGGAAAGTGAACTTGGGAGGGATATAGACCAGTGCAAAGCCTGATGAACAGGAGCTGGGGCTGTGGGGATGATAATGAGTATTGATTTGCACCCCAGGCTTCAAGGAGCTGGTGATACCAGATCAGTGACATACATCAATGCCAGTCTGCCAGGTGCTGCTGCAGGGCATGAGACAGACAGGATAGGAGAGAGAAAATCTAATATCTCTTGGAGCCAAATGGAGCACGGTGTCATGTGAACCACAGCTGTGCCCATCTCCCTGCTCTCCCTGCTCTCCCTGTTGGAATAGCATCAGCACAAGCTGAACTCATTTCCTGGGCCAAGGTATCAGGTCAGGACTATGCAGGCCCTACAGTGGAGAGAGGGCAGGGGAGATGGCATCTTGGTTTCCTCATTTCAGGCTGTCTGCAGACTCAGGTGGGCAGCACCGCTCAGTGCATGGTTGGAAGGCTGTTTTGCAGCCAGGAGGGACAGAGCTGGGGTTTGGAAGAACCTGAACGTGTTGTGCAGGCCAGAGAGATCCACAACGCAGCCAGATTCAGCCTGCAGAGTAGACACTTGCTCTCCCTCTGATGCCTATAGGCATTGATCAGAGACACATCCAGGTGTTATGGTGCAGAGGAACAGAAGAGATGAAAGGGGCAAGTAAAATAGATGAGTTGGGCAAGCAGACACACCACGCTCTCAGAGGGGCTGAAATGGAACCCAGACATTTGCAGTCACCAGCTCAAACGACTCTCCGCTTTCTGTCACATTGACATCATCGCTTCTAAAGCAAGTATGCCAAATTTACCCTCAACATGAGCCGGTGACAGTCGGGAGAATCACCCCAAAAACAAACCTGGCTCATTCATCACTTTTGCATGTTCTTCCTCATTTTGGTTGCACTTAGATGCAGGATACTTCTTCACTTCCTGACCCAAACTGCCAGCTTCTGCGTTCAACCCCAGAGGTGGCAGCCCACCCACTGCAGGGGAAGCCCCACAAGGACAGCTTAATTTTGTGCGGAGGTAAGTCCAAGGGTACTCTTTCAAAGCCTGTGATTTACTCTGGTGTGAGGGAGGAGTGAGAATTGAACCCCACTGTTTGCAAATCAGTTTGTCAAGAGCCCAGGGGGGCGTTCTCATGAAAGGGCTTAGCTAAACGGCAGCTCTTATGAATTATTCATCAGCATTATTAATAATAGGCACAATGGTTCTGTCGCCACGGAGATCCCATGTGTATGTGTGCGTGGATGTGTGTTGGCGGGGTGGGGGAATGTGTCTTTTCCACTCATTGGTCCCCTCCCTGATTAGGTGCAACCACTACCCACACCTCCCGCAGGGTTCAAGCATTTCCAAGGACCTAGCACTTTCCCAGGAGGCGTTTCCTAGCTCCAGGTACCTTCTAGGAACTGGCTTTGCTTTCAAGCTTTTTATAGGGCCCGCAATCACTCTGGACTCTCCTTCCACCTTTGCTACTGAGATGCCAAGACAGCTTCTCTGAGTCTGAAGGCCATTTACAACACAGACTCTTGAGGCCTTAAAGTTGGAGGTAATCAGCCCAGGCAGCCAGTGGAGAGCTAGTGCAAGGGCAACGCAGCAGCTGTGCTCAGAAGGGGAGCCAGGAAGTGTGGCCAGAATGCACTGCCCTGCAGCTGAGCTCTGTGGGCTTGTGGGAAGGAAGTGGCTAGAGCAGCCCCAATGCTGCTTTAATTTATGCCAAAGGACACGTGGTTTCTCCTGTGCAATCCTCTTCAGACAGGAAGAATGGAAAAGTGACTTTTGTCACCTGTCTCTGTCCTGGAGTGACCAAGAATCATGGCCACCAGCTTCAATAGGTACCCTGCTGGGGCGAGGTCAGAACAGAGGCCTCCGAGCTGGATCTCCCAGAGAGATCGACTTGCTGAAGGTCTGGGCCCAGTCATGCATGCTGAGCCCTTGGAAATCCGGGCCCAAGTGTATGTCATTGATTCCGCCCCCCATCCCTCCTCCAGAGCCCCTCCCACCCACTGATTATATTCCTGCTCCTACTGGCTTTGTTAGCATTTGCGGAGGCTTCCACAAAGCTGTCCCCCCACCCCCACCCCCCCAGCTCCTGAGATTTATATTTAGCCTGCTTGGTAGCACTATAAAGGACCTGTAATTATGTATTTTAGAGATCAGTGAAGACGGCGCGGGGGCTGCACCCACATGCTGCCAGGGGCCATAGGAAGCTGGCGTGAAATGCGTTCGCTGAGTCTGCAAGTGAAGCAGTTCCCAGTGCAGGAGACCTCAGCTGCTCAAAGCAGAATCATTTGGCAGCAATAAAAGCCATGATGGGGGCCTGGGAGGGAGGGTTGTGGCTTGTACATGGTCAGTAGTGCATTGGCTAGTGGCTTAAGTAGCACATAAAGGTAACAGGATGCCTCAAATCTATTCTTTGCTCCAGCATGTTGCATGGTCCAGCCAGTGGTCACAGTAGAGGCCTAGGAGCCCTGGGTTACGCTCCCAATTCTGGGAGGAGCAGTACCATAAGCCTACAAATGAGATTAGGGAATCAGGGTTCCATGCTAAGAAGAGACTCATCCAGTGGGAAGAGCAGGGAACTTGGTTCCTGGTTCTACCTTGGGTTCTGCTACTGACTGGCAGTGTTGCCCAGGGCAAGTCACTTAACTGCAGCAGCACATAGTAAACCTTCAGCACTGTGGCTGGGAGCAGGATGCCAGTTCCAACATCTGGGGCCTGTAGGGACGTAGACCACTGCCATGCATTGGTGGGAAGCCATATGATCTCATAACTAAGGGGTGGAGGGGCTGGTGCCTCTTGGAGAGAGCAGGAGAGACTGGCAGTCAAGACATCATATTTTCATCTGTGCAACTCTCTGGGTCACCACGAGGCCAAAGAGGAAACCACTCACTGAGATGAGCTGCAGAAACTGGTATTTAACCTAAGTGCTTTGCCGGGTGCTGGGAGCTGGAATTCATTAATGGACAGAAAGCCCTCAAGCCTCCAGGGATAAATACCAGAGAGCCAGCCAGAGGGGCTGATCTCACGCTTGTCCTAATTGGGCCATATATAAATGCACAGATGCACACAAACATGAACGCTCACCTTAGCGCATCATGCACACACACATCAACCTGCAGATGCACACACACACAACTGTGCATCTACTGTGTGCACACAGGCTCATATACGCAGAGGCACAAGCACACGTTGCACTTACATGAACATGCACCCTCCCACCCATGAATCACCTCTACATGTGAGCTGTACACCTGTGAACCTCATGTGCACACAATGAATTGCGCGTATTCCAGTGTATGCACACACTTGTATACACAGAAGTGCATGCACACGGACACATGCCTGTACACACATACAATAATTGTGTACAAACTCCCAGCTCTCTCCCCTTGCTCAAGGCCAGCTTCCAGTTCAAAATGATTTTCTAGAATGCAGTGGCAGACCCAGGAAAACAGGGGTTTGGAATGGGAGCAGGGACAGAGAAGCCAGTATGAGTGTGACCTCGCCAAGACACCCCCCCCCTCCCCCCCCCCAGCCAGAGGAAGGTGAGAATCTTACTGGGGACTAATAATGCTACATAGCTTCCTTCCCTGTTGATTCCCCCACTCCTCCTAACTTCTCCAGCTCAAAAGCCATCTCCTTGCAACCTGCCCCTAGCCTACACCCACCCACTTTAGCTTCTTTCCATCCACCAGACCAGGCCTCTCCTTCCACCTCCCCGCCCGCACAAGACAAACAGGAACCAGGTGGTAGGTCTCAGTGGCTTGGGGCTGTTAGCTTAGTGCCTCTCCTGCTGGTGGCAAGTTGCTTGGACTGTATCCACCTCCACCTTTCACCCCAGCTCTGCACCTGTGCAAACCCCTATGAAAATAACCCTCTTCCCTGGCAGCAGGCAGCCATTGCAATGCACTTCTTGCCAAGTATGTGCTGAGTACCACCAAGGTGCACCCCTTCCTCAGCATGCAACATGTGCCCCCCTCGAAGAGCATTCAATGTGAACTGTGCCCTTCCTGGAGAGCATGCACAGTGTGCAGTGTGCTTTCCCTGCTCAATGCGCATTCCCTCCCACTGTCTGCAACAGCACCTCTCCCTGGGCACTCCCCTTGCCTTCTGCAGTGCATTAAGTCTGCATTAAGTCTGTCCACAGGGAAAATTTAAAAATTCCTCCTTTGCCTATAGCAGGCACAGGATGAGGGCAAGAAAGATGCCCCCTCTCTCCCCGTGCCTCCTCCCCTTTATCCATGCATGGTAGGTAAACTGCCCTCTCCCAGGCAGTTAATAGCTGATGGGGGTCAGGCCTGCACACACATACAGCTAATGGAAGCATAGCCCTTGGCTCCTGGGGGAGCAAGGTGTGGTCCTGCAACAAAGTCTGGCCTGGGTGGAGTTACCCTTCTGTGAAGGGCTGGAGTGGGCAACTTGTGGCTTGCAAGTCCCCAGGAGCATCCACGATGACAGCTCTGTCGGCTCTCCCCCCCGCCTCGACAGCCACATTAGTGAGGGCCAAGCACAGGCAGTGTGGAGATCCAGCAGCACATTAATAACAGGTCTGACCAAGAGCAAAAAAGTCCTTGACAGTATATCACCTTCCCCAACAAAGGTAGGAGCACATGAGAGTCATAGGCCTTTGCCAGCTTGCTGCCCTCCTCATCTGTGCATGGAGGAGTTAACAGGCTCTCTCACCAGCCTGCCTTAGTCAGGGGGTGTCTTGCAACTCATATTGCTTTGCACTGGGTTGGGACTTGCAGCAAGGCACCATTGGGCTGGGAAGCAGGAGGGCTGGGATCTAAGTGAGACTGACTGCAGCCTGTAGGTGGGGAAAGGGGGCAAGTCTGGGGAAGGAAGAGCTCCCCTAGCCTACCCCTCCTCTTGCTCTTCCTGTAAAGGCAGACTGGCACCAGTAGCTGGCTTAGCAGCTGTGTTGGCTGCTAGGTTTCCACCTTAAGACAGCAGAGGAAGCACACTGACCTAAATATAGATGGCCACTCACACACACAGGCCTTGGCGGAAAGGGAGGAAGGGCGGCTGGGGGAAGCTGGCTGTGCACTGGAAACAGGCCTGCGTGCCACATGTTCTGCTGCGGCTGGAGAATATATATGCTCCCTGCAGCCCTTCTCTACCTCCTGTCTCTGCCCCTTTCCCTCCTTCCTTGCTTACAAGATGGGGCTACAAACCCTGTGCCACCTTGTCTCCCTGGATCCTTGCTCTCTCACCCTCCTGGGAACCAAAGGCTTGAGCCTGCTTATGCTGAAATGGCTGATTGCTTTGGGCTTTGACCCTGCAGCACAGTGCTGGAGGACCCAGCCCTTCCTTCTTGCCACAGGGTTGTGGGAAGGGTAGGGATGGAGTCTGGCAGGGTCACTGTTACTTGCAGCTCATAATGCTGGAAAATATGCAGTTTCCATGACTTCTTGACATGAAAGGGGAAAAAATACGCATGCGCACACACACACACACATATGTATACACCCCCCATACATTATATATACATGTTCACACCCTTCCATATACACACACACACACACACACACACACACGTGCTTGTGTGTATTGCAAATTCCTTCTCCTCTGCAATTTTTGATCCAGTCAAAATGCTACAGACAAAAGGGGAAAAGGGAAGGGGCACTGTTAACAATTCTCTCTCACCTGTTTTTTTCCCACTCTACAGTGATTTGGGTTTACGGTCAGCACAAGTGGGGCTGTAAATGAGATATGAGATTCATTATATCCCAGAAGTGCCCCGGGCAAAGTTCGGAGCTGTAGTGTGCAGATCGCTGTACCTATCTAGAGGCCTTGGCAGTCTAAATCAGTAAAAGGTCTCTTTTTCTCTCCATTTTACAGATAAAGAACCAGGGTGGAGGGAAAAAGAAAGGGAGAAAGAGAGGAGGAGAGAGAGACTGGGGGCATAGAACAAGAATGGGAAAATACTGATTGTATTCTGATGACAATTCTGATGAATGCAGCCCAGTTATTGCCCACCAAAAACAACTGCCAGATTTGCCCTGCCCTCCCTTTTTCAGTTTCCATCTCTTTGCAGGCCCAATGGTAATCCCCCAAAGAGTGAAATGATCTGTGACTACCTTCTAGAGGCTGGAAGCAGCACTGTGCTCAGCACCGTGCTGTGTGTCCTGGGCCTTATACTGCTCAGACAGGAGGGTGATTCTCATAATGCTCAGGTACAC
Organism: Crocodylus siamensis; assembly: GCF_052110815.1. Classification (NCBI taxonomy): domain Eukaryota; kingdom Metazoa; phylum Chordata; order Crocodylia; family Crocodylidae; genus Crocodylus; species Crocodylus siamensis. The sequence continues at coordinate 163,233,907 of NC_143398.1, forward strand.
GCAGTGCTTAAGATCAAGAGGAGCTGAATTCCATTCCAAGAGGGTGCCAGAGGCCATGTGCTGTTACACAGTCCCTAGTGTGAAGCCTTTATCCCTTCACTGTCCCCATCTCAGTGCTTCAGCTTACACCATCACCTCAGCAGGATCAGTGTAAGTCTCTCCCTCTGCTTGGCACGTCGGCCCTGTCCTCTGGGGGCATGAGGCAGAAGGGAATCCATTCTCCATGCTCAAAGGCCTTGACTTCTCTCACCCTGGAAGAAACAGCATAGCTGTAACACTTCTTGCTGGTTTCATGTGTCATTTGCTTCAGGGACCCACATTGGTGAGTGACTCAGGGCCTGGCCAAGATGAACCAGAAGAAGATTTGGGGCACCTGTCCTCCAGAGCAAGACTGGGACTCCTCCAAACTATTCTCTGTTCTTCATCTGTCAGACAGCGGCAGGCTAGGCTGGCCAGGAGTACGTATTGAACCAGACACTTCTGCATCTGAATGCACAAGCCTCTAATAAGGGTCCATCTATTGCTGGAGTGGGCCCCTCTGTCTCAGCCCAGCCTGGAGCACCTTTACTGGCCTTTATCAGTGTCCTAGCCCCCCAGCCAGTGGCAGACAGCAGAGTCACACAGAACTTTTTTGGAGGATTCCTGGCCTGTGTATCTACCAGGTTCCTATAGGCACAAGGCCCTAATTTCTCTGCATCCAGCCCCAGGATCTCCCAACAGCTTCCCTCCATCCCTTCGCCACTTCACCAAAGAAGACACTCAGCAGACTTCACAGATGGCAAGTGGCCAACCCAGCTCAGAAATGTCAGCAGGAGCATAGTCTGACATCTCAGCCCCGTCTCTAGGACCTTGTGCAGCCATGGCTCTGCCACCTAACCTGTCCTGCCTGCCCACTTGGGACAGTAACAGTCAGTCTAGACACCTTGTTCCAGGGTGATGCAGATCTAGACTCTCCCTTTCAGAAAAGCTGAGCACCTACAGGCAGCTAGAAACCCAGCCTGTCAAGGCCTAACCCAGCCTGTCAAGGCCTCCTCCATGCGACCTGTATGTGGTGGTTTCTGGTGGGGCTCAGACTTGTAAGACTGCAAGCCACCATTGCCCTCTTGGCTGGCACCCACCACAGAAGCCAAGGTGTGAATGATCTCATCTCTGAACCCTGGGCAAGGGCCAAGTATGTGGGGGCAGCAGTGGCTGGTAGTCCCCTCGGCCATAGGAAGTGGGGGACTGGAGCTCCTCCAGAGCAGAGGCAGTGTCCTCCCTGCATACGTAGATGACGCCGCCCATCTCAGCTGAGCCAGCCAGCCAGAGCGTGATGGAAGGAAGAGACAGAGCAGCAGCTGAATCCCCCAAGGACTTTCCAAGCTCTGTGTAAGTTCATGGGCAGGTTAGTGGAACAAGCCGGCCGCCGGCAGGAGACAGCCTCATATCACAGCAGCTGGGGCACCTGGCACTGTTGGTAGGGTGCTGGGCAGCCCTTCTCCCCACCAGCACCTGTCTCTCATGTCCAGCCAGCGCTCCTGGATGGTGAGAGCTGGTGGGTAGGAGGCTTTACCTGGTAGGGAGAGCAAGGCTCCAGTGGGAGGAAGATACAGAGAGGGGAAGGTTCTCTCATCAATGGAGCTCGCAGACAGGGGCTGAACCCATGCCCAATAATGGTCCCTTGTTGCTGCCCTAAGGACACAGGTGGCAGAAGACTGGCAATCCTGATGTGGAGGCTCTTTTCTAGCACCTGGGAGGCACATAGCTTTCTGCCCTGGGTCCGTCTGCCGCAGGCTGCCCTCTCACTAGCTCAGCAGGCCCAGGCTGAGTTCAAGGTTTGTGTGGCAGATCTCTGGGGACTATCCAGTGGGGAGTGGCTGCAGAGCCAGGCTGGCTGGGGTTGCTTCTTTGCTGTCAGCATCATCCTCCGGTTCTTAGTCTTTTGGCTAAGATCAAGCATGACAGGGAGCAGCCAGACTCCCAGGCCTCTGAGCCTGGGACTTGTACATAGGATTCCAGCCTGGATAGGGGAAGCATCTGAATGCCCAGACCCTCAGGCCTGGGACATAAGATGCTGGCCTGTTTGAAGCTATGTGACCCATGGATTTTTGCAGACACAGTTATTGAGTTTTGCTTAATTGGATTTGGAATTCAATTGGCTACCAGAAAAAAATATATATATAGGGGAAACTGAGGCAGGGGAAGTTGAAGGTCACCCAAAAGGCTCGTAGCAGAGCTGAGAAAAGAACCCAGGTGTCCCAAGTCTTAGTCCAACACACGAGTGGCTTGGAGGCATCAGAGCTTCTTGCAGGTACTGAAGGAGCCCAGCTGAATATGAACAGCAGACAGCATCTGGAGTGACTCCAGCCTGAGCCCATCTCTAGTGCTGGGAAGGGGTTTGGAGGAGGGTGAAATGCAGAGCCTTGCTGAAGCAGACAGGGCTGAAGGCAGCAGAAGAGAGTGGAGCAAAGTGCTATGACAGGAAACCTTGATGGTAGAAAAGAAAGGGCAGACTTGGGGTTATATATATACTTACATATCTCTGTTGCAGGAGGCTCCTGCAGTGAGGATGTTCACATGGGTATCCCAGGCAAATCCCAGTGCCGGCTGGGAGGAGCACACCCCTCTAAACCATTGTCTCGTGTCACTGCTCCATTCTGCTGCCTGCTCTCTCCCACCCAGGATACAGACAGCATCTCTGTGCAAGGAAATACCTAGGCAACCCTAGACTAACCCTGTGCCAGGGCCTGCCTCATGGGAGCAGCAAGGCCTTCATGTAGTGGCCGTTCAGGTCATAGGAGCCCTTGGAGAACCAGGTGCCATAAGCATGAGTTAATTGTCCCAGGTTACACACCCTGGACACACACCCCATGGTTTTGGCGCCCCTTTGAGGCAGTTAGCAGCACAGCAGGCTCAGGATCTTGGTCCCAGCCGCCTTATGACCTTGCTGGCTCTGCCCTGGCTGCCTGTCCCTGTCAATCACACTGGACACATTCCTGGCAAGTAGGGGGAAGATGGCAGCACCACGGCTCGTCTGGATTGTCTCCTTAGCAGGCAAGTTCCATCCCGCCTCCTCCCAGGGGTTTCTGTACAAGTCAGGCAAGGTGGGGGCAGCCCAGATGCAAGGCAGGGGCAGTGTCTGGGGAGGGGGCAAGATATGCGGGAATTTAATACCCAGGGTGCAAGGCAGGGGATAGAGCAGGCAGAACAGAGCCTCTGCACAGAGAACAGTCCAGTGTACTAAATGCAGTGACCACGCCCCAGGCGAGAGGCCTGAGAGCAGACACTCTTTCCAGCCTTGTCCCCTGCTCTCCTGCCAGGGACCAAAGCAGGGAGCAACCCCCATGGTCAGACAATTCCAGACACCTTCTAAATATAACCGGCGCCTTTTCCTTACAGACCGAGTGGAACCGCCTGGCTTCCACAAGCCAGGCGTCCTGGAGCAGAGCTAGGGACTCTCTTCTGGGACCCAAGCTCTGGGGTTGGGAGGTGGTGGGAGGGGGCCCTATACAAGGAGGGCCCTGGCCAGTAGAATTCAGGATGAGCTGGCAGGCATCCCTTCTTGAGCTGGCAGGACTCTGGCCAAGGGCCCACAGCACACGCAGAGGATGTGTGCTGCGCACGAGCCCATTCTGGATGCAATAATTAGCTTGGTGCCAGAGGAAGAGCATGTCCTCTGGCTTAGCCCCAGGAGTGGGCTTTTCACCCCTATGTTTCTTAGTGCTTATAAGAGAAAAGCAAAGAATGTGGGGAAATGGAGGCCTAGACAGATGCCATGCCCCCATACTGGAGGCAGGAGCAAGAGCCCCCATCCCCAGTCCCATCCCCTTATATTGCCTCTTCACAAACTTTCCTGGTTTTTCCTGTTTTCCACCCCTTCTCTTCCTGGACCTGACTGTTCGACTCAGGGTGCTTTTGCTCCCCCTCCCCAGGCCTGTGGCTCTAACCCCAATCCCTCTCCACAGCAGTTTTCCTTGGTGGGCTCCTGGCTGCTCTCCCTGATCTCAGTGTCTATCCGGTGACTGGAGAGATCTTTGTGCACGAGCTGGAGCGGGAGCACTTCCAGGACGCGTTTCCCTCTATCCACAATAACGTCGAGGGTGAGTGATGACAAAGGAGGGTCATGCCACAGAGCCCAGTTCAGCCCCATGCAGATGGCAGGGTCAATGCTGCTTGGAGGCCAGACCAATAACTGGTTCAAGAGTAGGAGCCTCCACCAGAAATGTTGTCTACAGTGCGTCAGCCCCTACTCTTGGCCCACTGGCCAACATGCTAATTACCATCCACCCATCCATCCCTATTTACAGTGTATCTGTATATTAATCTATCAATCCCCATATACTGCCTGTCTGTCTATCCCCATACACCGTCTCTGTTATCTATCTGTTGGTCTGCTTGCCTTATATTATATAATTCAGGGTGCTCAATATTTTTTATTATATAATTCATGGTGCTCAACCCCCAGCCGTGGGCCAGATCCATCCCACATAGTTGCGTTTTTTGGCCTATGAGGTTCCCCACAGGTCTGGAAACTTGCTGATGGGGGAGTGTTGGCAATGAAAGATGCCACCTCTCCCATCCTGCCAAAATTTCTAAGCCCCACACAGAAGGACTGGGCCTTGTCTGTGCTAGCCCCATGCAGAGGGATTGAGCCCCTGTCAAACCTTCCCTATGTGCCTGGACTGAGTCCTGGCTGGTCCAGCAGCATACAGAGGAATCAAGCCTTAGCTGTATCCGCTATGCTTAGCTGGACTGGGCTCTGGCCAGGTCATTCACATGTGGCTGTATCAGGCCCCAACTGAGCCAACCCTGCATGCCAACCTAGTACCACTTATCCAGCCCCCTACTATAATCTGTAGTAATTTATCATATGTCATGATATTATATAAAAAATAATGACAGTAAATTGATGGTTGCTTTTGCTGTGTATGAGGCCATATCCAGGCATTCACAAATGGACAATCTCTGCCCTGAAGAGCTCACAGGACTAGCAAAGGGAAAGAAGGATCAGATCCCTGTGGGAGCTCTATCATACCAGCTCCATGTAAGGACCTACCCCTGGTCTCTGACACCAGTGCTTTATGAGAAAAAGTGCTGCTGCTGTTGGACTGGCACAGAACGGGGGTGTTGAGATTGCACCTGCTCAGGCAGCCTCCTCTCTCCATAGTGAGCAGTTGCTTAACTGGAAAGCACTGACTGACTTGACCTCAAAACGGTCAATTCTGCAGATGAGTTTTAGCCAAATACAAAATGAGGGAAAACACATTGGATATGGTTCAGCAGAGGCAGAAAATTTTTTTTGTGGGGGCTGAGTGCACAAGCACATGTGCCCCCCGCGGGCGGGAAAGTCTGCGGAAAAAGGGGCGGGGGAGGGGAAAGGGCCATGTGGGGAGGAAGTGGGGCTGGGAGCAGGCAGGGACTGGGAGGGAGCCGAGTCAGACCCAGGATTGGGGCCAGGGCCAGGGCCTGCTGTGCCTGGGCGGCTGCCCCTTCCCCTGCACCCAGGGTCATTGGCTGGCGTTGACGCCCCCCACACCAACTACTCCACCAGCCCCGAGTCCCACACCGGCCCTGTCTGCTTTCTTGCAATGGCCTCAGCCCCATACCATCTGGGGCGCCAGGTACTGGAGGTCCCATGCCCCTGGGACCTCCATGCCCAGCTCCTGCTGCTGTACACATTCTGGGAGTGCATGGGGGGGGTGTACCCCCAGATCTGCATGGGGCAGGGCAGGCTGCTGCTGTGGGCTGGAGCTGGTGCCGGGCTGTTCCAGGTGGAGGGGGCTGGGCTGTGCTCCGGGTGGGTGGTGGCGGCACTGGGAGGGGGGTCGGGCAGGCTACGGTGAATTTTTGGGTGGCTGAAGCCCCCTCTTATAGCCCCCTCCCAGCGCCACCACCATGCACCCTAGGCAGCAGTGGCAGCCTGCCCTGCCCCCCGCAGATCCGGGGTGTGCATAGCAGCAGGAGCCACACCCCCTGGATGTGCCGCTCATGGCTCAGTCCCACACCTCTCTGGCTGTGCAGCGCCCACCCGTCCCCTAGCCCCAGCCCCAGCCCCACTCCCTCCCCACCCCTGTTGCAACTGCTGGAAGCCCTTGGCTGGGCTGCCTTGCAGCCCTACTGCTGCCCCATGTTTTGTGGGGCTAAGGCCTGCTGCCTGTGGTTCTGGCTTACTTTCCCCGAATGCTATTTTGGGTCCATTCACACCATGTACCCTCACCTCTTTCTCCCCTCTGCTGGTCTGTGAATGATGGTAAAGTACTCTTGTCAATCTTGTCCCTGAATTTTATTAAAACAACCCTGAAGAAATAGCATTTTGTCCAAACTGAAATGATTTAAAAATTTGTTTTGAACTTTGCCAAATGCCCTGCTACTCTCTTTCTGCAAAAACTGATAAGGTCTTTGCTATTGGGACTGATTTGCTTGGAAGATGTCCTGATACTGTGGGGATGGGCAGAAAGGTAAAATCCTAAATTAGGTAAATTATATGGGATTCTGCAGGGGAAGAGTTCTGAAAACCCTAAAATTGTGTGTGTGTGTGTGTGTGTGTGTGTGTGTGTGTGTGTGTGTGTACACATGTGACACGTGTATATGTATTTTTTCAGAAATCCCATCTGATGTCCCCATCACCTTCCATGCCCATCTGTTGGGATACCCGGACCTGCCCAGGTGGCTGCGTTACATCCAGCGTGGGCCATATGAAACCGCCTTCCTCTATGGGTCACCCACAGCAAAGGAAAAGAAAGCTGGCAGGCAGACCATTGAGGTACTGAGTGGATGCTGTTCCCTACAGTCAGGGAGCTCTTGTGTGCTGCTGGGGGCAGGTATATGTGTATGTGTGTTTATAGGTGGCTCTATGTGCCTTTGAATAACTGTGGGAGTTTTTTTCAGAGTGTCTGTTGTTTATAGGAGGTGTATATAAATATATTTCTGTGATTGTGTGTTGTTTTGAAGGAGTGCTTGGTTATCATGTGTCTGTGTGTTACTGTATTTTACTTTGAGGAAGTGTCCATGTCTGCTTTTGCGCTGCTTTATGTGGGTGTGGTGTTTGAAGGAGGTGTTTATAGGTGTCTTCATGCAATTGTGTTGCTTTGTGGGAGTGTCCATACAGGTGTTTTGGTGGGATTGTGTGGTTCATGAAGGGTGCAGATGGGGAGGTAGAAATGTGCCTGCTTGTGTCAGCATAGCCAGAGGGAGCTATAAACGCTTGGTAATCTTGACTGAATTCAGAACAGTAAACCTGATTTCTATGCAGACCTGAGCAGACCTCAGTTGGAGACTCCCTTTGCTTCTAGCCCAAGAGCATCCCCCTGAAGCAGACCTTTTGGAGCTGCTGCCAGGGGATTTGAGGAGGTAGAAGGCCATCTCCCTCCTCAAGAAGAAGAGGCTTTTATTCCTCTGCCTCCTGGCCTACAGCTCTGGTCTTTGCCATCTACGGCAGACCCCCTGGCACAGGGAGAAAGAGAAGACCTAGGAGGACCTAGTTTGGGAAGTGGCTATTTTATTCCGAGTGAGGAACTTTGCTTTCTTTTTCTCTCTGTGGCAGGTGAAAGCATATAACAGACATACATATGAGACTGTGAAGCAAAGGGTCATCTTCAACATTGGCTCCTCCCCAGGTAAAGCCTACCAACTCTCCTAGTTTCACCACTCAAATACTTTTCCTAGCAATGCCCGCCAGTTTCCCAGGGCTGACCAACTTATCAGCTCCCCTGGCCTAAGGGAGCCTACCCATCATGCACCGAAATGCCAGTAGGGTGACACAGACCCTCCTCCTTCCATTTGGAGAGTCCAAGGGGCCCCTGGAGTTTGAGCTTTCCCACAGACACACAGTCATCCTCACAGCTCTGAAGCTGGTGGACTATAAGGTGCCTAGACTTTTATACGTTAGTTCTGAGCCCATCCCCACAATGTCCCAAATGTCTGATGTCTGTTGGATCCCTGATCCAAGCTGCTGTCTTTGAGCCCAGTCCCAAACCTCGTCACAGTGGAATCTCTCTCTTCCCCCACCGTAGACGAGCAGCTGCCATACCAGGCAGAGTTCTTTGTGAGGAACCGAGATGTGGAGGAAGTGCTACCGGGGGAGGCACAGCAGCTGTTCCAGCAGGGTGTGGACAGCATCTGGGATCAGGACGACTTGCGCATCATCAACATCACGTCAGCCTTGGACCGGGGAGGTCGTGTGCCCCTGCCTATCGAGGGCAGAAAGGAAGGGTAGGGAGTGGGACTTGTGCCCTAGGATATCAGCCACCACAGGGCATTAGTTTCCAAATGGCTTTCCTCCTCAGAGGTCCCCTGTGCCCATGAGTGCTCCTAATCCAGAGGCTCATCATCAATAGGCAGGGGATTCCTGAGCTGTTTCCCCTACTCAGAGAGATTCTAGGGATATCCAGTGCCAGTGCATTGCCAGACCATGACCAGGGACCTCCTGGATACTCTCTTTCTTCATGACCAGAAGAATCCTGGATCATTCTCATGACCAGAGGGTTCCTAGGCATTCCCTCAGCTTCCCTCACTGGAAGGACTAGGGCTGCTAGGACTGCCAGTTTCCTGAGCTGTTATCACCTACTTCTCACTCATGCCACCTCCCCTCTCCCCCTGTGCTCTGTTTCCTAGGGTGTACATCAAGGTAGGATCCATATACCCTTTCTCTGACTGCCTGATGGCCACCAAGTCTCTTGATAATGAGGCCCGGTGCAAAATGGAGCAGCAGATAGTTCTTGCATGTCATGACAGATTCTATCCTGTATTCATAATCGACTGGTGCAATATCACGTTGGTGAGTAGCTTGGGCCATGTCTGGGTTATGCTGTGGAGTCTCCCATGCAGCTCTCTGTACTCTGCCTGGAAACCTGGCTTCTGTGAAGTCAGCTGGAGCCCTGTAGAGCCAGATGCTTCCTTGTAGCTTTGGTCTCACCCTCATACCAAGGGAGATACCACCTATTCAGTATCTGTGTCACAGAGGAGGGAACCTTAGCATGTAGCATGGCTAATAGAGAACAGGAGAGGTGGGTCTTTTCCTAGCTCTGAAACCAACCTATTGGGTGATCTCAGCCTCAGGCAAGTCCCACTTGTAAACCAGAAATCTCTTTCCCCTTCCATCTCAGTCTGTTTAGACTGCAAGGGCTTCGGGGTACAAGCTGACTTCCAGCATGACTCTGAGTGCAGACACACAGCATGATTGCTATAAAGCAGGGGTTGCTATAAAGCAGGGGGCACTTGAGAAGGCCCTAGGGTGTACATGTAGGCAGGTGGGGATGGAGCGCTGCCATGCACCATCCCATGCTGCCACGCAGGCACTAGATGCTGCCAGGCAGGCACTAGGCACTGCCCTTCTGGCTGGACACAGGGGGCAGGGGAAGTTCACAACCAGTGGCTACCACCACTCCGTGTTTGGCTGCATGCCACCTCTTCCCACTCTGCATCCAGCCGCTGAAAGTACACTGATTCAAAAAGGTTGAAAACCTCTGCCATAAAGTAATATACTGCAGGCATGTCTACATGTGCAATTAATGTGACTGAATATACTCCGGTTCAATCTGAGCCAGAGTAAACATCCCAACATTACTGTCTACACATGCATTTAAGCACAGTAATTTGCTACACTGCTGGATACCACTTATATCTGATGGGACTATCTGGCAGCTCAGTAAATTAGTCTACTGCACCCTAATTGCCACATATGTGTAGATGGTGATGCTTTACTGCATAGCAATTTAGTTTGCAGTGCAGTAAATTGTCTCGTGTAGATGCGCCCCATGGGTTTTACTCTGTGGTGAATTTACTCTGTGACAAGCAGCAGGTGTGTCGGTAGCTTTTCTAAGCTAGGTGGCCTGAAGTAGGTGCCATTACTGGGCTAGCCCAATAGGTGGTGAGGGAACTAGTTTGCAATATGTAGAGGGCTACTCTTGAGTAAGCGGGACAAGAGTAGCAGACAGGTTTACACATACAATCAATATGAAGATATAAACTCTGGTGCATATCACGCTAGAGTTTATTGCTCTGGGGCTTGCCATTTGGACATGTGCCCAGGACCACAGCACATTGAGCTGGGTTGGAGCAGCCCTGGCTGGCAGGGAGCCAATGGGGTAAGCCTGCCAGGCCTGTGCTGCTCCAACCTGGCCCAATGTACTGTGGAGAGGCTGGCTGGTGCACAAGGATGCTCCAGTGCAGGCCTAGCTGGCAAGCAGCCCTTACTGAACTACCCTTGTGCCCCAGCCAGCCCCATCAGCATCTACACGTACGTTGCTGCTCACAAGAAAACTCCACAACAGGGTGGTACTTGTATTTACAAGTGCCATCCTACTGTAGAGTTTATTAGCTTCCTGTGGTCTAATAGGGTTGCACATGTAGACACCGAGGGCACCTGTACATGTGATGGAGAAGGCGATTAATCAAGTCTGCTGTGAGTCTGCTGGAGTGTGTTAATTAGTGTGCTCCAGAAGCCTCCGCATCACATGTATTCAATGTCTCTGCATTTCAAAATGGTGGTTGAGAGGAGTTTTAGCTGAATGAGCTTTAGTTAAAGCAGCTGCTGTCCACCTCCCGCTGCCAGGCTGAGTTCCATGGGGCTGCTCGGAGTGAAGCCCTGGCTCTCTCCTGCCTCCTGCCATCGGGCAGCTTTGAAACTTTTAAAACGTTTTGAGTGCCATCGTTTCATTTCAAAGCTGTTTCAAAGTTTTTTGTTTTGTTTTGATTTTGCTGTTTCAAACTTGAAGTGTATCAAAACAGCTTTGAAATGAAACACTTGGCGAAATTTCACACACCTCTAATGTTTACTGCAGAGTTAATTAGATAGCTATAGATAATGTAGATGTGCCCACCCACTATGTAGTGTAGTTTTCTCTAGTGGACACATACTTCTGATCTCCTCAGAAGTAATTTTGCACTGGAGAACAGCATTGTGTCAGCAGTAAACACTGTGCAGTTTACACCAACTCTACTTTTCCTCCAGGGTAAACTGAGAATACTCCACAGTAAATCTGTCATGTGTCCACACCTGCATTCTGTGTACAGCACTGCACCTGATTTAATGCAGCTGGTGCACATTATCCTTGTAGTTAAACCAACCTGATTTCTGTGCACAGTGGACTTGGATCTAAATATATCCGCAGTCCATCCAACATAGCAGGGCTCTGATCTCAGCTGGGGCCACTGTGTGCTGTTGTAACGGTAGTAGTAAAACAACAAAAGTGCCAGGTCTCAGTAAACTGCAGAGTGGTGCTTTGAGCAGCAGCAATATGTCCTGGGAACAGAGGAACAATTTCAGGCATAACAACCTTTTTCATGCATCTTTTGCCTGGAAACCCAACCCTTGGAACCCTTGCAGTGCTTTTTCTCACCAGCAGGGGGAGTCAGGCTCCTGTGCAGGAGGTCTGTGCAGGCTTGTCAGGTATCACCCATCCCCTCCAGCACCCCTGAGGCATGTTGCTCAAACAGCCAGTTTTGTCCAGTCTGTGGACCCTTGCATGGGGCATACCAGTAGTTTTCCAGTACTTGGACAGGGGGAATGATTGGGGATCCCTAGGGGAGAATCCTGTTGTACTCAATGGGAAAGTTTCTCCTGGCTGGAAGCTCAGGATCCAGCTGATGGTAAATGTTCTTACTCCTATGGAATTCACTAGGATGCTTCACACCCTCCAGGCAGGGTCATATCCACTATGGGACTCCAGTGGTTCCTGCTGCTGTTTATTCTGGCATAACAGGTGCTGCACACATAGAGTGAGACAGTCCGTGGCCCAAGGACTCGTCCTTCTCCTGGGCCTGCAGCTGGGCACTCCAGGCACAGGAACGTGAGGTTACACAAGGGGTGTGTGGCAGAGTTGGGGCTAACCTCCTGATCTTCTGAGTTCCAGCCTAGTGCCCTAACCCCAAGCCTGCCCTTTTTTTTCTACCATCAAGAGTTCCTGCCTTAGCACTTTGCTCTGCTTTTTTCTCCTGCTGCCTTCAGCACTGTCTGCTCCTGCATGGCTCTGCATTTCACCCTCCTCCAAGCCCCCTCCCAGCATTAGAGATGAGAGTCACTCCAGATGCTGCCTGCTGTTCAGATTCAGCTAGGCTCCTTTGATACCTGCAAGAAGCTCTGATGTCTCCAAGCCACTCATGTGTTGGACTAAGGCTTGGGACACCTGGGTTTTTTTCCCAGCTCTGCTACTAGCCTTTTAGGTGACCCCTGCCTCAGTTTCCCCACTTGTAAAATGGGCACTGACCTTCCTTGGGAAGTGCTTTGAGATTTGCAGAAGGAGCACAGAAGAACTGTTCTTTTGGGGTTGTTCCCTCCCTCACCCTCATCCTCCAAGCACCACTGAGATCTAACCAGGCTTGTGGTGGGGTTTGGAACAGGGGGCTGTGCAGTGACTGGCACAATGCCCTGGCATCTTTGAATTGGCTTCTGCCATGATGGCAAATGATGCTCTGTCTGATCTCTCCTTAGAGGGCGGCTATAGAGATAACCTCTCCCTAAAATCCCTCCAACTATCCTGACAGCCTCTCATTTTCCAGATGGATCTCTCCAGCCCCAGCACCACAGGGCCAGCGCTTACCTTGGGAGATGGGGTTCTGGAGGACGGTAGTGAATTTGAACCCCCCACAGATGCCCCTGAGAAGACTTTTCTGTATGACTACCTGCTGACCATCCTCCTGCCCTTGCTGGTGGCCCTCCTGCTCTGTCTTTTCCTGTCCTACATCATGTGCTGCCGAAGGGAGGGCCTGTAAGTCAAGCACTGTCTCAGGCTGCTGGAACCAGGCAAGGGGAAGGGAAGTAGGAGCTGGGAGGGGGAGGCAGGTGTGGAGGTCTCTGATGAGACCTCATCTGGCTTGCTTTTCCAGGCAGGTGGGTCTTTATGAACGAGCCAGAAATATCCAATGGGGTAAAGGCTTTTCTTGCACCTGGACTGTATTTGGGTCCCTCTGCACTGCTGACCCTAGGAAATTGATCACATTCTTCCATGGGATCTGTCACTGGGACAGGGAGAGAGTGCAGCTCCTTTGGCTTCCAAAGCAGAGCCCTCTGGGCATTCATGTGGTAGGAGAATCACCCCTAACTAAGAGCAGTGTGGGGCCTATGATGCACAGCAAAGCAGGTTTGAGTCCATCCAGTCAAGGTCAGAAGCACACATTTCCTTGCTGTGGTTGGGCCTGGCCAAGGTGTGTGCAACCACATGCTGAAGGATCTTTTCGAAGATGTGCTTGATCTTAGCTGGATTCTAGCAGCATGACTGCTTTAGCGGCTTCCAGGTGGAAGATCAGGGTTTGGCAGTGTTGCCTTCCACTGATTGTCTCCTCCTGCCTTTTCTCTTTTTTCATAGGGACAAAAGGGACATGGCAACTTCTGAGTAAGTTTTTTAGGGTCTGTATTTGCATGCGTGTGAGAGTGATTTGCTCTCATGTATGTGTACGGTATATGTGAGAAAGGATGATATGTGGGAACTGTGAGTAATTTCTCTGGGATGTGTATGTGAGTTTTGTGCTGTACAGTTTCTCCTGTTACCTGTTGGTGTGATTATGCTTATGTGCGGCATACCTGCTTGGGGATGGGCTTTAGGTGATGACACTTTGCATACTGAGCCTGTGCTTGTTTGTCTGCTCTGTTTGTGGAACGCTGTGTATGTGTGCACTTCTGAGGTGTGTGTGTGTATACACTACTTCATTGCTGTACCTGGGGTTTATTTCTCCTCCCAGACAGCCCCATGACTCTTCCCATCCCTTGCTTCCACTCACATTCCAATGCCACCATAATACAGTGATTTCCTTCTGTGCCAGTACCGCTGGACACATGCCCCTGCAGTGGTTGGGACAGGTCCCTGATAAGTGACAGGTCACCTAAGGAAGCACAGATCTCCCATTCGCATCCTCTTAGGGCCTGACCTTCTTCTTCAACAACAAATGGCCATGAACACGAGTAACTAACAGCTAACATTTCTGCAGCCTAATTCATCCCCAAGGCAAAGGTACATGTATATGTGGGTCACATCACTGACCACTGTAATGCAGCCAACTTGGGAGTGAAATGAGGGAGCTGTTTAACAGCCCACAACAGCACCACCTGACACACTGTGAGTCTTCTGGGAGAGTGTATCTGGTTAGGAACCCCTGCTGAATTGCGGTTATGCTTCAGTGTGGCTGGCTAGTAAAGAGTAGGGGCACAACGCATGACGCAACGCATGATTGGGCGGTGAATGTCAAGGGCTATAGGCTGTACAGGAGGGACAGGATAGGAAAGAGAGGTGGGGGCGTGGCGCTCTATATTAAGGAGGAATACACATCCTCGTTAATTAGCAAGGAGCCAGGGGAGGGGCACTCTGAAGTGCTTTGGGTTAGAGTACAAGGCAGTCGAGGGAAAAGGGATTTAACGGTGGGGGTCTACTACAGACCTCCCAACCAGGGAGAAGAGCTTGACCAGGAATTCTTGGGTCAGCTCGCAGAGGTAGTGAAGGCTAAGGATGTGGTAGTCATGGGGGACCTGAACTTCCCAAACATCTGCTGGGAGGAGCAGTCAGCCAGGTCTGAACGCTCCCGTAGGTTCTTGGCCAGAGTGCAGGACCTCCATCTAACCCAGGAGGTGCACAGCCCCACCAGGGGAGACGCCTTGTCGGACCTAGTGCTGGCCACGGGTGACGACCTGGTGAGGGGGCTGCGGGTGCTCGACCACCTGGGCGACAGCGATCATCGCCTGCTGGAATTCACCATCCAGCGCAAGGTGGCAAAGGCATGCAGTAAGGCAGCGGCCCTAGATTTTAGACGGGCAAACTTCAACGAGCTAAGGAGGATAGTTGGAGAAGCGCTGAGGTTCCGGAGGGGAGGGGAGCCGGGTGTCCAAGGAGAGTGGTCACTCCTTAAGGAGACGTTCTTCCAAGCCCAAAGGAAGGTAATCCCAACGAGGATCAAAGGGAGCAGGAGAGCACACAAGCCTCCGTGGCTCGCCAGAAGCATCCGGGAATGTCTCCTTGCTGAAAAGGAGGCTTACACCCGATGGAAAGAAGGGGTCATCACCAGGGAGGACTATTCTGTAGTTGCTCAGGGATGTAGGGGGTAGTTAGGAAGGCCAAGGCAGAGATGGAACTGGGACTAGCTTCCCAGATTAAGGACAATAAGAAGTCCTTTTTTAAATACATAGGGGGTAAAAAGAAGGTCCCGGGTAATATGTGGCCCTTGCAGGATGCCATGGAAAACTTGGTCGTCACACCAGATGGCAAAGCTAACATGTTTAACAATTTCTTTGCCTCCATCTTCCTAACTAGGGACCAGAACAGCCACCTCCCTGCTGGGCCCCCCTCGGGCCCTGGGGGAGGCACACCCGGGCCATGGGTTAGCAAGGATTTAGTTAGGGAGCTTCTGGAGGGGTTGGACGTATTCAAGTCAGCCGGCCCGGATGATCCCCACCCTAGAGTTCTAAAGGAACTGGCCAAGGTCATTGCAAGTCCCCTGGCACGGCTTTACGAGCACTCGTGGTGCTCTGATGAGGTACCAGAGGACTGGAAGAGGGCCAACGTGGTCCCCATCTTCCAAAAAGGCAGGAAGGAGGACCCGGGAAACTATAGGCCGGTTAGTCTTACCTCCATCCTAGGCAAGCTGTTTGAGAAAATTATGCTGGCACACATCCAGGAGGGGCCAGCAGGGGACTGCATGCTTAGGGGCAACCAACACGGGTTCATCAGTGGCAGGTCCTGTCAGACCAACCTGGTGGCCTTTTACGATCAGATCACCAGATCGTTAGATGCAGGGGTAGAAGTGGATATAGTCTTCCTGGACTTCCGGAAGGCTTTTGACACTGTCTCTCACCCTGTTCTCATTAAGAAACTGGGGGGCTGTGGTGTAGACACCCACACAGTCAAATGGGTCGCCAACTGGCTGGAGGGCCACACCCAGAGGGTGGTAGTGGATGGGTCCTTCTCAACCTGGAAGGATGTGGGCAGTGGGGTTCTGCAGGGCTCGGTCCTCGGGCCCGCACTGTTCAACGTCTTCATCAATGATTTGGACGAGGGGGTAAAAAGCACCCTGTTCAAATTTGCTGATGGCACTAAGATGTGGGGGGACGTGGGCACACTGGAAGGATGCAACAGGCTACAATCAGACCTAGACAGGTTACAAGGGTGGGCGGACGAGAATAGGATGGGTTTCAACACAGACAAGTGCAAGGTGATGCACCTTGGGAGGAACAACTGGCACCATACCTACAGGTTGGGTAACTCCCCTCTTATCAGCACAGAGGCGGAAAGGGATCTGGGGGTCATCATTGACTCCAAGATGAACATGGGCCGGCAGTGTGGGGAGGCAGTCAAGAAGGCCAACCGTACCCTGTCATGCATCCACAGATGCATCTCGAGCAGGTCCAAAAAGGTGATCCTCCCCCTCTATGCGGCACTGGTCAGGCCGCAGCTGGAGTATTGCGTCCAGTTCTGGGCGCCACACTTCAAGAGGGATGTGGACAGCATGGAGAGGGTCCAGAGGAGGGCCACTCGCATGATCAGGGGGCAGCAGGGCAGGCCCTATGAGGAGAGGGGGGATCTAGTGGCCTGTTATAAACTAGTCAGGGGGGATCAGCAGGCATTGGGGGAGTCACTGTTCCCCCGAGCACCGCCAGGAGTGACCAGGAATAACAGTCACAAGCTGGCAGAGGGTAGGTTTAGGTTAGATATCAGGAGGCGCTACTTCACAGTCAGGGCGGGTAGGGTCTGGAACCAGCTTCCAAGAGAAGTGGTCCAGGCTCCTACCCTGGGGGTGTTTAAGAGGAGGTTAGATGAACACCTTGCTGGGGTCATTTGACCCCAGTACTCTTTCCTGCCATGGCAGGGGGTCGGACTAGATGATCTGCTCCCTTCCGACCCTAGAAACTATGAAACTATGAACTTTGAATGGTGTCTGTGATATGTAAGCCCTTGCCAGGAGCCAGGGGACACATCTGACTGATGGGCCTGTCTGTAGCAAAGTGTCCCTTCCCTATGCTGGGACTGAGGGCCAACACTGAAGGAAGAATGCTGCCTCCGGAGTGCTGGAGGTGGCATTCACCGGAGGTGTCTTCTGAGCCCATGAGATGTCTTTCTGGCTCTGCCAGCAAGGGCTCATGCTTTGTCCCATCTCTACCCGCTTCTCTTAGCTGTTATCAAACAGGTCTCTGCTTTGTCCCCCTTCCAGCCCCAAAGGATGAGCCCGGACTCAGGACCATAAATACAACTCCAGTGTATTTTTCACAGTAATGACACTGTGCCCATATGGGCCCTGTCTTTCATTCTCTGAATTACTACTGCCCAGGTGGGCAGACTTCTGCCTTGGCTTCCTCTGCGGCCCCCTCAGAGCCCTTCTGCTCCTTCCTGCCCAGCTTCCTGCTCCTGTGCCCAGCCCTGTTGGACCGGCCCCACTTCCTGGGTGCCGCGTTCTTGTTCAGGGCTTTGCCAAGGCGGAAGGAGCCAGAGGCACTGGTGCCTCTCAGATGCCGCAGGACCCCCTTGGCAACGAGACCCTGGAGCACTCTCCGGAAGTGGCTTTTCTTCTTTGCCATGTCATAACCAGTGGTTATGAGTGATTTCATGAGGGCTTGTAGGGAAATGCCCAAGCGCTTCGTGGAGGAGGCCACAGCTTCCACAATGAGCTTGGAGAGGGCCTGGGTTGGCAGCTTGGGAGGGCGGATCTCCAGTGCCTTGTGCTGCCTCAGGAAGCTGGCCGCCAGTGCCTTGGGTGTACTGGAGGGGTCAGCTTGCTCCACTGTCTCCAAGTCTGGCTTAGTGGAGGCTGGGTCGGCTGCGTCCAGGCTGGTTGTAGGACAAGAGGGTGCCTGGGGGGATGCTCTCCCCTTGGTCATTCTGCTCGCTGAAGAAAACGTCTTTCCTGCCTCACTTACTACCCACTGCCCAGTGCAAGACACTGCAGTGAAAGAGGCTGCCTTGTGGCTTCAGATCTGACTTTGCGTTTCGTCTTCCACTCGGTGAGCTCTGATGCTGGGTTGGGCTTTGTGTTTAAGTGATTTCCACAGCTGAATGCCGGAGATTCAGACAGGGAATGGGCCTGGGGCAGCCTCAGATTCCCAGCTTCCTTGGAGAAAGCACTGAGACTTCCCTGCTGCCTTCCAGCTTTTCCCTCACAGGCTGACCTTTATGGTATGAGGCCTGATTTGGGGCCCTGGAGCTCGGCTTGGAGATCCTGGGTCCAGGCCAGGAGATCTCGGATCTGGACTTGGCTTCTTTCTTCAAGAAATGTCTCCCTCTTTGGGTATGTGGGCCACTGTAGTGAGAGTCCTCCTGCTCCGCGTGGCTCCCAGCAATCCAAGTTGCCTGTGACACTGACCTGTCACAGTTGTCATTGAGCACCAGGACAAACTAGCGGTAACCATGACAACAAAATGTGACAGAGTGTGATGTCATAAAGGCCCTGTGATGTCGATGAATGTGTTGCTCCATCTCACAAGGGTCTGAGTGATGTTTTATAGATTTGAAGGCTATCACAAGACTTCAATTAAAAACACACTTCAATTTTATTCTCTTCCAGTACAACAGGTCCAGAGGCACTAAGCAATCTGAATGCCCATGAGAAGGAAGGGAAGGGGGGTCACAGGGTGGACATTATACCTTTTTGTAGAGAAATTTGCTTCTACTCTGAGCTGGGTGAACCTCAACATTAATTTCCAGAGAAAATTCTGACAGGTTGAGATTCATTTTTCTTCTGGATGAACTAAGAACAAACGTTCCCAGAATTCTCTGCAAAGCAAAATTTTCAAAAGAAAAAATTCTCTCTAGGCCAGTTGAAATGTTCCCTTCTGACAAAGTATTTTCATTTTGTTCTAGTCCATCTTTTCAATTTATCTTATAACTCAATGTCAATTTTGAAATGAAAATGCATTATAACTTGAAAAAGTCGAGCGTTCCATTCCAATCAAATTGAGCTCTTTTGACCTTATTAAAAAGCTTTGGGTCAATTTTTCCCCCTAAATTGCTCCAAATTTCCACATGTTCTTGTAGGAAGTTTTGATTTTGATGCACTGACTTGTTTTGTTGGAAATTTTTGACCACTTCTCCTTATCCAGGGGCAGCAGAATTTAGCATGTAAGCTGTGTCTTGAGAAAGCACGCTTGTAAGCATGTGTATGAATGAAGTGACAATATGAGGGTGAAGATTTGTCTGGGTGTGTGCGATGGTGCACAGGTATCTGGGTCTGCATAGATATTTGTTATCGTTATTTTTCCAGTTGATTTCACATCACTACATAACAGTTATTCACCTGTTTTGTTTATTTGCATACTTCCAGTGGGACTAAAACATTTTCTCTTCAGTTATATTTCACCATGTTATTTGCATATTGGCTTTGGTTTATTGCATAAGCTAAACTAGGAAAAGGAAAGCCAGCAAACCAGTGATTGGTTTGCTGAATAATGCAGCAATTAAGCATCATGGGAAAAGAGATATCCACCTGTAACAGGCAATTTGGCACTGTGTTTCAAATTCTGAAACAATGTTGTCATCAGGAAAATGACTGCAGGTGACTTTCAGTTATTTTAAATAATTGTAAATGATTAAGCATATTGCACTGGTTTGAGGAATACTTAACACATTCCCTGTCACTCCCTGCTATATCAGGCCATTCATTCAGCGGCCTGAGAGAAAGAGTAGGGAATTGTTATGTGTGGGATTTTCATTATTCACGCACACATGGTCAAGTGTAAAGACACAGTGGGGCATGAGATATGATTGAACCTCAGCTGCTGTCATGATTTGCCAGTAAGCCTTGAAGAGCTGGCATAAAAATGCATGGAGAAGCTTGAAGTATTTCAGTTAGAGATTATGCCACCTGTTTCCAGTCTTGTTTTTTTTAAATATTTTGTTCATTAACCCAATCTACTTAGTTACATAATTCTGTTGGGAAAAAGGCTGTGCAAATAATAGGAATACACTATGTGGCGGGATGCTTAGTGTGCCTGTCCCTTGAAGAAGTGAGGCGGCTTGAGGAGTAGCCTGCAGGTGATGAAAAGGGCTAATGAGAGAGTCACTGGATTGGGAGTGGGCAGGGCTTGGGCTGTATAAGCCTGGGTCCAGAGCTGAGCAGGCAGTAAGCATCCAGCTGTGCAGGATGGCTGCAGCTCCTGAAAGCCAATGCAAAGAGTCTGCAGCAGTCTGGATGTTTAGGAAGGAAAGAGGTGGAGAAGGTTCCTAGGGGACCAAAGGGTCCACAAGCCCAGAGAGGGGCCATAAGTGGGACCAGAGAGCCCAGAGAGGGGCTGAGTGTATGGAGTGAACATCAGTGAAGTGATGATATCTGCGAGGTTTGGGTGTGGTGTAGGGGCAGACAGAACCATGCAACTAGCCCTTAAGGCTATGACCACAGACACTGTGGTCCTGGGATCAAGCTTGGGAAGCCCTGGGACAGCCTCCCTTACCTAAACTAAATACATCAAGTTGTGGCAGGCACATGAAGGGGCACATGAAGATAGGTGGAGGGTGAAGGGTCCAATAGAGAAGGGGAAGTCGGTCGGGGGAGGCAAACAGAGATGAGAGGCTGGGAGAGTGTTGGTGCGTGTCCTGCTTCCACCCTGGTAGGACAAAGCCTTGGAGACCTGAGGGGCCTGGCTTCTTTTCCTTGTGGCTCCCCACCCCTGCCTCCTGAGGCAGTGCCCTGCAGGGCCTTTTCAGCTGCATCCCCCGACAGGACCTAATTCTGCTGCCTCTGCACCCCATCCCAGCCTCCATCAGGGAGAGGGGACCTGTTTCCTGGCAGGTCACTGCCTGAAGGAGCCAGCCCAATCCCCTGGCAACCTGGAGCTGATCCAGGCCAGGCATTTTGGTGCTGTGGCAGGTGAATTAGATTGCATTTGACTCTCACTGCCTGCCCTTGAGCTTGCCAGTGCCTCAGTGCCTGGGTGATTGGCATTCTGTAAACATCTCAATGGCTAGGCAAGTGGGCCTTGGACTAGACAGTGTGACCCAGTGTACCAGGCAGTGTGTTGGAGGCCAGTAGTGTGGGTTCTGTCACTGGCTTCCCATGTGACCTTCCATAAGCCATGCTTCTTCCATCTTTGTCTACTTAGATCATAAGCACTCTCAGTGCCTTCTTTCCCCTTGGGCAGAATCCCTTCCTACTCCAGACTCTCCAGTCCTTCTGTAACATACCCTTCTTCCCATGATGGCTATGTGCCCTGCTTTGTCAAGAACCACCAGGCCATCTCCAATGACCCTTGGCAATTAGTGCCTTAGGTCTCTGTCTCCTGGAAATGCAGGCAGCCCTTGGGCATGTCGGCAGCCCCTGGAGCACCCCACTTGTGCCATGCTGGAGGAACCATCCTGCAGAGCTCTCCCAGCAATGATCATCCTCTTTCTGCAACACCCAGGTTATGCCTTCCTGGTCACTGCACCCTGTCTGGCACTATTTTTGGGGAGATGGAAGGGGGTCAGAACCCTGCAGAGTATTTCCTCCCCCCTCTCTGTGCCCTTCTTTGAAGATAAGCATGGATGCAGGATGATTTAAACACAACAATCCTTTTATTTAGCACTGTGAAACATCTGTACCTTGTGGGGGTCAGCCCCTCAGGTGCTAGCTTTTGACTACTTGGCCTTGGGTTGTGGCTTCTTGGACACATCCATTAACCCCATACTTCCTCTTTCGGCCAAGGTGGTTGCTGCTATCCCGATCTTGAGGACTTTCTCCTTTTTCTGAGGTAGCTTCTTTTTTCCTTGGCCTCCACCCATCTTCTTAGCCAGTTTCTTGCTGATCCCAAAGGAGCCCGAAGCCCCCATGCCTTTCAGCTTTTGCAGAAGCCCCTTGGTTACCAGGTTCAACAGCACCCTCTTAAAGTAGTGCTTCCTCTTCACCATGTCGTATCCTGTGGCTTCAATGGTCTTCTTAAGTGCCTGCAAGGAGAGGCCGGAGCGCCTATTGGAGGTGGCCACGGCATTCAGGATGAGCTTGGAGAGGCCCTGATACAGTGGCTTGTGCAACTTGGAGGAGCCATCACTTGCTGGACTGGATGTCTTACTAAGTGATGGCTTGGCCTTCTGAGAGAGGCCAGATTCTGAGGACTTGGTCCTTTTGGAGTTTCTGCAACCATAGCGTAGCACCTTACCAGAGAGGCCAGAGCCAGATGGCTGGGCCTCAGGGAAGAGGCTGGAGCCAGAAGGCTGAGGCTCATTGAAGAGGCTGGGACAAGATGGCTGGGGCTGCTCTGGATTCTCACTTGGCTCTGCAGCTGGGCTATCAGAACCAGCGTTTCCTGGACCAGGTCTCTCCAGATCCAGGTTGGGTGACTCTGTAGAAGGAATCTGGGGAGGCTCATTCAGGTCAGTCATTTTGCTTTCCCAGGGACTTCCTTCTCTTTGTCAGGAAGTCCTTCCCCACTGTGTATGTGCTTGCCTGTCTCTTCCTATATGGATGTGCGCTGCCCTTTGGCTGTCCTGCCAGCAGCTGTATGTCCAGTTTACCTTTGGTGTCTGCTCTGAGACATCACACTCAGTAAATTCTCTCTGGAAGCCGAGTGGCTGTCTTGTTGTTCCAGCTGTCTGCACGTTGCCTCGAGTTGCTCAGACAGCTCAGTCTTTGGCTGGATAGATACGTCCACGTCTAGCCAGCTCTTGTTCAAAAGGTCTGCTCCATGGAAGAGAGCCAGGAAGAGCTTCCCTGAAGGGGAAACACTGATCCCTTACTCCTGCCTTGCAACTTTGGCTCCTTGTGGCCAGCTGGGCAACCCGATTGGGTGATGGTCTCTCGGAAGGCCTTCTCTCACCACCCTGGGTACCAGTGGAAACTTTTCCAACACTTCGTCCTGGATTCTAGGCTGTTGCCAACAATGAAGTTGTGGGTCAATTATAGGTTGAGGGACTAGTGAGCTATGAAGCAAATGCCACTTGGCAACTCGTGCTGGGATGCTCAAATAAATTGGTTGCTGTGAGTACAGAGCTTTGGGTATTGTGACATCAGACATACCCTGTGATGTGTGCATGTGGGTGTGTCTGGGCAGATGTCTCATATCACACATCTGCCATATTGGACTTAGTACAAGTGAAGTGCAGGAATAGACTAATAACCCTTTAAATAGTTTGTGAGGCCTCTAGTGATTCACACTGTGCTCTTTGGTTTCCAAGCTGCCAGTCAGAGCAGCAGCGTGGTGTATGTGGCATGCGTGCATGTAGTTGATGTATGTACCAACAGATGTACCTGTACAGCTTCCTTGTGCTGTGTTGTGTAAAGAGCAACAGACATCATGTTGCATTTCAGAGACACTGAAAGATTTTAACAAAACCTCCCCTGACTGCTTCCACCTTGATCAAAAAGCCCCTCTTGTTCTGAGCTCTCCCACCTATTCACAGCAGCTAAAGGCCAGGCTGCTTGGAAGTACACAGCATCCACAGACCTGCAGCAGGGGTTGAATTCTGCAGAGAGCTCAGTGTGTTGGGTAGCCACAGGGCCCAAGCTGGAAGGAGTGTCACAAATGGGAGATGCACAGGCCTGCTTTGAAACATTGGCCCACACCGAGGAGCTGAACCCTTCTGGAAGCCCCACTCTGATTTTGCAGGCTCTGAACTCTTGGCAGACTGTCCTGTGGAGGCCCCAGCCCACTTCCCACTGGATACCAGTTACCTCCCTGCTCAACTCAGATGTAGTTTCACTGGGGGGTGACATGTGCAGTCTGTGGCGGGATGGAGTTCAGCTTAAAGATTATACTGATGCCTTTGTCCTTTTGCATACATCTGCTTGAGGTACATTCCTCATTGCTTTATGCTGATCAAAGGACTGGCCCAAGGACTCCTGCTTCCACCTCCTTCTCTCCTTCTCTCCCCCCTTCCCCCATCTGTATTACCCTTCTCTGGGTCATGCCCTCCCCAGCTGGAGGCTGCTGAGCAATGCAAGCTGCTGGCACCTACTGCACCCAGTCCCTTGGCACCTGGTTGCTGGTTACAAGGCTCGGTGATTTTTTTGCCCTGCCAGGTGTGTGTTGCCAAGGGCAGTGGAATCCTGCGGAAAGGGCAGGTCAGGCTTATCTGCACATCTGACTCCCCTGGCTGGACCCAGGCAGGATGTCCTTCTGGTAGGACCAATGAACACAAAGAACACAAGGGCCTATGGCAGAACATGTCCGTTTCCCTGGACACTCCATCATTGACCTCGGGATTGCTGTTCTCGGCAAAAAATAATTTTTTAAATTGAAAAACCAATTTGAACAGGAAACTACAGAACAAGAAATCATCTACAGACTGGACTGTGTTAAGCATGGTTTAAACAGGAACTATGGATTCTTATCTCATTACCTGGATTTAGCTTCTGTGACCCCCTTTGTTCTAATGGTTTTTCTGCTCATTTCCTTTTCTCTCCTAGCATTTCCCCCTTCCTCTCTCTCCCTCCTCCTCTCTCTCTCCCTACTCCCTTTTCTTTTGTATTCTAATTTCTCTGTCCTCCTTATATTCTGCTTTCTGTATGTCCTTTCACAGCGATTGATGAAGTGAACTTGGGTTCACGAAAGCTTGTGCTCTCTCTGCATATCTTATTTAGTTAGTCTATAAAAGTGCATATGTACCTTGCCTCTGACTGACTTCAGACTAACACAGGTCTAACTACATCTCTTGAGGAACCAGGTCATCACTGGCTCTTCTTTATCTGCAGCGAGAAGTGTTCCCATTATGCCTCTGGTTTCTTGAGATCCATGACACCTGGCCGGGTCTTCTTGTCCCAAAATGGGGAAGGGGAAAAGGCACCAGCACCCAAAAGAACTTGAAGAGGAGGAATCATGCTACAGGTGTTAATGATCCCTATGACCCTCATTTGTTAGTCCCTGTGCTAGGTAGGCATTCATCGGCCTACCTATGCCCATGTCATGGCTGTCAGCTGGTGAGTGGACACCTAGGCTTGTGCCTTGGGGCTGGTCAGGCCCAGGGACTCTGGATCAAAGCACTTTGGGCTCTGCAGCCTGAACTGCTTCAGTTTGCTAGCCCTTTGTCAGGGACAGGGTCTTGAATCTCTGCTCCTGGCGTAGCTGTCACTGGAGATTGACAGGGAGCCTCCACCAGCATGATCCGCCATCTTTCCTGCAGCAGCCCTTCTATCTTTTCATGTAGGATCAGAGTGTCACTGGAATGGATTCACTGTTTCACTCACAGTCCATGCTCACACGGCCATCCTGGACCTAAGGAGAGGTAATGCCATCCCAGCATTTTACTGAGCCCTGATTCATGGCTCTGGATCCAGAGGCTTTAAGCTTCCTGTATTCACTTGCTTCTGCCCATCTTGGTCCCTTTCAGGAGACAACCAGACATCAGCCTTTGTACAACAGGAGACCTCAGTCACTTTTTCTTTGGTGACTTTCTCCTGTCTCTTGGATGCTGGATGTTTCTTTCTACCCACCTTTCCCCTTCCCCCTTCTCTCTCAGTTCAGTGGAGCCTGAGTAGTCTTCACTCTTTCCTGTCCACAGGAGTAGCTTGGCCAGCAGTCTTCTTGACATGGGACTCGTTACTCCATGTTATAGCTTCCAACTTCCACAATATCCTTGTGATTTATTGGTCCTGCTTTCGAGTGACAGCCACCCCAGCACTGGCATAAGGAAGGCTGCCCTGTACTCCTAGCAAGGGTTCCCCATCTGGTCACTCCAGACCTAGTGTTGGAGGTCATTGGTTCTGACCAGGAAAGCATTGGTCCATTTCAAAGGCCTGGTTTCTTCCATGTTAACTGTGGCCCCTTGCCATGTGGCTAGGTGAAGCCTACACCTTCTTTAGGGACCTTGTCCCCCATTTCCCTTCCTCACACTGGGCTGCTCTTGACAGTCAGGTGATGACATGGCTGGGATCATGGAGAATGCATCAGAGGTGAGCTACAAGGTGGTACCTGGCCTAGTGTTTATCCTGGACTGATGTAGTGTGGCAGGCATAGCAGCGCAGTGGATGTGCAGTGTTGTTAAACTGCCAATACCTGTAGATCACAGGCTGTCCGGACTCTTTCCTATGCAGGGTGTTAGACGCTGGAGATACTACCCAAGGTTTAAATGACTCCCCTTCCACCGGCGATGTTTTTATTAAGACCCTTGCACTCTGGGATTTGCCTGAGTGTGTGAAGGTCCATAGCTGACACTTTGCCTATGTAGGAACATTTCAGGCTTTTTGGTTTTTGCTACTTGAATACCTCTCCGCCCACATTCTAGCACATGATTGCTAGACACAGAAGTAGCTTCTCCCAGCAGGGATGTGCAGCCCCCCTGTGGCAGAACCCAGAAGCAACATCCAGGTGAGTACCAGCCAGATCTAGTAAGCCAGCCAAGCAGGCTTCAACTCTTCTGGAGGCCTTTCATGAACTGCTTGTGGGCAAGAGTCAGTCCACCCATCACAGAGATGCTACCTCCAGGGTGGCAGCAGCCAGCAGTTTAACAACAGTGAAGCAGTGTGATGAATTGGAAAGTGAGGGAGGAAGACACTTTATGCAACTGAAAAGAAAGAGCCATTTGGACAATTACGTACATTCGATGTCTGAACTTGAAAGTTGGCAAGGATCAGCACTGTTCCCTTTGCAAAGTGTGCCACAGGCTCACCAGTGACCAAATCTCAGGGCTTCACTCTTCCTTGGAAAGAAGAGCAGGACTCTCATAGCATGTTGAGAGCTTCAGTTCAGGAGCAAGCTGGGGGATGTCCACCAAGCACAAATAATGTGGTTCTTGTCTCCTATCCACACAAGTCAGCCTAATGCTGCTTTGCTTATAAGGCTTCCAAAGCAGCACAACACAGTGCAGCACTCAAAGCTGCTCCCATCCCCCTCTCTTAACTTTCAGGACTTTCCTTTGCTGTTGCATTTGACTCTGTAAAAAATGCTTAGACACAGGAGAGGTTTAAATATTGGGATTACTTTATTGAGCACCTGCCCATAGCTGGGCCCCTGCAGGGGCATTTCTCAAGCCATGGCTTTCCGTTTCCTGCCCCGCTGGGCTGGTTTGCTGGACCTGGCAGGTGCTTGCTTGGATGTTTTTCTGCTTCCAGATTTCTTCTTCTTCTTGTCAGTAACTTTATTCTTTCTCTCTTCGCTCCTCTTGCTGGAGCGGAAGGAGCCAGAGTCATCAGGCCCTGTCATCTGCTTCAGAAGCCCCTTGGAGACCAGACCCTTGAGGACCCTCAGGAAGTGGGTCTTGTTTCTCATCACATCATAGCCAGCCTTGGTGACAATCTTCTTCAGGGTTTCCAGTGAGAGCCCCTGGCAGTTTGGAGAGGTTGCCACAGCCCAGAGGATGAGCTCGGAGACACTGGGGCTGGCATTCTTGGAGACAGTGGGCTGCAAGTCTGCATTCGAATCAGAAATGCCCGCCTCTGAACAAGAGCCTTCGCATGGCTCACAGAGGCTGGTCATGCTGGTGCCTGAGACCTCTGTTTATACCTATTGATTCCTGATCTAAGGGGCTTTTCCTTCAGATCAGAGCCACTCTCTCACTACCCTCCAGGCCACCTTCTCCTGTCTTTTTTCAGGTTCAGTGAGTAGCTCCAGTAGCTGGGGGCCACAGCTCTGTTCTTGGCTTTCTTTCCCCACTCGGCTCAGCACCCAGGGCCTGACTGGAAGTACAGGCCGAGTCCCACCTCTTGCTGGTGCCCCCAGACCAGGGGGATAAAAGCAGGTGTTGGTTAAGATTTCTCTCCACAAGTGTGCCAGTTAATGCCCATCACACATCACAGCTTTTGTACCTCACAACTCAACTCATGTCCTTCCTCACCCACCAACTCTTGGGAAAGCCTTGTCCAGTTCCTCAGCTGAATTCTAGGCAACTCCCCCTATTCGTGTTGTCTAGGTCCTTGTGTGGAGGATGCTGGGCAAGTAGTGGTGAGCCGCTTGGCAAGGCCCACCCCAAATGCTGTCACAGCCTAGTGCCATGGCAACAGAGCTTAGTAGATTGTGATGTCAGAGAAGCCCTCATGATGTGTGTGCATGTGGGTCTGCAGCCTCCTTTCCCATGCTGTATACAAAGGGCATGAACTACTGTTATAACAAAAGTCATAGTTTTTAAGCTCACACCAGCCCCTTTATGTCAGTGCAAGTTTTGCATTGATTTCAGAGGATCAAGGATTTCACCATACATGTGGGTGTGATGGGGAGCAGAAATGCAAAGCTAGTGGGAAGGAAGAGCCAACCCTTCATCCCAGGATTGTGCAGCACTTACCACTCTGTGATGCTGCCCTAGACTGGTGTTTCTAAGCCCTACCCCAGTGCACATGTAAATGAGTTTTGTGCTGCAAGCAAACAAGTGCCTGTATGTTTGCCAGTCTGTGGAAGATTTTGTGTGTGTACATATGTGTGTACAAATAGTGCATGCAAGTGTGTAAACACATGAGCTTGCTACCTGAGGGGGATCCATTGCTGTCCTTCTGGCTCCCAGCTCTCTCCTGTCTCATGGGCTGCAGTTCCTGCGCTCTGATGAACTGCTACTCCTTTCACCTCCGAGACAGGAACTGGAGATCAGTGATGGTCACTCCCTTAGGCACCGATGAAAACCCCAGACAGACTGGACAGACCTTGTTTCCCTTCCATCTCTCAGGAGGTAACCAGGGAACCATGAATGTTTTAGCCTGATGATTCAGTGCTGCCAATTGTGGTGGGGTCCAGCAGCTGCATCCCTACACCTTCTCTTGCTGTGCTGCCTCCTTTCCCAGCACCAGAGTACTGAGGCTCCTCAAAGGTGCTAGCCACTTACAAACCCTGGTACCCCCTAGGAGACTGGAGCTCCCCTAGGAGCTGCTCCCATGCACAGACCTGGCTCCAGGGCTGTGTTTTGGAAAGAACCAGTGTCACCGTAAGGAGCAGTCAGGCAGCAGGAGTGTAACATGGACCCCAGAGGCCTCTGTCAGGCAGACCCAGCCCCTCAAGTCCTTCCTTGTGGCACTGGCTGATCCCACAGGATGGTGCAAGCTCCTAGGGCCTCATGCTTAGGCTGTGCCCATGCCCTGAATCCCTGCAGTGCAGGCAGTGCCCTCACCTGCTGTCTGGGCTGTTTCTTTTTCATTATTTTCCTTGAGCAGAGCCAGACCCTGGGAGGAGGCACTGGGTAGGGAAGGAGGGAAGCTCCTCCTAGTCTGCTCCTCCCCAGGCAGGAGTGGTAGGGAAGCAGCCCTGCATTTCTTTGCTGATTGCTCCTGCCTGTAACAGCCAACACCAGTTCCATTGGCCCTTTGCAAGCCACCACAAATAAACCTACACGTACTGTTTTTCAATCCTTTATTAACCCTTCCTAAGTCATTTAGTAACATCCTTAACACAAGTCATGGCAGTAGTTATTCCTAGTGGGGGTGTATTAGGGCAGGAAGGAAGAGTCAGGATCCATCCAGCCCTTTCCCCAGCTGTGTCTCTACCCCAGGGTGACTGGACTGATGGTTTGACCACCCTCCTGTCTGTCAGCATCCAGATGGTGCACCACAACACAATCCATGGCAACACGGAGGAGCTGAGGCACATGGCCAGCAGCAGGGAGGTGCCGCAGCCCCTCTCCACCCTGCCCATGTTCAACGTGCGCACAGGCGAGAGTATCAACCCCATGCATGGGCGCTACGACAGTGCCCACGTCCCACTCATCCTGGACCAGAAGTGAGTGCCCCTTGGGTGGGACTAGCCTGGGTCTGGCTGGACAGTATGGGTGGTGGACAGCAGAGTCTTAGCCTGGGGTAGGTCTCAGTTTTTCCCCTGCCAGAATCAAATTTGTTAAGCGGGTTGTAAAGCAAGGAGAATGAGTCTGAGGGCATCATTGCACCAGGAGCCCTTTATACCCATGGAGCAAGGTGGAGGGGCTGCTGGGGAAAAGCTGCCTGGGGGTACAGGACCCAACACAGCTGTCTCTAGCAGAAGTGCTTCTAGCAGGAGACTGCCCAGAGCAGACTAATACCCCAGAGAGGACCACCTCTGCTCTTCTGTAGGGGCACAGGGCACTGGGGCAGCCTCTGTGACCGAGTCCCTGGCCTCTCTGTTGGGTACAGTGGAGGGGACAGACATCAGTGCTCCTGAAGGCTTCTGACTAGAACAGGTGAGACAGTTGAGCACAAAGGATATGCAAGAGCTTTCCCCTTAACCAAGCCATGGTTGCCTAGTGGTTAGAGCACATGCCTTGAACTCAGGGGCCTTATAGCTTGTCTACAGTGGGGACCTCAGAAGCTGTCCTGAATTAGCATTTCAAGTGAGTGGTTGAATTAAACTTTGATCAATGCCTGTGCAGGCACTTTTTTTCTAAACTAATTCACAGGGCATTGGCCTGGCTTAATTCTGAGTAAGAGCATCTCCATGGGGATTCGGCACAGGTTAACCAATGCAGTCTCCCGTGCATTCACACCAGCTTCTCTGGGTGTTGCCATGGAGACAGGCACTCTGTTACCCATAGGGTAGGGTGGAGGCTCCCTCCCAGCTCGGCGGTCCCCGGAGGCGAATGTTGTCTAACTCTGAAGCATTATTAATATGCATAACAATTAAATGCATCCTTCCTCTTTCTCCCAGGTAAAGGCCAGACCAGGTGTTTGTTTGCCTCTGAGTGACTCCGTGTGCAGTGGTGAAGCCCTCTTATGGTTGGGAAGAACAGGGGGACCTGGGAAGAAAGTGTGGGGGGGGCAGGATCTTGATTTTTGTAGTATGCGACTAGAGTAACAGGTTTGAAACAGAGAGATCAATGTACGTGTATGTAACAAACAGAGGGACACAGGCTCCAACCATCGGAACAGCAAATAATTAAAGAAGAGTTGTGTTTAATATTGAAACTCTGTCTCTCCGCTTTCCTTTGCTGCTCCCTAGTCACTGACCCATGCCAGCAATCTCTGCGGGCGCTAGATTGGTTAGAATGGCAGTCAAGGGGTTAACACTGCCTGCTGCTGTTCAGATCCAAGCACCTCTCACACCCATAAAGACACAGCCCCAGAAATACTCATGTTGTTGGAGGGCACTGTGCCAGGCCAGGCTGCCATGGGAAAACCATCTGCTCTGCTCTATGGCATGGAGCTGTGCAGGTTACAGAAGCCAGACAAGCTCCACTGGTGTGAACCAAGGGTGCTGGGATCCCAACTCCAAACGGGTGGACACTCACCTGCGCATGTCTCTAGGCAGTTTCACTGGGGGGTGTCTGCAGACTGCTTAGACACATTTGAGGGGCAGTAGAAGCTGACTGGTGTTTTCAGCTCAGTCTGAAAACACCCTGGGATTCCTGGTTTACAAATTACTGTACTCCCAGTCCTGCTTTTCCCCCAAAGCATTGAATTGTTATGCAGTTAGTGGTCTCCCTCTATCATGAGGGGGGGTGGGCTGTAGTTTCCTGGTGGGGTTAAGGCCACCATGTGTTCTGTCTCAGAATAAACTCTCTCTCTCTCTCTCTCTGGCTGGGGTGTGGGGAATTGTATTCAGTGTGAGGGTTGAGTTGACCAAGACATAGGATTCATTTCTCAGGATAATCTGCTCTTTCAAAGTGTATTCCCATTCCCAATGAGAATAAGCCCATTCCATTTTCCTGACTTCCCCAAAGAACAACTTTTTTGCTAAATCTCTTTCCTTTTAGGTCAATTCCCTCCGACAAAATCAGGGCGCTTTGGTTTTGTTTCAACTCTGTGGCATTTCTATTTTATTTTCTCAAAACAAAACTCCATGAAAATCAATACCTCTGGGCAAAAAACCCTTTCAATTTCAACAAATGGGCCTTTTCCCATAGAAAAAATGTTCTACCATGAAATCTGCAACTAGCTCTTACTAATAACCCACTGAGCCTGATAAGCTGCATGGGGCTAACATGGGAGATCTCCCTGGAAGCCCCACTTTGCATATGTTTTTTGCGGAGATCTCATCATCCTTTTCCGCCTTGTGTCTTCCCCCTCTCCCCACTCAGCCCCCCTTCATCTCAGCAGGCAATCCATGATGACTTATTGCTGAAACAGAAGCCTGCACAGCTTAGACGCTGACCAGGTTCACGCTGGGACATCTCCCAACTAATGCAAGTGCTGAGTGAACACAGGTGAAAAACTTGTACCAAAGGGCCCAAAGTGATTGCCTCCTGCAGTCCAATGGCAAGAGGTTCCTAATATATATACAGGCCCTCAGCTACCTGCTCAATGCAACTGTAATCTCTTCCTGCTCCCAGGTATCCTCTCTCTGTGCTTTCAATGGAAGAGACCAGTGATTTTCAACTGGATTGCCACAGCACCCTGGGGTGCCATGAGATCCTTTTAAGGGTGCTCTACAATACTGGGTGTCCAAACACCTACACATGATTCACAAGATAAACCCAGACCAGATTTCAAATAGGAATCTTCAGTGTCATAAACACTTTGAGCTGCTGGGTGCTTTCTGAGTTCCCTGCACTAGAAGAGTGGCGCTTTTTTTTTCCAGGAAGGAAATGAGTGAAAGCTACAAGCTGGGATTTTCTGAGAAATACCTTGAGCCTAGTGAGGAATGCCTTAAACCTAAAAAGACTGAGAACCACTGGAATAGACAGGATCTCCCAAGTTGGAGTTACTCCCATCTCTGTGCCTTGAGGAAGATTCACTTTCCATGTCACCAAGCACTAGTCTCTTGTTCTTAAATGTATATTGTATTGTACCTGCAAGGTACCAAAGCCAGATCAGCCCCAGAAGCACAGACTTACAGGTGGGCTATGTGCACACTCGAAACTGCTGGGAGACAGGGGTATGGTCCCTTATTGGCACAGCTGTGCCAGCAAAGCCCTGCCTAGAAGCAGTTATACAGTGATAATGCTTCAGTTCCCCAGTGTAGCTTGCTTTGCTCACTGATGTTTTCACTATATCAGCGCAGCTTTGCAGTAGCTGGGTCCACAGTAGGAGTGCTCTGCCCCGACGGTGAACTGATATTCCTGCCCTAGCAAAGTGCCCTTAGGGTAGACACAGCCCTCATCTCCTGTCTCTCACAGGCAAGGACAGAGCTCACAGATAACCACACATTTGCGCTCACCATAGACACTCACCCCTATCTGGACCACATGTGTGCACCTAGGGGAAAAGAGCTGGACCCAAGTGCAAACACACAGACTCACAGCTAGCCATGCATACAGGCTCACTTCTACCCGCAGATGTACATGCACAACTGGCTACAAGCACAGGCTCACAAGGATGTTCTCAAATCTCATGACCATACATATAAGAGGACAGGCTTAGAAGAAACCAAACAGCCCCGTAAGTGTCAATCTAACCAGGCTCTTGTACAGCTCCCCATCACTGCTATGTCTGCATGTCCAATAGCCCCATAGCCAGGTACACATCACATCCATAGATTAAATCAGTCTCAAAATCACACACACACATATACCCCCAATATACACAGATTCACAACTCCTTCCTGTATGTAAGAATTCCGCGTTACACCCAGTTATAAACCTAAAGACACCCGATCTTCACAAGCACACAAACCTGCCAACCCATATCCATCAATCCAGAGAAGCGACACGCTCTCACTGCTTACATAAACACCAAAACAGACACAGCCATCTTTGCACATCTATCACCTACACACACACAAACAAGGACCCAAGATTCACAATCCTGCTCACAAACAAAGCTGACTTGGAAACACCCCCCGGCAACAGTGCACCTTGCTGACATCTCCACTAAAAGCACTTTAGTGATAAAGCAATGCCAGGACATTATACTGAAGAAGCACAGCTAGTGTGGACCCAGCCTGACCAGCAGGGCTGTGCTCCTTACCAATAGAGTAAGACCCCCTCAATCTCCATAAGCAAACCATGCCATACTGGGAAAGATGTAGTTTTGCCAGTATTACTGCCTCTTCTACTAGCTCTGCTGTGCCAGCTGGGGGGCAAAGCCTTCTCAAAACCCAGCTCGATGGAGCAGTGCCAACAACTTCTTCCTGTGTGTTCAGAAGCCATCATCTTCTCACCCTGCTGCTCCATGGAACGTGTCCTGAGACATGTACAGCCAGCCTCCCCGGTCCTTCCTCTGCCCATCGGGTACAGCTTTCCCCTCAGCAGGGTACACTTTCCCTGCTTTGCTTCTGAATAAAATGCCATTGGGTGCCTGCCACATAACTGCAGGATGTCTGTATCCAGAGGAGACTGGCTAGCCCCCTGGCCCTGGGATAAGTCAGTCTGTCAGAGATGGCTGCAGCTGTGGGCAAAGGGAAGCATTCTTCACTCCTTCCCTCTCCCAGATCTAATGCCCAGAGCCAGAGCACCAGGAATGGGCGCGAGGTTAAGGAAACAGGAGGCACCAATGCAGGAACAATGAGACCATTGAAAGCTGCCTGTCGCAGGCTGCTCCCTCAGTGCGCAAGGAGGGAGGAGGGGAACTCTTGGCAAAGTCCACCCGCCTTTTGCTAGGATTTCTCCAGCAGGGTGCTGGGGCTCATGAGCAGGTACACAGTACTGTCTACCCAGCTCTGGCACACTGTTTGAGCTCTCTCTAACCCATTCTCTGATAATGGGTGGATAAAGCCCTAACTGGGATGGAGTCCAGTCCCTGTGACATACCCTAGAAAGGCCATACTGTCTTTTGCCAGGGTCAGGGGGCTCAGCACCTATCCAAGGAAAGATCAGGGCCAAGTCATGGAGTATCTGCAGTGGTGCTCCTAGGGGCTTCTGCCTCATTTCTGTATGGGCCCGGGGGGGGGTTCTGCTACAGGATGAGAGCACCCGCTGTGTAATGGGGTGGGAGGGAGGCATGGGCATCAGTGAGAGGTGTAGGGAGGAGAGGAAAATGCACACATGCACCCTCCTGCTCTACCCATACACACCTGCACATACCCTCTCCACTTGTATACATAAATACACACCACATATAAACACACTCTACCGCTGTCCTCTATATGTCCACACAGAAACACACACACTCTCCACGCACACCCTCACATGCATTTTCCACACCTCTTACACACCACCTACAGGCACATCCCCTCTCCATGTACACACACTACACCTTTCCACACATGTGCTTACACCCTCCACGTGAACACACACATACCCTTTACGTGCACAGACACACATCACACATGCTTTCTATATGCACAAGCATTGTCTTCACCCAGATAGATGCACACACATCACATCTAGATCTATACTTCACATATATCTTCTAGATGCACCCCCCCTTTACACACATTTCTAGCCATGCACAAATCCATACACCTACATACACATTCTGCACACACAAACACAAAAAACCACACATATTGGTCATACCACACACACACACATACACACACTGGCTACACCATACAGATACATACACATGCACCCTCTCCACACTCCAACTCAATATATATACAAACACATTCATATACTGGCTACGCACACATACATACATACTGGTTACATCATACACACACCACATACACACACTCTGGCTACACCATGCATACACACACACACACACACATACACAAACACTCCCTTTCTGCATATATACACGCCAATCCACATACATTCACACATAAGCAATCTCTCCATCTATATACATGCCTACACACCACACACACACAAGCACCGTCCTCCTATGCATCAGTTGACATGTTCCCTCACCACTTACCCACACTTAACACACACACTTAACACACACACACAATGGCTACACCATACATATCTCCTTTCCACATACATATACAACAATCCACATACATCTATAGCCAACCAATCTCTCTGCCTATATACATACATGCCACACACACACACACACACACACACACACACACACAAAGATCCTTCTTCTACACACCAGGTTCACACATTCCCTCACCTACCCATACTTTACCAACCCCCCACAGTGCCACACAACCACCTCTCCACACACAGACACTAGCACATATACACAACCCTCTATATCTCTGCTCTCTCTGTAAACACCACCCCACACACACATCGATTTGTTTGTGCACACATGAGTGTGCACACACCTCACTGACCTATCTGCTGCTGCTGAGGTTCATCGCACCCATCTCCCTCTATACAGACATGCACATGCACATGCACATACACACACACATGCATGCACCTGGCTGGCCCCTGTGCTGTTGCCGCGCCATGCTGCTTTGCCTCCTTGCACACACCTTGGCACAGTCCTCCTGGAGTGGTCCCTGCCCCTTTCCCAGGCCCACCCCTGATCCCAACCCAGGTGGGTGTGCTGGGACTGTGTGTGGTGCTCGCTTGTGTGTTGCCACAGCCACATGCGTGAGCATGCATGAATGTGACATGTGCCCGCCAGGGCTGTGCTAGTGTGCTGCTTGTGTGTGGCTGTGAACATGTGTCTGGACTTGTGAACATGGCCTGGACTTGTGGCTGTGAACGTGGGCCTGGACTTGTCTGCTGTGTGCATACACATATGTGTGTGCACACTCATTGTGTGCTTGTCCCCCGTGTACCGGTGTGTGTGCATGCATACATATGAGTGTGTGTGCATGCATCCATGTGTATGCACCCCCATTCTGTGCTTGTCTACTGTGTGAATACATGTGAGTGTGCATGCATACATGCAAATGTGTGTGCACACATATATGTGAGTGTGCACCCCCATTCCATGCTTGTCTACTGTGTGCCAGTGTCCATGCATACCTACATGCGAATGTGTGTGCAAGTGTCCAAGGTGAGTGTGCACACACATTCCATACTTGTCTACTGCATGCATGTGTGTGTGTATGCACACGCATTCCTTGCTTCCTGTCTACTGTGTCAAGACAAGTGAGAGTGTATGCCTAGTGAATGCTTGTGTACTGCTGCTGGGGTGTATATGTACATGTGAATATGTGTGTATGCATCCATGTGAGCATGTACACCCATTCCATGCTTGTCTACTGTGTGCCAGTGTGCATGCTTACATGTAAATGTGTGTGCACCCAGTTCCAAGCTTGTGTATTGTGCGCAGGTGTGTGTGCATACATGGAAGTATGTGCACCCATTCCATGCTTGCCTACTGTGTGCGTACATGTACACGTACACGTACACGTACACACACAGGTAGTGAAGGCTAAGGATGTGGTAGTCATGGGGGACCTGAACTTCCCAGACATCTGCTGGGAGGAGCAGTCAGCCAGGTCTGAATGTTCACGTAGGATCTTGGCCGGAGTGCAGGACCTCCATCTAACCCAGGAGGTGCACAGCCCCACCAGGGGAGACGCCTTGTTGGACCTGGTGCTGGCCACGGGTGATGACCTGGTGAGGGGGCTGCGGGTGCTCGACCACCTGGGCGACAGCGATCATCGCCTGCTGGAATTCACCATCCAGCGCAAGGTGGCAAAGGCCTGCAGTAAGGCAGCGGCCCTAGATTTTAGACGGGCAAACTTCAACGAGCTAAGGAGGATAGTTGGAGAAGCGCTGAGGTCCCGGGGGGGAGGGGAGCCAGGTGTCCAAGGAGAGTGGTCACTCCTTAAGGAGACGATCCTCCAAGCCCAAAGGAAGGTAATCCCAACGAGGATCAAAGGGAGCAGGAGAGCACACAAGCCCCCGTGGCTCACCAAAAGCATCCGGGAATGTCTCCTTGCTGAAAAGGAGGCTTACACCCAATGGAAAGAAGGGGTCATCACCAGGGAGGGCTATTCTGTAGTTGCTCGGGGATGTAGGGGGGTAGTTAGGAAGGCCAAGGCAGAGATGGAACTGGGACTAGCTTCCCAGATTAAGGACAATAAGAAGTCCTTTTTTAAATACATAGCGAGTAAAAAGAAGGTCCCAGGTAATGTGGGGCCCTTGCAGGACGCCATGGGAAACTTAGTCGTCACACCAGATGGCAAAGCTAACATGTTTAACGATTTCTTTGCCTCCGTCTTCCTCAGTAGGGACCAGAACAGCCACCTCCCTGCTGGGCCCCCCTCGGGCCCTGGGGGAGGCACACCTGGGCCACAGGTTAGCGAGGATTTAGTTAGGGAGCTTCTGGAGGGGTTGGACGTATTCAAGTCAGCCGGCCCGGACGATCTCCACCCTAGAGTTCTAAAGGAACTGGCCGAGGTCATTGCAGGACCCCTGGCACAGCTTTATGAGCACTTGTGGTGCTCTGGTGAGGTACCAGAGGACTGGAAGAGGCCAACGTGGTCCCCATCTTCAAAAAAGGCAGGAAGGAGGACCCGGGAAACTATAGGCCGGTTAGTCTTACCTCCATCCTAGGCAAGCTGTTTGAGAAAATTATGCTGGCACACATCCAGGAGGGGCCAGCAGGGGACTGCATGCTTAGGGGCAACCAACACGGGTTCATCAGTGGCAGGTCCTGTCAGACCAACCTGGTGGCCTTTTACGATCAGATCACCAGATCGTTAGATGCAGGGGTAGAAGTGGATATAGTCTTCCTGGACTTCCGAAAGGCTTTTGACACTGTCTCTCACCCTGTTCTCATTAAGAAACTGGGGGGCTGTGGTGTAGACACCCACACAGTCAAATGGGTCGCCAACTGGCTGGAGGGCCGCACCCAGAGGGTGGTAGTGGATGGGTCCTTCTCAACCTGGAGGGATGTGGGCAGTGGGGTTCTGCAGGGCTCGGTCCTCAGGCCTGCACTGTTCAACATCTTCATCAGTGATTTGGACAAGGGGGTAAAAAGCACCCTGTTCAAATTTGCTGATGACACGAAGATGTGGGGGGACATGGGCACACTGGAAGGATGCAACAGGCTACAATCAGACCTAGACAGGTTACAAGGGTAGGCGGACGAGAATAGGATGGGTTTCAACACAGACAAGTGCAAGGTGATGCACCTCGGGAGGAACAACCGGCACCATACCTACAGGTTAGGGAACTCCCCTCTTGTCAGCACGAAGGTGGAAAAGGATCTGGGGGTCATCATTGACTCCAAGATGAACATGGGCCGGCAGTGTGGGGAGGCAGTCAGGAAGGCCAACCGCACCTTGTCATGCATCCACAGATGCATCTCGAGCAGGTCCAAAGAGGTGATCCTCCCCCTCTATGCGGCACTGGTCAGGCTGCAGCTGGAGTACTGCGTCCAGTTCTGGGTGCCACACTTCAAGAGGGATGTGGACAGCATGGAGAGGGTCCAGTATGATCAGGAGACAACGGGGCAGGCCCTATGAGGAGAGGCTACGGGACCTGAACCTGTTCAGCCTCCAAAAGAGAAGGCTGAGGGGGGATCTTGTGGCCTGTTATAAACTAGTCAGGGGGGACCAGCAGGCATTGGGGGAGTCCCTGTTCCCCCGAGCACTGCCAGGAGTGACCAGGAATAACGGTCACAAGCTGGCAGAGGGTAGATTTAGGCTAGATATCAGGAGGCGCTAGTTCACGGTCAGTGCGTCTAGGGTCTGGAACCAATTTCCAAGAGAAGTGGTGCTGGCTCCTACCCTGGGGGTCTTTAAGAGGAGGCTGGATGAACACCTTGCTGGGGTTGTTTAACCCCAGTACTCTTTCCTGCCATGGCAGGGGGTCGGACTAGATGATCTGCTCAGGTCCCTTCCGACCCTAGAAACTATGAAACTATGTGAGTGTGTGCACACCCCTTCCATGCTTGTGCAGTGCATGCAGGTGCATGCATGGACTGAAGGGAAGAAGGCAGGAGAGCTCTTAAGGGAACAGCTTTGCCCTGCCCGGCAAAGCACAGTCCTGTTATCCCCAGTGTTCCCTCATGGTCTGCTCCTGGCTTCCCTGGAGTCCTCCCCCTGTGACACTTCCCCAGCCCCATTGTGAGGCCTCTTTGCATGCCCCACTGTGCCACTGTGGATGCAGAGGTTTAAACCCAAAGGAAGGTCTGAATGGAGGGCTGGGCATTATCATCTCCTAGGACAGCATTGTACAACTTGTGGATCACAGCCTAAAAGCAGGTCACAAGAATATATGAAAGGGTTGTGAACAAACTTTAAAAATGGATACTCCTTTAAGAGAAAAACATGGGAAACGGGCTTTTCCCTTGCAGGCTGGCAGTGTTCCAGTCTGCAAGGGGCTGCTTGGGTCTCCCCATGTCCCCCAGATCCCCCCACCCCACACCCCCTGCCCCACAGAGTGGCAGGCTGAGGGTAGGGGGCAGCGGGTTGGGAGTGAGGAGCACTGGGTCAGGACTGGCCCTCGTTGTTTACAAATTGCTCACGGTACAAAAAAGGTTGAGAACCACTGTCTTAGGAGGTGTGTTGGTGGCTGGGAGAAACCATGGGTGGTATCTGTGCACCCCACCTTAGAGCGCTGAGCTTCTCCTGAGCGAGGATGCAGCCTGCCCTGAGCAGCCCAGCTCCCAGGCTTCACACAATGTTGTTTGTGCTTCACCCGCCAAATTCTCATTTGTCCTGGGAAGGCGAAGGAGGTGATGGCTCCTGAAAGCCAACCATTGAGAAAGGTGGAGGGCTGGGCCCTGTCAATCAGAGTAAACCTGTCTCACTAGAGATGGAGGAGCCTTGTGTGACTCTTTCCTTCTGTGTGCTGAGTAAAGAAAGCAAGATGTAATGGGAAATGCTTTCTTCCCCCTCCCTCCCTGGCCCTGCATGAAAGGGATCTGAAGGGATGAAAGAGATCTGTGTGATCCCAACACTGAGTTGGGTGGGAAGGAGAGGAGGGGGAGGTGGCTTCCAGAGCAAACTGGGGAGTGAAGAGGGAGACCCGGGTTGTGACGGAGAAGAGATTGGTGTCGAGGTGCAGCAGCAAGGAAGGGGTAGGGGAGCAGGATCTGAACAGGGGAGGAAAGAGAAAGTGTGGAGGG
Organism: Crocodylus siamensis; assembly: GCF_052110815.1. Classification (NCBI taxonomy): domain Eukaryota; kingdom Metazoa; phylum Chordata; order Crocodylia; family Crocodylidae; genus Crocodylus; species Crocodylus siamensis. The sequence continues at coordinate 163,274,407 of NC_143398.1, forward strand.
ATGGTGTAGAAGCGTGAGAGCAGGAATGTAAGAGAGGAAGGGAGCAGAGGAGAGACAGAGGGAGAGCTTGGATCTGAGAGGAGAGGGAGAAACGTGGCTCAGAAAAGGCTGTAGCACTGCAGTGTTGTGGCAGTGCTGGTCTGGTGGGTATATGAGAAGCAGGTTCTGTTTGGTGATAGTTTTTATAGGACCATTGGTACACCTGGGAGAGATGTTGGAGAAGCCCTTAGGCACCCAATGTCCTTCCTGGGGTCTGGGAAGGAAGCAGACACAGCCTTAGCCACATCCCAGATAGACCCAGAGAAACAGGGTGGACAGCAGTAGGGTGAAGGAGAGGCAGCTTAGGACGAAGGTATGAGAGAGGGAAGATGAGGTGAAAAAGAGGAGAGGAAACCAGTAGGAGGGGCCTTAGGGGGAGGCCGTCCCATGTCTGAGACCCCCGGTTCTTAAACCTGCCTCAGAAACAGCTGATTCTGGCCTTCGTCAGAAACCTACCCCTGGACTTAACCAGCCTCAAGTCTGGTGCTGCCTGGGGATCCCTGAGTAGCAGAGAAAGGGAGCTGAGAGAGGCTGGCAGAGGAAAGGAAGAGCAGAAAGTGGATCAGAGGAAGAAAGCTCCTGTCCCCCATCCCTGCTGGCCCTACCTACGGAGTGCTTCCCCCCACAAGCCAGCAGCTGGACCCTCCCAGGAGCCTGTCAGCAGATATGCCATGCACGAGAGAAGAGTCTGGAGCACCACAGGTTTGTTTGGATCATTTCACATGCTTTATTTCAGCAGTCAAAATAATTAAAAACATCTCAAATTATTATACATATACAAAATAGGTACAGAATCCTTGGTCGTTCGTACTCCCTGGAACATCTGCCTCTTGCTAGGAATGGTTTTGCATGGGGGTTGCTTTGAAACCCACAGAGAGAGTTGGAAGAATGGGAAGAGACGAGAATGAGGAAGGACAGAGAAGCTGCAGAGGCTGGCAGAAGAGTGAGAGGGCTTTGGAGCAGAGTGTGCGCAGGAGGGACGGAAGAGAAGAGAGAGCAGCAGAGGGGACACACAGATGAGTGAGAGGGATGAATGACTGCGAGATGGAAAGCAGAAATGGAATCCACCTGCTTAACTCTGGAAAGACAGGATTGCACACACTTTGGTTCCCTGTTGAGGCTCTTTGGATCTAGTTTGCGTGACTATGTGTCCTCGCTTGTAGGACTTTTAAAAAATAGCACCTTTAAAGAAATTCACAAGTTGAGCCTGGGCAGCAAAAGAATGGAGTTTCTTTCTCTAAAACAACAGTCCTATTGCTATAGCACCAAACGGTCCCTACTGTCACCTTTTCCTGCATTGGCTTTTGCAGAGTTTTAACCTCCAACAAAAAAGGGACCTAGAATTGAAAAATATTAACAAAGCAAGCTAAAAAAAATAAAAAGAGACAAAGTTAGCACCTTTGATCTAAACCTGGCATTCAAATGCCCCCCACTCCACAACCTGGTGTCAGTAAAAAACCAAATGAACCTAAAACTACTTGAAAAACACAGTGGTGAGGTAGCCTTCCATACAACAATAATATACATTTAACATAACATTTTCTCTGCTTCGGGCGTTGTTATTTTTTTCCTTCGCTGTTCACCAACAAAACATTGCCGTTTTCTAAGCCGATATGATCTCCCAGCTATTCTGCTCAAAAGTTTTTAGCTTTTAAAAGGTCAACACATGAATGAAAAATCCTGGCTGTTTTCCATCCTAATGGTTTTGCTCAGGGAAACAATTACAACCAACTGGATTTGAAGCTGTTCTCACATTTATTTCTTTTGCTGCCTGAACAAATGAAAGAAGGAAAAAAAAGGCACATTACACATGATCGTAAGCGTCTTCCTTTCAGTGGTATAAAAAAATATATATATATATATGTGTATATATATATATATATACACACACACACACACTAGAGCAGAGAAAGGTTGGCTGTAAGTTAATTTTGGTAATTTTCTCCAACTCCAGGTTATACGGAGAGATCTTTGCTTTGGAAGGGAAGGGAGTGGAGTGGGGAATGCAGGTTCTAAACCACGTTAAAAAAGTTTAGCCTTGCTCTTGTTGCCACAGACTTTTCAAAGCAGGTTGTTGTGACTTTGGTGTTTTAGTAGGGTCAATTGCATTTTGTAGGGGTTTTTCTTTTGTGCAAATAGTGGTCCCAAGATAGCATTATTAAAAAACAAAATAACCAAACCAACCCCAAGCTGTCTTCAGGGATTAAAAAAAAAGAAATGTCAAGCAAGTGGACCCACTTCCTTATTTTTTTTGAAAAGTCATTTATTTTTATTTTTTTGGTTTAATGCTTTTTTTTTTTTTTACGGAAACGAAAATAGTTTTAGAGATGATGGATAGAAAAAAACACGAATTCAAGTCCATGTGAAATTTTCTCCTTTTTTGGCTGTTTTTTATTTTCTTTATGGTTGGGTTTTATTTCCGGTTTACAAGAAGCAGACAGGTCCGATGTCAATTCCGAATTCCTGATCTTGTGCTCCAACGTCCATGGGAGCCACGTCAATGACGGGCAGGCGAGAGGTTTTTGTTGTTTTGTATTCAATGACTGTCTTGCCCCAGGCACCGTTGTGAGTCTGCGGGGAGAAAGGGAGGGAAAGGACAAACATTAGGGCCTCTATAGACTCACTTGCCACAAGGAACATCTCTCTCAGACAGTCTAGTGCAGCCTGCAATCCCTTCACAGCTGTTCAAGGGAGTGAGGTGCAGTGGTAGGGGGAAACAGAACTGGGGAAACTGGGGATGAGAGTCAGTGACACAGTGAGATCCTTTCCTGAACCTTCAAATCCTTACTGAAGGACTGAACAAGCTATAGAAACCTCAGCCACTAACCTACATTGTCAGGAAAACCAATTTAGAGCTCCACTGTCTCTTTCAACAGGAACCTCCCCCACACCCCAACCGGCCGGATATTATAGCCTATCTTAAAAGCTCCTTTTTAGCTAGGGGAGCCTTGTGTTCATCAGCTGCTGTTGACCCCAAACCCCAGGGGACAGAGAGTTTGTGACTTACTGTGCAGCCATCCTCAGTGACTCCATAGGTGAAGCGGCTGTTGCCTTCTGCTCTGATCTCGATCTCGTTGGAGCCCTGAAGGAGCAGAGCCTTCTTCAGGTTGCCAGTCTCCTGGTCCATGTAAGCCACGCTGTTCTTGCAATGGTAGGTGATGTTCTGGGAGGCCTCAGTGGACATCAGGCGCAGGAAGGTCAGTTGGATGGCAACATCAGCTGGGTTGGAGCCCACACCACCATATTCGAACTGCAGAGGGCGGAGGGAGAGAGGAAGAAGGAAAGACAGAGGGTGAGACAACATTATTTACTGGGTGCTGTTCCCCACTGAGTCTCCCAGGCTGCCTCTGCTTTTCATGGCCCTGCTTCCCCTTCACCAGTTTCTGGGCTCACCTGGAAGCCATCGCTCATTGTCTCGCCAAACCAGATGTGTTTCTTCTCCTTGGGGTTCTTGCTCATGTACCAGTTCTTCTGAGCAATGGTGGCCTGGGTTGGGTGGACGCAAGTCTCGCCAGTCTCCATGTTACAGTAGACCTTGATGGCATCCAAATTGCAGCCCTGGTTGGGGTCAATCCAGTACTCGCCTGGGGAGATGAAGGAGGAGTGAATGAGAAAGGAAGGAAGCAGTAATATTGGATGAAAGTTTGAGAGAATGGCTTAGAGAGGGAGAGAGAGAGCAAGTGAAGAGGAGAGTAAGGAATGAAAGCAGTGTGGGATGCGGCCTTGGGAGGTGGTGACTGTGCTGAGGAGTCAGGGAAGCTGAAGGGGCAGGTAAGACGCTTACCGCTCTTCCAGTTGTTGTGGCACATCTTCAGGTCACGGCAGGTGCGGGCAGGGTTCTTCCTGGTGCCTTCGGGGCTGCGGATGTTCTCGATCTGCTGGCTCAGGCTCTTGAGGGTGGTGTCCACTTCCAGGTCACGGTCACGCATCACATTGGCGTCATCAGCTCTGTAGTAGCGGCCAGGATCGTGGGCCTTCTCCTGAGGAGGCTGGGGCATGAAGCTGAAGTCAAAACCGCCACTGGGTGCTCCAGGAGGACCTGGGGGCCCAGGAGGTCCAGGGGGACCCTATTGGAGGAGAAAAACAATGAAGGTTGAAGAGAGGGCGTCATTTTACCTGGCATCCAAAGTATCCCAAGAGTTAGATCCCCAGAGGAGAATACGTACAGCAGGACCAACATCACCAGTGCGACCCCGGGGACCAGGTGGACCAATAGGGCCGGGGAGACCATTCAGACCATCTTTGCCAGGGGTGCCAGCAGAGCCAGGAGGACCCTGGGGGGGAGAAACAAGAATAGATTTGTGAGGCTTTGTCAGGAGAGAGGGACTAGTGGGTGGTAGGTAGCATGTTCAGCTTGACAGACAAACAGAAGGAAAACACTTCAGCTACCCTGTCCTTTCCATCAAGGCTATCGATCTCTTTGATCTATTTTTTACCTGTTTTCATCCCCTCCCAGCTCTCTCATCATATTTCTCTTATCTGCCTTAGGAATTCATATGTCATCAATGGCTGAAGCTCCACAGATCAAGCTCTGTTTTCTGCTACATAAGGATGAATTCAACATATCACTCCCCTGAAGCAAGTGAAGTCATTGCAGATTTATCCAGGTACAACAGGGAACAGAAAACAGCAGAGAACAGATCTGGGCCAATGGACTTGCCACCTCTGTAAGAATCCCTTTCCACCCAGACCTTCTACATGCATCTTGTTAAATGCTGGTGTGATACCCTCAGAAGCAACTTGCAGTGGCTCTGAAGTATCCTTGTCACCTGGAATGCTTCTGTTCTCTTGCCATCATTGCCACCATCTGAGAGAGGATTTCCCCACCCAAACAGTGCTTGGCTTCTGTTTTAAAGGCACATCCACAGAGTCAATACAACTCACTACAGTCCTGTCCCTAGCTTCATATCTGACCAACAGCAGTACATCCATGTTCCACACAGTCAGTGATACAAGATCCTGTACTGCCTGTTATGAGGCTAAGTTCAATTTCCTTTAAGATACTGAATTTCCAAATGCCTTGGGAGTCTACACTGATATATGGAAAAAACTTGGGAACTGTTGGCTACACCAAAGAATGAGTCATACTTACTCTTGGACCAGCAGGGCCGGAAGCTCCAGAAGGACCTTGCTCACCAGGAGAGCCCTACACACAACAGAAAGCAAATGTGAGTTCAGTCATCAGCCCAGATGCTCCCATGGGTAGCACAGGGGTGTTAATGAAAGGGAATGTTCTATGGGGGCTCACATATTTGGCCTTCTCCAACACTTGTGGTACAAAAGAGAGGGCAAACACTAGGGAAGTTTTGGAGGTTCTAGGGTGCAGCTGTTGACTTATGTCCTGAGGTCCAGGGGTTGCCCAAACGTGACTTTGAGGTCTAAAGCCTCACTATGTTCAAGGGCAGCCACAAAGCTTGCCCTTTTCAGCATCCACAAGTCTAAGGACACCCTTGACCTGAGGTAAGCCTAGCACCTGTTCTCCTCAGCTCCAGAAACTGTCCTGCTGAGCCACACAAGGCCCAAGGCTTGCCTCTGATGATGAAGCATCTCCTCATTATCAAAAGCCTTTAGCTGGTTCAAACTTGGGGCAACAAACCAAGAAGGGAGTCTTTGCTCCATTCTCCTATCTTCTCCCATATCCCAGGACTGGCAGGGGAAGCAACTCAGACTGCTTGTCTGCCTGACCTGGTTTTATCATGAAAGCAGGAGTCAGGCATACTTACAGGAGGACCAGAGGGACCCTGGGGACCAGGGAATCCTCTGTGACCCTTCATGCCTCTGTCACCATGTTCTCCAGTTTCACCTTTGTCACCACGGGCACCTTGTGGGCCCTGCAGGAGGAAGAGAAATCATGTTGCTGAGTGCCTACGAGGGTGATTTATAACCCACTTCTTTTACAACATCAGTGGTGGAAGAGGGGGAGGATTTGAACCATAACTTACAGCAGGACCACGAGCACCAGCAGGACCAGCAGGGCCAGCGGGACCAGCAGGACCCTAGGAAAGGGAAGAGAGAGAGAAGAGCAAAAGTTAGAGCATCCATGGGCTGGTGAAAGCAGTGCTGAGTCCATTCCCTGAGCATTGCATCAGAGTGAGGATTGCAGTCTTGGGGCTGGCAGAAGGCAGACCAGATGTTAAGACACCTGGTTTCCATCTCTAGCTCTGAGGGGAGTGGTGTAGTCCAGCAGTGAGAGCTGGGGAGCTGAGAGTCAGGACTCCTGAATTCTATGTCTGACTCTGAAAAGGAGTCTGGTTTAGTAAGTTAGAGCAAAGGGGCTCTATGATACCAAGAGCTGTTTTATTTGATCCTTTTTTTAATGACTGGGTTAATCATTTCATATTGCCATAAGTTCTATTCTGGGGTCTATTCCCAGCTCTGTGAATAAGCATTATCTAGTGGTCAGAGCAGAGGACTGGGATCCAGGATTCGTGGATTGTGTTCTCAACTTTGGGACTGCCCCTTAGCATGTGGTTAGAGCAGGGGACTAGGAGACAAGACCCCTGGGTTCTCTTCCCAGCCCTAGCCAGAGCATTAGTTCTGCACCTTACAGGGCTGAGGAAAGAAGGAAGGAAAGGAGGTATCACTTACAGTCTCACCACGGTCTCCATTCTTGCCAGCAGGGCCAATAGGGCCAGGAGCACCAGGGGCACCGGGAGCACCAGGAGGACCAGCGGGGCCAGTCTCACCACGGTCACCCTATTTTGAGAGAGAAGGAGGGGTGAGGGAAACACAGAATGGAATTAATGTTTTGGGATCAGCACCCTCCCTCCAGTGCAAAATCTCCCTGCCATAGCAACTCAGGGTATAGCTTACCTTGGGACCAGCAGCGCCATCGCGACCAGGAGCACCTTCAGAACCAGGAGCACCCTGAGGAGAAGCAAAGGAATGGTGTTAGGCCTGGATAAAGTAATGAGGATGTGATTAAGAAGACATTTAGGCCTGAGCTTTGGACAGGGGTCTAGGTCCTTCAGGCAGCCACAATGGGTGACAACTAGAGACAAAAAGAGGGATAGAAGAGGAAGGGCTTCTGTTCCTCTTGGGAACTGGATCATCCCCTGACCCATGCCCCACAGGGCTTATCACCCTGCTCTTGGAGTGCTGATCCTGTTCTCCAGGAAGCCTGGGTGCTCCCCCTCTCCTGGACACTGCATTGAGTGCATTCTTAGCCAGACCAGATGGCTATTTGGCCTTAGGCTGCCCAGAAGAGTCATGGGGCAAGGTGAGTTTACCAGTACTTCCTGCCCTGAGATGGAGCAAATTATAGGGCATCACACTGAGCATCAGGCCAGGGGAAAGGATCCACCTCTGCCTTTCTGTGTTTCTGCCTCTGGTGGTCCTGGTGGGTGATGGAGCTGGGGAGGTAGCACCTGATCAATCAGTTGCTTCTAGTTACCATTATGAGGGCTCTGGAGTTTACACAGGGGCGGCAAGAAGAACAATGGGGCCTGGGCCTTCATGGTTCCCAGTCTTGCCCAGGCCTGGGAAGAGAGCCATGACAAAGTCCTGACAATACAAATACAGAAGCCACTCACCTCACGTCCAGCTTCACCAGGAGGTCCAGCCAAGCCAGGTGGTCCCATTGGGCCAGGAGGACCGCGTTCACCAGAGGAGCCAGATGGACCTTGTTTGCCAGGTTCACCCTGTGGAGGAGAGGGAGAGACAGTTCATGTTAGAGAAGTACAGTCCAGATTCACGTGCAGGCTTATGAAGGTAGAGGTGGTGAATACCATGTACAGAGAGCTGCTTCCAGCACTGGATCTCATTCTAAATTGAACCTGAGATTGGTGTCCATGCGGAGCTACAAGCAAAGGACTAGCTACTCCCAGGAGCTCAGCTCCAGCATCCCAGAGCAAAGATCACATACTCCCCAATATGCTTCCTTTCTTCTCTCTGGGATAGAAATCTCCCACAGACTATTGGAGAGCTTCCATTCCTGCCCCCAGCAGCCCCCATTGCACCTTGCAATGGGGAAAAAATGAAACAGCCTTAGCTCCCTTAGAGCTCCTCTCTCTCACCCCCACAGCTTCTCCTGCAGAGGAGATCAGCGTGGAAGGAGAGGCTCAGCTGGTCCGTTAAGTCAACCTATGCCTGGAGGCTTTTGGGGGCAGAGGGAAGGGAATGGAGCCATGCCAGTTCTCTTATGCTCAGTGTACAGATTTCAAGTCATACTCACAGATGGGCCAGGGAGACCAGGGAAACCTCTCTCGCCTCTCTGTCCAGGAAGACCAACTACACCACGCTGTCCAGCAATACCCTGTGGGCCTGGAGTACCAGGGGCACCCTGAAGGAGAGAAAGACCAGGTCAGATAGGAGCAAACACGGACAATACCTTGTGCACAGATGCTTGACCACTGTCAAGAACAGCCACTATGCAGCTACAAGTGGACACCCAGGGAAGCTGGGATCAGGAAGGGATATCCTCCCACAGGCTGGCACACACCTTGGGGCAGGGGTAGACACCCAGCTTGAAAGCAAGAGAGTCTGGACTTCAGCTCACAGGGCAAGTGCTGGGTTAAGTGTGGTGCAATTGCATGCTGAGAGCACACACCCAGCAGAATTACTGAGACGCCCCAAGGTCACAGGGCACCTCAAGGTAGAAGAAGTGATGAGCCTGGGGCTTGCTTACTCCCTGTAGATATGTGAAGGGGTAATAATTCAAAGGGGTGATACATGACAGTGACTTATGCATAGCACTAAGATTTGGCTGTCAGATTAGCAGCTTTTGCACTGAGGGATGGGGGACAAAACCTCTCCTTGTGCTTTGGAGCATCTGCTCTGAACAGACACTTGCCCTGAACAGACACTTGCCTTGGGCCCAACTAGCCTTAGGGAGCCCAAAGGTACTTACAGCGGGACCATCACTACCAGGAGAGCCCTTCTCGCCAGCAGGTCCTGGTGGGCCAGCAGGTCCAGGTTCACCGGGGCGTCCAGCGGGGCCAGTCTCACCACGGGGTCCCTTAGAGCCTTCCTTTCCACTGGGGCCTGGTGGGCCAGGGACACCGATGTTACCCTGTGAGAGAGAAGAGTGGAGAGGTTAGGCCATGAGTCATGCAATTTGGAAGAGCTGCCATATCACCTTCTTGCTGCAGCTCCCCCTTCATGCCTCCCCACAAGCAGCACAGCACCTCCTGTTTGAGGGAAAGCTTCATTTCACTTCCTAGCATCACCATGGGGCAGGCAGGATCTCCTGCTGCTAAGATGTCCATATCAACTCCAGGCACAGCCCTGGTCCCACTTCCCACTGGAAACCTGAAGTCCTCTAAAACCCTCTAAGCCATCAAGGTATCTCTACAGCACAGCAACCGTGCCACTCTGGCCCATAGCCATGGTCCCTTATGTTCACTGAAGGCCTATATGCTTCCTTCTTTGGCTTCCAGGCCTTCAGCTCTTCACTGTAGTCACTGCCCATCCTCCCCAGTTATGGTTACGGGAGGTTGGTTGACCTGCCAGCCATCTCTGCCCCTGCCAGCAGGACCCAATAACTTGTTCAAGAGCCTCCCACCCTAGCACCCGTACTGCCCAGTACCACCAGCAAAGTGAAGGGAAAGGAGATACTTACAGCAGGGCCAGGTGGTCCAACTCTTCCAGCAGCACCAGGGAAACCAGTAGCACCCTGAACAAGAGAGAAGGGATAAGTCACATGGCTCTGGTATCCCTAGATCAGGGTCCATGCTTGGCAAGACAAGCCTTGCCCTCAGTGCTACCAGTAGTCTGGGACTGGGAGGGCTAGGAGCTGTGTACAGCAATGAAAAGGGCAGCTTAGTCCCTCCGGGCAAATGGGAAGCCTCTGATGGTTGAGAAGGGGTCTGCCTTGGTATCCTTAAAATGCTGCCTGATATGCCAGGGATTTCAGGCCCAGAATCCCATCAAGGTACACTGTGCTCCTGCTAAGGAGATACTCCTGGAAAATCAGAGGGAATAGCCAGGTTGCAGACCTCTATCTCTCACAGCTAAAGAGACAAGCCTTAACACCATACTAGTACTGGTACCAGAGCCAGAAGACTGCTTAACTTATGGATCAAACTGGGGTGTCAGCACTCAATCTCAAAACATTTCACCTCCACGCAGAGGATTTTTGAGTACCCATAACTCACAGGTTGCTGCAAGCCCTTTACTAGGCAAGTGCATGGCCAGGATTCACTGTCTGAGCTACACAAAGACATCCCTATTCTAAAAGGAGTGACTTCAACTGATGAGATACTTTTGTTTTCTCACACACAGATGCTGGGGTTTGAAGCTCTAATCAAAGGGGAACTTGTTCCTTCAACAAAAAAGGAAAAGATACTTAGAATCCCAGAGGGAGGGTTTTTAAATGGGTTTGGGGGAAGGGGTTTAAAATTTTTTGTGGGGTTTTTTTTGCATTTTGCAAAAGCAGATGCTCTTTTGTCCAAAGGCCAAAAAAATTAAATACATCAACAAAGTACTCTGAGCCTTAAAAATTGTCTCTTTTGTAGAAGCTTAGGCTGGAAAGCAGGTCCCTTCAAAGGGCAGCTTCAAAAGGCAGGTTCCCACCCCATAATAAAATGTCACCCCATAGTCAATTTTTTGTGAGGGAAGCAAAATCCAAAAGGAAACAAAAATTGTCTACTGCAGAATGGAAAGAGCCCAGACAGGAACTCATGACTATTTCTCAGTGCAAGGCAATGGATGACTTGCAACAAACTTGTGGGCTTCCCCCAAAGACTTGTCCCTATAACAATAAGGTGCATGGCTATGATTGGGAAGTGGATGGAGCCACACTGTAAATATCAACCCCTTTTTTGTATCTGTGGCACACAACACTGTGCTTAACAGTGGAGGAAATACTCACAGGGGGTCCAGCACTACCACGAGCACCTTTGGGTCCAGGAGCACCAACAGCGCCCTGAAAAACAGGAATAAGCATGAAGTCAGAGGCTACAGTGGACTGTTGGCTGAACTGGGAGACACCTGGGAACTGGAGCATTACTTACAGAAGGTCCAGGAGCACCAGTGGGTCCAGCAGGGCCTGGAGGACCAGCATCACCTTTAGCACCAGCATCACCAGATTCACCTTTAGCACCAGGTTGTCCATCAGCACCCTGTGGGGGAGAGCAAAGCAAAGGGTGAGCAGCAGTGTCTGAGTGTACTGTCTCAGAACAGTACACTGTGGTGAGGGAGGTGGAGGGAATGGCCCTTCATGGAGCAGTCAGGTGTCAGGACTAGAAGCAGCATGATGCTCCCTCCCTGGGGAAATCCTAGTCAAGTCCAGATGGGGGTCTTCCTCATGCAGTGGCAGGACACAACCTGGTGACTTCAGAGGCGTGGGATGAGCCCCATCTCCATAGCCACATATAACACAACCAGTACTGCCGTGTCTGGACAACACATGCTGGGCAGCCTTTTTCCCATCCCACCCATTTGGGAAACAAAGGATTTTTCCCACCACTTATTGAGTACCCTCCTTCAGCAGGAACTCAGGGAGAGGAAAGGAACTACTGTTCCTGGTGACTAGTAGTAAGACCTGCCTTTTCCTGGACATACTTACAGGAGGACCAGCAAATCCAGCTGGGCCAGGTGGACCAGGCTCACCACGATCTCCCTAGAAGAGATGTCAAGAGAGACATGGTCAGCAGTGGAAGGATGGATATCTCCCCAACTAGGTGGGGGATGGAGACAAGGATGGGTCTGAAGAGAAACCCAGAGGAAAGGTACTTACAGGGGCACCACGACCACCAGTGGGACCAGCAGGGCCAGAAGGACCAGCTTCACCCTGAGCAAGGCAAGAAAAAGGATGAGGTTAAGGTACAAGAAAAAGTCTGAAGATTTGCATGGGGCAAGGCTGTGTAGGGTGGGGCTTACTTTCAAGACTTGCACAGAGAGACACATGTCATCTCCTTTCTGGACAGGATGGGCAGAAAAGCTGCCTAGGCACAGCTCTGTATGGCAAGCTGGGGGCTTATGGCATTTCATGGGGACAGTGAGGAAGACCCCACATTCTGTCCCTGTAGTGTGTAGTGGGTAGAAGGGACCACAGTGGCCTTCTTTTCTGTCCCTTGTGACACAGTAGCTGATTGAAGGGAAGCTGGGAACCAATGGGGCTAGCTTTTGTACAAGTATTAGGTGGAGGAGGTGCCAGATCAGGTGTCTGGCAGGTGACTAGAGAGACTGCCCAGCTCCTCCTGCAGGGGCAGAGAAAGGAAAGGTTCGATTCTCACCTTGTCACCAGGGGCACCAGCTGGGCCAGGAGGACCAATAGGGCCAGTCAGACCTCTCACACCATCTTTGCCAGGAGAACCATCAGCGCCTTTGGGACCAGGATCACCCTGGAGAGAGAGGAGATAAAGCAATGTTACTTCCCATCCCAGAGCACTGAATGGGGTGGGGCCTTCAGCCAGGCTGGGTGTGTGTCTGTGAGTGTTTCTGTGTGTGTGTTTGTACACAGGCAGATCCATGCACCTCTGTGCACACCTGCACACTTGTGTGTGAACACATCTCTGTGTGTTTGTTTCTTTGGTCCTTTGCATATCCGTTTACTACCTTCTTAGGAAACATCTGATCTTCCTGTTTCTCCACCCTAATCCTCAGCTTGCATGTCTGTTGTGTAGTGGGGCAGTCATGCCCAAGAGATGCAGAGCATCCCCAAACCCCTTTGGCTTCAGGGTGATGCATTAAGTAATCTCTGCCTACTGAAAAGTGGAAGCGCAGGCCTCAAGATGTTTATTATATTCACGCTAGTGGGGAAGACTTCCTGCCAACATCCAGCTCATGATAAGAAGGCAAGAAGAGGGGGCCTCAGTCAGATGCCGGGCAAGAAACACCCCTCTCTGGGCTAGGGCTTGAATTTGAACTTGTTTCAACGTGGGGTCTGCCACCACAAGTGACAAAAACACCTGGAAAGGCCATGGTTGGCTTATTTTGTTTTGGTCTAAAGCCACTACTGGACAAGTGCACCTTACCCTTGGAACAGCATGAAAGCCAGGCTTACCTGCTGCTCTCTTAGGATGTAAGAGCAGAGATGGGGAGATGGAGAAGGAGTTATAGACACAAGAAATGAGTGGAAGAAGGGGAGAGAGATGGCAAAAACAAGAGAACAGAAAGAAGAGAGGCAGAAAGAGAGAGACTGGAAGAAAGGGACAGAGAGAGAGACATGGGAAATAAGAGGAGACACAAGGCAGTGAAGAAAAGAGAATACAGAGGAAGCGTGAGGAGAAGTCAGGGAAGGTCAAGGAGGAGGGTCTCATGCAGGGTCCATAGGCTAAGGGTGAAGACCGAGAGATACAAGGGGGCTAATACTTACTCTGTCACCCTTGGAACCAGGCAGACCAGCAGCACCACGCTCACCAGGCATACCCTGCAGACCGGGAGGACCTTGGCCACCAGGAGCACCGGGAGCACCAGCATCACCCTAGAGCAGATCCGAAGAGAAAGGTAAAACTGAGTTGTTTCCTTACAGGAGGTAGAGCTGCCTAACACCCCCCGAGCTGTGACTCTGTGCCATTCACAGTCTGGCTCTCTGGGGCTGGGCTCCCTTTCTTAGGCAAGGTTCATTAGGCCTTCTGTGTAGTCACACACAGAGAGTGACTGTGGCCTGGTCAGAAAGGATAGGAGCCTGGTACAGCCAAGCCATGAGCACCTGCAGGGTGGGTGCTACCTCACATGGACAAGACGGCAGCCCCTTCCTGCCCTGCACCTGTTCAAGGTTGCTACTAGCTGGTTAAGACACCAACTCTCAGTTCCCTTTCAAAGCAAGATGGGTTGTATCCCAATCCAGCAGTCTCAGAATCAGTTTAGAGGCACTGATTCTTCTCCTGGCTTTCCAGGCTGCAGCCATTCTGATTCTTATTTGGCGCCCTTTACCCAGGAGTCAAAGCAGCACGTTTATGCAGGATGAGAGGGAGATAAGTCCATACCTTAGCACCATCATTACCGGGAGCACCGTTAGCACCACGTGGACCCTGTGGACCTGGTGGACCTTGGACACCACGCTCACCAGGGAAACCTCTCTCGCCCTAGAAAAGGTGAGCAGGAGGAGAGAGGAACAAAGCCAGTTACAGCTCCATCCAGAGAAATGGGAGAAAAATGAACAATATTGCATGGAACACGGGAAGGATATCAACTTACTCTTGCACCAGCTGGACCAGGAGCACCAGCATCTCCAGGAACACCCTGTAATGAGAGAGAAAGCAAGGCAAAATTAGCATCCTGAACGGGCAGGAAGGTATACAACCCAGTAGGAAAACCACAACATGACTCTGATTGGCCTGGGGTGGAAGAGGGACTGGGCTTGAGGGGCCAGTTGCTCCAGGTAACTACCAGACATAAAGACCTGACGCTGCCAGTAAAATTCTTTATGGTTCACAGATGGGAGTGACCAGTGGTGTTGGAGCACCCAGCTATGCACAAGCAAAGCCAGGATAGGGCCTCCCCAACAGAAGCCACTCCAGCTGTTAAACAAAGAACTGTTGCTCATAGCTGAAGGGTCATCCTCCACACAGGGAAGGTATTGATCTCCTTGGACTGAACAGAAAGGGGGTCCTGAGTGGCCCAATTCAGGCCTAGATCCTAAAGCTAAGCCCCCATCTCCACAGTGTATAGGCATCTAGATCTATGGTCTAGGCCCAGCTCCAGCCAAAAGGTATTTCAGGGAAAATAGGGGAAGTGGAGTGCCCTGGACACCTGGAATGTGCTCTCCTGGTCTTACCCCCTGAGAGAAGCTGTTGAGGGAATATAGAAGCCACTCTCCCAGTGAATTTGTAAAGAGAGATGCTCTGGAAACAGAGCCAGGTCTGGAGGAACATCTCCACTTGGTGTAGGAACAGATTAGGAAAAGATCTAATCCCACAAGAGGCCCTGAGGGAAGCTCCCTCAATCAATGGGCACCAGTTCTAAATCACAGGAGGAACCAGGCCCAAGAGTGGAGCTAAGGAAGGGTGATGAAACAAGCTGTGTGCCTGACATAGGGTTCTAGCCTTTGCTGATGACCCAAAGCTGGGCTACTCTGCTCTGTCTGTCAACCCCCATAGCCATGGCTTGTGGGTGTGTGTTTACCTGTTCACCAGGCTTGCCAGATTCACCAGATGGGCCAGCTGGACCGGGCAGACCCTGGAAAGGGAAAAGGAAGAGAGTTAAGATTTGGATGGATAAAAAATTAAATGGAGCAATGCAATATTTATCAGAAGGGACTTTTCCTCCTCCTTCCCCCACCTCACTGGGGATGTTTCTCACCTGGAATCCAGGAGCACCAGCAGGACCTTGTTCACCTCTTTCTCCAGCAGGACCCTGAAAGAGGATGGCAGAAAGTCAGAAGGGGTCAGTGGCTGACAGGGCTCGGAGCATGTTCCCCGATGGCCACACATAGATTTTGAGATCAAAGCAGGGGTTATACTCACAGCAGCGCCAGGTGGACCTTGGGCACCAGCTTCACCATCCTTACCAGCTGCACCCTGAGGATGAAGAGTGAGAGGTTAAAGAGAGACTGGAGCAGAAAGGGTCTCAGACATGAGTATAGCTCATGTGAAGAGTCTGAAGTAAAAGTCATCTGAGTGCCTACAAGGCAGGCCTCACAGGCTCCTTTGCTAACCTGTGGAACTATCTGCCATTAGGTGTGATGAATGAGGATGAAAATGGACAGACATAAACTTTCATTCTTTGTAGACCAAATTCCAGAGAACAAGCAATTATATGGATTTAGGAAGAGCCAGCTGCCCTGGGCATGTAAGATCACTGCAAAGGATTTTATACCTGGCCACTGTCAGAGACTGGATACTGCCCTAGATGGACCACAGGTCCAACCCACTGTGGAAAGCTCTATAATATGTAGGTCTGTTTTACTATCATGGGCCTTAAAACACTTCTACATCTCAGAAGGCCAGGTCTGAGTCCTCATTGTTGCAGTTTCTTCGCAGAGCTGGGCCTTGGCTCATCTTGAAGGAAAGAGGCTTCATAATGCAAGGTTTGGCCCTGGGAGAGTGGATTTTTAGTCACCATCCATACCAAGAAGAATACTTACAACAGCACCAGGGGGTCCAGGAGCTCCTCTCTCACCAGGTTTGCCAGGCTCACCCTAAGTAGAAGAACAAAATAGTTTACTAATGGGGTAAAGAACTTTGCCACAAACCAGCAACAATTGAGGATGTTAGGGCTCCTGTATTCCCCTAGGCAATGGGCATGATTGCAACAGGATTTCGTGAAAACAACCATGATGGAAAGCAGGCAGTACTAGCCCAATGGCCCTTCTGTGGAAGCTCCGGGTAGAACTCCCTAGCTAAATACGCTCCCCCTAAATCCCTTTATCTCAGGTTTCCTCTCCTGTTCACCTCATCTCTTTCTTTCTCTAAGGGTCTTCCCATTTTTTCCTCCCTTCTGGGTGGCCTCTCTCCTCTTGCATGTATCACCTGAGGGAGAGGTTCTCAGAGTCTCCCCATCAGGCCCTCCCATATAAGATGGTGCTGGAGGAGACCTCTGAGTCATTGTCTTTTACAAACTATCATCCCTTGGCAGCCGGGAGACCTAAAGGCAGCTATTACTGGAAGCTAGAAGGCCTGAGCACGACATTTTGTGACTCTTTCACCCTGTTCTGGGTGGATGCAAGCATCTCCTACTTTGGCCTCTTCCAGAGGAAGCACCTCCTCTCTTCAAAGCCCTGGGCACTCATTTCAGTAAAGAAGTGGGTTGTTTATACTTACAGCAGCACCTTTAGGTCCAGGGAAACCCATCACACCAGCCTGACCTCTGGCACCAGGGGGGCCTGGCGGTCCTGGGCGACCATCTTGACCAGCAGGGCCCTGTCGTGGAAGAATTAAAGATACTGTAGAGGATACTGTTGTGAGAAAAACACAAAGATGATGAAGGAGGATGAGTCAAATGTTACTTACAGGTGGACCAGTCTTGCCATCAGGACCTGGGCTACCTGGGCTTCCAGTAAGACCCTAGAAAGGAACAAGAGACAGGTTAGGACATAAGACCTTCAGTTTCCTTTGCTGTGTATGAGTGGCCTGTGGTGGTGAGACAAGGCAGCAGGGCTGCAATAGGACAGGCTGCAATGACAGACCACAAGCTGGCCCTCTTGGGAGCCCTGAGAGAGTAAGTTATTTACTACTGGGTAAGATTTAGGGTGGCCTAAGCTGTCCTTCTGCATGCAAGAGGAAGGTACAATTGGGTTGCTGGGCCCACTTACCATCTGCTCCTAAGCCATGTATACTAAGGTGCCTGAGAGCAGAGGCACCAGGAAAAGGTGTGTGTCAGGGTGGCAGGGCATTGCCATGGGACGACATCTCACAGCAACAGCTCAGTTCACCTCTGGGATCTCTAGGCCTTGGAGCACTGGAAGTGTTTTGCCCTCAACCATGCACAACTTACTTCCTCCTCTAAGCACTCACCTTGGCACCAGGGAGACCGGGCTCACCAGGGCGTCCAGATTCACCAGTAGATCCTTTGGGACCAGCAGGGCCAGGGGCACCACGTTCACCAGGGGGACCCTGTAGGGTGGGGGCAAGAGAAGAGAGAGGTCACCCACTGTGGCAGGTGGTGACATCAGATGCAGGGGGAAGTGGGAACCTCTGTGCTCCTGCAGAGAGGAGGCTGAACTCAATTACCAATTTTCTTGTGGCATAAAAAAGTTGGGCAAAGGAGATGGAGAATGGATGTGCATTGATTGGCTGGCACAAGTGAGGGGAAGCATGGAGGATGAGTACTGTGATTTAACAGCAAAGCAATTACTCTGCTATGGAAAAAGGCTGAGGTGGCCTATGCAAACAACCGCCTAGGGCATGTGCCATGTTGGTCCAAAGCAAAAACACTCTCTGCTCTCCAAATCCAGAACATGGAATGACGTCTAAACTAGTAGAGAAAGGATAGCTGCCAGAGAGCAGCTGGGTAGCTGATCAGACCCTGCAGGGCAGACTGCCTCTGTCCCCAAGACTACAGGGCATCCCACTCATAGCTCCCTTTGCAGGATTTGGATGCCCCAAATGTCCAGGTGTGGGTTTCCCTCCCAGAGTCCTAGGTGTACTTCAGAGGGGAGAGGGGGATAGAGATCAGTGTCCCTTGGGGTCAGTGTTAGATCTTATTCTGCCTTTCCTCTATTAGCAAGGGAAAAGATGGAGAAAGACCCATGCCTACCTTGGGACCAGAAATGCCATCAGCACCAGGGAAACCACGGCTTCCAGGAGCACCCTAGGATGGGACAAAGAGACAGGTGAGTTAAAGGCCTGTGTTTTCAGCAAGGGGCACTGGGAAAGAAAAGGGGGCTTCCCAGCACACATGCATCCTCCTGCAGTCATGCACATCACATCCCTGTGAGTAGGAACAGGCCACAGCTGTACAGTGCAGAGGGCCATGGGTTTTGGTGAGGCGCTTTACAAAAATGGGGCTGAAGTTTCTTATGAACTGGTCCTGGCCTCCTGCAAAGTTGTTGAGGTTATGGAGATAGGGGCCAGTTGTGACATGCAGAGTGGGATCTGGTTCTAGTTCCAGATCAGAGTTCCTTATTCCAAATGTACAGGAGGCATTAGGACCCATCTCTGTGTGAATGAGGTGGAGACAGAGCTCCAGATCTGACTGGGATGATGTCAGTGAGCTGCTGGGAAACTGAGGCAGAGAGAGTGAGGTGCTACTTACACGTTCGCCAGCAGGGCCAGGAAGACCGCCAGGGCCGGGCTCACCACGGGCTCCTCTCTTGCCTTCTTCACCAGCTGGACCAGGTGGGCCTTGGATACCAGCAGGACCCTAGAGAGCAAGACAGAGGGGTGAGTGCCTGCCTGTGTCCACTGAACCGGACTGGGAACAAAACTGTGAGAGGAGCTAGTAGGATGGTACTTACAGGCTCTCCTTTTGCACCACTGTCTCCCTTGTTGCCTTGAGCACCAGGTTCACCCTGGAGGTAGAAGAAAGAGAAGCTGTTTCATTATCGCATCTGTGTGACTAGAGTGTTACTGGAGACTGTTACCCATGCTGAAAAATGAGGGCCCAATCCTGTCAGGCACCAAGCATCTTCAGCAGGAGAGCAGGATTCATAGGGTCTCTTTGAAAGCTCTCAGCGCCCCCCACCCCACCCACCCTGGCAAGGAACAGAGCCTTTAGATGTTGTACTTCAGATGGGAAGGGGAAATGTGGATGCTAGGAGCAAAAGGGCAGAGAAGGAACATCTCCAGTGGCTGAGGACAAAGGACAGTGTTATCTGGACAGTTGTTGGACTAGTCAAGGAGGGCATGTACTGGAGGGTTGAAGGGGTCAGGGACCTTGCTGCCCTCTCCAAGCCCAGTGGATCCTTCTACCCCCTGGACGGTGAATGGGGCCAGTCCAATTCAACTACGACAAAGAGCAATGAATGACACTTACACTGTTACCCTTGGGGCCAGGAGCACCGCTGGGACCCTGGGGTCCAGAGGGGCCACGAGCACCAGGGAAGCCAGGAGCACCAGCAATACCAGGAGCACCCTAGAGGAGGCAGAAGAGAGAGTGAGGCAGCTGACAAAACCTCTCTGCTGAGAGCTGCTCAGCTCTGGAGGAAGAGGGAGGAGGATACTTACAGTTGCACCTTTGGCACCGGGTTGACCATCAGAACCAGGGTTGCCCTACAAGAGAGAAGGCAAGACAGCAATGTTATCACTGGGGACAACCAGACAGGTGGGAAGCAATTGGTCAAAGGGAAACAGCAGGAGTCACTGGTTGGTTCCACTTACAGCAGGACCAGCAGCGCCAGCAGGGCCAGGAGGACCAGGCTCACCACGAGCGCCCTGTGGGCCTTCACCACCACGAGAACCTTGAGGACCAGTTTCACCCTACAGAAGGAAGAAAGACCATTGAGCACTGTGAATGCTGCAGAAACTCCACCAACACCTCCACTCAAGGGAAAACTATTTTCCCTCAGGTCTGACTAGACTGGAGCTGTCTTGCTCTGCTGAGACCTGCTATCTCCATCTGTGTGGTAAGGCAAAAGGGTTATGGGATGGTGGGTGGACAATTACTAGGGCCCCCTAGTAATCTCCAAGGCCCTTAGATTGGAATAAAAAATACTACTGCTGTTAAACCTCAGGCTGATTAAAGGAACTCCCTTAGTGTCATCACAGATGAGGCTAGGTCTCACTCTGTGCAGAGCAGAGATGAACACACAAGGCTATATTGCATGATGAGGGGCACAGGGGCAGGGTTGGGCTCTAGTTTTAAAGCCCATGTGGACAGTACATTCAAAAATCTCAAATTAAAGTCTAAGATTAGTTTCCACGCAAGGCAGCTGCCACAGAAGTTCATCTGCAGAGATGCAGAGGTCCACCAAGGTGAAAAGAGAGGCACGTGTCCTTACCTTAGCACCAACAGCACCAGGGAAGCCAGGGGGGCCAGCTGGGCCAGTTGGACCCTAAATGAACAAGAGGGTATATTAGTGCACAATTATAATGAAGATCAATCAGGGCCTGGCAGGTTCTCTCAGCAGCACCCATCTTGGCCTCAGCCAGGATTTCCAAGCTGCAGTCAGAGGTTTGGTCTGTGATTTGACAGCAGCAGGAAAAGGGAGAGGGAAGGGAGAAAACCCTTCTATCCTGTGGGCAGCTAGTTCCTCAGAGGGGTTGTGCTGGTGCCACGATTACAGCTAAGCCAGTCAAGTTCCATAAGGAGAGAGATGTGGCAATTGCTGTGGTCAGCACGTGCATGGTTGTATCTCTGCATTCAGAGGTTATTCCTTGGTATTGGGAGTATACTTACTGGAGGGCCAGCAGCGCCAGGACTACCATCATTACCACGAGCACCCTGCAGGCAAGGAGAGGAGAAAGGCAGGGGTTACAATCACATCTGTGCTCAGTAGTGGCCCCAGAAGTGGACCCTGTCACATGAGCCACGGAGCTATCCCACGGGGTAAAACCAAAAGTGACACTGCCAAGGGGATGCTTCCATGTGAGCACAACTCAGTGGCATAGAATATATACTTACAGCAGGGCCAGATGGACCAGGGCGGCCTCTCTCACCGGGAAGACCACGAGGGCCCTAGAAAAGGTTCAGAGACACAAGTTACTCAAAAGAAGATGCCATCCTCACCCTCTCTGCAGTATGCCTCTAGCTTTGTATCTGTACAGCTCAGCACCTGCCATGCTCCACAACTCACCCACCTCCTGCCAGGCTTCAGGCTGATAAGACAGTCCTCACTGCTCTTTAGTGCTAAGGCACTATTGTAAAACCAAGCCCTCTGAGAGCAAGCTCTGCTCTCTCAAATGCATCTCTTTCCCTGCACTCTTCTCTTATTTTTACAGGCTTCAAGCTACCCCCTTTTTAACCTCCCTGGTGCTTCAGTCTCACTTCAGCTGAGCCCAGCTATTTCTGCCAAAGGGCAGTGGGAAGGCATAAGGGTGTACTCACCATTTGTCCAGGAGCTCCATTCTCACCAGGGCTACCAGGCTCACCCTACAGAAGGACAAAGCTGGAGTCAGTGTCTGATTTCCATAGGGAAAGGAGAAAAGGACAGCTCTGAGGAAACAGAGAGGGTCAACATGCCTCCTAGAGATGCAATCTTACCTTGGGGCCAGATGGACCAGGATCACCCTTAGCACCATCCAGACCACTGAAACCCTGGAGTGAAGAAAAGAGAAATATGTAAGTACCTAGGAAACAAGGCCAGGAAGAAGCAGCCTCCTTCCATGTTGAAGCATAGCTGAAAACAGTCAGGCTTTGTCACAGCATTTTAGGTCATTCTTCAAGGGTATGAAAGCTTCCTCTGTCAGCCAATCTGTGGCATGAGGAAGGGGTTTTCTTCCAAGAGACTGTGAGGGCATGTAGCTGGTGATGCAGCTTTTGTGGTTGCCCAGGGTTCTCTGTGGCAAATTTCTCATGGACTGCCCATGGAAGGCATTATGATGCCAATTCAGCTCCTCCTTGTCTTCCTTTGTGCCCAGAGGTCCATGCAAAGCGTGCATGATCAGATAGCAACACTGGCAGCCTTTGGAAGTTCTCCCTGATTTAAAGGGGAGTAACTAGGGAACAACTTACTCTGTGACCCTTCATGCCTGGCAGGCCAGCGGTTCCGGGCAGACCACGTGCACCCTGGGGAAGAGAAAAAAAAACCCAAGTGAGAGGCATATCAAGTGAGAAGGACACCAATCCCCCCATGACATAGCTCAGTTAAGATGTGGCAGCTGGGAACTCTTCCCAGTGGATTGTTGGGGTGTCAAGGGGCAAAACCATACCCTACTGTGATTTTAACTCCTAGTTGTTGGCAGTGGTCAGCCTGGTCTAACCAGTGCCAGCATGGGCTAGACTCAACTCCCTTCCCCAGTCAGCAGCTACCGCATGAAGCAAGCTAGCGTCACGTACGGTTAACCAAGAGGTTTCTAGAACCCCCTGACTACTTGGAGTCCATGTGCCCAACCAGCCCATTCCCAAGCACCTCACAACATTGCTATTGAAGGGGCAATGCCATCATGTCACTAATGTAGCAAAAAACTGGAAGACAGAAGAGGTGTCTCACCTGGGGGCCAGGAGGGCCGCGCTCACCGGGACGGCCGGGCTTTCCAGCTTCACCCTGGGAGAAGGAAGAAGAGAAGAACAATCAGCTGAAGCCTCATCCATAATCCCATGACTCATTTACAATGAAAACTGTCTAACCAGTAAATACTCCAGAGAAGGGTACTCAGTTCCTCACAAAAGCCTCTTTGGAGAGAGACCCCATTTTCTTTTCCCTCCATGTTTCAAGGCAACCATGGAAGCTAAAGCCTCGGCTGCCTCACTTGTGCATGTAAAGCCTTGGTATCACCAGGGTGCAGCCAGATACCAATATCTGGCCAACAAACAGGACAGTCCTCCACATCCCAGCACCTTCTGTATAAGGACTTTTGATCTTAAAGGTTGCTTACATCATCTCCATTCTTGCCAGGGGGGCCGGCTGGACCACGGGGACCCATTGGACCCTAGGAGAGGGAGAAGACACATGTGTTAATCTTCTGAGAGCAGAAGAGACTTCCTCATGGCCAAACCTCCCATAACTATCCCTCCTGCAAGGCTATTGCAGGACTGGCTATCCGGTTGGATATAAAAATCCAGTCCCTCTGATGCCTTGCCAGATGCGGCAGCTTGCTTTGTCCAAGTGTCCCCCCAGTGGTGGAAGAGGGAATGGCAAGGATGAATACCAGGCTGGGGCTTGGAAAATCAGTATTCAGCCCAGCACAATAACATGTGAGGAGCAAGGAGATGACGATCCATGACTTACTGAAGCACCGGGCTCTCCAGGCTCTCCAGGAGGACCTTGGAAACCTTGAGGACCCTGGAGGATAAAAAAGGAGAAAATCAGTTAGGGAATGAGCACAACTGAACCCACATAACTCAGGAAAAGCCCTCAGTGCCATAGGAAGAGCCTCCAGCCTGGGGAGGAGAAATGAACCTCAATTATATTCCCCAGCCAAGGTGTTGGTTGCTTACTGACACCCATAATGAGAAGAAGGTTGGAAAGGCCAAGCCCTCCCACAGTTCACCCTCCCAGCTCCCGTTGTCCCTCCTCCTCTGGGAAGGTCTCATGAAGCTGAGGTGCCAGTAGGGCCACTCTCATTCCCAGAGGAGTGGGGCACAATGCATTCATCAAAGTTTTCTTGACAGGGGTACTTACAGGAGAACCAGGGGGGCCGGGGAGACCACGGGGGCCAGCTGGACCCTAGAAATGAAGAAGAGAAAATACAGATCACCCAGGTGAAAAGATGAGATGGAGCAGCCTCTTTGTTACCTGTGCCTCCGGCTTGGCTTTCAGTGATTCCCTCCCCTTTCCCACTCCTTCCTCTGCCCACCCCAGTTCCTTTTCACACCTGCCACTGATGGTGTCCGTTTTCTCACAATATGGTAGGAGTGGGCCTGTTACTTGAGAAGCTTTCCTCCCTTTTTTGTGACATCCTTGCTTCCTTACCTCTTCCCCTCAAGGACAGAGTCTGTGCAGGTCCCTGTAACTCCCAATTATTCTGGTCCCAGGTAGTCTCTGACCCAAATATTCTCATTTCAGGGACAAATATTATTGAGACAGCCAGCCCTGGGTCTCAGACTCTCATAGGGTGAAAGTGGACTCTCTCTCTAGTCCTGGGCAGCTAGGGTTGTCCCTCAGCATTCTGCTGTCCTAGAAAACCTCAGCCCCTGCCAGCCTGTACCCTGACCCCAGACATACATTTACTGCCCAGATGTTCTGCCTGCATAACACTGCTGACCTTGCATGTTGCAAGGCTGAGAGAGGCCAAAATGGGACCTCTGTTCCCTACCCTCACACTCTCCAACCACTTCCCAAGTGTCCCCCATGATTTCTTTTCCTACTTCTGTCTTTGCCATCAGGCTAACATCTTACCCAGACCCTAGAGGGAAATGCTGGATGCTCACCATGGGGCCAGGGACAGAAATGCCAGCAGATTTGGTTTCATCTCCGTAACCGTAAGCCATTTGAGGAGCAAAGTTCTGCAGGGAAGAGAGAGGAGAAGGGGTGAAGGGACTGCGCTGAGCTCATTACGAGCTGGGGAAGAGCTGGGCTGACGTTCTAAAGACAACTCACTCCGCCAAGGCCAGGAGGGCCTGGAGGTCCAGGGGGACCAGGCTGTCCGGGAATGCCATCTCTGCCAGGTGGGCCTGGGGGTCCCTGGAAGAGAAGATGACAGAATTCAAAGGTTAGTGTCACAGTCAGGCTGTCCCAGGCTGATACACAGTTGGGCAGCAGGGTGCCTGGAACAGGTCTGAATGTTCCATCAATGGATTTTAGATTTTGGATGAAAATTTTGCTGGAAATGTTGGAATTTTATATTTCCATGGAATTCCCCCTTCTGTGCTCCATTTTCAGACCAATTTCAGTTATCACGGGCTGCAGATACCTACCCTCTCTCCTCTGGGGCCAGTGTCTCCCTTAGGACCCTGGTGGAGAGAAAAGAAAGGTGTTAAGAGAATGATCAGAGGGAGAAAGAAGACGTTAAAGAAAACAGCAGGGACTATGCTCCCATAGAAAAATTATGAAGTATAGTTACCTCTACTCCAGGGGATTCTGGATAGCCAGGAGAGGCTGTGAGGAAAGAGAGGACACCGGGTCATTCAGGCAACCCGTATAACCATCCCCAGGCATTCCTGTGTTCTTGGTAACCACCCCACTGATACCACTGAAGCTGCACTGATGTAGGGAAGCAGAACCTGTGCTATCCACACACCTCTTGCTGGTTCTACATTAGTGTTATAGTTGCCAGCCCAATTCTAAAGTTATCCACCTGGGAGAGACCTGCACTTCATTCCTTGCCCCACCCTGCAAGAGGTGTATGCTCTACTGAAGAGTCATATTTGTGTCCACCATGCTTTATGCTGGTTCACTGGACACTACCAGGAATAATCAGGACTGTAAAAAATGCCTCTATATAAAGAAGATGCCCATGAGAGTTCAAAGGAGAGGCTTCCCATTTCCCAGCTGGGGTGCATGTTCTGGGCTCATATTATAGCTGGGCACTCTGTGATAGCCTGATGAAGGCTGATGAGACTATCTGGTTTCCAGTCTAGGTTTTGCTGGTCTTCCAGTCACCCATGTCATGCCCTTCCTGCCTGGTTAGCAAGGGATGATTGCATCTAATCCCTGTATACTGTAGTGACTGGGCCCTTCTCCAAGGCTACCCAGGCAGACAGATAGAGGCTGGTCCATACCTTTGGTGTCAGGACAGATGGGACAGCATTCTTCAGGGACGACCTGGGGATTGGGACAGTCCGAGATATCCTCGCAGATGATCTCGTCACACAGGATGTTGCCACTGTCGCATACGCATATCTGGCAGGGCTCGGGTTTCCATACGCGTTTGTCGCTGTATGCTATTCCATCCTGTATGCAGCTTCCAGTTTCAACTAGATAGAAAATGAGAAAGAAGGGGAACACATCATGAGCAAGAGCCCAACCCAGAAGTTGCAGGATAAGAGTAAGCAGGAGGCTACAAGGGTAATTCCCAAGGTTGATCAGAGTTGGGGACTATTTTTTTCCTTTAATCCAAGAGTGTTTTTCTTTTCTCCACAGTTCCAATAACACACCTCTCTCTTCTTTTTCCCCTCATCCTGGAACCCTTGCACACTCATCTGCTTTTCATCAGCTGTGCTCAGTGACACAGGAAACATGCCAACCCCACAATAACTCTTTCCACTTACTTTGGAATTTAAACAAAACCTACAGCCAATTGTTAAATCCAACTGTAACTGCAACCTTTTGGAGCCTGAGCCAAGCTAAATAAAAAAGTGGATTCTTCTAAAGGGAAGAGGGACGGAGCAGAGGGATGAGGGAAGGCAGAGGCCCAGCTACGAGGGGTTCTGCAGAGGGGGAGTGGAATTTATTCTGTAATGGTCTGTTGCTTTGGGAAATTGGATCAAGTGAAAATGACTTGAGTGGGAAGGAAAAACATCAAGTGTGAACTAGACTAGGGTCGAATGGAAGGCCAGGTGGGCTGGCTAGGCTGAAATAAGATCCAGGATGTGACCTGATCAGGTAGGCTTGGCTAGGCTGATGGGTGGGGTGAGGGAAAGGAGAATATATCTTAAAAAAACAGATAGATTTCATAAAGAGAAGTATGTGGAGGGGGTTTTCAAGTAGGCAGTTTATTTTTCATAACATGGAAATATTTTAAACACATTTCATATTTTAAAAACCTCCATGCGCTTTCCCTAGCACCAGCTGCTAAATAGGGACAAATCTTCTATGGAAACCCACACGGCAGTACTACATCTGAAAAGCCAGTTGATCCTATCCTGTTATCCAGCAGTGCCAGCACTTTTTGTGTTTAGTTAATTTTTTAAAAGCCCATAGATTTCTGTGACTGACCAATCCCCTAAAAGCTAAAGCAGAGTTTGCAAGCATAACCTTATCTGTTGATAGGCTGGGGATCCTGGTGAAGGGGCAGTCAGGCTCTTGGTCCCTAGGTGGCAGGCCAAGCCCACGTGAATTAGTACTGTTGCTGTCCGCATTTGAGTGGAGCTGTAAGCCTATCAGGCTGCTGACCCTGAAACTGGAGCCCCTTTGGCAAGTAGTGATCCAGGTCGTACCCCCCAATGGGGCTCGAGGGTTACAGGACGATTTGGGGGGGGAGGGTGGCCCTGAGGGAGCAAATCAGGCAATGGCCACCAGAGGTCGCCTATGGATCCTCCAAGCTACTTCATGCATCCAGTTCCTTAGCATCCAAAAGGTTTTGTCTATGAAGTGATGTCTAGACTTTCGTGCTTTATGGGCTACTAAAACATTTTCCTTATGAATCATCTGAGACTTTTCTAATTCTTTCCTGATGGCTTTTGCAGATCCGAGGACTCCAGCTCTGATTCCCCCTTTCTCCCTCCACCCTCCCTTTCGCTTTTCAAGACCCACAATGGCTTTTCCATAACTTGCTTTCTTTTTTTTTATCTTTCCCTTGATCCTCCCCCTGGTGACAGCCCCTCCTACAGGCAGGCTGTGCTCCTCTCTCTCTTCCCCACCCTCTTTCTGAACTTGGCAAGGAATCTCAGAGCTCCTAATTGATCCAGGGCTGCCTGCCCTCAAGGGGCATGTTTAGAAGAGACAGAGCAACAGAACACACCCATCCCCTTCTGCAGCTGGTTAACTTCTGAGAGGGCTGTGTCCTACAGTGGACAGCTTCACTGGGGGAAGCATTCAGTTCAGCAAAGACTTCATTTTTCCATTTCACCTTTTCCGCAATGGATTCTGCCCCCCTTTACTCCCCCCGCCCCCCCCCCGCCATCCCAGCTGCTTTGCAAGAATAGAAAAATTCTTGCTACCTCCTCATTTTAAGGCGCCAAACACTTTTTTTCCTCTCCCTCTGCCTTGGTAGAAATTCCAAACACAGTTTCCTAACCATAACTGCATGCAATATACATACATTCGTATATCCATATATATATATCCAGCAATTCCCATCCTATTCTTACAAAGGGCTGAAGTTTGCAACCACACTCAAGAACATTGACAGACTTTTTGTTTTTCTGCAAACTTTGCATCCTGCTTGCTCTGACGTGCATTTCACATTCTAGCTCCAAACCCACCCAAAGCAGCACTTGCCTGTATACATCAACAGCAACTTTTAAACAGAAAATGCCTCTAAGCAATAATACCAAGATTTATGTCTAGTAAAGGAAGCTTGTACTTACTGTCTTCTTCTCCTTGACCTTTGGTGAGTAGTACAGTCGCTGCTATCAACAGCAGTAACCGAGAATCCACAAAGCTGAACATGTCTAAATATTAGACATGTAGACTCTTTGGGCCCCTTTGTTCTTTTAGAGTCCGGTCATACAGGGAGGATCTGACTATGTAGTTCCAATCCGGACCCCAGCAGAAACTTCCTACTGACTTTCCAAGGCTTAGGTTCGCTTTTTATATGATCCAGCATCCCAGAGAGGTGGATCCCATCCCAGCTTGTTTCTCAATGCAGAAGGGATCTTGGACCAGCCCCTCAGCCAATCAGAGGAGCCCAGCTAACACAGTCCCAGGCAAAAAAAAATAGTTAGGAGGCAATAGCCAACCCCCTTTGTATCCAGTCACAAGGGTATGGACCAGTCTATGTGGCTTTGGATCCTCTGTGTTGGCAGTGCAGGTTGCATGTACAGTAGGGATGTGGTAGGTTCTTAATGAATTGAAAGACAAGAATCAGGGAGGAAAATTCTTTGAGCGAGGGGGAGAAGTGTGCTTTGCTGTTGCATGGTTAAGAGGCTGAGCAGTTGTTTGTTAGGAGGGAAGCTTTCCTGCATGGAAAACAATTGTGTGCTGCTTCACCAGGTGGAATGCGCTTCTTCCTAGGTGATCCAACGATTCACCAGAGAAGCAGGGCATTGAAGAAGTTCACTTTTCAGCTTGCATTTCTCAAAATGTATAGAAAAAACTTTTGAGGGAGTTTGCAAATATTTCTGAGATTGGGTGGGTGGGGGGAAATCTGGATCCCAGCATTGCTGCCTGTTGCTGTGGCTTTATCTTGGAAACCTTCCTTGATTTTTTTTTTAGAAATAACAATTGCGCTTTGTTAATTTTAAGTAAAGGCACACAAAAAGGCTTTAAATTTGTTTTGTCCAATGGGAATGTTCTTCTTGTTAAAATGTGCTAATGGCAGAAGAGAATAGGTTTTGAAAGGGTCTAGGAGGAAGGGAAATGAAGAGAGGAGGAGAAACAGAATCATTGGAAAAGTTCTGTAATGTCACAGAAGCAAGCATGGCAGGGTAATGTCTTTAACATGCAGAAGGGAAATGCACAGGGGACTCTAGACAGCAGCAATAGGATTTTTCATCTCTCTGCACTATGTGCATGAGTATGTGTTCATTAATGTAGAAAAATTAAATGGTCCTGTAGCTATATGCCTATACACACGCAAATATGCATACACATGCATAAATCTATCTATTGCAAATAAGCATGTTTGCATGCATCCGCCACACAGTAATGCAATATTCCATGTATTGTTATGAAAAAGCAGAAGTAGTGAGTCACTCAAACCCTCAACAACTGCACTTCTTTTGATAGAATGGAGGTTTCCATGGTCTGTAAAAGTCTCTGATTTCTGCCTTCATGTTCTCACCCCTCTTTGCAAATCAAAGTCAGTTAAAAACCCCCTAAACTTCCACATGGCTTTTCAGAGGTGTGAATCTGGAAGTTACCAAGCAAAAGGAGATACCATGCCATCTCAGTTCCAAGGCAATGCTGCTTAATAATAACATCTTCAAACTTTAACTTCATTTCCTGAAATACTGCAGGAAGGTTTTTGAATTCACTGTATAAAATGCTGCAAAGAGCATTTTCTTTCTTTTTTTCCATCTCTCTCTCTCTTTCTCCTTCATTCTTTCCTGCTTTCTTGCCTCCTTGGCAGAGATCCACAGCTGTTTCTACGTTTGAAGAGCCACGTTGGTTGGAAAAAGAAAAAGCACCCTGACAATAACACACAATATACCGTACAATTTTTGGAGGTTATAATTACACACAAAAATATATATATTTACCAGGCAATGGCAGACGGCAGTATCTTTAGTACAAAGAGGGAAAAGAAAATATTTATTGCACAGGATTCTTTGTAGGTTATCTAGACAATGTGGCATTAGGGTGTTTTTTATTTGGTTTTTGTTTTCTTTCAGTGAGGGTGTGAAGTCAAATGTGCCTTTAGTCATGGAAGAAGACTGTACCTAGAGGTCCTCTATCTGCATAAATCATGGTAGTTGATGGAGCTAAGCCTCTTTATACCAGGATCTACCTCTGTTTACATTACCAGTGCTGGAGGGGTCATATTCTTCTGACCTAACTGTCTTTGGTCCTACTACTTTATTGGAATCACTCACACACAAACCTTGCTTCCAGTAGAGTCAGTAAAAACACTTCCATTGGTGTTGGACATCCAAGATCAAGGTTTATGTTATTAAAGGGTGGCAGAGTCTAATGCCTGGCAGCCCACATTTCTGTATATGTCTTACTGTTGCTTTCAGAGATAATAGGAGCAGAGGAAGTGGCCTCAGCTGGTGTAACCCAAGAGAGCTCCATCTGAGTCACTGGGCAAACCCCAAGTTGGCATAACCCGACAGAACTCTGTTGGAGTCAGTGGGCCATGTGGCCAGTTGGTGTAAATCTACAGCAATGAGCATCAGCTGTGGATCTAGCCCACAATAGATAGTCCACCCTAGCCCATCAGATTTCTCTTCAGTGGGGTGGTTTCAGTTTGACTCAGATCTAGGAGTCAGAAGATCAAGGAGCGGCAGTGCGTGACAGTGATTCTATATGGGTAC
Source organism: Crocodylus siamensis (assembly GCF_052110815.1). Lineage (NCBI taxonomy): Eukaryota > Metazoa > Chordata > Crocodylia > Crocodylidae > Crocodylus > Crocodylus siamensis. Next base: position 163,305,106 of record NC_143398.1, read on the forward strand.
AAAGGGGTTTCAGATGCGACCTGATCAGAATGAAGGGGAGAGGCTCTGACATGACAATCACTTTCTTTAGGTGTAAATAATGAGCCCAATCACTTTGTATGGGTGCAAATAATGAGCCCTGGTGTAGGCCTGCAGATAATCAGTCCCCTCTACAGCTCTGTAAATAAGATCGCCAACTCTGTAACGTCTAAAATGCCTCCAACCTCCTCACACCTTCAGGCTTGCAAAGGATGACGGCTGGAACTCATGAGTGGCAGCTCCAGAAGCTTTGCATTTTTTTAAGACGTGTGTGTTCTCTTCCTCCCCGCTCCAAAAAAATGGGACACGTCGAAATTGGGACAAGGAAGGATCATATGGCGACCTCTACTATTTTTTTTTAGGGCTGCAATTAAATGCAAAGAAGGCTCCACCAAAAGTAGCTATCTATCCGTACTGGGTTTTTCAACACACACACACGCACACACACCAAACTATCTGGCCAGCTTTCAACCCTGTATCTATGCGCCCAAGACACGTTGCAAGAGAAATCTCCTCCAATCACATCTTCTGGAACTTGAAAAAGCTGGCTGCCTTCCAGGTTGAAGATGTGTCTTTAATTTTTGCAGCATGACAGAAAAGAAAAGAATGTCATCTTTTTTTATATATATGTAAAGAGAGAAAGGGTTGGGGGAAGGAGTAGAAAGGAGAGGAGAAGACGCCACCTCATCATTGGAGTTAGCAGTTGAGGCCATTTCAGGAATGCCATGGTTTTGCTGAGAGTGAGAGCAGGGGAGGGCGGGAAGGGGGTGGGTGGGAACAGAATGAGAGAAAGAAGGAAAAGAACCCCCCCCCCCCAACTGCTAAAGCCATTAGGATCTTAGAAGAAAAAAAGCAGAGAAACGGAATAAATAGAAGGGAAAGAGCAACATCAAGCTGGTTTCAGTCTGATGCAAAGGGGCCTCAAACTGGGAACAAGGACATTTTTGGCCTGTCATCTCAGCAGCGCCTTCAGGCCTGACCCTTCCACAAGCCCACTAGAATTGTTTTGGGGGCAATATGGGGCCCAGGCTTTCTACTGGGCTCTGTGCTTTGGGGTGGGGCTGCTTTGGAAATCTGCTGCCCCGGTGGCTGCTGGAATCAAGGGCGGGTGAGAAACCAGGTAACAGCTGTAGGCACCTCGCTGGGAGCTGTGTTCTTTAGAGAATCCAGACCCTGGCTATGAGGCTGCTGGGCACCTGGGAATTTGGCCCCAGCTCTTGGGAAAACCCATTCCTTGGCGCCATGGCTTTCTCTGGTGCTCTGCAGCTACAGAGTTATTCCAGGTGTGAATTTGCCCCGTTTGTGCCCTAGAGACTATATGGCACCAGGAGACAGCTCCAATTGGGGCATCTCATTAGTGGCACCCTTTGAAATGCGGTCAGACCCTCAGCAAACTCCCCCACCCTGTGCTTGGGAGGGGTGAATCTGCTGTCACTGCTAAAACCAAGACATGCAGCAATGTAGAGAAGAGGGACAGAGGGTTAGGCCTGGGCATAAGAGATGCCATTTGCTGGTAAGCCTGTTTCATGGAGTCTTCTAGCGCTGGGAGGACAGAAAACCCAAAGCAGTGCATGGGCTGCCATGACAAGCCTCCAGTTCCCAGTGACCCTGGAATGACATAATAGGCAACAAAGCCAATTCCCTCAGTGGGTCTCAATTGGGGTTGCTCCACTGAAGTCAGCACCAACTTGCACCAGCTGGGAATGTGGTCCCACGGGGACCTGACAGGGCTCAAGAGGGATTTCACCTAAACAATTACCCTGGACATTGTAGAGTAAATCTGAGGTCCTCATCTTGTCTTCACACTAGCCCGACCAGGGAGTGATACCAGTAGAATTACCTCCAGTCTTTTGCTCATGTGATAGGATCAGGCCTCCCTGTTCAGACGGGGATGTCTGAGCTTATTCATAGTTCTGTAATTCACAAAAAGAGTGTCTGGTTGTTGCTAGGGCAAGGTGGGAAAACACACACACACACACGCATGCACGCAGAATTGGTGTGGGATTCATCAGTTATGTGGATTTCCAAGAGTGAATCTCAGCTTGACAAGCCTGCACAATTCAGGGCAACCCCACTGAGATGCTTGCTGGTGACAGGTAGGGAAAGTGGGGAGCAGTGATCCCTGCTGTATGTCTGCTTCTATCTTTCCTAAAGGCTGATCAAAGCAGCTGGGCAGCTCTGGATTCCCTGGGGATCCAGCTAAAAACCTGGTCCTCCACCTACCTGGATCCCTACACACAGCACCTACCACCTGCCCTAAAAGTTTGCATTATACCCCCAGCATTTACTCTCATCAGGCCAACTCAGTGTAGGTCCTACTGAAAAACAAAGCTGACTGAACACTGATCTCAGGGAAAGAGAAGCTGGATTTGGTTTGCTGTGTGCTGAAATAACTGGAGCAGACACAAGGCATCTGGGATAAGTTAACTTGCTTCAACAGAAATGGCACATGGGTTGCATTAAATTCTTCTTTTTCTTCTTTGTTTTTTGGTTAATCTGCACAATAAAATCTCTCCAGTGCTCTGTTCTGCTGGCACTCTCAAGTCTCCATATATTTGCAAAACTTTCTCCTGCTTTGCTTTAAGCGATCCCAGCAGCAGCAAGCCTTAGCCTCACGCTTGCTGAGTTTCCAAAGACTGCACTGTGAATTTTCCTTTTTTCTTATATGTACTTGCAACACACGTGCACACACACACGCACATACACACACAAATGCTTCCCCTCCTACAAGTTCCACATCTCTCCCATGTTTCCTTTCATCTGACACCTCAACCAGAAACCAGGTGCAGCGCAGGGATATTTGCAGGTTGAATCCTAATGCCTGTCTTGGCGTGTGTCTCTCCATGCTCAGTCAGACTCACTCCAGGCTCCTGAGCTGCACTGTCAAGAGCACCCGACACTACCCCTCCTCCAAACATAACTGATCTGCAAATGCTAAGAGGAAACATCCACTAAGCATGGCTGGGGGGCTTTCTGAGGAGCATGCAGAGTTGGAGGAGGATGCAAAGCGTGGCTCAGAGAAGGGTAACAACTAGATCAAGGCCTTTTCCCAGCCTTGTCACTGGACCCACCTGCCTCAAAGGAAAAACGTGAGGCTTCACTAGTTAGTATCTGTGAAGCTCTCTGGATGAAAGTCTCGGTGGAAGCATCTGGAATTGTTTGGGCTTGGGGCCAGCCCTACATTTCCCTGACCAAGCGGCCCCACACCCATCCCTGCAGCTCACACGGGACCTGCAGTCCTTCCATGGGCAGAGTTACCAGTGCTGAGGCCCAGAGCAGTTCCACCTAGCACCGCCCTGCAGCGAACTGCTAGAGCGTTAGCAAGATCTACCCCCACCCCATGGCCTTAAATTCTTGAAGACCATCTACGGGGTGGAAGGAGCCAGTTACTCTGTGCGTCATGAAATGTCCCCTCAAGCCCTACCTCTAGGCAGTCCAGGGACTGTGAGCCCTGGTCTACTTGGGAAATCCTGGACTGCATGAAGAAATAAATGAACAGCGCTTTTGATGGTCTGGCCTTTCTTGCAGTCGTTACTCAGTCACTGGGTCCAGGATCTGAGTGCAGGCTTCCCAGCATGGCTCATGATCCCTCCCTTGGGTACTGCAAGAAGGCTTGAGGTTGTAGTGATGTTCAAAGCATGGCTCTCAAGGCACATGTAGCTAGCTATTCAGTGTGTTGACTGCAGATCTTTGCAAATATACAATCCAGGGATTGGATCTGACGTTCCTGCAATGCTGATTAATGCAACAATGCTGCTGATGGATTGTGCAAATGATAAATGCCCTAGAGCTTCTCTTGAATTGGAACATGCTAGCCACAATTCACTTTGGGGGAAATGGGGGCTGTAGTGGTGGTGTTGCTTCTTGTAACTGGTCACTGATGGATGGTACAAAATTGGGTGGAGCTGCATGTACTCAGAAGGGTAGGTTTAGGATCCATTTGGCCTGGCTTGACTGGAAAAATGATCTGCTATCAGCCAGATGAGATTCAGCAAGGACAAGTGCAAAGTCTTGCACTTTGAACAGAATAATTGCACACTAATACAAACTGGGGAATGACTGGCTAGGCTGCAGTACTGCAGAAAAGGACCTGGAGGTTACAGTACATCATAAGCTGTATATGAAACAACAGTTTGTTCTTGTTGCAAAAAAATGCCAATGGCATACTGGGTTGTATTATCAGGAGTGTCACTTGCAAGTCAAGAGATATGATTCTTCCACTCTATTCAGCACTGCTGAGGCCTTACCTGGAGTACTGCATTTAGTTTTAGGCCCCTCACCTCCAGACAGATGTGGACAAATTAGAAACAGTCTGGTGGAGAGAGACAGAAATGACAGAGGCCTGGGAAGCATGACCTGTGAGGAAAGGCTGCAAGAACTATGGTTATTTAGTCTGGAGAAGACACAACTGAAAAGGGATTTGAGGACATTCTTCAAATACCTGAAGGGTGACTATAGAGAGCATGGAAATGGGTTTTTCTCTGTGGCCATAGGGGACAGGACTAGGAGCAATGGTCTCAAGCTGCAGCAGAGGAAATTTAGGTTGGAGGTTCAGAGGAACTTTCTGACTATGAGGCTGGCCAAGCATTGGAACAGGCTACTTAGAGGGGTTGTGAATTTCCATTCCTGGAAGTTTTCAAGAACAGGTTGGACAGACACTTGGCTGGAATGGTTTAGTCAGGGAACATCCTGCCTTGTGTAGGGGGCTGGACTAGATGACCTTGTGAGGTCCATTCTGGCCCTACTTTCCTATGTTCCTATGATCCTAAGCTGGGCAGGACTGAGAATCACTAGGACTTGTGATTTGAGATCCTTGGGCAAAGGGCTGCTACAGTTAGGGTGGGCTCTGTAGGGCTATAATGACCTTCATTACCAGGTTAATCCAACCCTTTATTATATTCACCATGACAACAGCCTCAGGAGAGAAGGCAAGGGATTATTCCCCTTTGCAGCAAGGGAAAGGGACCAAAGGCATGTTCATACTGTGTGGATAGGCCTGCACAACATTCATGGGAAAACTTGCCCTGCACGCTCACTCTGAGTCATGTAGCCACTCTCATGAGCATGCCTGAAAGTGGCGCTAAGTACACTATGGGCGCATGACTTCTGTTAGTATCCACGCATGGGGCTGGCTGGGTATAGTCTCTCTGCTCAGCATGCTCCCACACATATATTGGCTATGCCTCAATACAAGGATGATGTGTGCCAGGGGGTGGCTATTGGTGAGTTTTAAGATGGCTGAGGAGTACAATCCGTGCTCTGCAAGTTTTTCCACACATATGACCAGTGGTGCCTTGGGCGGGGGGAGGGAGGGAGAACAGCTGTTGGCCAGGATGCTGTACACTTTTCTTCCTCTTCTGCCATTTATCAGCTTCCTGAGCAAGACACTTCACTCTGAAGTAGACAGTAGCTTGATGTATAGTGCAGCACCATTGGGACTTTTTACCAACCAGCACTTCCCAGTTTGTAAGGTTGATGCCAGCTTTCTTAAGGTATGCTTTTAAGGTGTCCTTGTGGCACTTCCTCTTGTCCTTTGTGGATCCTTTTACCATGACTGAGTTGAGAAAAGAGGACTTGCTTCAGGAGATGAGTGTCAGCCATCTGCATACAGTGGCCAGCCCAGTAGAGTTGATGTTTCATGTTTTTTGCCTCAATGCTGGTTATGTTAGGTGCAGAGAGGATGCTGGCCTTGGTGCAGTGGTCCTCCCATCACAGTGCATCAGTGCTCTAAGGGACTCGCCTGAGGTCACATAGGGAGCTCGTGGCAAAGCAGGGAACCAAGCAGACTAGTACCCACCATCCTGCCTCTCACCCTAACACCCCTGTTTAATGCTGTGATGTTGCTCTGAGATGATTGCTTCATTGGAGTGAGTGTAGAGAATGCCCTAGCCGCTGGCTGCTGATGGAGTTCCTCTTCCAGCCACTGGGAACAACAAACTAGAAAACCGCACAGCCTTATAGCTTGGGCTGGGTCCTACTGCCACCACACATAGTGGGAGTCTTTTCACTGACTCCGAGGAGCTTTAGTTCAGGTCCCATGGACCCACCCCTATTGGCACTGGCGCAAGCTTGCCCTGGACAGCAATAGTCACATGAGCAGATGCTCCTTGAGGCCTGTCTTCCTCTTTCTGCTGGGATAGATCACCTGGGGGCAGCCTGGAAGCAGCAGTGCCTCAGCTTTCTCTTTGTACTGGGAATGAACAGGTAGGTGGTGTGAGCAGAGCCCCAGCACAGCCCAGCACCCCGGAGATCAAAGGGAACCCACCCTGGACTATCCCTGGAGACCTTCACAGCCAGAATGACAATCATGGAACAAACAGATGGAGAGAGAGAGAGACGGGATAGCAATAAATAGATAGAAGGGAGGTGTATGAGGATAGAAACAGAGAGCTAGAGATAGACAGACCCTAGGGTATATATTAGAGTGGGAGATACTATTTTTAGGTAAATGGGCAGATCTACCAGCTCCTACAGCCTGCTAGAAGACTGCAAGATACTGCAGACAGTCCCTCCTCACAGCTGGGGAGCACTGCTACTCCTAGGTTAATCCATTCTGAGGTCTTTTCTCTGGCTCTTGGGGAAATGGGGGTCTCTGATGGCTGGAGTAAGAGCTGGGAATCAGGAGCCCTGTATTCTATCCCCAGATTTGCCCTGGGCATCATGAGGGAGTCAAAACACTTAAGGCAGAATCATATTGTATTTGTGTGCCTGAAGGGTGCTTATCCTGTTGTGTGCCTGCTGCTTTGGGCATTTATACAGAGCTGGGGATCCTATTCCACATGTAGTGTAGACTTGTAAGTCACCACCTGTCTTGAGCATACTCAATAGGATCTGGAGGCTGGCTGTGTAGGTAGGTGACTCCATAAGCAGGTAAATTGTTGCTGGGCAAAACCCCATGACCAGTTGGTGCTAGACACTGAAGAAAGAGGCGAGTCCATCCTTGCTTTAGGTCAGGAACCTAGTGGCCAGGACACTTACCCCAGAAGGGGAAAGCATAGGTCCTCACTCAGGAGGGTTTGGAGCTGTAGCTCTCTGACTTCCTAATACAGTGCCCTAACCACCAGGTCACAGATTAGGGTCTTTTAGATGCTTCTCTATCCCTCCTCTTGAAGTTGGTCCCCTGGGCAGCCAAAAGAGGGATCTGTGAGGCCAGGAAGAAAAGCATGAGCTGGAGGATGTATGGCCCCATGAAATGGGGGCTGCTTTGGAAGGGAGCAAACCCTGGGTTCTAACCTGCATCTGTGCTCCCAACAGGTCAGAAACTGGTTTTCATATGTTGTGCCTAGTAAACAAAAGGTTCAGTGGCTCAGCTGCAAGGGGCTAGATCAGGGATCAGCAACCCCCAGCACACGTGCTGAACATGGCATGCAAGGCCACTTTGCTCAGCACACCACCGCCAGCCTGGGCTCTAAGCAGCTGCTGCCAGCCATGGAGCCCAGGCTGCTCCCAGCAGGTGGCTGGGAGGCTGCAAGCCCTGCTGCAGGCAGACAGGGCTCCATGGGCCAGTTGCAGTTGGGAGGCTGTAAACAGCTGCTCTGGGCTCTGGCACCTTCCAAGGTAGACATTGTGTTTTTTTCGGCACTCCGGCCAAAATCGTTGCCTACCCCTGGGCTAGATGGTGTTTGAGCTCTGGCTTGATTGTTAGCACACTGAACTGGGGAGTTAAAGAGTTTTGGGTTTGAATCATCTCAGGGTTTGGGGCAGGGTCATGATCTTAGGGCTGCCTGCTGCCCGGCTGACTGTAGTAGCCATGAGGCTCTTGGACTAGAACATGGCAAGGTTCTCCTTTGCCCAGCTATAACTTTGCTCAGGTATGTGCAAACCTGCCCAGCCAGACCTCAGGCTACTATGCATACTTAGAAGCCATGTGGGTGCTTTCATGCCTACACTGTGCATGGAGAAGGATGACAAGTTGTGCCCAGAGTGGCAGTTACATGGCCAGGTCAGTGCACTTTGGGTACATAAAGTGAAACAGGATTCGGCCTTCTGGGCTCTCAGCCCTCCATTGGACACAATGCTAAACATGCAGTACACACACCCACAGGAGGCCTCAAATGCCTCTACACAAACGCTCGTAGTATGGGCAACAAGCAGGAGGAACTCACCCTCCTACTGGCTGACACCAGCCCGGACATTGTGGTGATTACGGAAACGTGGTGGGACGCGACGCATGATTGGGCGGTGAATGTCAAGGGCTATAGGCTGTACAGGAGGGACAGGATAGGAAAGAGAGGTGGGGGCGTGGCGCTCTATATTAAGGAGGAATACACATCCTCATTAATTAGCAAGGAGCCAGGGGAGGGGCACTCTGAAGTGCTTTGGGTTAGAGTACAAGGCAGTCGAGGGAAAAGGGATTTAACGGTGGGGGTCTACTACAGACCTCCCAACCAGGGTGAAGAACTTGACCAAGAATTCTTGGGTCAGCTCGCAGAGGTAGTGAAGGCTAAGGATGTGGTAGTCATGGGGGACCTGAACTTCCCAGACATCTGCTGGGAAGAGCAGTCAGCCAAGTCTGAACGCTCCCGTAGGTTCTTGGCCAGAGTGCAGGACCTCCATCTAACCCAGGAGGTGCACAGCCTCACCAGGGGAGACGCCTTGTCGGACCTAGTGCTGGCCACGGGTGACGACCTGGTGAGGGGGCTGCGGGTGCTCGACCACCTGGGCGACAGCGATCATCGCCTGCTGGAATTCACCATCCAGCGCAAGGTGGCAAAGGCCTGCAGTAAGGCAGCAGCCCTAGATTTTAGGAGGGCAGACTTCAACGAGCTAAGGAGGATAGTTGGAGAAGTGCTGAGGTCCCAGAGGGGAGGGGAGCCGGGTGTCCAAGGAGAGTGGTCGCTCCTTAAGGAGACGATCCTCCAAGCCCAAAGGAAGGTAATCCCAACGAGGATCAAAGGGAGCAGGAGAGCACACAAGCCTCCGTGGCTCACCAAAAGCATCCGGGAATGTCTCCTTGCTAAAAAGGAGGCTTACACCCAATGGAAAGAAGGGGTCATCACCAGGGAGGACTATTCTGTAGTTGCTCGGGGATGTAGGGGGGCAGTTAGGAAGGCCAAGGCAGAGATGGAACTGGGACTAGCTTCCCAGATTAAGGACAATAAGAAGTCCTTTTTTAAATATGTAGGGGGTAAAAAGAAGGTCCCGGGTAATGTGGGACCCTTGCAGGACGCGTTGGGAAACTTGGTCGTCACGCCAGACGGCAAAGCTAACATGTTTAACGATTTCTTTGCCTCTGTCTTCCTAAGCAGGGACCAGAACAGCCACCTCCCTGCTGGGCCCCCCTCGGGCTCCGGGGGAGGCACACCTGGGCCACGGGTTAGCGAGGATTTAGTTAGGGAGCTTCTGGAGGGGCTGGACGTATTCAAGTCAGCCGGCCCGGATGATCTCCACCCTAGAGTTCTAAAGGAACTGGCCGAGGTCATTGCCAGTCCCCTGGCACGGCTTTACGAGCACTCGTGGTGCTCTGGTGAGGTACCGGAGGACTGGAAGAGGGCCAACGTGGTCCCCATCTTCCAAAAAGGCAGGAAGGAGGACCCGGGAAACTATAGGCCGGTTAGTCTTACCTCCATCCTAGGCAAGCTGTTTGAGAAAATTATGCTGGCACACATCCAGGAGGGGCCAGCAGGGGACTGCATGCTTAGGGGCAACCAACACGGGTTCATCAGTGGCAGGTCCTGTCAGACCAACCTGGTGGCCTTTTACGATCAGATCACCAGATCACTAGATGCAGGGGTAGAAGTGGATATAGTCTTCCTGGACTTCCAGAAGGCTTTTGACACTGTCTCGCACCCTGTTCTCATTAAGAAACTGAGGGGATGTGGTGTAGACACCCACGGGCAAATGGGTCGCCAACTGGCTGGAGGGCCGCACCCAGAGGGTGGTAGCGAATGGGTCCTTCTCAACATGGAAGGACGTGGGCAGTGGGGTTCCCCAGGGCTCGGTCCTCGGGCCCGCACTGTTCAACGTCTTCATCAATGATTTGGACGAGGGGGTAAAAAGCACCCTGTTCAAATTTGCTGATGACACTAAGATGTGGGGGGACGTGGGGACACTGGAAGGATGCAACAGGCTACAATCAGACCTAGACAGGTTACAAGGGTGGGCGGACAAGAATAGGATGGGTTTCAACACAGACAAGTGCAAGGTGATGCACCTCGGGAGGAACAACCGGCACCATACCTACAGGTTAGGGAACTCCCCTCTTGTCAGCACGGAGGCGGAAAGGGATCTGGGGGTCATCATTGACTCCAAGATGAACATGGGCCGGCAGTGTGGGGAGGCAGTTAGGAAGGCCAACCGCACCTTGTCATGCATCCACAGATGCATCTCGAGCAGGTCCAAAGAGGTGATCCTCCCCCTCTATGCGGCACTGGTCAGGCCGCAGCTGGAGTACTGCATCCAGTTCTGGGTGCCGCACTTCAAGAGGGATGTGGACAGCATGGAGAGGGTCCAGAGCAGGGCCACTCGCATGATCAGGGGGCAGCAGGGCAGGCCCTATGAGGAGAGAGGGGATCTAGTGGCCTGTTATAAACTAGTCGGGGGGATCAGCAGGCATTGGGGGAGTCACTGTTCCCCCGAGCACTACCAGGAGTGACCAGGAATAACGGTCACAAGCTGGCAGAGGGTAGGTTTAGGTTAGATATCAGGAGGCGCTACTTCACGGTCAGAGTGGCTAGGGTCTGGAACCAACTTCCAAGAGAAGTGGTGCTGGCTCCTACCCTGGGGGTCTTTAAGAGGAGGTTAGATGCACATCTTGCTGGGGCCGTTTGACCCCAGTACTCTTTCCTGCCATGGCAGGGGGTCCGACTAGATGATCTGCTCAGGTCCCTTCCGACCCTAGAAACTATGAAACTATGCCTTTGGCCCCACAAGCTACCTGTGAGGTAGGTGTGTGCCACTGACCTTCCTTCACTGGTGGAGCACAGAGAGGAGAAATCACCCAGCCAAAGTTACACAGGCTCAAGGAGAGCCCCCAGGTGTCCTGACTTCCAGGCACATCAGAGCAGCTGCACAGACACTGCTTTTTAGCTTTATTTGGTAGTTAATGTACCTTGCCTTTAGAAGTATCCTCCCTGTCTTGTTTTGCAGGTGGCTTGCAAACCATGCAGAGGGAACAGGAGCTAATAGAGACCCAAGTTCCTCTTCATTAACCTGAACAGGACATCTTTGCATTTGCATTAACTTGAATGGGACACGGTAACAGGGCCTGGAAGAGCAGCCAGACAGGTTCCGGGCAGAGCAAGAACAAGGCAGGATCCAGGAGTCATTTTCCAGCTAGCCAGAGGAAGGGACCTATGACAACAGCCTTGGCTGGCTGAGAATCAAACGGCTGACCTCAGAGTTTTGTTGCTGCTTTAGCATAATGGCAATATGACCTAGTGCAGGGGAGCCCTGCAGGCTGGCTGAGTGGTGGCGGCCAGCTTGCGGGCTGAACAAGACCAGACCCACAGACTGGCCCTGCACTCTGGTCCTGCTTCAGCTGCTGTGGGGCTATGCTGCGTTTCCCTGGAGCCATGGGACTGTGGCAAGTCCTGGAGCCTCTATTGCAGGGCTGTGCTGCTTCACATAGCCCCAGAGTCCCTGTCATGGGGCTGTGCCACGCAGTCCTGGAGCAGCCGCTGTGTGCAACAGAGCCCTGGAGCTGTACATGGTCACTCTGGGGCTGTGCTGCAAATGGTGGCTGCTCCACCACTTCATGGGCATCACATGGGGCCATCCAGTGCACCCCACATGCTACTTGCGGGTCACTCTGGGACCCACGGACAACACCGAGGCCCAGATGATATGGCTCCGCAGGCTGGATTTGGCCCACAGGCCATATCTTTAAGACCCCTGACCTAGGGGGTAGGGCACTGCACTGTCATCAAGACACTAGGCTCTACCCCTATCTCTGCCCCTTCCCTCAGTTAGGATGCTTTCCGTGGGGTTTGAGACTGTCTCACACCAAGCTTCTGGCTACAAGTGGGGCCTGGCTCAGCTGAAGTTTGCAGTATGGACTGTGTCAAGCAAGAAGCTTCTGCTCTCTGTGCCTCAGTTTCTCTTCATCCACTGTCTCCTTGGGACAGGAAACAAGCAGAGCTTTTAGCTGAGAGTTATACATATCCTAGGGAGCAAGAGGAGCATGGTGCTATTCCCTGATTTGTGCCTTAGAATGCCTGTAGTCTGCCTGGGCTAATTAATTGCCCAAGCAATGCACACCCCTAAGAACTATGGCATGAACCCTAAGGGTTTCCCTTGCTCAGCACCTCAGTTTGCACCCCTGCACGGTAGAAAGGAATGGGGTTCCCTGGCCTCACCCCCCCACTCAGGCTCCCACTACAGGGCCAGCTGCAAGGAGATAGCTCCCCAGTGCAGACGTTGAGTTTCCCAAACCATGCAGCAGGCAGCTCAGCCACAGGCCACAGGCCAGTCGACGCCCAGTCTATTCCAGGCCAGGCTGCCTGGGTACTGGGGAAGCTGTTCGCCCTTCACCCTCAATTGTGGTTCTCTGGGCGAAACCCCACAATCACTCGCAGGGAGTTTGGAGGCTATTTCCAGCTTCCGTTCAAAGAGCCCAGGGTAATTTCTTAATTGAACTCCTGCTTGCCAAGACGACGCGAGGCTCATTAGATGGTCCCTTAAGGAGGGCTTTGGTGAGCCAAGAGAGGAGGGAATGTTATTTAAGGGAGTCCCAAAATAGGAGCTCTTCTCATGTCACATGGGAAGGTTTCGGGGAGGGGCTCTCATGGTGGCAGAGGGAAGAGATAGCGAAGTCCGGTTGGGACCCCCAAGTGCTCCCTAGGTGTCTCCAAGCTGGGCTGACGCAGCCCCAGAGATCTGCTCCATGCTGGTTTAGTGCACGCATTCCTGGCTCCTGCTGGGCTCAGGAGAAGATAACAGCTTACTAGTACTGGCAGCCAAGACAGTTACCCTTCTCATGATTTAAAATCAGTGCTAGCTTTCTAGGCCTCAAGGAGCTTGCATTCAGTCCCCAGGAAAGGTGGTATTTGTCCCTCAAAAAAGAGGCAGTCTCTGTGCTGCCCTGCTTCTGCGGGCTATTCATGCCCCTCAGCGGCATGAGGGTTCCCATAGGCAGGGCATGCCCTGGAATAGCCCCTTGGTGGGTAGGTGTCTTGGGGAGAGATGGTCTTGAGAACAGGGGAGGACTTTGTAGTTGCATGACCATCATAAATCAACTCCTACCATATCCTGGGCTGATACATCCACTGGGACTTGGAGCTGGTCCAATATGGCCCCGAGGAGTAGAAGGAAGGTTCTGTCCCACCCCAGAATGAGCTCTGGGAATCTCCAGCCATCCTCAGCCACCCTAGAACATGCGAACCCCACGTGTGTCTGACAGCACTCTACAACGTCTAAAATGTCCATAAAGGTGCTTATCTACCCAGCCCTCCAGAGCCACAGCGACAGCAGATTCCTTGAGATCCAATAGAAAACCTCCCCCTAGGAGTGTGTGCAGGGGAACTCATAAAGATTTCCTGCTTCTAGCAGAGATGGCTGTAGCCTTTGCCCTGCCTCATTCACCCCCTGCATGAGAGACATCCAGCTGAGAGCAGGGTGGGTACATGGGGCCTGGTGCTCCTTCAGCATTGGGCTTTAAGTCAAGGCAACTATGCAGGTGAATTCACAAAAGTTTCAAGATTAGTTTCCATTGGTTCCATTCACGAGCCTTTTGCACATGCATGTATACATTCATGTACATGTGTGTGTGCACATGCATGCACAGATACACATAAACTGATGTAGGCTCTTCCAGCACCAGTGTCTGTGGGCAGAGCACTTTGAGTGATGCACTTGGCTGCTCAGCAAGCAGTCTTATCATGGGTTCTAGTCCCTGGGCTGTTGAAATATGCTCCCTTTGTAAAGGAAACCAGGGGCTCTGGCACTGGGGTAGAAGTCAGGGTACTTGGGTTCTATTCCATGTCTATGGTAGGCAGAGAGTGGGGATAAAGCTGAAGCCCAGGACTGGAGATCTGTGTGGCATGTCCATGCATGGTGCAACCTTGGTCAAGTGACTTCCCTTTTGGATCTTCGTTCCTCAGTTTCCCCTCTGTAGCATGGGGATGAGGCTGCCCCACCTGTATGCAGTGCTTTAAGGCCCTTGAGTGACAAAGAACAAAGGGTGAAAAGAGGAATGATAGCTTGTCACTGTGTATAGCTCCTGGTGTGGTTCAAGACCCATATGTGGCAGATCCCAGCCAATGTTCTCCACAAGAAGATGCACAGGGAAGTAAGGAGCACCCAAGAGAAAATGGCCAGCAACTTGTGAGCAAGGCACAAGGGCCTCCCTGCACTGTGGCTAAGCACCATACGGGGGACAGATTTCTCTCAGAAAGTGCTAACCTGGGGGCCTGTCTAGATCTGGGGAAAGCTCCCACTGGACAGGGTGTGCTCAGTGTTACAGATCTGCATCGGTGTGGCCATGGAAGCACTTCCCAGCATGGACAGCCCCTTGTCAGAGCTTTCTGAGGCTCCTGGCTGGGTCCAGAGATCACATCAGTCCCAGTGGAGACAGAGGATGGGAGAGGGGAGAAGTAGGGGAGAGTCTGCAAAGTGGGGGAGTGTGCCTGGCTGGGTGAGGGAGCAGTGTAGGGAAGGTCAAGCTGCAAGAGTGACCCTGCCTTTGCTTCAAAAAGCACCTGGGCCCACTGGGTGCAGTCACAGGTGGCAGGTTGAAGATTTGTCCATGGCACTGGCTGATATGGAGGGGGGCAAAGTATGCTTTGCTGGGCCCAGGCCATCCCTAGATTCTCCGCTGGATAGCAAAGCTGGTTCTTGGATGCCCTGCAATGGCTACCCTTCTCTGGGTGCTTCCATTAGAGACACTGGAAATCTCCCCTCAGCAGTCAGACCTCACCTCATTTCCAGCCCCAAAAGCACAGAGGAGTGCCTGAGCATGTGTCTGTTAAGTCCAAGTAAACCATACCCCCCCATGCCAGTCAGCTGCTCTAAGCCCCTTCCTGCTACAGCAGCCAGCTCATGGCTGCACTGACACCAGTGTCCTGTCTCTCTGGGACTGCACTACACAGGGAGGGGGACCCTGGCACTCTCTGTAAAATAGTGCAGGAGGGAGGAAGGGAGGGAGGACATCCAGGTGAGCGGAAGGATGAAGAGGAAGAGCCGGCAAGTCAAAACAGAGTCTGGATTTCTTGCTGGGCTGGAGGCAAGTTGAAGCTGGTACAGTACCTCCCTGCTCATGTGCTCAGAGCAGACCTCTCATCCTGGGTGTGTGGGAATGTGCAGCAGGGAGTCAGGCAAATGCAACCAGGGCAAGAGGAATGGACTGACTGCATGTTTCCCACCATGATGAGGAAGGAGTGTCCCCAGGCCTGGGCTCACTTCCCCCTGTGCCCTATCACAGTATGGGACTCCCATTAGAGGGACTCTGTCTTTGCTTTCTTCTTCCCTCATTTTCTCCCCCACTTTTCCCTCCCCTGCCCCATTTCCTTAGGCCGCACAGAGCCGGACGTGGGCCATCCCGATGCACTGGTGGCAGTTCTAGGGCTGGGAAAGATGTCTTACTGCTTCTGGGACAGAGAGGAGAGTTTCTGAGCTCCAGCCAAATGTCCGGCCTTGATTCCTGTACTGTAAATTCCAATGTCTCCAGAAGAAAGAGGAACAGGAGAAGGGATCTCTGAGCCAGCCCCCTCCCAAGCAAGGAACCAACTAGATGCTGCAGAGCTTTGCATGTAGGCATGGTAGCCCCAAGGTCACTGGGCTGGATTCTGACCTCAGGCACCAGTGGAGATACACTGCTTTCAATGGATTCCCTGTAAGCAGGTGAGTTCAGGCCCATTGGTTTCTGTTGGCAATGATCACCCCAACAGGACTGGTCCCAAAGTCTCTCAAGAGCCTTCTTGGGCCTCTGTCTCATACCTAATTGGAACAATTGTGCTGGGCAGTTTGGGGCACGTTTTTGCCTCAGCCATACTTCATGTAGCCCAAGACCAGAAATGGTGATTGAGCATAGTCAGTTTTAAGCCACTTGAAGCTTCCCCTCCACCTGAGGCTGAGGTCTTCCCAGCAATGATACTCCCCTCCTGCAGGTTAGAGCCACCTCCAGGCTGCTCGATATTGCCCTGGTTTCTGGGATACCCTGACCATGCTTCCTTTCCCCCAGCCAGGCACCTGCACCAGAGTCTGTAAGCATAGTTTCATAGTTAGTAGGGTCGGAAGGGACCTGAACAGATCATCGAGTCCGACCCCCTGCCATGGCAGGAAAGAGTACTGGGGTCAAACGACCCCAGCAAGGTGTTCATCCAGCCTCCTCTTAAAGACCCCCAGGGTAGGAGCCAGCACCACTTCTCTTGGAAGTTGGTTCCAGACCCTAGCCGCCCTGACAGTGAAGTAGCGCCTCCTGATATCTAGCCTAAATTTACCCTTTGCCAGCTTGTGACCATTATTCCTGGTCACTCCTGGTACTGCTCGGGGAAACAGCGACTCCCCCAGTGTCTGCTGGTCCCCTCTGACTAGTTTGTAACAGGCCACTAGGTCCCCCCTCAGCCTTCTCTTGTGGAGGCTGAACAGGTTCAGGTCCCGTAGCCTCTCCTCGTAGGGCCTGCCCTGCTGCCCCCTGATCATGCGAGTGGCTCTCCTCTGGACCCTCTCCATGCTGTCCACATCCCACCTGAATTGTGGCACCCAGAACTGGACGCAGTACTCCAGCTGCGGCCTGACCAGTGCCGCATAGAGGGGGAGGATCACCTCTTTGGACCCGCTCGAGATGCATCTGTGGATGCATGACAAGGTGCGGTTGGCCTTCCTAACTGCCTCCCCACACTGCCGGCCCATGTTCATCTTGGCATCAATGATGACTCCAAGATCCTTTTCTGCCTCTGCACTGATGAGAAGGGAGTTCCCCAGCCTGTAGGTACGGTGCTGGTTCTTCCTCCCCAGGTGCATCACCTTGCACTTGTCAGTGTTGAAATCCATGCTATTCTCGTCCGCCCACCCCTGTAACCTGTCTAGGTCTGATTGTAGCCTATTCCTTCCTTCTAGCATGCCCACATCGCCCCACATCTTAGTGTCATCAGCAAATTTGAACAGGGTGCTTTTTACCCCCTCATCCAAGCCACTGATGAAGATGTTGAATGGTGCGGGCCCGAGGACCAAGCCCTGGGGGACCCCACTGCCCACATCCCTCCAGGTCGAAAATGACCCATCCGCTACCACTCTCTGGGTGCGGCCCTCTAGCCAGATGGTGACCGATTTGACCATATAGGTGTCCACACCACAGTCCCCCAGTTTCTTAATGAGAACGGGGTGAGAGACAGTGTCGAAGGCCTTCCAAAAGTCCAGGAAGACTATGTCCACTGCTACCCCTGCATCTAAGGATTTGGTGACCTGGTCGTAGAAGGTCACCAGGTTGGTCTGACAGGACCTGCCTCTAATGAACCCGTGTTGGTTGCCCCTAAGCATAATCTCCCCTGCTGGCCCCTCGTGGATATGCGCCAGAATAATTTTCTCAAAAAGCTTCCCCAGGATCGAGGTAAGACTAACTAGCCTATAGTTTCCCAGATCCTCCTTCCTCCCCTTTTTGAAGATGGGAACCAGATTGGCTCTCTTCCAGTCCTCTGGCACCACACCAGAGCACCACGAGTGTTCGTAAAGCCATGCCAGGGGTCCCACATTGACCTCTGCCAATTCCCTCAGCACTCTGGGGTGGAGATCATCCGGACCAGCTGATTTAAATACATCCAGTCCCTCCAGAAGTTCCTTAACTAGTTCCTCACTAACCCTTTGCCTAGGTGCACCTCCCCTGGGGCTTGAGAGGGTCCCAGTGTGGGGGCTGATCTGGTCCCTGCTCAGGAAAATGGAGGCAAAGAAGTCGTTAAATAGGTTAGCTTTGTCATCTGGTGTAACGACCAAATTTCCTAGCATGTCCTGCAGGGGCCCCACGTTACCTGGTACCTTCTTTTTGCCCCCTATGTATTTAAAAAAGGACTTCTTGTCCTTGATTCGGGAAGCTAGTCCCAGTTCCATCTCCGCTTTGGCCTTCCTGACTGCCTCCCTGCAGCCCCGAGCAACCACAGTATAACCCTCCCTCGTGACAGCCCTTCCCTGCCATTGGGTGTGCGCCTCCCTTTGCAATGTGGCCCAGAAGCAGTTCTGCTTCTGTTCATGCTTCTCTTGTGCCATGTCTGAAAGATTCCCCTCCCTGCATAGTTCAGTCCCCAAGAACGTCCTTGCATGGTTCAGTCCCCAAGAGCCCAGGACACTGGTCATGGCCATGAGCTGGCTGCTGAACCAGGGACATCCTCAGGTAGTGGGGGCTAAGTTGGACTGCAGGCTGCTTTGTGCCCATGGCGGGGAGGATGTGTCAGTGAGCCCATCTATCTCTGATTTGTCATTCACACAGGATACACAAGGCAGGAAATGCCTTGGGAAAGGAGGGTCACAGGGCCACCACCCCTGCAGTCCCCACTTCCCTATGTGCTGGCCTCTGTGTAGCCATCTGCAGGCTGCAGAAGCTTCTTCTCCAAACCCAAGTCCTTTCGCACTCCCCTGCCTAATGCCCTGTATGGAGACAGGGAAAGCTCATGCTGCTCTGATGGCAATGATTCATCCTCCCTGTTCTGTGACCTCCCTTTCCCCAGCTGCTTAGCTCCTGCACTGAGGATCAGCCTGATCCTGTTGCTGAGGCAAGAACCCTGGGGGACACCCTGGGAGCCAGTAGTTGAGGGTCTGTGTAGGGTGCGTAGCTTGGTGGAAACAGAGGTGAAAATTCCCACAAGAAAAGGCTGAGGGGGGATCTAGTGGCCTGTAACAAACTAGTCAGAGGGGACCAGCAGGCACTGGGGAAGTCGCTGTTTCCCCGAGCAGTACCAGGAGTGACCAGGAATAACGGTCACAAGCTGGCAGAGGGTAGGTTTAGGTTAGATATCAGGAGGCGCTACTTCACTGTCAGGGCGGCTAGGATCTGGAACCAACTTCCAAGAGAAGTGGTGCTGGCTCCTACCCTGGGGGTCTTTAAGAGGAGGTTGGATGAACACCTTGCTGGGGCCGTTTGACCCCAGTACTCTTTCCTGCCATGGCAGGGGGTCAGACTAGATGATCTGCTCAGGTCCCTTCCGACCCTAGAAACTATGAAACTATGAAACTACCCCAGCTGCTCTCTCTGCTTCAGTTTCCCACTCTGCTAACCAGGGGTCAGGATGGCTCATCTTGGAGCTAATGCGGCCACTGTGCTGTGAATAATAAAGTGCTTATGTTTGCAAAGCACTGTGAGAACCATGGGCTCAATTGTCAGTTGGTGCAAGTTAGTCTCACTCCCATTTACACTGACTGACAATCTGAGCCTGCTCCAGAAGGAAGCAGAGAACAACACCAGTTCCACCTAACCTCATCTTCTGCAATGGCAGGGATCTCAAGGCCAAAGAGGACTGGGGAGACCATTCTGTCCCAGCCTCCTGCATGATGCAGGCCCCTGAATTTCCTGCAGAGACACCTGTCTCCAGCCATGAGCCCAGAGTCCAACTGGAGCTCCTGCTGAGTAGCAGCAGAAAGTGAGGCCTGAGGGTAGGCCTGCCCTGCACCTGCAGGATAACCAGGGAGGTTCCACCTATGCACACCCTGACTGTTCACTCTCACTCGGAGGTGTGTAACCTGGAAATGTGGTGGTGTAGCCACTCTGTGGAGATTCCTTCCCAACCAGCCATTCTCAAGCCCTCTGCCTGTGGGTGCTTAAGACTGGCTATGTGGGTGCCCCTGGAGCAGGGGCTGCACTTCTGGGTTTAGCTTGTGCAAAGGGAGTGAGTGGGTGGGTGAGGCCTGCTCAGGTGTGTTACTCCTGGGGTACGCAGGAGACGTGGTGAACATGGTCGGAAAGTCTCTGGATAGAAATGGTATCTACAACTCAGTAGAAACCTGGGATGCATTAACAGGAGCGTTGCCTGCAAGTCAAGAGAGGGAAATGATTCTTCTACACTGTATAGTGCTGGAGAGACCTTACCTGGAGGACTGAGTCCAGTTTTGGGCACCACACTTCAGGAAAGTTGTGGACAAATTGGAAAGTTGTCAGCATAGTGCAACAAAACTGATTGGAGGTTTAGAGAACAAGATTTACAGGGAAAGGTGTGGAGAGAGAAGTGGAGAGAAAAAACTGAAAGGGTATGAGAGAAGTCTGCACATTCACAAAGGGGGATAGAGAGGAGGGTGATAGATTATTTTCTTTGACCACTGAGGACCTAAATTATAACAGGAGATTCAGGTTGGAAATGAGGAAGAACACTGTAACTTGGAGGGTAGTTCAGCAGTGAAGTAGATACCTAGAGAGGTGATTAAATCTCCATTACTGAAAGTCTTTAAAAGCAGGTTAGATTAGCACTTGGCTGGGCTGGTTTAGAAAGTCCACAGTATTCTGACCAAGGGGAAAAATCCCTTCCTGACCCTAACTGTGGTGATGGGCTTGACTCTGAGAGGCAGAGCAAGACCTTCCAGGTAGAAACCTCTGGGTTTCCTCTGTACCCGCAGAAGCATCAACACCTCCACTCAGAAAGCCCAGGCTGGGTTGCAGTCCAACATCCCAATGCCTCAGATGAAGGCAAATGCCCTCCTAGAGGAGAACATCATTAATGAAAGGAAAAAATCCCTTCCTTCTGCACTGAGCTCCTCACCTCTGGCTGAGTGTCAGTGTCTCTGGGTTTAGCTTGTGCATCGTGATTTAAGAGTCTGCTTGCCTGTGGCTACTGTGGTGGTGGCAGGTAGTGCAGTGACAGTGGCCACCATGGCAGCAGTAGGACAAGTAGCCATGTATCAGGCAGCTGCTTGTCATAGGACAGGCACACAACCAGCAGCAGGCCAGGCACCTACAGGGTGATCAAGGGCTGTCTCAGCCCTTGTTTGCCCCTCTGCCACTGTTGGCCTTATCCAGTGGGGCCCCTGATCCCTGGATTTCATGGTGGGCTCTGCCCACTGTTAGCCACACACCCAAACAAGAGCCCACCAGTAGCTTGGTAGCCTAATGCAACAGCTCTATGGGTCATATCCGACCTGTAGGCTGTATGTTTGACAGCCTTGACTTTGAGGTTTCCAGTGATGGTGAACTCCCCTGGACCCTAGGTTAGTGGTTCCCCTGGTTAATTACTCTCTGTTAAACATCGGACTCTTATTTCTAGTCTGAATGTGCCTGACTTTAGCTCCCAAATGCTGGATCTTTTGTCTTGTTTGACAGATGACAGCACTGCCTGCTCTCCGCAGTCTCTTCCTCATGGAGGCACTCTGTGGTTCATGATGGAATCACCTTTTGGGTAAATTTCTACTGGTTGATCTCCTGCAGCCCCTCCTGATAAAACAGGTTTTCCAGACTTCGAGTTGCTTTCATTCCTTTATTTTCTTGATATCTAACCTTGCATTTATTTATATTCGATCATATCAAATTGAAGCAGGCTCACCTTACTGAACAAACCAACTTTCCTGGAAACCAGTCTTTCCTATCAATAATTACCAGGCCAGCACATTTTTGCATCCTCTGGAAATCTTACCAACAATGATGATGTACTGCTTGACAGAAGACAAATTTTCCAAAACTAGGCCCCTTGGGGACCTCACTGGAAACGTCTCCAGTGCTACAAAGTTGGTTAAAAATCAACACTGCTGATTCCAAGAGCTCCTCAGTTAGTTCTTTTCATGCTCTTTGGTATAATTTATCCTGTTCTGCAGCTTAGAAAACAATTAATAGTTTGGTGCTACTTTATACTTACTGATGCAGTTAGAGAATTGCATATTAAATAGTGTGTAGTATTCTGTTAGCAGGGATTTGATAACAGTCCTCAACTATAAAAGAGTGGTTATAAAGAGAATGGTGAGCCATTGTTCTCTCTGTCCACAGGGGACAGGACAAAAAATCATGGACTGAAATTGTAACTAGGGAGACATGGGTTGGATATGTGAAAGAACTTTTTCATTCTTAGGGTGGTTCTGCTGTGGAGTCTCCATCACTGGCAATGTTTAAGTATAGGTTTCACCAACACTTGGCTGGGTTGGTTTAGACAAGGCTGATCCTACCTGGAATGGAGGACTGGACTAGTTGTGACCTACTGAGGGCCCTGCCAGCCCTATTCTCCTGTGGTTACTGCTATACACTGATGATCCTATGGTTATCATTATACACTGGACAGGTAACATCCCAAAGGTGGAAAACCATATGAAAAAGACATCAGCTACTGACCAATGTCACTCCTGTGTGCGGGAAGGAGGCTTATGGAGAGGGCTTGGCTCACTCCCTTCCTTGAGAGTACCTTTGCCAGAGCTCAGGGAGGCTTTAGACCTGAGTGTGGGTGCTATGATCAAGTCCTGGCTTTTACAATCCACACTGCCAAAGAACTGTCACAGCACTTGTCACCCCCCACCCCTAACTTCCATTTAACAACATGGTGCATAATATGGTGTGTAGCTCCGCTTGATAATGGCTGGTTTCTTCTCTTCTTTGTGACTCCTAAGCCTATGTGCACCTTTACAGGAAGGCTAGCACAACAGAAGCCATCAGTGATGGCATCTAGACTGGCTCCATTGCTCCTCAACATCTACACAATTGCTGGACACAATATTGAGAAAGCATGTGTGCTGATGACATTGTCCTTGCAGCCCTAAGCACCAGATTCACCAGTATCAGCATCAGTCTCATGGCTGACCTTGAGGTCTTGAGGGACTTCTTTCTCTATTGTAAACCATCCTCCAGCTCTGCCAACTGCATAACAGCCTCTCCCACCCTGAACAAGGCCAACACAAACCTAACTGACTTCTGGTTTTGTACCTAGAAAGAGAAAAATACGCCTTGCCCAGTATAACAGTGAGAACATCAGTGCCCATTGGTTAAACACCCACAGGAGCCTGACCTGCAGAAATCACTGTGCAAAGGCATGTAGAGAAGTCAATATCAAGTCCAGTCCTATATGAAAGCTAGTAGAGGCACCATGAGGTGCCAGTGCCAGTCTGCATCACACCTGCTCTGGTATGATCAGTTGTGGTACATCACATTCCTGTTTGATCTAGCTGCATCCATGCCAGATGATTGGATGTTCAGCCCTATGTTGCAAGTATGTATCATAACCAGGGCTCTTAAAGCAATGCGTGCTGATTGGCTGCCAGCTCTGTTCCACATAGGTCTGCTTCTAAGTCCATCAGAACTCACTTAGTCCCAAGTTACGAGAGGATCCCCAGAACCCACCACAATCTCAGCCGAAGCCCTAAAAGCCATTCTGTGGTTGTGTGTGAGCTCCTGGAGAGCCTTTGTTTGATCCTGTGGCACAATGGAGGGCATCTTGGGACAAACATGATGGCCCCGAGAGGCACCTCATTGCCAGCACTTCAGAAAAACCTCCTGGCTTCAGTCCACATTGCAAAATTTGGTCCAGAACATCACAGGGAAGACAGGACCAATTCCTTCATCCACTGGTGTGACTATAGTCATGACTTGCAGAGTGCGGACCCTGTTATATGCCATTGCTGGCTGCTATTGTTCACCAGGCTATTTCTGATAACCACCAACCTACTACAGAAACTGCCCATTGACTCACCCCACCTTGACAGCTGTTTGCTGATCACCTGCCATGCAAAAGCAGGTGACTGGTGAAAGTCCTGCATACATCAGCCTGCTTCTTCCCAAACATAGGCCAGAAAGATTTTGCTGCCCTTGCTGCTTTGCAAATGACAAGTTCATCACTCTGAAGGAGTATTGGATCTATAGTATTGCTTGGATGTAGGTCAGAATCCAATGGCACTGTATCTACCTCGCTGTTGGTTTTTCAGCTGCCCAGGTGCATTTTGGCCACTTATGCACAGTTTGCACACCTATTCCACACACAGAGTGGCCATGTAAGCATCAACATGCTTGCTGACCATGTGCAAGAAGCTGTGCTGTTGCTGGGCACATACAAGGTTCCCTAGACACGTATGTTGGGCAAGTGTAAGTCATAAAATTCTACTTGGCAGAAGTCCTGAGTCCTGAGTGATGAACAGGCAACAGCCCTCCTGTGTTTTAATCCCAGTAGCTTAATGATTAGGACACTTGCCTAGGGAGAAGAAGAGCCATGTTTGAAGTCCCCTCAACCAGAATGGATTGGGATTCATATGTCTCTAGCTTTTTAGTAAAAGGCTCTAAGCATCACACCACAGGTCAAGCATGCAGCAGTCCCTTCTCTGGAGTTTCTTCTCAAGCTGCCCTCCTTGGCAGCTAAGAGAAGAAGCTATGTGGAGCCAGGAGCAAGTGAGTCAGGTGGGGCATGGCTCCATGAGACAGATGCTTTCCTAGAAAGAGTGGGCCCTGGGTTCCAGCCTGGATGCTTGCTCCCAATGTGGTGGGAACTTCCTCCACTACTCCCCATCCAAGAACTACTACATGGAAGGGGCAATGAAGGAAGGAGGGAGAGAAAAGCCTGCGTGGGGATCACGTGAAGAGATATTCATCCTGTGAGGACCTGGTAATGACCAGGGCAGCTCTCACAGTAAAGGGAAGGGCCTATGGGGCAGTCAGTGTCCTCTCTGGTGCGTATCTCAGGCTGCTTGAGCAGTGGTTTGAACTCCATTTCTTCCTCTCCCAGGGTTGATGGGGCAGCTGCTGGGGTTATGGAGGGCTCCATGGAGCACACCTGCCACCAAGGAAAAACCCCAGGGCCCCTTGGCTGGGGAAACCTCTCTACGACCCAAGGCCTGTACTAGAGTTGGGGACAATGGACACCCTTTGATCACTGCATAGGCCATGTAGTCACAATGTAGTAGGGCTCTGGGCCAGCCCAGGATAGAAAAGAGGTCCAGATGCAACATTTATCAAGCACTTTAGGGCACCCTCACTGGGGAGTGAGGGAAAGAAGGGACCTGAGACTAAGGACGATCTTCTCAGTGATCGTGTCTACATGAGTGGCAGACGGTCTCCCGTGCCAGGGCTATTAACCATGTTGCGGCACCAGTTCCTCCTGTCCATCTGGAGAACAGGTACGAGGCCCTGGCAGCCCTGGAGGAGGAGGGAGCAGTGGAAGATACCAGGGAGGAGACTCTGCGCACACCATGTCCTGTGCGGGCGGCGGGAGTCAAGAGGCCTAAGAGAAGGAAGCGTCGCGTCATCGTGATTGGTGACTCCATCCTGAGAGGTACGGAGGGTCCCATCTGTCGCCAGGATCCCTCAGCATGTGAGGTCTACTGCCTGCCCGGAGCGAAGATTCAGGATGTGAAGGGGATGCTCCAGTCCATCATCCAGCCCACCGATTATTACCCCATGGTCCTTGTCCATGTGGGTACTAACGATGCAGCCAGGAGAGCCCCTGATCACCTGATGGAGGACTACCATGCTCTGGGAGGCGTGCTGAGGGAGATGGGTGCACAGGTGGTCTTCTCTTCCATCCTGCCAGTGAGCGGTCGAGGCAGACGCCACGAGATGTGCATAGCGGAGACCAACTGGAGGCTACAGGAATGGTGCTTCGAGGCGGGCTTTGGCTTCCTCAGCCATGACCGGCACATCGTGATGAGAGACATGCTGGGATGGGATGGGCTCCACCTTTCCCCTAAAGGTAAGCGTGTGTTCTCTTCCAGGTTGGTGAACCTCCTTCGGCGGGCTTTAAACTAGGCTCATCGGGGGAGGGGGAAGATGAGGGCGGGGGAGACGATGAACTACCAGGCCCAGCAACAGCCAGCGAGCCCAGACCAATGGTCAAAAGGGAGAAACAGGTAACTGATGGGGGACGGGGCATGGCTGAGACTAGGGGGTCAGTGGGCACAACCGTTGGAGGCCTCAAATGCCTCTACACGAATGCTCGAAGTATGGGGAAGAAGCAGGAGGAACCCGCCCTCCTCCTAGCTGTCACCAGCCCTGACATAGTGGGGATCACAGAAACGTGGTGGGACTCATCGCATGACTGGGCGGTGAGTGTCAAGGGCTATAGGCTATACAGGAGGGACAGGATAGGAAGGAAAGGTGGAGGAGTAGCACTCTACATCAAGGAGGAATATACTTCCTCGTCAATTAGCAAGGGGGTAGAGGGGGGGCACTCTGAGGTGCTCTGGGTTAGAGTAAAAGGCAGTCCAGGGGATAGAGACTTAATGGTGGGAGTCTACTATAGACCTCCCAACCAGGGAGAAGAGCTCAACCAGGAATTCTTAGGTCAGCTCACAGAGGCAGTGAGGGCTAAGGATGTGGTCATCATGGGGGACCTGAACTTCCCAGACATCTGCTGGGAAGAGCAGTCAGCCAAGTCTGACCGCTCACGTCGGTTCTTAGCCAGAGTGCAGGACCTCCATCTAACCCAGGAGGTGCACAGCCCCACCAGGGGAGACGCCTTGTTGGACCTGGTGCTGGCCACGGGTGACGACCTGGTGAGGGGGCTGCGGGTGATGGGCCACCTGGGAGACAGTGATCATCGCTTGCTGGAATTCACCATCCAGCGTAAGGTGGCAAAGGGCTGCAGCAAGGCAACAGCCCTAGACTTTAGGAGGGCTGACTTCAACAAGCTAAGGAGGATCGTTGGGGAAGCGCTGAGGACCCAGAGGGGAAGGGAGCCAGATGTCCAAGGTGAGTGGTTGCTCCTTAAGGAGACAATCCTCCATGCCCAAAGGGAGGTAATCCCAACAAGGGTCAAAGGGAGCAGGAGGGCACATAAACACCCATGGCTCACTAGGAGCATCCGGGAATGTCTCCTTGCTAAAAGGGAGGCATACACCCAATGGAGGGATGGGGTCATCACCAAGAAGGACTATGTTACAGTTGCCCGAGGATGTAGGGGGGCAGTCAGGAAGGCCAAGACAGAGATGGAGATAGGACTAGCTTCCCGGATTAAGGACAATAAGAAGTCCTTCTTCAAATACATAGGGGGTAAAAAGAGGGTCCCGGGTAATGTGGGGCCCCTGCAGGACACGATGGGCAACTTAGTCGTCATGCCAGATGACAAAGCTAACATATTTAACGATTTCTTTGCCTCTGTCTTCCTAAGTAGGGACCAGTTCAGCCACCTCCCTGCTGGGCCCCCCTCGGGCCCCGGGAGAGACACGCCTGGGCCAGGGGTTAGCGAGGGGTTAGGGTACTTCTGGAGAGGCTGGACGTGTTCAAGTCCGCTGGTCCGGACGATCTTCACCCTAGGGTTCTACAGGAACTGGCCGAGGTCATTGCGGGACCCCTGGCGCGGCTCTATGAGCACTCGTGGTGCTCTGGTGAGGTGCCGGAGGACTGGAAGAGGGCCAATGTGGTCCCTATCTTCAAAAAGGGAAAAAAAGAGGACCCGGGAAATTACAGGCCAGTTAGTCTTACCTCAATCCCGGGTAAGCTCTTTGAAAAAATTATCCTGGCACACATCCAGGAGGGCCTTGCGGGGGAATGCATGCTCAGGGGCAACCAACATGGGTTCATCAGTGGCAGGTCTTGTCAGACCAACCTGGTGGCCTTTTACGATCAGGTCACCAAATCATTAGATGCAGGGGTTGCTGTGGATGTAGTCTTTCTGGATTTCCGGAAGGCTTTCGACACTGTCTCTCACCCTGTCCTCATCAAAAAGCTGGGAGACTGTGGTGTCGATGCCCACACGGTCAAATGGGTCGCCAACTGGTTGGAGGGCCGCACCCAGAGGGTGGTAGTGGATGGGTTCTTCTCGACCTGGAAGGACGTGGGCAGTGGGGTTCCGCAGGGCTCGGTCCTCGGGCCCGCACTGTTCAACATCTTCATCAGTGACTTGGATGAGGGGGTAGAAAGCACCCTGTTCAAGTTTGCTGATGACACTAAGATGTGGGGGGATGTGGGTGCACTAGAAGGGTTCAATAGGCTACAAGCTGACCTTGACAGGTTGCAACGGTGGGCGGATGAGAATAGGATGGGGTTTAACACTGATAAGTGCAAGGTGTTGCACATGGGGAGGAAGAACCGGCACCACACTTACAGGTTGGGGAACTCCCCTCTTGCCAGCACGGAGATGGAAAAGGATCTTGGAGTCGTCATTGACTCCACGATGAACATGGGCCAGCAGTGTGGGGAGGCAGTCAAGAAGGCCAACCGTACCCTGTCATGCATCCACAGATGCATCTCGAGCAGGTCCAGGGAGGTGATCCTCCCCCTCTATGCGGCACTGGTCAGGCCGCAGCTGGAGTACTGTGTCCAGTTCTGGGCGCCACACTTCAAGAGGGACGTGGACGATATGGAAAGAGTCCAGAGGAGGGCCACTCGTATGATCAGGGGTCAGCAGGGCAGGCCTTATGAGGAGAGGCTACGGGACCTGAACCTGTTTAGCCTCCACAAGAGAAGGTTAAGGGGGGACCTTGTGGCCTGCTACAAACTGGTCAGGGGGGATCAGCAGGTATTGGGGGAGTCCCTGTTCCCCCGTGTGCTGCCAGGAGTGACCAGGAATAACGGTCACAAGCTGGCGGAGGGTAAGTTTAGATTAGCTATTAGGAGGCGCTACTTCACAGTCAGGGCGGCTAGGGCCTGGAACCGGCTTCCAGGGGAAGTGGTGCAGGCTCCTAGCCTGGGGATTTTTAAAAGGAAGTTAGATGAGCACCTTGCAGGGGTCATCTGACCCCGGTGCTTTTTCCTGCCAAGGCAGGGGGTCGGACTAGATGATCTACCTAGGTCCCTTCCGACTCTAGCTACTATGAAACTATGAGATGCTAACTGCGCAGTAATGCTGCATGGAACTCCATTACTGCACAGCCATTTAGTACTTGTATACACAGAGTGAGAGCATAGTACTAGATGCACAAGTCCTAAATGACTTGTGTCATGACTTGTGTCTTGTGTAGACATGGCCGGTGGCTATAGGAGGTCCCCTCTGCTCTCACTCTGCAAAGGGGTGGATAGCCACTGGCTGCACCCTGTGCATTGGCTGCTGTCAGCTCCAGTACTTGACGTGGAAAATATGAAGGGCAGACACATATGCAGAGAGCATTTTCCATTTCAGATTTGCTTTCGCTTGTTTTTTTTCTGTTTTTTTTTCCTTTCTTTCTCCAAAGGAGCCTCAGCTGCCAACAACATAACAGACATTGAGCACTTCAAAGCAGGAGGAAGCCAGAGGGTTTCTGTTATTGTCTGAGTTCAGAAGAAATCTCTGGATGCTGAAGAGCAAGACAGAGATCTTTAAACCTGGGGCTGGGGTGGGGGAGGGGAGAGGGATCATTCCAGGCATCCAGTCTGCCCTTGTGCATGATGCCAGCCAGAGAACTTGGCCCACAGACTCTTGCATCCAGTGACGTGTTGCTCTTCTTCTGCTGGTGACCTACATAACCAGCTGCCTTTGAGGGCCAAAACCCTGCCCCTGACACCCTACCAGAGATGCTGCAGAGGGGTACCAGAATCAGGCTCAACATTTAAACACCCTCCCCTGCTTCCAGAGGAAGAAGAGGGCTGAGGTCATCTCTACACTGGCATCCTTCATGAGAAAGTGCTGGGAGGTTGGGCGGATCTGATGCAAACCCAGCTGAGAGGCACAGGAATGAGAAATCTGCGGGGCTGTGTGTGGGTGTATGGTGGGGTGGGCCCTGGGTGAACTGGGAGATGTGGGGTGCTCTGTAGGGGGATCCTGCCTGGGCTGGCTTAGAGAATTTGGGATCGAGCTTGGCCTTGGATGGGCTCTGTCCTCGTATAGGCCTCTGCAGGGAGGGGTGTTTATTGCAACTGGCACCAGAGGACAGGCCACAGAGGCTGAGCTGCGTGTCCATCTTGGCCCTGTTTCCCTGCAAGGAGGGCGGGCACCCTGGCTGAGATGGGTCTCCTCCAGCTCTCTGCTAACAGGATCTGGAACCTCCTTTGCAGCAGCTCAGGGCAGCTGAGGCCACCATGATCCATTTCCCTCTCCAGGGGTGACTGACAGCGCCCAAGAGCCTGTAAGATCATCCCATTGTTTTAATCATTACCACATTGGCAACACATGCAGAGGGGAAGCAGGAGGGATGGGGCCTGGTTGCCGATTTGTGGGGGGAGCAGGCGGACAGAGGGAAGGGCTGGGGGGAGGGGAAAGAGCCACATCAGAAAAAAAAAGACTTGGCACCAAGGGGGCAGCTTGATGAGTTGCAGCTGGGAGAGGACTGGGAAGAAGAAGGACCCAGCCACCCCGTCAGAGTATGGAAAGTGCAGAGGACTGCCTGGTTTGGAAGGGGTGGCGGAGGGGCAGGGCAGCGGCTGGGAGGGGATGCGGGGGAGAAGAGGAGGAATGATTTATTCAGCAGACCTGGGTCTTCCAAGTGACCTCATTTCAAATGGCTCCTTCTTTTTTTCCCTTCCTTTTCTTTCCTGATGGAAGAAGCAAAGCTCAAGTGCCACGTGTGTAGGGTGTCAGGAGCTGTGGTCTGGCTGGGAGTTACTCGAGCTCCTTAATCACAGCCTCCTCCTCCTCCAACAGCCCCCTCTCTTCTTCTCCAGTGCACTGATGTTGGCCAGGGTGAGAGCAGCGTGTCACTTTTAGCCCTTGCGCTTCTTGCTTCTCTGTGTGATGGGAGCATGAGACTCAAGCCATTCCAGCCCAGGGCATAGATAGAGGTATCAAAGTCAGGGAGGGAAGGAGAGACTTATAGCCTAGATCTAAAAATAAATTAATCTTATATGTTACAGAGAAAGCAGGAGATCTTAGAGGTTTTCATAGCATTGGAGTTCAGATAGCAAATAAGGGCCCGAGCCAAGATCAGAGCTATATTGTGCTTGGATCTGTGCAAGTACTTGGGAAGGGCGGTCCCTGCTGGCATTGGTGAGCCACAGGAGGGGGAAAGAAAGAGCCTTGCCAGCATCATGCAACCAGTCTACTGAGTGTTGCACCAGCACCTGCACCACTGGCCCATACTAGCCAGCTCTATTGGGGGTGGTGTCTAAACCCTCTAGGCAGCTGTGTGTATCTAAGTCTCCTGGACATCTGTGTCTGTCTAAATTCCCTATGCAGCTTTGAAACTGTTATTTTGGTTTGTCAACCTAATCCCTAGCAGGTAGAATTCACCAAAGGGGCCAAGAAAAATCCAGTCACCCAGCAGAAGCATCACATAGTTAAAGCCAATCTGCATACCCACAAGGAAAAAACAGCTAGAAGTTGCTAAGGGGTAGCTTGACTCGGCAATATGGAGCCTTAGGCTCCCAGGCCAGTGGGAACATAGCAGTTTGTAAGCGATAGCTTTGAGTGGAATGAGCTGGGTAGATCTCAGTCCAAGCCTAGCTGACAGGTCTCCCACATGCCAAAAAATGGCAATAAAAGACTTGCATTCTTCAAAGAGCTCAGCTCCTCTTTAGGCACTAAGTGGTTGGCTTTTCCCAAAAGCCCAGCACATTGGAGGCTGAGCCCTTGGCAATCCTGCCCAGAGCTCTTTGGAAAACCTGGTCCCAAGACTCTTAGTGGAGCAGCTGAGAATGGAGCAAGCCACCCTTGTCCTCCTGCCATTGGGGGAGCCACTCAGGCACTCCTGTCACTGGCCTCCTTCTACCACCCTGCTCTGGGGAGACAGAGAGAAAGATGGCTTGTTGGGGCCATTGATCCAGCATTGAGTTCACACCAAGAATATAAAAGCCCATCTATTTTCTTGAGGCCACATTAATTCTTTTTAAAGGTTTCTGTTAAGCACCCCACTCCAAACCTGCTCTAAATTAAGGAAAGCCCTGCAGCCTGCAAGGGCTGTATTGAACCCACATTTTTTTCAGTGAAGTCTTCCAAGAGTTTCCTTTTTTTTCCTAATAGATTCAGTTTGGATTCCTGACCAGGGGGCCCCCAAAAGCATCTCTCGTGTAACTCAAGCAAAGTTAGGGGCATGCGTGAAACCATGGATGGATTTGAGCACTTGCCACCAAACAACAGTAAATGAGTCTAACATTTCCACATTCTACGAGTGGAGAGCAAATGTCTACAGTGAACTGCAGGACTCATGGAGTGGCAGGCCTATTACTCCCTGAGAGCCAGAGTCCATAAAGGAAGGGAATCATGTGAATAGGGCCTGATTCACCTGCTGTTGGGCCTGATTCAAAGCCCCTGGGTCCCTGAGAACTGCTCCCCATTGACTTCAGTAGGCATTATATCAGATCCTAGCTTCACATAGGTGCAATTCATTAGCATTAATTCTGATTAAGCTGGAGGAGAATCAGTCTACAGTGTCCTTGGCTATGCTGCAGTGGTAGCTTGGTTGAAAAAAAAGATTGCCAGGTTCATTTGGGCCTGACAAGAGGAATCCATTAAATAGGCTTCAGTCAACAGCAAGGTTTTGGTGACCAGTTTTTCAGTCTCATTTAAGACTGTTGTTGTGGGGCTGTAACTTGCCCTGGCTGTGCTCAGGACTCCAACCATGTACTATCCTGCCAATGCCCAGGCACCAGAAATGGAACAGACCCTCACTTTAGCCAGGCAATTGTTGTTCACCTTGTGAGGGATGTAGAGGGACAACTGAATAGGAAAGACAGGGAATTATGAGTCAGTGGGGCCCGATCCCCAAGAGCATGCATTAGTGTCAGTCAACGGAAGGATTAATCAAGCTATACAACTGTGGATCTGACCCAGTTAGGCAGGCAAGCAGACAGGCCCAGCCTAGGAGCACTACTGGCTTAATTTCACACCTAACCAACCCCACTGTCAACAGTATGCCCCTGTGATGTACGTGAGTATGTTGAGGGTTGTGGTGCTTGGGGTGTAATCACAGCCCTCAAGGCCTGACTGCATGGTTGCCATGACTGGCTGGCACAGGATGGACCCCCCCGACCACCCATGTAATGTGAGGCTGGATTAGCCAACTGCCTTCTCGCCCCAGAGTGTCCTAGCACTAATTCAGGGAGCAGCAGCGGGGAACCATGTGCTTCAAGATGGGCTTGAGGGGCACAGGCTGTCACACCTCAGTACTGACCCCAGCCCACGCCTCCCACCAAAGTGCAGTGAGGAAGGGTGCACTGGGTCTGGTTTGCCTGTATGCTTCCATGTAACGCTGAGTAGAACTGCAAATGGAGGGGGCCTTTGGGAGGGACTGAGAAGTGTCAAGAGGAAGGAAGATCCCTCTGCTATTAGCTGCATAGGGTGGGAGACTGTGCTTTAGCTGGCTCTCCTCTTCCTCTTGATTTACACCCCTAGGAGAAATCAGTGCAGAACCTGACCCTTCACCTTCAGGAAGCTGTCTCTTCCTTCCAATAATAGGTGGTTAATGCCTGAGGGGCAGAGGTCACATGCCTCAAGTCCATATGGGAGTCCAGGTGGGGCATGGCCTACTCGCAGGGGCAGAGGCTGCTGATTGCCTCACCCATACTGGGCTTTTACCTTGAATTAGTTCAGGCAGGCTTGGGACACACCCTCATTGGAGGGTGGGGCAGGCCTCACCCACAGGAGGTGACAACAGAGCCAGGTGTGGACTGCAGCATCCCTATCTTGCTGCCTGGGGGAAGGACTGTGAACAGCACTGCAAGGAGCTCAATGGAGGCATGGGCTCTTCCTGTCTTTTGCACCCTTTGGGTGACTCATTAGCCCTCCCTGCTCCTTCTCCAGTCATGGGAGCAGGGTGCCCAGCAGTCATTAATTTAATGACTTTTCAGCCTCTGTGCTGCTGAGTGCTAGCTGACTAAGGGCATGGCCATGCAAACAAAGGCAGGCATGACCTCATGTGACCAGTAGCCTAACTAGGAGGTAAACAGCACTAACCAGGGTGCAAACACTTTAGGGTCACGGGTATATCCTTTGGTTCCTAGGGCATGGTAAGGCCTGGATGGCAGTGTCTTTTCTGTTACTGCTACCAGGGCTAACCCACTCTACAAACACCCCTTCACGTTGCCATGTAGACAGACAGTCTACACTGCAGACTCACGGTGTCAGGCAGTGCCCGCCTCAGACATGCCATGCAGCCCCGTGTAGGCTGACTCCTGCCCTGGAAGCAGTGCAGCTGTGTGCACACAGCACTGGGAACAGCTAATTAGCATTGTGGCTCAGCAGTGCTAATGTTTCTGCCAGCAGTAGCCTAAGACAATGCAAAACAACCCCAGTGTGTGTGAAGTGCTGGGTATGAAGCAGAACGGACAGACAGTAAATCTCAGCACCTGGGTAAGCAGAGGGAGAGAGGAGCATCTCCACCAGAACACTGGGGAAAATGAGGCACAGTGAAGCAAAGAGTCTTGCCCATGGAGCCACAGGGACACAGAGGCAGAGCTTGAGCTTTGTACTCCCAGTAGGATGAAACCAAGCCAGAGAAACTTGGTCCTGCCTAATCCCCTGACATGGACTCCTGCGAGACAATGTGGGGCTGCACCCATAAGCATCAAGGTCCTATGGATAGAGCTTCAGATGGGGGTGGGGAAGCACCATAGGAGCAGCACCTAGCTCTGTCACCACCCAGCTGGGCAAGACCCTTGGCTGTTCAGTCTCAGCTCTAGAGGGCTGGGGATGTGCCCTACTGAGTTCAGAAGGGCCCTGATCCCAGATGAGGGCCTCTGTGTCCTACTGCAGCACCCCAAACAAGGAGATGGCAGCTGGCTATGGTGATGGGAGTGTGTAGCCTGCTGCACTACACACCATGAAGCTCCACTCCATTCACAGCTATGGGTGTCCACCCAGTTCTGACAAGGGCCTGGGTTTCCTCCAGCTTCTCCAGTCCTGAGCTCTGCTCCCCTCAACTCTGCTGCAACCCTTGCTCTGGACCCTCTCCTACCAAAGCCCCCTGGACCTCTGCTGTCCCAGCCCTGAGTCCCTCTGCAGAGCCAGGCCCATGCAGACCCTACTGGAGCAGCTGAGAGCCCAAAAGCCCCGGGTGGCAGTTTCGTGTGTTACGGAGGGCTGCCCAGGGTGGGTGGGGTGAAGCCAACATTTTGGTGTGCGCTTGTTAATTATTTAACAAGGGATTTACATAGAGGAGGAGCTGAGGCTACAGAGGATAGGCCATGGGGGTGAGGGTTGTCTCCCCCAGCCCCCAGTGTGGACTGGTGGGAGGCTGCCATGGTACACAGCACAGTAATTGAAAGCAGATTTGCTTCCCTAGATGAAGTGAGCAGCAAAGGGAGAGCGGGCAGGCAGGAATTTGCTGTCAGCTTCTGTGCCCAACACATTTTTCTGGACTTTTTCATTCCTTCTGCCTCCTCCTCCCTCCCTCTCTCCAGATCGGTCTGGGCTGGCTCATTCCCTTCTCTTCCCTTCCCCTCCTGCCGGCCCAGCCCAGCTGATGCTGCTGGCTCCCACCCCCGAGAATGCAAGAGGCTTGTGAAGCTGCCAGCAGGGATCTGACACGTACCCGGGGCTCCAGCTCAGCACCTCTCTGCAGCTGCAGCCTCCACGTATGCAAATAGGGACAGGCAGCGCTGGGAGGCACTGGGAGCCTTGATGGGGAGCCCTGTAGGGAGGTGGGGGAAGATGTCTCATACCCCAGGCCACCAGGCCCCTCACCACCTCTCTGCTGAAGCTCCACAGCCCCACTCTCCTTAAGCACCATCTCCTCCCTCTCCTGTCCAGCTCCCCACTTCCCATGCCCTCTAGCACCTTAGCAATTGGAGCCCCACACTCAACTAGTTTCTGCTGATTTCCTGACCCATGGGGTGTGAATTCCAGGGTTCATAATCCTCCCCGGTGCCACATATGCTGCACTGCCTCCAACCTGATCCATGTGACTACAGGCAGAGCAGAGGCCTGTCATGTTTGCCCCAGTTGCCCCCTCAACATGAGTCCTTGGCCTCTGATCTTGCTGTGTCTGGGGTGCTCCTGCTACCCTCCCTGGGATCGAAGCAGAGGGTGTTGTGAGCTCACTTTCCACCTCATTTGGATGCACAGAAGATGGAGAACCTTTACCGGTGACACCCATACTGCAGTGAAACACCAGAGAAAGCAATGTTCTGTGGGGAGCGGACAATGAGGAAGTTCCCCGCTGTTCCCCACAGCCCTGCGAAACTGGTCTTTGGAGCTTTCTGTCACAAGAGGTTCTCACAGTCGCAGGCTCAAGTGGAGACGGGGGACTTGCCCAAGATCGCACATTAGGCCACTGGCAGTAATTAGACTAGAACCCAGGTGTCCTGAACTTTAGGGTGCTGGACCCCCTCCACGTTCACGAACGGGCCAGGGCCAGCCTGGATTTGCACTAGAGAGACCAACTCTGGCCTATGTGTTCAGCAAGAATAAACCTAAACAAGGCTTGGTCTTCACCCTTCAGACTGTGAGTGGGGTTGGCGGGGTAGAGGAGGGACTGTGTTCCCCTAAGAGTGGGCAGGTGATGGTGAAGGTCTGGAGCTTCTGGTCTGGCTGAACTTGAGTCTAGCCTGGGCAGCTCTCTCCTTCCATGACCATGTTCAGTCCTAGTTGCAAAATGAAGCCACCTTGAGGGTGGTGGCCCATGACCTCAAGGGTTGCTCAAGTGATGGGATGCACTAGCAGCCAGTACACTCAACAGCAGCTTTGCACCACCCAAGCATTTCCCTCCTCGGGGTTAAACCTTGTTGGGGCAGTTCTACTGATTTCATGCTCTGAAAACAGTAAGGCCACAGGTTAGGACCTTCCTCCAGATGCCAGGCAAGGCTATGTCAACAGACCCCACTGACTGACCCTCATGCCCCAGCACTTATCAGCATCTCTGCTCCCCTTCTTGCTGGAGACAGGCTGAGGGAATTGACCACCCTCACCTCTAAGCTCTAAAGGGAACTAGGGAGGGAGCCCAGGCACAAAGTCTACCACGGAGACAAGAAGGCAACCTGTGAGAGGTGGGCTATGTGCAGCCAGTCCCCTGAGGAAGTGGCAGAGGTGCTAGGAGGTAGAGGGCAAAATCTTGGCTCCCAGGACAAGCAGAAATACCCCAGATCTGGCAGCAGGTTCTGTACTGCGGACATGTCCTCCTGCCCCAGTCTCTACCCCGACCTCTTTTAAGTAGGTCAGGGAAAGATTAGGAACATTTCCCTACCCCTGCCTTGGGCAGAGATGACTATAAATAGCTTCCAGTGGCCCTTCCAGGGACAAGAAGGATGAAACATGACTGGCCCCAGGGTGGACAATAAGCTGAATATGAGCCAATAGTGTACCCGTGTTGCAAAGAAGGCTAATGGCATACTGATCTGCATTAATAGGAGTGTTGCCAGCGATTAAGGGAAGTGATTTTTCCCCTCTATTCAGCACTGGTGAGGCCACATCTGGAGAACTGTGTCTAGTTTTGCCCCCTCCCTCCCACTACAGAAAGGATATGGACAAATTGGAGATAGTCCAGGGGAGGGCAATGAAAATGGTTAGGGGGCTGGGGGACATGATTTTTGAGGAGAGGCTGAGGGAACTGGGCTTATTTAGACTGGAGAAGAGAACACTGAGAAGGGATTTAATAGCAGCCTTCAACTGCCTGAAGTGGGGTTTGAAAGAGGATGGAGCTAGACTGT
This sequence comes from Crocodylus siamensis, assembly GCF_052110815.1. Lineage (NCBI taxonomy): Eukaryota > Metazoa > Chordata > Crocodylia > Crocodylidae > Crocodylus > Crocodylus siamensis. The sequence continues at coordinate 163,342,361 of NC_143398.1, forward strand.
TGTCACTGGTGGCAGATGCCAGGACAAGGATCAATGGTCTCAAATTGCAACAAGGGAAATTTAGGTTAGATATTAGGAAAAAAAAATCACCAGGAGGGTAGTGAAGCACTGGAACAAATTATCTAGAGACATTATGGAATCTCCATCCTTAGAGCTTTTAAAGACCCAAGTAGACAAAGCCTTGGCTGGCATGATCTAGTTGGGGATGATCCTGCTTTGGGCGGGGGGTTGGACTAGATGACCTCATGAGGTCCCTTCCAACCCTAACTTTCTATGACTCTATGATTCTAAAGACCACCCCATGGAGTCCACCCATCCCTGCTACCTGCACAGGTCTGGGAACACAGGGCTTTCCCCTCCCTCAGTGGGACACAATTAATGCCCACTGGTCTCTGGGCATCCCTCAGTCCTTCAGTGTGGCGGGGAAGGTGACTTTCACTGTGGGTCCTTGGGTCCCCCCAAAACATTAGCTCATGTCTCACTGAGGTTGGTGGCAGCAGTGCATCAGCACCTGGTTGAGTGAGATCAGGGCCTCGCTGTGCCAGGTGCTGCACAGACACAGGATAAGGGCACAGGCAGACAAATTCATCACCATGGCGTAAAAGGATGCAGGGATTCACCATACATCAGATGCTGCATGGCAGCCATCCATGTGCACGCTCTTACCCCAGGGCAAATGAAAGCTAATCCACGATGATTTCACCCTCAGTGAAAGAGGGCGGCAATTCTTCACCCCCTCCTGCCCCAGGGCAAACTGTTTGTCTGCTCAGACCTTGCCTGAAAAAAATTACTGGTTCAAGCTTTCCCCCTAGCTTGCTCCCTCAGCTTTCTGGTGAGGGGCAAGTGAGACTAGGGGGCACCTTTACTCCAAGGCTTCCAGACTTGGGGCTTCCATGTACGATGCCTGACATGGATTTGGGAGTACAGGCAATCCTGGACTTATGGTTCCTGATAACTATATCTTAAGTTGAAACGTTGTAACTTGGAAACAATTTTCCCATAGGAAACTATGTTATAAATAGGGGATTGGTTCCTGAACCGAGGCCCAATACCCTATTTTCACCAAAAATAACCCAGAATTTTGTACTCAACCAATTATAGATGAGTAATATAGCTACATTAATGTATTTATATTGTAAATAGCAATCACATTGATTTGGAAGGATTTCTCTGAGGTGATTTTGCTGGACTTTTTGAAGGGTTCTTGACTGGATCCTTCTCAGGAGTCCTGGCTGCAGGTTTTTCTGGAGTCTTGTCTGCTTTCTCAAAGAAAGTGTCCAAGGAAGTTTGGACAGATGCTCTCCAGGGAGATGGGTGATGCAGCAAACTTGTTCACTGGTGTCACGTCGCATCAGATCAAACATTGTAAAGTTGAAACTGATGTTAGAAAGTTGAAATGGGGTGTCAATTTATAAACATTGTATGTGCAAATGTCTGTAACTTGAAACATTGTAAATCAAGGACTGCCTGTATATGAAGCCCCAGGCTGAAAACTCTGGGAGGGAGAATACTTGTCACCACACAGACTTCAACAACTGAGCTCCACTCAGTCAAAATTTGGAACTAATTTGGCCCTGAAAATGAAATCTTATTTTTTTTAAAGTTAGAAAAGGCAAAGGAGAACTCAGCCACAGTTGTGCAGCAGAGCTAAGGCCCAGAACTCCAGTCTCTTATTGCCCAGGCCATTGGCTCATGGTTCCTCTCAACCCTGCTCTGTGTCTTGGGCGGGGAAGAGTTCCAGTCAGGCTTGCTGCATGGGGCTTTCCTCTTAAAATCCAGGGGCCAGGTTAAAAATCTCAAGCAGCTTTTTCTGATGCCCCTGGCATCTTGGGGCAAAGCATCCCCTCCCCATGCGCAGGGTACTCCAGATCCTCTTCCTGCCAGCCTGCCCAGGCATTTATGCCTCTCCCCATGTCAGCAAGACAGTTTTGTACACTGCACACCAGAGAGGAGGCCCTGTTTCACCCATACTACCCTCACTCTCTTTGCCTTCATTGCTTTCCCTGCCAAAGAAGTCTCCTGTCTTCTTCCACTCCTCCTTTATCTTTCTGCCTTTCCCTTCACATTTTTTTCTCTAGCCTCCTCTCCTCAGAGCTGTTTTGGGTATGCCTCTCCCCCATCTTTGCTGATGAACAGGGCACACACAGATCCAGGCCATAAGCCCCTATGGCCCTCCCCAGGCCACTTGGCTGCAGACAAAAAGGTAAAGCTCCAAAAGCCAGATCCAAGGGACAGGGCAGTTTACACAGTGGTGCTCCTTCCACTTGTGCATGTCTCCTCCATCTCCCTCTGTCTTGAGAACCCTAAGTTCTTATCTAGTCTTCATCCCCCCCCACATGTCTGGGCATTTCTTGTCCTATCAACACCCCTGTGAGGCAGAGGTCCTAGTCCCATGGTACAGCATGGCGGATAGAAAGCTAAGTGATGAACCTAGATTCACACAGGGCCTGAACTCTCCATTCCCCTGCCTCTGGCTGGTGCTGTCAGCCCTGCACCAGGCTTCTCTTCTGCGGATAAAGAGGATCTCGATTTCCTAATCGTTCCTCACATCTGCAGTGAGGCGGTTAGCAAGGACCTCCCCGGCGGGAGCAACAGGGAGCTGGGATCCCAGCCACGCCTGGCCTGGCAGGCAGGAGGGGGAGGGGGGAGGAAGGAATTCAGTGTTCAAAGGAAAAAAAAGGCTCCACGTTTCAGCGGTTGGGACAGAGGCAGTGGCTTTGGACTCTGGCATGAGTGTGGGGGGGCAATGTCCAGCATGGCAGGACAGCCCAAGAAACAGAGTCCTGAAGTAGGAAGCTAAGCACCACAACTCGCCAGCTGCTTCCAGGGGCCTGATTGCAACCCTGATACCAACGGTGGTGGTTCTGGCTCAGTGAGAGCAAAAAATTAGATAGACAGATAGAATCATAGAGAAGTAGGGCTGGAAGAGACCTCCAGGGGATAGCTAGCTAGAGAGATAGAGGGGTGTGCTGGGGAATACATCAGTATCTCCTGGTCAAAGAGGAAAGCTTGAAAACATGAAAAAACTGTACCTTCATGGATCAGGATTCAGAAGCTCAAGAAAATGACCAGACCTTTAGAAAAAAATCATGATTTGGGAACTTGAGTCACAGGCTTTGAATGCTTGTGGTTGGCAGCAGTGGAAAAGGGCACTGGCAGAAGTGTTTTTCTTAGGACGTTGTTCCCCAACACTAGGCAGGTCCTTCTCCATTCCATCGCAAAGGAACCTGAGCACAGGCACTCCTGAGACCTCCTTAGTGGGAAGCATGGACTGTGCCCACCCTGCTCTGAACCATGCATCCCGTCATGCACCTTGGTTCAAGTGGGACCCTCACGTGCCATTTTCACCAACCAGGGTCAGCTGTCACCAGCCTCCATTGTCTCTGTACCATCCTTTTATCAGAGAGTCCCATGCAGAGGGGAACTGACTGTCTCGGTGCTCAGTGAGTCCAGGATTCCAATCAGGATTTCTAGGCAGTACTATAACAGTGATAATATCGCCTCATCTATCTATCTGTGAATGGCTACTGCTTCCTGGATGCACCCCTCCCCCATCTCCATGCTGTGACGGAGCCAGCACCCTGCGGGTTGCACCTCGAGGGAGCTGCCAGCTGGAATATTGTGGCAGCTCCTGCATATTTTCCTTGCACAGCTCACTTGGTTCCAGTCAGACTGCTAAGATGTCTCTTGCGCTTGGCTTTCACCCCGGCAGTGAACTCACTGCATGCACACCAGCAAGCCCAGACACCCTTCTCCCTGCACATTCTTTGCTTGCTTCACAGGCTAATAAAATAAGTGAGGAGCGGGAATGTCTGATTTGCTGCAGAAGCATGGAAGCCCTCCAAACAAGATCAAAACCTATCAAGTACTAGTGCCAGTGCCTTCCACCCCTTTCTCTGCAGAAAACTCTTCTTTAGAGGGAGTCCCATAAGCTGGAATCACCCATGGGGTTTGCTCTACCCATTACTGCAGTGCAGCCACCCCTGTGGCAGGTCCTGCAGCTGTATTAACAGTGTGCAAAAAGGCAGTCTGGTAGTTTATGAGAGGGAGTGAAACAGAATATCCCGTCCCAATCCTGAGGGCCTAGGGGATTTCAGGCAGGCAGACAGAGTCAGGGTTTGTTCAGGAAGCTGTGGTTAATCTTTATAACCTTATAAGTATGCAGCTTCCAGTTCTCTGCGTCAGGCACCAAACAGTTTTGCACAGTATCGCTGGCATCCAGTACACAAATAATCCACATAGCGCAGCTAGCATACAGTGTGCAACCACTGTGCTGCACAGTTGGCATCCAGTCTACAACAAATATTTTATACAGTGTAGTTGGCACCAATGTGCAAACACTTCACACAGTGCAGCTGGCATCCAGTGTGCAAACACTGCACAGAACAGCTGGAATCCAGTGTGCAAACACTTCACACGGTGCAGCTGGCATCCAATGTACAAATACCATATAGAACAGCTGGCATCCAGTGTGCAAACACCTCATGCAGTGCAACTGGCATCCAGTTTGCAAACACCACACAGCACAGCTGGCATTCAGTGTACAACAAATACTTTCTGCTGTGTAGCTGGCACCAATGTGCAAATACTTCTCATAGTGCAGTTGGCATCCAGTGTGCAAACACTCCACTGAACAGCTAGCATCCAGTGTGCAAATACTTCACACAGTGCAGCTGGCATTCAGTGTGCAAACACTGTATAAAACAGCTGGCATCCAGTGGGCAAACACTTCATGCAGTGTAGCTGGCTTTCAGTGTGCAAACACCACACAACACAGCTGGCATCCAGTGTACGACAAATATTTTGTACCATGTAGCTGGCACCAATGTGCAAACACTTTACGCAGTGCGGCTGGCATCCAGTGTGCAAACACTGCACAGAACACCTGGCATCCAGCCGGTATGGTGCAACTGGCAGTCAATGTGCTAACAACCTGCACCGGGTATCTGTCATCCAGTACACAAGCTCCTTGCTCTGGCCAGTGAGTATCCAGTGGATACCTTTTGCAGTATGCAGCTGAATGTAGGTGCTGTGAGCAGTGAATGTTGCAATTCCAGTCCCACCCATAAGGACGCCTGGCAGAAATTTCTTCCTGGAAAGTTTTCTTTCCAGATATTCTCTCCCAAATATTTCCTCCCAGAGCCAAGGATGCACCCAGAGGGCCTGCCATCTTTACTTCCGCCCCATGCCTTCCTAGACATCCCGGCAGCATATCTCTGGATTGCCTGTGCACGGCCTGGTATGCCCAGGTTCCACCCCATCCCTCCCCACCCACATGCAGCAAATGGGCCTGCAGTGCACTGGATGGGCTCTGCTGCCTCTGCCTCTGCACCACCAGCCCACCTGGAAAGGAAGGCAGACTTCAGAGCCGTGTCAGAACTGGTTCTCCAGACCTGGCGAGTGGCCAGGTGAGGTGAGGAGCGTTTGAACAGGCTCCCCTGCAGCTACGGCAGGAAGGGCAGAAGGAAAGAGGAATCAAAGGGAAGAAAAGAACCCACAAGCCACTTGAGCATACCTTGAAAGTTTGAAATTAGAGCATGGATCTGCCAGACAAAAACCCCTCCGTTCAGTGTGAAAAAGAATCCAGAGAGGCTGATTTCATGAGAGAAAAGAGCTAGCCACAAATACATGCTGTGTGGGGGGTGCCAGGAGGAACTGGGAGCTCCCTCCTGGCCAGCACCTTCTGCCCTAGCCTCTCCGGCACCTCCTCCTGGGAAAGGCCAGGACTGGAATAACCAGGGTCCCCTTGCAGCAGCCCCTCCTGCTGAGACAGGCTGAGCAGGATTACCTGAGGCTAGCAACTGAGGCAGGGAAGGAAGCCAGCAGGTGGGGACTGTCTGGAATGGGATATTTATCTCTCTGGACCAGCTGGAATTGCCCCTCCTCAGAAAGTGCCTTTTTGGCATCAGAGTGCAGCTTCACTCCTTCTGGGGAGACAAAGCGAAAACCTGCCTGAGCACTCACCCAGGCGACACAAGTGGGCTTGGAAAGAGGTTTGAAAGCAGCAGCCTAGGGAGGCAAGAGTGGCTTCCCTTGTGGGAGGGGGAGTCAGCATGCGGCTGTCATTCAAGTGCCTGCAAACTGATCACCGCACAGGCATGCCCTCCCACGCAGCCTCCTTGTCACACCCCCCAACTTGCGCTTTTGTCTCTCTCTCACACATACACACATATATGCATGTACAAATACACACACACTCATTTCTCTGTTACATACACTTCCTCTCCTTGTCAGGCATACACGCAAACACCCACTCCTGTCACACACAAATCTACATTCAAATTGACACACACTGCCTCCTATAAAACGCATTCATTCCTCCTTGTTACACACATGCACACTTCTTCTTGTCATACGCACACTCTCTGTTGTCTCACACACCTACATACATATTCACACACACTTCTGTGTCCTATTATCAAACACCGTTCCTTCTTACATACACACACACACACGCTTCTGTCTCATAGACATACACATTTACAATCCTGTCTCTCTCTCATGAACACAGATATACAAAGATATCCTCTGTCTTTCCCCCACCGCCAACAATTTCCATTCTTAGTGGCAAGACTCTGTACATTATGTCTAGGTTCTGCCTTATCATATCTATGAACACAGAGCAGGAGCCATTCCAGGCACTGTGTCACTAGGGGCAAGATGCGGGCAGTTGGAGACCCTGCATGATCTTTGTGTAGCTGCTGCAGGAGCTGGACGACTCACCCAGTGCCATGGGAGTGTTTTGCAGGGGAAGACCTTTTCTGCTGATTGACCCACTCAAGACCAGAGACTCTGAGTGGTTGTGGGATAACTACAGAGTCCCGTGTGGCCCTCTTAGCAGGGCACTGCTTCCTCCTGGTGCAGAGATAATGCTGAGGGCCAACTGTCCCCAGTCACGCCTTCCACCCTGAATCCAGCTCTGCTGCCTTTGCCTTTATCATGGGAGGGCATCAGTGTAGCTAGGCCAGAGCAGCCTCCACCCAGCTGGGAGCCCCACTGTGTCCCTTCCGTTCTCAGGACTGTTCTCAGCAATGGTGTGGGGCGTTCTCCAGCCCACTAAGGGGCACATAGGGCAGAGGTCCTGTTTCAAGGAGATGGCCCATCTAACCCCCTCCCCCAGATGCTGCCACTAAAATCTGGTGAATTCCTGTTCACCATCTTCAAAGTCCATAGCTGAAGACCCCTGTACCCAAATCCACTGAGTAGCATCCCCAATTCCCCTGGAGCTCCTGACAAACTAACCACGCTTCCCTATTAGTGGAGTGCAAGGGGTTGAGAGCTCCTTCCTTAACAGTCCACACAGAAGGACAGACCCCAGGCTGGGAGCTCCCTTCAGTTCACATGGCAACTAATAGCAGGTCCCTGTGAATAAATAGGAATCAGGATCCATTCCCATTTGCAGTCAGGCAGAAAATAACTTGTGCCTCCTCCCAACTCTACTCCCATACCCCTTTCCTCCCACCTCTCCCCTTGACCAAGCTCTGCAGGCTCTTCCCTTTGTTGGATCTTACTCATTTCAATGACCCATGACCCACCTATCCATAGCAGCCTGGAGCAGGGAAGCGAGGGGCAGGCCAAGTGTCTCTTTTTCACTTGCCTCAAGCCACTTCTGCAGGTCTGTGATTCTTCCCTCCCACATGGGGGAACAGACAGGGGGCAGAAAGTTTCACTTCCCTCAAATGCCCCAGGGCCAGTGAATCTGAAGGCCACATCAGGACTGGGGCAGGTTGTTTCGTAATGAGTGGCTGATAGCATCACGGGCTGGATCTACTGTGCAGCTGTGCTGGGCCCCTTGCACAGAGCAAAACCAAGGTGTAGCCATGAATGGCTGGTGCAAAGCAGGTTCAGAGGCAGCTTCAGCCCCAGGTGAATGTGCAGGACAAAGTGGAATGTTTGGAATTGCAGACAGAGGTATAGGAGCTTCATCAGAGAGGCCTGTAACTAGACATCAGCAACTGAAGCAGATCAGCAGTTCTGTAATATGTCCTAGCACAGCTGATCCACTTCATCAGGAGAAACAGATGCCGCCCATTGTCTTGCAGGGGTGGACCCCTGCCAGTCCTGGAGCTTCAAGTGGGACAGTGCTCAGGGCATTCCTGTACAACTGGGGAAACTGAGGCAGGTGCCACCAGGGCTTCAGAGACCCCATCCTACATATCCAGGAATTTCCAGGGCATGCAGGATCAGACCCCTGAAGCTCTGGGAGCATCCCCCTGGGGTGGCTTGATAGTGTGAAGAGCTGCAACCTGCTTTAACACAAAGATGTCCACTGCAAAATAACTGCATAAATTTATACAACTCTGTCACATCTTTGAATTTGGGCATTTGAGACTCAGCAAAGGGCACGAATGTCCATTTGTTTTGTGGCTTTGTGCTGCCACTAGCTTTTTTATGGTGGCATAAAGGAGATGTCTGTTTGCAGCCGGAGGGAAAAGAGTTTAAGGCGAGATGTGGGTATGCATGGATGGAAACGTGGACAAGTTCATGCTTAAAGCTCTGAGTGCTTAAAGCCGGGTTTGAATCTAGTCTTGGTTACTCATGATCCTTGAGCAAATGACTCAACCTGTGATTATTTCTCAAAACCAAAAGGACTTGGGTTCCTTGCTATCATTGGAATGAACGGCAGCTGCATCTCTCAAACCCTTAGGCCAGTGGTGCTTAAGCTTGAGTCCACAGTCCAGATCCAGCCCATGGAGCCATGGCATCTGGGTCACCCCAAAGCCTGGTGTCAGAGGAACAGTGACAATATTAAGTGTAACTCCACTGCTGCCATATTTCCAGCCCCAGGGGAAGCTCTGTGCCTGCATGACGCAGCCCTGTGTGCTAAATTACACTGGTGTGTGGTGGGGCCAGTGAATATGGTCACTCTGTGGCTGGATCTGGTGCATGGGCTCGGGGTGGCATGCCAGATGAGTCCCATGTACTGACCCAGCATACAGAATCTGGCCCCATGCAACTTATCTGGCTCGTGGGGGCAACAGGTTGAGCACCCCTGCCCTAGGCAGCGTGGAAAATCTCAGCCTACAGCTGAGCCTGCATTGCCTCTCAGGTTCAAAATGGGGACATTACTATCAACCCTGCTGGGGTGAGGGCAGTGGGGATTTGGGGGAAGCTATATACCTCCCAGGCTGTAATGTGTGACAGAGGGCTATACAAGTGTTGGGTGCCTAGCCTGGAGGGGGTGAAAGCCCTTATCCCCCAACTGGTGGCCTGACACCTAAACCCAGGGATGCAGAGGCCCACATCCACAGGTGAACAGTGCAGCTTCCAGGCAGTTGATTCCTCTCCAGGCAGTGGCCCAGCAGTTACAACAGCACCAGAAAGGAGGGCCCCATGCCAGGTCCCTCTGCCTCAATACAGGAAGCAGGTCGTGTGCTCAGACCTTCGTGCTGCCAGCCGCCTGCTCTGATGCAGCAAGTGGACACAGTGACTTGCTGGATGGGGCCACAAATGTGGGTCAGGATAAGCTGGACCAGATCACAACCTTGCTGTTCCACAGCTGGACCCTTCAGCAAAGCCCAGGAACCTCCCTGCCTTTCATGATATTTTGCTTCATGCTCTCTCTGCTTCCAGTGTGGAGGAGGGGGAAGCAATGGAGCTCCAGGAGAAGCTGTTCAGCAGAACCTTCCTCAGTCCAGGACACTGCATTGCCTTTTGAGGCCACCAGAACCAAGGGATGGGGGAAGGAGATACATTTTTCCACCCACATGAGATCTTGATTTTAAGTCAAGTGTGACCTGTGTAGTCATAAAGCTCCCTGCAATTGCACCCTGGGCTGGTTCAACAGCATTGAACTGGAGGGCTGTGGAAGAAAATGGGCAAGGACATCATGGCTGGTCCTGAGGCTGATGGCACTTTATTAGCATTAGCTGTGGGCTAGATCACTGAAAGAGCACTGGGCCTGATCCTCAAGGGCTCTGCACTCCTATGCCTGGCTCCCATGTTCCCATGCTACCATTTTGTGGCACCAGAACAAGCTGTCAAAGGGCCTATCTACACTGTGTCCCTGGCTCTCAGCCTGCCCACTTTCACATGCCAAAGCTGGAAAGGCCACCCCCATCCCAACCAGTCTCAAGAGCTCTGTCTTCAGCATGCTTCAGAGTGGCTGCAGGGGACATCCCTGGAGTGGCTTCACCACTGCATTGCCAAAAGCCAGCAAACCCAGTGTGGTTGAACACAGGCACCTGTGGCAATGCTGGGGACAGAGAGAAAATAAACATAGCAAGTGCTGTGCACCTTGCATTTACTAGTTATTGGAAAAAAATGGATGGGAGGTCTGGTTGTTTAAAGCTAGGGTCAGCAGCTTTTCAGGAGTAGGGGGCTGATGTCACACAGTGCCATCTGAGGCAGGCTGCCTGTTGTGACCCCATTGCTGCCACCACTTTCCCTCCCACAGCCACACTTGCCACCTGCTGCCAAATTGCTGCTGCTGTCCAGGCTCTGCAGGCCACATTAAACCACTCAGCAGGCTGGATCCAGGCTGTGGGCTATAGGTTAGAGCAAAGACGCTAGAGATGCATGTTCAAACTTCTGCTTGAGGGGGACCTGGCACCTAGATGTCTTGCTTCCTGGGTGAGTGTCCTAATTTCTGGATTAAGAACTGGAGAGCATTCCCCCCCCACCTTCCCACTGTGTTCTCAGTAGTTATGTGGATGCTTGTATGTCTGCCCTGCACATGGAAGAGGATCACAAACTATGTGAGTGCTCCAACCATCTGTGACATGGCTAGGTAAGTACCACTGGGGTGCAGAAAGTGCAAAGGATTCTGCCCTTCCTGGGCTTGGAGTGCTGCGTGAGCCCCCTCCTAGCAGTGCAACCCCATAAAGCAGTGACCCAAGGACAACACTAGATCCTGCACCACCGGAGATATGGGGAACCACAGAAAACATCGGGGGGGGGGGTGTTCCTGCGAGGATGATTTCCATTCCTACGGGTGCCTGGGAGCCCACAGCACTCCAGCATTGATCCACCTCTGGTCCTGAGCATCCCCAAACTGGATGGGGTCATGGCCCCACATCCCCACCTCCATAAAGGGCAGCAGGATCCAGAAATGGGAAGGAGGGGAGCAAATGGCCAACACACATCAAAAACACTCCTCTCCCTCTCTCTGTGCTTTGGTGAAATCCTGAATGTAAATCCGTGTGTGACCTGTTGTCCCCAGGGGTCCTTCAGACTGGAGTGACTCAGCTGGGGCTCTCTCGCCCTCCCGGGGCTGTGCAGGATACTGAACCCAGACTGCACTTCAAAAAAAACCCACTGGTGAGCAGTGGAAAATCTGACTCCAGCTCTTCGAAAGCTGAAGATAATACGCGGCAGTGATGGAAGCCAACTGGAACGGCAAATGCTTGGCTGGATACATCATTTCTCAGTGGCGGGCGCTGGAGGGGGGAGGGGAGCAAGGAAAAATGCAAACAGGCTGCTGGAACCTCCCCGTACAGAGGCCGGTGGGGCTGTTGCTCCAAGGACCAGCACCTCCAGTCCTTATCTGCTCTGATGAACACATGAGCCAGGCCCTCTTAAAACGTACTCAGCCTGTCTCCCTCACCCCCCCAGCCCTGTCCTCACAGGCTGGCCAAACCCCAAACACTCTAGCTCATGAGGGCTCTCCCGTTACTGTCTACTTGGATTCACATGCACCCTGGGGATGGGTCAGCTCCCAGTGACTCCTTGCACCAAACTGTGGCAAGAGTCTGGGGTCCAGCCCCACCAAAAGCTCTGAGAAAAACTGAGATCAGCTTGGTGCCTGATTTCACTGGACCCTGACCTACTGCCTCAGGGCTCCCCACACGGAGCTCTGCTGATGCTCCTCAATGCTGCCCTGATACATGCCAGTTATGCCAGTCCATTCTCCAGTGCACCATTGCACCTGAACTCTTCCCTATAGCACCCCCCTACAACTCCTGTTATTCCAGTTTTACCTTCTGCCAGTGCACAGGTCACCCTCAGCCTACAGCACCCCATTATCTCCACCCTGGACTCCACTCAACCCTGGCCTCTGCAGCACCCCAGACCAATTCTGCAGCACACAGTGCCCCTGCTTTTCCTGGCATTTGTGGGTTCTCCCTGGGCTGGGGTCACCTGTACAATGCCTCATACTAGGGCTTGAGCAAAGACCACCAAGCTCATTGCACCTATGACTTACAGAATGTTTGACCCTCTCTCACTGCGCTTCCCTGGCATACGGCCCTGAGACAACATGCAGCCCCCTGCCCCTCCCTTGTTTACTGGTGATGAGAAGTCCTGCCAAGTATCTGATGCTCCAGTCCACAAGACTGGACTCTCAATGCCTGGTGGCAGGATTCAGAGCTAGGGATCTCAGGGGCAGCTAGAAACAAAAGGGATTAGAGACAAGAGGGCACAAAAGCTTCAGAGTGGGCAACATGTGCCAGAGGATCCATGCCAGGCTATTCGCTGAGACCTGTGCATAGAGGAGACAGGGCCTTGGGGTTCTAGCTGGCACTGGGGTGGATGCCATAAGGGCATGGTCCAGTGGGCAGAGCATGAGTTGAGAGCACAGCAGACCTGGCTTCTCTGCCTTGTGTAGCTAAGTGGGGCCTGAGCAAATTGTTTTACTTCTGTTTCCAGCCACCGGTTTGGACTGGAAGCTCTCTGGGACAAGGACTGGCACTGGCAGTGTGTGTGTGCAGCACTCAGTGCTGGGTCACTGATTTCAGCCACAGATGAATACAAATAACACCAGCTGAAATGTTGTAACTGATTATTTACATGGCAACAGCATCTACAAACCACAGTCCTGGATCAGAAACCAAGGTGCGCACTGCTATACATGTATTGGGCGAAATGGTGGTCCTTGCCCCAAGGACCTTCCAGCCTGAGTGACATACCTCACTGCTGAGTCCTAGAGCCTGGAGCTTCCTCTGGTGGGTTTGAGCTTGGAAAGCGACATCAGTCCTTGCACCTACAGCAGTTCCAAAAGTGTCATGGGGCACACTACCAAATGGATTGCATCTACTGTATGTCCCCTAGGATGCCCCACACTCTTCAGTGTTACAAGGCCAAATATTTCCAAACCCAAGTGCTGTATCTTCAGACCCACCAGGACTGAATGGATGGCCTTCAAATGCATGGCTCTTGAAAAGCCCTTCTTTCACCATGCTCACAGGATTCCTGGGTCCTATCCCAGAGATGCTGCTGCCAGCGTGCATCAGTTGCTTCTCAGCATGGTGCCTCAGTTTCCCCTCTAGAACTGGGGCAATATCTGTGCATTCATGAAATTGTTGCTACAGTGTAATTTACGGTTATCCACCTGAGTTCCACCATCAGGGCAGGAATCCATGCCCTCCTTACAGCCCAGCCAAGGGTGTTAAGCCTTCTAAAACACTGGCAATGGTACAAATGCTTTGTGGATCAATTCTTCTCCCTCCCCTGGGGGCTCCAGGGTTTAGGTGGGTCTTCACCTCAAGAGAGATCAACCTGACAGTCAGTCTGTGCAACCAGCATCCAAGCTTGGAAGCTGGGCTAATTTGTGCAAGAATGAAAGGACAGGTATATGTGAGCCTGTCTGTATGTGAGCAAGTAAGCGTGTCCCTGTCTGGGTATGGGTGAGCAAGGGAATGTGAGCATGGGTCAGAAAGCCCACGAGCAGGTGCTTGTGTGTATATCTGCCTTGCGCTAGTGCAGTGCATGTGTGTGAATGTGAGTGAGCAAGTACACAGTTGGGTGCATATTTCTGCATATACATGCATGAGCAAGTACATGGGTATGGGAGCAAATAACAAGATCTGTACACACATGTACTTGCATGAACAAATATATGCACACATCTGTGCATGCATGTGTGATCAAGGGCATGTATACATCAGCAAATGCAACAAGTGTGCAAGCTAGCACACAGATATGTATATGCATGCATGCACGCGCATATGTGAACAAGGGGCATGAGTATGTGCATGTGTGTCTGTGCTTCTTTGTCTCTCCCCTCCCCTCCCCTCCCCCACAGCTTACAGGGGTGAGCAGAGCACAGGCAGCTTGAGAAAGCTGGGTGGGATGCTGTGGCCACTGACTCATGCTGCTGTCAGAGAGGCCCAGACAGCCCCAGAGTTACTAGGTGTGAGAGAATGAAATAGCAAGCTGCAGAGCAGAGGCATTCCCCCTCCTCCCCTTCCCATGGCAGGGGGGAGATGGGGCTGGGGGAGATCTCATGTCCTTCATCTCCATGAGGGACAGAGGGACCCCTCTCCCTCAGGAGACAGACAGTGCTAGCTTTCCCTTGATGGTGAGAAGGACTCTGCAGTTCCCCTGGGCTAGGGACAGACATTACACATAAACTGGTTTAAGTGATCAGTAACTGGTTTAAACCTGTAACAGAACAGATGTTCAGTGGACACGAGCCAGTTTGAAAATGGCTGAAACCAGTTTGAGATAAGCCCAGTTGAATATAGTATCAGAGTTAGCTGATGTGGCTCAAACTGGTTTGTGCAATGTCTGTCCCTAGACCCCAAACATTAATGGAAACTAGACAGACCAGAAACTTGGCAGGGCAACCTGGAACCTGATTCTGAGGTGGCACAGCACCATCCAGGAGCCACGGTCCAGAGCAGGCCCCAACCAGCTAAAAGCAGAGGATTGGGTCAGGAGTGGAACAGGGACAGAGGCTGGGATTTCCTTAAGAGACTTAAGGGAGTTAGGTGCCAGATTTCCTTTCACTTTCAGGCTGCACGGCTCCCGTGGCCTGACAGTGCCTTGGTCGCCAGTTGCTCTCAGTGACCCTTGGTTGCTAAGCATCCATCATAATGTGTGACCTATGGAGCCTACCAGGAGATGTATCCACCCCTTGCAATCACTGCTCTTTTTTCTAACATTGAATCATCTCTCTAATGGCCTCCTCTGGGTCTCTGCTGCTTCTCCTGCTTGTTTTCTAAAGGATCCCTGGTAAGGTATTTCTGTGTAGCCCATTCTTAGTATGCAGCCTACCCACCTCTATTAGCCCCTGCACCTCCTCCTCCAGAACCTCCTGTTGAAGTTTTAGCTACACTTCGCCTCTCACTTGTTTGTTTTTGTGCACCCCATCCATGGCCTCACCAAACCCCAGGACCTCCTGGTCAACCTCCTCCTGGCCCTGGCCAACCTGGCCATCTATCTTACCAGGAAGGAGGCTGTGGCCGGGAGGGTCCCCAGAGACTATAGGGCTATTTTCCTGGGTCTCATCTGCTCCTGTCTCCAGGTGGAGCACCACTAGGCAGTGTCTGCCAGCTCTCTAGCCACCTTTGAGAGTCAGTGGATGCTGTCCGGGGTGCTATGCTCGATGTCCCTCCTGGTGGTGCACTTCTTTTGAACCTTTAGTCCACTCACATGTCTCTGTTGTCACTTTTTGTTCTCCTGCATTTAGTTGTTGCTTTCTTCTCCACCAAGTTGCAGCTCTTTGTGATGTGGTGGACATAGGCCATGGCCTTGAAGGCAACAAATAAGCCTACCCACCTGTATGATGAGGTTTCATAGATGTCATAGATTTCATAGACATTAGGGGCTGAAACAGACCTCACGAGATCATGGAGTCCAGACCCCCGCCATAGGCAGGAAGTCTGCTGGGGTCAAATGATTCCAGCAAGATATGCATCCAAAGATTTTTTGAATGAGTCCAGAGTAGGTGCTTGCACCACCTCTGGGGGGAGTCTGTTCCAGACCCTGGACACTTGGACTATAAAGAAGTTTTTCTTTATGTCCAGTCTAAATCAGCCTTCCAGAAGTTTGTGCCTGTTAGACCTTGTTATCCCTTGGGGGCACCCTGATGAACAACTGTTCTCCCAGATCCTGGTGCACACCCCTTATATACTTGTAGGCTGCCACCAAGTTCCCCCTGAGCCTTCTTTTCCCCAGGCTGAAGAGTCCCATGTCCCTCAGCCTCTCTCGTAAAGCTTGCTTTCTTGGCCTTTGATCATGCGGGTGGCTCTCCTTTGGACTTTCTCAAGCTTGTTAATCCACATCCCTCCTGAAGTGGGGGGGCCAAAACTAGATGCAGTAGTCCAGTTGCAGCCTCACTAAGGCCAAGTAAAGTGGGAGGATGATGTCCCTGGTTTTGCCTGAGATCCATAGGTGGAAGCATGCCAGATTTTGGTTTGTCTTGCCAGCTACAGCATCACATTGGTGGCTTATGTTCATCTTGTGGTCAATCAAGACCCCCAAATCGCTTTCGGTTGTGGTACTAGAGAGCGTAGCACCACTGAGCCTATAAGTATGATGCTGGGTTTTCCTCCCAAAGTGGAGCACCCTGCACTTCTCTATGTTGAATGCCAGCCTTGTAAGTCTGGCTCCGCCTTCCTTGTAAATCTGTCTAGGTTGACCTGTATCCCTAGCCTGTCCTCCAGTGTGACTGCCTTCCCCCATAGTTTAGTGTTATCCATGAACTTTGCCAGTCGGCATCTGATGCCCGAATCCAGATCATTAATGAAGATGGACTGGCCCAAGTACTGAGCCTGGAGAGACACCACTGGTCACCTTGTGGCATGTTGATTTGCACCTGTTAACTAATACTCTTTGGGTCCAACTCCAGAGCCAGTTCCCCAGCCATCGGACCGTGAGATGGTCAAGGCTGCAGTTCCCCAGCTTGGTCGTGAGGACATCATGGTAGACCAAGTCAAAGGCCTTCTTAAAGTGCAGATAAATTACATCAACCTCATCTCCCTTGTCCAGGCAATGTATCACCTGGTCATAGAAAGAGACGAGGCTGGCCAGGCAAGAACTTCCAGCAAAAAAGCCATTTTGGGTGGCACTCAGAAAGCTGCTTTCCATTATCTGTTGCTGATAGAATCTTTGCTGATTTTCTCCAGGATCTTTCCAGGGATGGACATCAGATTGATTAGCCTGTAATTTCCTGGATCTTCCTTCATTCCTTTCTTGAAGATTGGGACCACGTTGGCTCTTTTCCAGTCTTCCGGTACCTCTCCCAAGCGCCATGAGTTCTCAGATATCTTGACCTATGATGTCTGCCAGCTCCTTCAGGACTCTTGGGTGCCTTCCATCTGGGCCCTTGGACTTAGGGATGTCGAGCCTCTCGAGGTTCTCCCTCACTTGATTTACGGTGATTGTGGGCCTATCACCCCATGCATAAGCTGAGGATAAAACCTTGCAAGGAGACATTGGAGGTGTGACACATAACAACCTAAGAGCTGCCATTTTCTGGGCCAGACTGTAGTCCATCTAGCCCAGTGTCTTGTGTCACACAGTGGCTGGGAGTGGATGCTAAAAGGGAGAATGAAGTGAGTATGACCAGGGTTTTCCCCACTGTTCTTCTCTCACTTGCAGCCTCCAGAATTTAAGGTCGAGGAAGTTCTGATTCAGAGGTCGTATCCCTAACTCACATGCTTTGAAGGAAAGGGAAAGTCTTTTTGTACAGCACCTAGCAAGCTTCTCTGGGATGGGGTCTCCAAGTGCTACCACAATATAATCAGGAACATCAGCAACCAGAGGTAAGGTCCAGTGAAGGATGTGGATGGATGAGGGCAAAGTGCAATATATAATGGGCCAGGTCTGCAGGTGCTATGAGGGACCCTTGCAGGCTTAGGTGGGGACTGAGCTGAGGACATTTTAGTCTACCAGGGTTTAGTCTGCATTTCTCCTGCACCTGTTCCTCAGGGTGCTGGTCCTGCCCTGGCTGCTGGCTCCTTGAGTTCTTTCTCTAGGGCTTGGTGGCCACTGCTGGACCCTTCATTCTGACCCTCTGACCTGCATCTCCACCTCTGCTCCTCCCCTGTGACGGCTGAATTCTGTGGCCTCTGCCCCACCTGAGAGGCCAGGGCTTCTTGTTTTTCCAGAGGCTATTTTGAAGCTTCTGGTCCTGGAAACCTGTGCCTGCTGAGAGGCCCCAGTACCCACCTGGCATGCTGGTAGGACACCAGGCAGGCTTCCAGCTGTGCCTGCTCCGTGCTTGTAGTAGAACATATCTGTGACACATTTTGGTTTTAACATAGGGGCATTTCCCAACCTGCTTCATTGGAAAGTCCCCAGCCAGTGGCTTCCAGGCCAGGGTGGCCAGGTAGTGAGGATGCTCAGGAGACATACCATACACTAAGTGAGCTACTTGCTGGATGCACATCACCTCCTTTCTGTTGGCATGGAGCAGGGATGCTCCTGTTTGTCCTATTCAGATGGTTTGAGAGACCCCAGGCAAGTGTGGCTCTGCTGGTGGACTCTGAAGTTAGCAGCTGCTGCTCTGGGCACTATTGCTGGGAAAGAGTCATTTTCTGTAACTTCTACCCATCTCCGTGCCACCTCCTGGCATGCTGATGCCTCCATTATCTCCCTCTCTTGGTACCTCTATTTGCTTATTTCCCTACTGAGTCTTCCTTTCCTATCCTTATCAGGAACCACCTCTTTCTTTTTTATGTAACAAGTAGTTAACATGTAAAATTCATTGCCACAGGAGGTGGTGGAGACTGACAGCACAGCCAGGTTCAAAAGGGGACTGGAGAAATTCATGGATCATAGATCTATTAATGGCTATTGAACAGAACGATTGGAGATGGTTCCTCCGGTATTTCTAACCCAATACTGGTAGATGCCAGGAGGGTATTGAATAGGGCAGTGGTTCCCAACCTTTTTAGACCATGGACCAGCAAACCACAGACCGGAAAGGACCATGGACCAACAAACTACAGACCAGCATACTGCACACCGGAAGTGACAGGCTTACCACGAGACAGCAGCCGACCCTTTGTTATATTCAGTATAAAAAAAGTTTGGCTGCCGGTCCTCGCTATACCAGTCACTTTGGGACTTCCAGTCCAGCAGCCAACCCATTGCAGCCCAGTACTGAGCTGCGGCCCAGGGCTTGGGAACCTCTGGAATAGGGGACTGATTACTTTAGATTTATCCAGTTCAGTGTGCTCCCTGTATAGCATCCACCCCTTCCATTGTCAGAGACAGAAGACTGGGCTAGAGGGAACATTGGTCTGACCCAGGATGGCACTTGTTATGTTCTTTCCTTTGCCCATTGTGAGGGGTCCTCTTCTGGCTGCGTGTATCTATTGCCATACCTACTCCAGTAAGCAACTACCATGGGTGACTGGGGCCACCTGAGTTGGGGGGCACATGCCCCCCAGCAACCAGTCAGTGACTGGGGGGTTCCCTTGTGGCCAATCTTGCCAACCAGGGAGGGGGATGGGGGTGCTCCCATCTGCCCCCCTGCCTGTCACCTAAGCAGGGAGTGCAGCCTGTCAGGGGTGCACCAGTGCTCTCGAGGAGCATGCGTACCCCCCTGCAGCCCCTATTGGAAACTACTAAGTGCTATCCAGCATTCAGGTTGGCTCAGTGTTTGTATTCTTGGCCTGACAATGCTGAGGTTCCCAATGCAAGGTCCATCTCCACTGCTTGATCTTGATCAGCTGCTCAGCTCCTGACTTGTTGTCTTTCCCAGGAGCTGCCTGGGGAAGCCGAGCACCTTTCTGATCCTGTCCTCAGCACTTCCAAGGACACATCTCCTTTTACAGCCAACTCCAGATGAATAATTATGGTGGAGGAATGTAGTAGGAGACAGAGCTCTGAGGCCAGCAGATCCTAGCTGAAGGGTGGGTTAGACAGAGGCTGTTTTCTCCGGCGTGGGCTGGAAGATGCTTCCCTTGATTTATCACCTGTATTAGGGAAGGCAGCTAGAGCTGCTGTTTCCAGAGTGGAGAGCTCATGGGGGATGTTGAAGGGAGATGCTATCCCCCTACCCCCCCGGGCCATTGGGAACAGCAGAAGTGCTGCAGAAAGGACCTAACTCTCCTTGGTTTCCAAAGGCAATCTCAGTGGAAGAAAGCAGATCTTGATTCCCCAAGGAACGGGGCGAAGGCAGTCGCCCCCTCAGCCCTAGGTAAGTGCTGTTTGCATGGTGGCAACTTGCAAAGACCTCACAGAGAGTCCAGTTTTCCTGGGAGCTGTACATACCTATGCAGACAGAGACCCAAGGGGGGCTGGTTTAGCCTAGAGCATTAGATGAGGTGGGGTTAGAACCCAGGCTTCTCCTGACTCCAGTCCAGTTTGCTGCCTGATGGACCAGCCAGGCTCCAGCCCCACACTCTGCCAGGGAAAAGGATGTGAACTGCCTCCTTGAGGTGGTGAGCAGGCTGTTCACATATGTGTTTCATCCCTTTTCACCCCCTACCCCACCACAGGGCCCACAACCCTACTTCCACAGGGCTACAGCAGTGGGGGTTGGGACAGATCAGTAGGTCATGTTCCCTGCCTCAGTGGTCTTCTGCCATGGCAATAGCTAGGACATTTCAGCCACAGAACTCAATGGGCCTTGCCAAGGAGGGCAGGTTCAGTATCCCCACACCAGAGATGGGGAAACTGAGGCACAAAGAGGGGCAGTGACTTCCCCAAGGTCACCCAGCATGCCCGCAGAAAAGCTGGGAGGAGAACTCAAATCCCTTCAGTTACAGCACTATTCACCAGACAGCATTGCTTCCCCATCCCCATATCCATAGGATTCTTTTGCTCTGCTCCCATCTCACCCTATTACCCCCTGGGCTTTATGTCTAATGTGGTTGTGCCTCTGCCTCCCCTGGGTGGGAGGAGAATCCAGCCTTCCCCCAAACCTGGCACAGCCAGTCCCTGGGCACAGCCCCTGCCTGACTGGTGCATTAAACTACACTGGATGTCAGCAACTTAAAGAAGTCATTGCAGCAGCCCAGGGAAACCAGGCTAGACCCCTTTTGACCTGCCATTGCCCCCACCCCAGCAGGGTGGAATCTCCACCCCAAGATCCCCATCTACTGGGGTGCCCCTCCCATAGCTGGCTCAGCTGCTGTCCTCTATCTACAGCCCCAAAATCAGTGGAAACACCCCATAGAGCAGGCCCCGAAGAGAAAGCTTCAGAGCCTCATTTAGCACCCCCTAAAGCCAAAGGCAATGAGTAGAGCAAGGAGCAGCTGAAAGTAGCCTCTAACGCAGCCCAGGCCTGGCCATGGTTCTAGCTCCATAAAAGGACCATCTGCCTCTCCCCACTCTTTCAAGAAGCAGAGGCCAGGCCTTACCCTGACTTTGTCTGGCTCAGGCTAAAGCTGGGGAGACCAGGCCCCAGTGCCCTGGGCTGAGCTTGGCTGCAGAGCAGGAGCTGGGTTTGTTTCTCATTAGCTGCTCTTGGCAGGAGCTGTGGAAAAAATAGCTTAAAACATCAAAAAGTTTGGGGGAAAAAAGCAAAGACAGTATTGGGAGACGGGATTTGGGGGGGGGGGAGCAGACTTGTGGCTGAGGGACAGCCTTCCTGAGCCAGGGGTGTGGGCAGAGAGGGGAACAGAGGGGTGCATGGTGAGAGGAGGCTGGGGAGGGACAAAAAGACCCAGGGACTCTGAGAAGCATGAGAGAGACAAGGAGACAAGACAGCAGGAGGAGCAGACAGAAAAGACAGCCAGGAAGAGAGGGGGAGGGAGAGGTAAAGACAGTTTGCCTGTCTGTGCCTGGCATTCTCCCGCTGTAGCTCAATACTGGCGTACTCCTCTGAGGCCTGTTTCCCCCCAACTCATTCCTGCTCAGGCTTGAGCCCCTATGGGCACCAAAGTGAGGGCTGATGCCCCTTGCCCCTATCAAGCTCCCAGGTGGTATGCAAGGCCCCACACACCTCCCCACCACCAAGCCTCCCCATGGCTCTCACCAGCCTGTGAACCAGGTTCTGCATACTCCGGTGTACTCATTGCCAACAAGTGGCCCCATGCCCTGTGCCTGGGCTGGGAGCTTTGCACTTATAACTCCACTGATTTCATTACAGCCAGTTCTGAATTATCCTGGCGCAATGGGGCAAAGTCCCACACCTGCCTTAATGGCCTGAGTAGACGTTGCTCAAGTCTTGAGGAAGGGTAGTCAGGCTCTCAGTGTTGGTGCCCAAGCACCAGGCTCTGGGGCTTTAGAATCACTGACAACAGGCAGAGCACCTGGGGTACACATGGTGATAAAGATGGAGCTGAAGATGTAAAGTTGCTGAGTGTACATCCATGTGCATTAAACCCCAGGCAACTTCTCTTATTCAGAAGTAAAGGGGCCCTGTATCCTCAAGGGGGGTTATGGGCTTGTCTACATGGGGCCACTCAGGAAAACAAAGCTGAATTAGCTCAAGGCATGACTTCAGCTAAACTGTATTGAACCCCTGTGTGCATGCTCTCATTTGAAATTAATTGATCTTGATTCTGTTTGGCTAAATTCCCTTCCTAAGGGAACTGGGTCAAGTGGCATCAAGGCCATTTTAAGTCTTTGAAGATGTGTATCCACACAGAGATTTGTGCAGTCCAGCTGATCCACTTCGAAGTCACATCTTTTTTCATTTGGATCAACTTTCCTGAGCATCTCTGTGTGGATGAGCACTGAGACTTGCTCCTTCCCACAATCAAGAACAAAACCCTCTTTTCCAGATCCCAGGACAGAACCCAGGCATTCCTGTGCTCTGCTTTAACTCCTCCACCCCACTCCCTCTCTGAGCACCTCATCCATTTTTACTCACCAAAATGCTCAGGCAATTAACCAGCCCTGTGGATGAGAAGAAGTGTGGGTTGGAAACTGCTGTGATTAAAATGATCCATTTGCTGTCTGTGCATCATAGAGCAGGAGTAAAGGGTAAGAAGTGCACTTAGGTATAGATTGGTGTTTTCCAGTATTGTCCTTCACTAGAAAAGCTTGCACTAAGGGGGAAAGGCAAAGCTGTTTTTCAAACAAGAGTGGACCCTTTTCACAAACTCTGAGCTGGTGTCCAAGGCCAGAGGCCTCATTCACCATTGCCCTGCACCGTGCACCACAGCTTGAACCAGGCAGCTGTGAAACGTTGCTGTTCCGAAGTACCAAAAATCCAACCAGTGATATTCTATACTCATCCTTGCAACAGGGTAAAAGTGGGACCAGATGCAGGGCAAGGCAGTTGGGGCCAAGATGTTATCCAGAGACAAGGAGATCCTAAGAAGGGAAAGTGTCCCAGGTCGGACCAGGGATGGGAGCATGATGGAGCTACGTGGACTGGGCCGAGACTGATGGTGTCAGAGCTGTTACTCACAGGCAGAGCTGTACGGAGGGGGACATACACGTGTGTACACACTGGCGTGCATTCACGCATGTGATCACAGCCAAGGGAGCCCATCACTTGTGTTTGTTGCCTATTAGACAATATTCCAAGGTCACTTGAGCTGCAACCCCCCTCCCCTTGCAATGGGGTGGAACACCAGGCGGAGGCTCCACTTTAGTCCCACTTAAGCGCTAAGAGAAGTCCCATTGGCCTCTCGGGGCCTAAGTGGGTCATAAGTGGTACTTAACCCTGGCCCTGATGCCCAGGGAGGAGCTCCCCCATGCTGAGATCTGCTTCCAGTTGCAGGGCAGTGTCAAAGAAAAGACAACATTTGCCTGGGATGCCTGCTTGGGCACATCTGGAAGAGGAAACAGCTGTAGAACAGATGTAGACAGGACACACTGCCAGAGTGGGGAGAGGCTGAGAGGCTCCCCAGCTGGGCTCTGCTGGCCCCATGCACCCCTGTGGGGCAAGGTGCATTGTCTCACCCTAACTCGCAGTAGAAGAACAGTGCCAGGACCTCATTTTCTGGGGCCAGACACACCCTACCCTGGCATGTCTCCCATTTTACTCCTCCTCCATGGAGAAACTACAGGGACTGTAGACTTCTGACACTGCTCTAAGTTGCAGATATCTGGCACAACCACTCTGGGGTGCAGAAGTGATAGGCTTTGTGGCCATGCTAGCCATTTCCAGTCCCCTTCCATGGTCTGGCTCCTGCCTCCTGGAATGCTGTCAGTGCTTGGACTTCACACAGAGGTATCACTGAGCTTGCTGTGCCATTGGCATGAGGGCTCTCGCCCTGGGGTAGTACTTGCTAGGAAGAGCTAGTTATGTCTACCCTATGCCTAGTTAGTGCAAAGGGCCGGCTGGAAATCCTTGTGACCTTGGTACTAAGCAAAGTGGTGGCAGAGCAGAGTGGTTGCAATTTACACCCACTAAGCTTTGGAGTACATGCAAACCTGTGGTGCAGGGCAACACAGCCCCAGGCCCAGCATGTCCCCATCCACAAAGTTAGTTCTTGTCCTGTATCTGCTCCATCACCTGCCTGAGTTTTCTTCCCTTGCCAGGCTGCAGCAGAGCTGATTGGCACATGCATCACAGTGGGTGGGGGAGGAGATGCATCTTAAATGCAGCTTGCAGGGTAGCCCACTTATTCTTCTGTGGCCCAGTGCCCAGAGGGACTGCTCACACCATGAATCAGCTGCACAACCTGTCCTAAAAGGTGACAGCAACCTTTTCATTGAGGCCTCTGCTGTGCAAAGATGCATGACATGGACCCCGCCTTGATCTCATTGCACTTGAGTCAGGCAAATTCCACAAGCCTCCATGCTGGCACAGGGCGAATGACATGGAGAGGCTCCATGTGACATCGGAAGGAATGAATAAAGCATACACATGAGAGAGAGCGAGCACAAAAAGCTTCCAAAAGAGAACCAAGGTGGGGACTAGATCAGCACCATATGTGGGGCTGGGAGCATTGTACAGCCCAGCTCCTCACTGCCACAGCAAGAAG
Source organism: Crocodylus siamensis (assembly GCF_052110815.1). NCBI lineage: Eukaryota > Metazoa > Chordata > Crocodylia > Crocodylidae > Crocodylus > Crocodylus siamensis. The sequence goes on from NC_143398.1 coordinate 163,366,861, forward strand.
CAAACTGCAGTGCTTGCTGGGGCAGCAAACTCCCCCTAAGGGATATCTGCCCCAGGGTCCTGTACTAGCAGAGCTGCAAGGGTGCAAGGGAAAGCTGGGAAAGAGGAAAGGGGAAATCAAACTCCTGCTGCTGCTGTTGTCCTGGGAGGAGCTTCTTGCATGGCTAGGCTAAGAGGGCGCTGTTCACTGTGCGTCTCCCTGGCTGGGCCTTGGCAATGAAGTACAGAAGCAGAGGGTTGTTGGCAGGCTCATAGGTGAGGCGTGCAGAGCGCCCAGCCCCAATGCTCTCCTCTCCCAGAGTGGGTGCAGGGGCATTGCTGTCCCAGCCAGACTTCTGGTGTGAGCATCCAATCCCTTCCCTTGCAGCCAGGTGTCACCCTGCAGCCACCTCCCTGTGGGCACAAAGCAGGTGGGAACAGAGGTGGAGGAACTGAAAAGGCACTTTGGAATGGGCCTTTCCAGCTGTCGCTGGGTTATAAATCTGATGTGGTAGCACTAGACAGGCGGAGGCTATTTACTTTGGCAGGCTTCCCCTTGCACAAACACACACAGTCACTGCTTGAGATCCACTCTCCAGGGTAATTCATCTCCAAGCTCCTTTTAACACAACCTCATTTCCTTCCTTCTCTCCATGCCTGGTCCCAGGTGTGTGTCTGTGCTGGGGGGGGTCCAGTTGTGGAGAGAAGGTTAACAGGGAAAGCACTCTGGGGCTGTTCCATGCCAAATACTCGCACATTGCAATAATACGGAGCAGCAATGCTGTATGCAATTACTCCAGTGAGAGAACCATTAAGTGGAAGGAAATAGCTTTTTCTCTTGCTTAATTGCTTCTCTTGCCCCTTCTCTGGCTGGAAGGGAATGTACTTCTCACCAGCAGCAAGAGATGTGGCCTCAGGAGAGTCGGTGTGTGATACCGTGCACAGAGACGTGGGTGTCTTGGATGCCCCTAGGGAGGGTTGGGGGAAGGGGTGGGTAGATAGTGCAGGTCAGCACCCAGGTGTTGGTAGCAGGGTCTGATGGCCTCTCTGGACTGGAATGGAAGGAGACACCTGCACCCACATAGGCCACTTTATTATTGGCAGCCTCCGCCACAGCCAGTTTGTGACACGAAGTCCTGTCCTCAGACTCCCAGCTGACGGGATGAAATAAGGGCTTAGGGCTGAGAAGCCCTCCTCATGCCCACACCTGAGACACCTGTGCCAGGAGATCAGGCCCCGCAGCCTGATTGCACTGGAGCCTGGAAAAGGTCTGGGGGCTGGGAAGGTAGAGCATGGTTGAGGCATGTTGTAGCAGGGGAGGGGGTACAGCAGGCTATAGCTGCTGTCTGGATCCACTGAGGATGTAGGCTGGCCTGAAATTTGCTCAGCAGGCCAGAGATATTAGGGAATGCTGGGGGGCCCTACCCAAAGCCCATGGGACACTTTCCATTGGCTTTACCAGGCAGCACAGCAGACAATGGGTCCCCAATGACCCCCCACCGATGGCCCCCTCCAGAGCTGGAGCAGCCTAAAAACCTGAGGGAATCTAGGTCCTAACCCCTCAGCTACAAGCCTGTTGGCCCCCTCCCAGAGCTTCCCCATCTCTGTAATCTGGGTGGCAAACTCTGGCTCAGATCCCACCCTGGGTGCAACTCCCACCACCCAGCATTGTTTGGGGTGGGGAAGGGAAGAGAAGGAAAGCCACTGGGCAGATAGGGCCTGTGCCTTAGGTCTCTTTTTCCCCTCCCCTTTCACTCAAAAGTGCTGTGCTGGCAGCTTCTGAAATAAAAAGCAAATGTGAATCTGGCAGAGCAACAATAAATGCAAGCAGCAGCAGTCCCTTCTCCTCCTGGGCCTTGACTCATTATTTCCATCCAACAGCCTCACCTCTGAACCCCTCGCATTTCATCATGGGTTGAGAAGGGAATCCTGCCCCCTTAGGTATGTATATAGGCAATCCTCTGCCCCAACAATGCATTTGCCCTCCCACATACATCCATGAGGCCGGGAAATACCAGCCACTCATCACACTGGGGAAACTGAGGCGTAATGCAAAAAGGCCAGGGAATCAAATGGGCTTAGCTAAGAAATGAATCCATGTCTCCTGAGCCCCAAGTATTTGCTTCATCCTGCAGCCCCCAGAACAGCTGCCTTTTCTTTGAGGAAAGAGGGTTCTCTCCCCCAGTACACTTTGGTTTTAGCATCTGGCCGTTGCATTTCTCATCCTGGCAGGTCTAAGATAGCAGCCTGACATATCCATGGAAAGGGACAGTCCCAGCCATGAGAGGGACAAATATTGAGGAGGAAGCAGGAGCCTGATCTGGTCCAGGCAAGGCAGGAGGTGAAGAACACAGCTCACACCAGAATATGGGTGTTCTGTGTCTCTAACCATGCTGCCTCTAGCATAGCTCAGGAAGCAAATTCCTATGGAGGGTTGCAGAGATTGTCTGGAGGAAAGCCAGACAACCAGGGTGCTGTGACAGAGCAAAGGCTAAAGAAAAATATTCTCACATTTGGATCAAGGGGAACAATGCAGAGGTCAGGCGCAGAGCCCATCCGGAGCATAGCTGTCTCCTCAGGCCACTGTGGATAAAGCAGGTTCTGGCCTATAGTCAGCAGCCTACAGGGTTATGGCCAACATTATGTACAGATGCCTTTGGCTCTGCAACCTGGGTCCAGGTGTATACTCCCAACTGGGCCAAATGGCAGGGGGAGGGAGGTGTCTTTGGCACAAATTTCAAGCAAGGTTCAGATCAAGCATCTGAATCTACATTGTGGTGCCTTAACTAACTAGTGTGGAACCCCCATTTGAGGAGCAGCTTCCTGTCCCTTCAAGCGACACTGCATAAAACTCGTTTCCTGAGCTTTATACAGGGAGAGGATTGAGTTCAGGATGCTCTTCTTCATCACTTCCCAGTAGATACCACTAGTTGTTGCTTGGGAAGTGTCTCCAATGTCTCCACCACTCAGGCACCCCTGGGGTGAGGACCCCCAGGAAGGAGGCAATCAGTATCAGCAGTTCTCTGGATACTGCTGGTGGCAGTTCTCTGGATAGGAAGAACAGCCCAGGTTGGGGGCTAGACTGAGACCCCACTAAATTCATCTCATCTGGGAGGTTAATGGGGTATATGGGGAGAACCAATGAACTAGATATAGAAGATCCCCTTTCCCCCTGAGAGGCATGACTACTAATCTTAATGGCTCTGTAAGTGATGCCAGGCTGGATCTAATCCATAACCCACCAAGCCCAGACTGGATGGCCTGTCTCAGAGCCAGCTCTGTGATGACCATTCAAGCTTTCAGTTCATTTCTAGTATCTAGGGCTTTAACCATAACAGACCCCTGAATCCGAGGCTGGTGGGGTCTTCAGCCAAGAGCATGAAGTGGCAAAGAATGCCACTAGCCAGGTATGGCTGCTGTACAAGTCTCATTCACTTGGACTGGCTGTGAACTGAAGGGCCTGCTTTAGTCCCTGCATCCTGAGGGCTGCTTTTTAATATGAGGATAATTAATAGTCGTGAGCTCATCCTCATCCAGGCATAAAGACCCATATCCTGCTTGCAAACCCAGTGTGTGTCCTGCAGACCACCTCAAGGGAGAGGCCTCAGTGAGTTGACCCAGCAGAGAATGGAGGTGCCAGGCTTCTGCTGGGTCTTTAGCTCATGCTTGCTAGTGGCCCCTCAGTAAAAAGCAGGCATCTTAGCAGCAAGGCTCAGCTCTGTCTGTCTCTGCAAAATACCCTGGACCCCAGGTGCTGTCCCTGTTCCTTCTCTTCCAGACCATGTCCCACCCTATGATGTTCCAGGGTGGCCCTGCAGCATTAGCTGAAGTGCAGCGCCCTGTCTGCACTGCTTCTCCTTTTAATAACAGGAAATGTAAAACCGAGGTTCTCCAGCCTGGCTATTTATCATAGCCCCTCCTGACAGAGGCGGCTCTCTGAGCTGCTTTTGTAGTGCGCAGGTCTGCCTGGGAAGAAACACAGGTTTAACAAATTAAGGGGAGAGGGAGAAGTGAGGGAGGCCTCTGGCAGACACAGCGAGGTTTCTAGAGAAGGGAGGCGCCAGTGTCAGGGGCAGCAAACAGCACCCTGGGCTTGTAGTACAGAGGTGCAGGAAGAAGCAGGACGTTAACTGCAAAGGCCATAACCAATGTATCCTTCTCTCCAGACTGAGGTCCAAGCAACACTATATCCCATGGCCAGGCCTCCCAACCTGACCCTTCTGAGGTGTCCTCTGGGGTCTCCTCTGTGTCTCATTTTGATCAGCATCCCTGCCACCCCTGAGCTGCTGACAGTGCCAGGTGGGTTCTCATGGGTCCCGTGCCATAGAGCTCCACACAGGAAGGCCAGGCCAGGGCTGTGTCCTTGCTCTGTATTTGTACAATGGCAGGTTGGGCCTGTGCCCCAAGGTGTTCTGCTATGAATACACTATAATCCACCTAAGCCTATCAACCTGTAGGGGCAGCATGGCTAAGGTGAGGCAGTCTCTGACTGATGGCCAGCATCACACCCATCTGCCTGCAACTCCACAGCAGGAATGACTAGGGACTCATTCACAGCTGGGCCAACTGAAGTGGCCCTTTGACATGAGTCCAGAGCAGGGCTCAAACTCAGACTCTAGACTCCATAGACCATAGTAGGCCTTAAGCTGTTTTAATGACAGGCTAGTACAGAGTTACTTGTATCTGCTTGAACTATAGCTTGTCTAAGAGGAGGACAGGCGAAGGAGATGCTCAGGCAGGAGAAGGCCATAGGTATGAACAATTTTAGGAACTACTTTAAAGCTTGAGTAAAATGGGTGGAATGAAAACTAGGATAAAGGTTGCAATTAATCTTGGGTACATGTAGTGGGTTGATGATAGACAAGGCTAATTTTAGATACAATAACGCTTATATAGGAAATAAGAATAGGCATGTCAATATTAACTAGAGAAGCACCTATTAGGAATACTTTTATCTTTTTTTTTTTACTTTATTTGGTAAGTTTTTATATTTTAGCCAAGTCATCAAGTATAAAAATCAGGTCCACTTTGGAAGTTTTGCTCTTCAGTCTTAAACAATGGTTTTTGCTGAATTGCTCATTTGCAACTTTACCTTGTTAGTGTCATTTAGACACTTAGGCTGCCTATACACATGCTTGGGGGTGGGTGGAGCAAGAACAACTCTAATGAAAATGCTTCACTGTCATGTGTACTAAGCAGGTTTAAAAATGGTTGCAGGATGCTTTATCTAAGCCTCATTTGATGAGGTTTAGATTAAGTGCCCCAGTGGACATTTTTAAATCCATGGGGGCTTACACGTGTGATGATGAGGCCACATTGGAGTTTTCTAATTAGAATGCAAACCAGCACATATATAGGCAGCCTTAGTTTTGAAACCTAAGCAAGTTGGGATGGCTACCTGTTAGAGGGTTTTTAAGACTTGAGGACTAGGGTTGCCAGGATTGCCCTGGAGTCTCCAGGAATTAGATATAAATCTCCAGGATACTGCTGAGAGTTACCCAGGAGATAAATGATAGAGCATTCATTAAAATAAATATTAAATGTTGAATCCAATTTATACAGTAATCCAGTGGGTTTTAAAAATGTAATAATAATGTGCATTTGCCTTCCTGATGTAAAGTCATTAATGTCATTACATCATGTGATGAAATCTCTTGGAATAGATTCAAACAGAATTGGCAACTCTATTGAGGACTTAGAAATATTAAGATTACATTGCTTTCACATCTTAATAAGACTGTTATCCTTTGAGATAAATATGCATTTATATATTTTAATCACTTGATATGCCTTGTCAATACTGTTGGGTCATTTCTATCTTTTCTGCCTTTTTATTTAACTTGCTATTAAAAATCTAGATAGTCTTATGTTGTGAGTATTTAATTTGGTTGAACTGGCTCTTCAAACTTTTCTTGGTTCTCAGAATCCATCTGAGGGTCAACAAGACACAGCAAGCCCCTTTCCCTACTGTACCCCCAGGCTCCTCTCCTAGGCATTACAGCACTATACATATAAAGAAATGGTGTTGGAGAGACCCAGCTCAGTGACACCAGGGGCTGGAAATGCAGGCTGCTATCAGACAAACTTGAGCATCTCAACATGAAGCATGGCCTCCATGTACACACAGTGAGGACCCCTTTCTATCTGCTTGTTGTGTCCCTGCTTGCCAGCAATTATGAGGTGGCAAAACAAGGGGGCACAGATGGGCAGTGATTTGCTCAAAGGCAAATGGAAGATCTAGGAATAGCCGGCAGATCCTGGGCCCTAGCTACTGCACTCCACTGCCCCCAGAGCAGCACAGGTGCAGGCAACACCACTTCCACCCTGCCTGTAGCAACCTGGTGTCCAGCTCCTAAAGCAGAGACAGGCTTGAGCCAACGTGCCATGTCCCCAGACCCAAAAACCATGGGGTGCAGAGGTCAACTTAGCAAGGGACCAGTGTTTCTTTTAAGGGGTAAACCAAATTATTGGATCCAACCCTCCAATCAATTCCTTCCTTCCTGCCCTCGAGCTGCTTCTGCGAGCACTGGGCAGGAGCCTCCCAGAGACCACCAATGTGTGCTCCTACCCATACCAGGTGGCCAAGTGGGACGCCGTCTGCCTGGACAACTTTCTACTGGGCCAGGCCAAGATGGCCATCCTCAAGAGCCGCCACAACTGGCTTGCTCAGACGATGTCCTGTGGTTTTCAGCCTCCTGGTGCGGGTGTGCCTCTAGCTGGAGTTTGAGCACACTGTGCTCTGGCAGGCACTGCCCACCTTTGAGACATGCTGGGCCCTTGAGGGAGCGCTGTGCAATGTGGAGGACAGCTGTCTTCAACACGTGCTCCGATGTCATGACCGGTCTGGGCGACCAAGCAGGCTCAGTGTCAGACTGTGAATCCCAGCTTGTGCCCTCACCAGGCTGATTCTTGCTTTTTTATTTGTGTGGGAAGTTGAAGGTGTTGTCATGTGTATGACTGGATAGAGCAGGGTAAGAATTGTTTGTTTATAGAGGGCTTTGGTCTATATAACTGTGTGGCCAGTGTCCCAACCGCATAACAGCAAGTTAGGCACGACATGTAATACAGCAAAGGTGTCTGTCACAGTGTGATGTTATGAATGTAATGACATGGTGCTCTTGGTTTGATGGTAATTTGTTTGTCTTTGCTTTGTATATTGGACCTGGACCCCAGAGGGGCCAACTTCTTTGTACCCCGAACCCCTGAATAAAGTAGTTAAAAAGTCAAAAGTCCTTCCTTCCTTCCTTTACATATTTGACTTATTTTAAAACATTCTTCATCCTAGCTGCAAGGAGCAATAAGTATAACTACGCAACTTTGACCCTATACTTGGGAATGTTTAAGACCAGGTTACGTCATGAGTGACATCATGTGCCCTTGCGCCCAGCAGATCTGAGGCTCCAAAATGAAACCAAACAACAGTTCCCTAGGCCAACCCATGACCTGGAACTTCAAATATAATTAAGCTGAGAGTACAGAGTCTTCCCTGCCTACCACCCACCCACCCATCCATTCATCCATCCTTCTATTTGCCAGTCTGCCACCCACCCCTGGGGGACCTATGTGTCTGGGTTCTCTGAGCATACTTTCAGGGATTTCCACAGCCTATGCACTATCCACTGCTGATGACACTTAGCTTGTTCAGCCAGGGCCATTCCAGTTCTCCTAAGGGATCTGGCTGTGCTGTGCATTCATCATGCTGGAAAGTGCACCTAGTAGGGACCACTTGGGGACCTCACTACCTTGCGTTTACAGCAAGGTTTGCAAGGCTGGTGTTGCTTTGTCAGCTCCCTCTGTCCTCTGGATAGCCCATGATGTGCCAATGTCCTGGTGGCACATCCTAGCTCAGCTCTTTTGGTCCTAGCACCCCAGGGGGCTGAAGGGACAGTTTCAAGCCAACCAGGTGTCCCTGCACTGGTCCCTGGGGTATCATGGTCTTCCCATAGTGCTGCCACCTGGCTGATCTGAGCTCCATACCAATGGTGCCTCAAGAGCCCATTCAACATCTGGGCAACTACTGAGTCCTCACAGTCCAGATCCTCTCCAAGGAGAGGGAACAGCCATTCAGGCTGAGGTCTGTTGGTGAAGGGCTTTCACGTCACAGAAGCAAGTTGGGGAATAACAAAGGGTGAAAAAGCTGGAAAGGAAAGGAACAACAGAATGAGGGGGACTGACCTCTTGTTTGTCTCCCAGGGGAACAGTCATGCCCTGCAGGCAAAGCAAACAGCATGCATGGATGATGGTCTGGGTGCATCACCCTCTCCATCGCAACAAAGCTAAAAAAGGAAACTCCGGCCCGTGTTCCATTCATCCTCAAGCCCTTTTTTTAGCTGTCCTGCTATAAGGCAATGAGATGCCAGGCCTGGACCCAGTGGTTAGCAGGGAAGTTCCACTTGAAGCTGTTTAGTCTTGTGGCCAGAAGGTATACTTCCCTGCAGGGTAATTACAGAGGGCTCTCGAGAGGAGAGAAGGCGCTTCAAAGCCAGTTGCAGGGAGCTGTGGATGAATGGGACTGGATTGACTTCCCCTGGCAGGTGGCCAGGTAAACAGCCCACTTGGCAGAGGTGCCCCAGCCACGAGGACCCACCTGCCTTGCCTGCTATTTAAGCCTCCAGAATGGAGTTTAATTCTAGCCGTGGGGAAGGCTGGCATGTAATTAGCATCCCAAAAAGGCATTTAGAACTTCCAAGGCAGGCTTGTAATCTTCCTAGATGGATGAATACACATGGCTGTGGGGTTGAGAGCAAGGGGGAAGAGCCCATGCCAGGGAAAATAGACTAAGTACAACCCTCCCAGTTTGTCAGAACCACGGGCGCCAGGCAACTGAAATGCAGTGGGGAGGGGGAAGGGCTGAGCCTCGTGGAGATGGGAGCCATGGGACCATCCAGTTTTGCTTGTTCCATTGTACTGCACGTGCATACACAGAAACAAAGGGCCTGAGCAGCTTTGGTCTTAAGTGGAGGGAAAATGTAGCCCTGACTGGGTGTGGGAGCACAATAGGCATGTCTGGGAGCAAAATGTCCCCTGGCTTTGCACCCTGGCAGGTTCACAGTGCTTGAAAGGAGTTCAGGAGTCACTGGGTTTTATGCCCAGCTCTTCCACTGCCCTGGGCCCAACCTAGAGAAAGTCTCTTGTCCACTGATACAGGTAAGTTCTCTGGACTGGAGCCAGACTCTCTCCTGGTAGGTGGTGTCTGCGCAGCCTTGTACAAGGGGCCTAGCTCTTGCTGGGGGACTCCAGATGTTACTGTAAGAAGAAGACATGGGGTAGGAGAGGTTCAGGGTCACTATGACTTGATTGCCTACCCTACTAAAATTAACGGGGGCTCAAATCACAAGCAAGGCACTTAGCTCAATGGAGCTGGTATGACCTGCCTCCAGAATTGACTAAACCCCCAAACTCCTATCCCAGTGAAAACCTGGGATGGATTCTGTGGGGAGGAGCTGCTTTATTTCTTTTTTTGGTTGCTCTAGGATAGAGAGAGAGAGATCATGAGTCATGAGTCTGGAATGGGTATTTCCCAAATATTGCAGACAGTGGGAATGTTTAGAAGACACTATACCAGTATGTTCCCAGATGACAGTATCCATCACTAATCCATGGTGTATCTAGAGGATGCAGCCCTAGTCTCTCCGTACTGACCCAGGGAGTGTGGACTCCTGCTGCACATCGGGGCTGCATCTAGACTTTAATTCAGTGTATCTCAACCAGAGTGATGTGGCACTCCGTGGTGCTGTGAGATCCTTTCAAAGGTCCTGTGCAGTTATCTGTGAGTTGTGTAAGCACCACAGGATGAACCCGGAGATTTCACACAGGAATCCATAGCATCAAAACCATTCTGACCTGTTGTGGTTTTTCTAAGTTCCTTGCAACAGAATAATTGCTTGATTATTTTTCCATAGTCAAGAAATAAGAGCTGGCATTTTCCGAGGGTGACTTGAGTCTAACAAGTGGTGCCTGGAGTCTAAAATGATTGAAAACAACTGCCTTAGCCACATCCAGACTTGCACTCATTTGGTTTCACCCGGGTGTGGACCCACTCACTTCAGTTTCAGAGAGGTTTCTTCTTTCCACTTTAGCTTCCAGTTAACCCTATATGTATTGGGTTGACAATGAGCCTGTGCCACTAGCTGAGCTTAGCTATTTTGGGGCCACACCCCACACAGTGGTGTGCAAAAATAGCACTTCCAGGCAGCATCTGAGCCTACCTTTGGAGCCATCAGGGTCTCTCAAAACCCTGTCCAATGTACACAGGATGCCAGAAGAAGTGGGGGATGGAAGACGGAAGCAGGGGATCAGTTTAGCCCCTTGGCTCTCAACTTAGAGGACACCCCAGTGTCTGATCAGTGCAGCCCTTTCTGCAGGGGACAGAGGAAAGATAGTACCCCAAGTGCCTCACTCAGAGCTCAGCCCAGAAGCAGTGGGGCTGGCACTGGGCAGGCTTCTGCCTGAAAATACAGTCCAAATTACATACCCAAGGAATCCAGCCCAGACTTCCTCCCCCTCCTCCTCCAGAGGCTGCTCCCCACCCTCCCCCTGCACATGGAGATTGAAACATTTATATTTGTCTGCCCCCTCTCTCTGCCTGGCTCTCTCCCTTGTTATATTTGGCGTCTCACCAACCAGGCTAAATGGCCCTGACCAGTGCATGTGAAGGAGAGGAGCCTTGATGCAGAAAGGAGCTTAGCAGCTCTGCATGCATAAGGGACTTGGGGAAAGGGTGAAAGGATTTGTCCTCAGGCAGATCTGAGCTGGCAGATGGGGAGGGGAAAACCAGGATGGCTGGATTCTCCTCTCAGCTCATAGTGTAATCCTGGGGCCAGCCTCTTTCTCTTTGTGGCCCTACCTCAGTTTCCCCAGAGGGACTTAGAGGCTGACCCCACTTCGCCAAGCATGGGAGAAGGATGTCTGGGAGATGCTTGGCCAAGTGCTAATACCCATTTCTGTGTTTCTTGTGGGTGAGTCAGGGCTCTTTGCCTCCCCTGTCCTGTAACCCAAGGCTGCGCATGCTACACTCCAGGGGATCTCACCACTTCAGTTTTAACCAGCAAAAAGGATTGGCAAGATGGTTGCCCAAAACCAGGAGGAACTGGCCCAGAAGCCCACCCTGGTCTTTGCTGGGACATTAGTGCTTACAGTTAGTCACTTGGATGTGGGAATGCCCGGCTTGGGGCTGTCTAGTTTCAGAGTCCTGTTGCTAAGGGTCTTCTGGAAACAGTAGGATAACATAAGAGGAGGGCTGGGGGGGGATGTGGGACACCAGCTCTGGGAACCAGTTCAGTGGGGGCACCAGCATGGTCCCCTTCCCCCAAGAGCCTACAGCAGGCACAGTCAGGCCATAGGAGCCTGACAGGCACAGCTCCACATCCAGTAGTATATCTGGGGACAGAAGGTGGAATGATACCCCACCACCACCACCAAAGCTTTATCATGAAAGGCACAGACCTGCCTGCCAGGGTTGGGGGAGGGAGCCGGGTACCAGGAGTGGCCCCTGGGGAGCCCATGCCACTGCCTGCCCCTTAGCAGCAGCAACAGCCACAGCACTAACAGCTGCCATCCAAATGATGAGAGGCCCACCAAGTAAGGCTAAACTCCCTGGGCTCTCCAGTGGTCAACATAAGTCTTGCTCCATCTCTGTCCTGGGCAGCAAATGTGTTCATTGTGCCTCTGCCTGGAAATCAGAGCACTGACGGCATCTCAAGTTGGCCACCTGAAAAAATCACTGGGCCCTGGTGGAAATTTAAGGCCTTAAGTTTTACCCCGAACTCTGCTTTGGGTTTCTCCTGTGTGACTCCATTCCAGCCACTGGAGGCTGAGTGAAAATAGCCCTCAGAGGAGCTGGTATCACACATTGCCTTTTGGGCCTGTTCTAGAGAGAGCATGTATCTGTGACAACTCCTGGGTCTTTTACTCCAGCTGTAGTGGCTTGTGCTTCCAGCTATGGAGGCTGCTGGCTTTGTCCCTGTGTCAATCAAAGCAGCAGTCATCACACAGCTATTGCTGTAGGTTGCTGTAGAGTCAAGCGGTAAAAACCAATCACTCATATTCATGTCTAAAAAATGGCCCTGGTTGGACAAATCTGGAGACTAGCATTTTCTACACAGCCATACGGTAGGAGCAGCAGCAGGGCAAGCTCTCTTCCTCAGAGATAACTTGCCTTATAGAGGAAAGCTGTTCCAGTGGTGGGAGCATGAACCTAGAAGAGTTCATGTCCCTGCTTTTCCACTGCCCTCCAGGGTGACCGTGGGCAAGCAACCTAGCCTCCTGGTTCATTGTGTAATGGACTTTCCTACTGTACTGAGGGACGGGGAAGCACAGCAGTAGAGATGGGGCTCCTTCACATGATCCAGATGATTGGATCCAAAGCTAGCAGTGCATATCCCGGCCTAGAAACTCTGCAGCATCTGGGGCCGCTGCTGAGGAGACCAAGCCGCCAGGGTCAGATTCAGATGAAGCCAAATGGGCTCTTCAACCCATTAGTCTGGCACTTGGGGCCTCTTCCATTTCGTGTTTCTGGACTGGCTTCTGTGCTGTACCCCTTGGGAGGCTCAGCCCAACAGAAGTGAGTGAAGGCAGTTTTGTTTCTCTTGGTTCTGGCCTGCTTCAGGGCAACCCCCAGTGGACTTTGGAGCAGAATTTACTGCTTAGACCCCCAAAATAGCCCCTGCCTGAGGCAGGGTTGCCCCTTTCTACTTCTAGTTCTCCTACAACATGCCCCTATTGTGGCAGCCTCTACAGCCTCTGTCCTGGAGAGTATCCAGTGTGACTGAGTCCCATCCCACAGCAGGTCCTCAAGCTGCAGCCCCAGGCCACCACTGTCATCTGCTGACCCAGCCATTTCTCTGTTGAGGCTCGTTCGTTTCATCTTCCTTATTCTTGCCCTCTCCTAGTATCATTTGTCACAGGCTTCAAAAGTTCCTGCCTGAACTCGAAGCTAGAAGAGCTACAAGGGGGTGGGAAGCCTCAGGCTGTACCTGGAAATAACTGGCTGCTGGCAGTTGGGTCGCTGGGAATTAGCTGGATTACAGCAGGCGTCTAGTCCCTGGCAGGATCCCTGCTGGCTGCCAGGATGGTAGTGCTGCCCCTCTGGCTCTATCTTACAGCCCCTCCTCATTTGAGTATCAGTCGTTCAAACCAATGCACCTAAGACTATCCCCATGGCTTCAGCTGAGGTGCAGTGAAAGGACATGAGACAGGTCAAGCTGATCTGCCTGGGGGCATGGTTCCAGAGGGCCTGGCACCCCTAAGGGCTCTCCAGCTTCCCAGTGCACTGGTATTTCACCCTGCCTGGCTCAGGAGGAACTTGAGCAGCTCATGTGACCCAAGACAGCTACAGCAGTAACACAGACCTCTGCCCCTTCCCTCTGGTTAAAAGGGGCTGAGGCTTTTTAGTGCCTATACAATTTTAAACCTGGCTGTTACATGCATTGAATTAGTGCACTGGCCTCTGTTTCATTATTCATAATTATTCGTGACTGCAGAAAAGACACATCCCCTACAGGCAGCAGAAAGTCCAACCACCTTGATGACCTTTGCTGCAAAGACCGACAAATGCTAAGGTGAGGGCAATTTGTGCTGCTGTTTCAGAGGATGGGTCCTGAACACAGGTCTCTTGCGGGCACTCAGGCCCAGCCTATGCAGCAGCCCTAGCACCTGAGGATTTGTACTTGTAGCCTCATGAGTATTTATATGATAACCCCCACACTAGATCCCCTGCACTACACAGATTGCCTCCCTTCTCCCCACCCCTGCCCCTGAGAAACAGGCCCAGCCCTGAAGAGGTAATGATGGGAACAGAGGCACAGAAAGTAGAAGTGACCTGACAGCTCACACAGCTGGTCACTAGTTGAGCTCAACATAGGGCTGAGGGATTCCCTTTTAGGCATCAGCTTTATGCTTCATTCCCACTATTGCAAAACACATAGACATAACCTCAGTGGCCAAAATTCAGGGGGAGGGTCAGCTGGTCATTGCCTTCACTCTAGCCTTCTTGGACACTCAAGGTGGCTTTCTCTGAACCGGATGCCTTAAGCTGTAGTGTCACTAATCCATTGCCTAGGTTTTCAGGTGCTGTGAATCAGCATAGATCCATTGGTGGCAATGGGCAGATATCTAGGTGGAATAAATTGATATAGCATTATGGCCTATGGAGCTGAGAACCTGGTAGGACTTGTTTCCTCTGGGGCCCAGATGGATTCATACAGGAGGGTCTAGAATAGGGCAAGTCTTTGTAGGTAAACTACTAGTACCCATTACTGAGTGATAATAAAATTATAGAGAAGGCAATAAAGGAGGGCAAACCCTCTGATTTGGCAATGGCAGAGTTAACAAGGTTACAGTTTTGGGGTCAAAGCCAGCAGGAGTGCTCCACCACAGAGCTGGGTGGAGGTACTTAAAGCTGGATGCCATCAAGGTAGAATTCCTCACCCAGGATTCCATCCTCCCTGGCAGGTCCTGGAGGCTGTGGATGCAATACACCTCTCCTGGTGGGAAAAAAAAGGACTTGTGCAAGCTTGAAGTAAGGACCTAGCCAAAATATTATCCTCCAAACCTTTTTCTGAGGCAAAATTTGGCTTTGAAGAAATAACTGGTCTTTTGGGAAGTTTCTCCTGACTTTGAGCTGTCTCCTTTTTTTGTCAGGTGAATGAAATTCTGTAAAATAAAATGTTTCTTGCCTAACATATAATTTTGCCAGGGGGCAGGAGGGTTGCAGCATTTTTAAGCTTGCAAAAATTGAGAGGCATTTTTTAAATTTTATTTTATTGGGGGGGAGGGAGGGGGCTGGTGTTTTTAAGGAAAGCACAAATGCTCTGCAGAAATCCTTGCCCTTATCTTCCAGCCAACGCACTGCCCTGATCATGGGTGGATCTGGATTTTGAAAATGGAGGTTCAGATGGTGTGGTGCCTCATCACATGCAACACATTTTTCTTCAGTTAAATGAAATGAATAAGCTAGAGGCTGAGGGCTATATTATTCAGTTTAAGGTCAAAGCAAAAACAAATATAATTTTATTGGATTATGCATTATTTTGCTTTATCATCTATTATGTATAAAAACGCAACAAACTAGGCAAAAAATAATCAAACGATGTTGTTTCGTTAGTTCTGTAGTCATTAGAATTCAATGGACATTTCTTTTTGAAAATTCATAAAACAAAATCTAGCCTTCTTAATTATCTTGACAGTGCATTCAATGCTTCACTGAAAGTTATTTCTACACCTAAGTTAATGTTTCCACACCTAAGTTAATGGTTTTAGCTAGAGTTAAAAACAGTCTTTCAGGGCTGTGAAATAAAGAGCTACACTACCAGGACCAGCTAACAGACAGCAGAACAGCAGAACAAAAGATAGCTTGATTAGTAGGGCATTGGAAGCATTAAAAAGGAGAGAGGGTCATTAACACCTCCAGAATGAAGAGTTTAGATGGAATCAGGTAGCTTATGATGAGCCATGCAGTCAAGTGACTCCCTCACTGATGCCTGAATAGAAATACTGCTGTCACTACCTGGCAGTTAATTATAAACTTTGGGTGGACCAGGAATCAAAGAGGAGGTGCAGCTGCACCACTATACCCCCTTGGATCCACCCCTGGCCATTATGCCCTACAGAGCACCAGCGCCTATAAAGCTCCCCAGGTGTTATGGAGATAAAGCTGCCCAGCTACAGGTACCATTTGAATGGGTAGCCTGCCTACTGGCTGGCTGGCTTGACTGAGGCCCCACATTTTTAGCCAGCTCAAACAGGTGGCAACCCCAAGCACTTGAGAAAGTTTCTATTGCATGGTGACCCCAACCAGAACAATTAAGGGAATTGCAGTTTAAAAAAAACATTGTGGGACCAAACAGTGTTAGGGATCAAAAACACTTGGTTTTATAGTCAAGCATTAAGTTTTATTATATTTCAAAATCACCTTTCTTCTTAAAACAAAGTTGTTTTGAATGGAAATATTAAAATTACATTAAGTCAGAATCATAGAAAAGTAGAGCTGGAAGGGACCTCAGAAGGTCATCTAGTCCAGCCCTGGTCAAGATGGGGTCATGCCTGTCTAAACCATCCTAGACAAGTGTTTGTCTAACCTGCTCTTAAAAACTTTGGGAACAAAACATTACACACAACTACCAGTTCTGAAACATTAAGAACACCCTAGCCTGCCACAAGTAAAGCAGGGGGACAAGGGCACTGTCAGTGTCCTGCCACTGCCAGGACAGGAAGTGGTTTACTAAAATACATGGGAGAGATCCAAGGAAATGGACACATTTTGATTTTTGTATTTTTCTGCATGATATCAAGACAATGCTACAGAAGGTTTTAGCATTGCTGAATCCTGGTTCTTCTTCCACTGAAAGGATTTTCCTCAGCTCTGTTTCTGAGTTATGCCTCCAACTGAGACACGGATAGTAACACCAGACCTGGGGTTCTAAAACCACGCTTCTCTTGTCTGAACTAAATGACTCAGCCCTGGTTGCTCTGAGGCAGTAGCAGGCCCAGCCAGTGGGCATATCTATGCATGCACTTTAATATGCAGTAGCCAATTTTACTAAGCATTAAAGCATCACATCAAAAACCATGCTAATAATGTAAAAATAGGCTAGTGCTCAGTAACCATCACTAAAAAAGCATGCATTTTTGCTACTATGCATTAGGGCAGCCTCACGAACATTTATTTAGTATTTCACATTACAGGTACTGAATTTAGTGCACAGTGGCAAAAGCGAATTAATGAAAACGTAGACGCACTCAGTATCACGTGGGCCAAGAGCCACAGGGGATTGGCCAGGGTGACATGGCCATTCAATGAAGGCTGTATGGGTCCACAAAGGATCACTTCATGGAGGTCCTGGGTTCATGCCTCATACAGAGAAGACTGATGCACATGCTCACAGCCACTGATTCACAGCAGTGTGCCACCAGCTGACAGCAAGTCAGCTCAACCCACCTCTGCAGTGAAAAGCCGGGCCAAGGAAACAAGGGTGAGGATAAAAAGATAGCTGTCCTGCCCTGGAAATGCACCCTGCTGCTCAAACCAGTTTGTGCCCTCACTGGCCTGGCCCCGGGCATGCACATGGGTGACTTTCTCCTCCTCCACTTCCGTCTCAGGAAAAAACACCTGCATCTTCTCCATGTGTGTGGCTTGCTTTGGCTTCCTGGGAGGTCCATGTGGGGAGGAGAATGGACTTAGATCCCATTGGTGGCTGGGGGGGCGGGGAGAGAAGGGGGAAGGGGGAAGGGGAGGGGGAGGAGGTGTCCCTATGTGACATTGCAGGAGCTTCTTGAAATTCAACAGCTCCCTTTGGAACAGGTGTAGGCAAGGGATGGATTCCCAGTGGGTGTAAAACAGAGGGTGACGTCAGTGAAATGAAGCTGGGGATCTGACCCATTGTAGCTACTGAATGGTTCCAGGTGCAGGCCTGAGGAGCTGTGGTTGTAATTGCCCTGTGCACAGTGCAGATGCCTGCTAGGGCTGTGCAAGGCTTTGGACAGAGCTTTGGATCTGGAGAAGTATCAGACGCTTTGGGGTCCGAAGCAGCATATCCAAGTCAAAGCGCTGGCCTCGTTAAACTTCCCAAAGTGGTTCGGAGCTTCTGAAGCACCCCAGAGCCACCTCAGAGATCCAGCCATAGGGTATAATGGGGAAACAATAAAATATCTATAACTTTGTTGTTTTTTGTCTGATTTGGATGATTTTTTTCAAGGATGGTAGACTCTGCAGAGAGCATGAAGCCTGCCAAGTTTGAAGAAGATTGGTGCGGGGGTTTGGGGGGAACTGTACCCCAAATTCTTGAAAGCAGAGGTTTGGGGGGAAGTGCCCTTCAAGCTGCGGACAAGCAAAGCCCATGTGGTAGTTTTGGCCAGGGGGAAAAGCAGCCCCATGAATTCCCATAGCTGCTCCTTCTGGGTCATCCCAGGAAGTCTTTCTCAAGCGATGACATTGAAATGAGGCTTCATTGTGTTAATAGTCCGAGGGGTCAGCTTTACTTGCACACACAGAGGACACTGCAGTGTTTCTGTGCTGCCTTCACAACCCCAGAGCCAGGAGTGGGGAATCAAACTTTCTGTCAGCTAGGCCCCCCCGCGTTTGAGCCTAGGGAAGGTTTCTTCAGTGGTAGTCATAGGCTGTTGCAGATGCTGGGGCTGGCCACTAGGGAGAGACATCATTGCAGTTGCCACCCACAGGGCTCACTGCTGGCTTGACCACTGGCCTCCCCTGCTGACAACCATTCCCAAATGCTGTTTCGTTCCTGCCAGCTGGCCCCTGCCTGTACTTGTGTGCTCTTTGACCCTCTCCAGCCTCCCTCCATACTGCCCCAGGAACCAGAGCAGCCAGGGAGCTGGACTCGGGCACTATTCATCTCAAATGCATCAAGAAGCATGAGCTGTGTGGGACAGAGAACTACTAAGGGAGTGTTTGCTCTGGCACAGAGAGAAGCTTGGCTTAGGCCCTGCACCTGGCCTGGCCAAGTCCCCAGGGAGCTCAGGAAATTGCAGAGAAACCACCTTGGCAGGAGGAGACAGGGCGGGGTGCAGTGCACCACTTGCATGGACACAGCCTGTGGCTCTCTAGGACACTGCTCTGCTCCAAGCTCTTTTTGCTGGCTGCAGCCCTGCCTAGCCTACTAGGTCTTGGACTGGTGCCCTTCCCTGGCACTGCCAAACTTCTGAAGGCATCTATTACTGCCCTCTGTAGTGGAGGCAGGAGGCAGAGGACCAAACCCAGTTTTTACCTGAGGTGCAAGAGGGTGCTAGTACCACTCCACTAGGAAGGTGCCTGTGGTGCCCTGGCCTCCTGCACTGCATGTGATTTGCCCAGCTCAGAGTCCAGTAAAGGATAATGAGGGCACAAGGGTACCCCAGGGTAGTGCCCTCTTTCAGGCTGTATTACCCCCAACCACAAGTCCAGAGTGCAGCCTGCATCCCAAGGGGCTGCTCTTTGCCAGCTGGCATGTGCTTCTCATGACATCAGCTACCCTGACATCCAGTGAAGGCCAGGTTGCAATGTGGGAATGAGCTGCCTTCCCCAAACAAACACAGCGACAGACTCAGAAATTCCTTCCCAATGCTATTAGCAGCTGCACCACACATGGAGCCATAGGCACTTCCCCATACTCACCACAGTGTGCGTGTGTGTGTGTGTGCGTGTGTGTGTGTGTGTGTGTCCACCATGTATTCACAATGCATGCAGCTGCCACATGCAAACACAACCACTGTTGACAAAGCAGTGTGCCTCTCCCCACATACAATACTTAAGGCTTGTCTGTACATGCTTTTAAATGCACCTAAATTTAATACATATTAACTTAATGCACATTAAGTGGGTTTAGGCAGGCATCTACACATGCAGGCTTTAAAGTGCATTAACACTGCATGTGGGAACTGTTTTGGGACTAAAGTTAATCCCAAATCAGTCCACACACACAGCACTAATGCACTTTAATGCGTCTATACAGGGATTAATGCACTTTATCTATTCATGCGTAAACCTGATACCTGCATTTGCCAGGTGCAAATTTTAGGTGTGAATAGCCTAAATTCACCATTTCAATGCACTTTAGAATGTGCACATGTAGACATGTGCCCTTAATTTGCATTAACTTAAGCTAATGCTCATTAAAGCATCATGTGTAGACATGCCCTTAGTGTATATACCTGATGTATACACACACAGCATGAATAGGGCTGTGCATTCCACACACACATACACACACACACACACACACACACACAGAATCTATTGTATTACCCTTC
This sequence comes from Crocodylus siamensis, assembly GCF_052110815.1. NCBI lineage: Eukaryota > Metazoa > Chordata > Crocodylia > Crocodylidae > Crocodylus > Crocodylus siamensis. The sequence goes on from NC_143398.1 coordinate 163,386,582, forward strand.
CATATACCTACATGGAGTGATACATCTTGTGTATCATGAACTATTTGTGTATTGGCAGGCTCATTTGTCTATACACAAATGCCAGCAGCCTGGGCAGCAAACAGGAGGAACTGGCCCTTCTGCTAAACAGAAATGACTACAACATAATAGGGATAACAGAGATCTGGTGGGATTCCACCTATGACTGGACCACAGGTATAGATGGCTATACCTTGTGCAGGAGGGATTGTGTTGCAAGAAAAGGTGGGGGTGTAGCTTTCTATGTGAAGGAGCAGTACACTTCCTGACAGGCCAAGACTAGCAGCCAAGGAGGGCAACTTGAGACCCTCTGGGTAAGAAGATGGGGTGGATGTGGTGAAAGGGATATAACGGTAGGAGTCTACTACAGACCTCCTAATCAGGAGCAAGAACTTGACCATTAATTCGCTAGGGAATTGGCTGAGGCTGCATGCTCTCAGTGCATGGTTGTTATGGGCGACTTCGACTACCCTGACATCTCATAGGAAGAACACTCAGCCAACTGCGATTGGTTGCAATGCTTCCTCACATGCATTGACAAGCTGTATTTATCCCAAGAAGTCTACAGGCCAATAAGAGGCAAGGCATTGCTGGACCTGGTACTGGCCAAAGGTGCCAATCTAGTGAGTGACCTGAGAATCAAAAGGAAGCTAGGAGATGGTGACCGTGAGTTGATCACTTTCTCTATCCACCACAAAGCTGGCAAGTCAGTCACCAACGCGGAAGTCCTTGACTACAAAAGGTATAAGGATGGGGGATGCCTTAACAGGTGTGTCGCAGAAAAAAAATTATTAATGTAAGTGTGCCTTGGGCTGGAAAAGGTTGGGAAACATTGCTGTGAGGGATAGCCAACACAGCTTCATTGCGGGCGGGTCTTGCCTGACCAACCTTATTTCCTTCTATTACCAGGTGATGCATCACCTGGACAAAGGAGAAGTGGTTGACATCATATTTTTGGACTTCAGGAAAGCCTTTGACCTGGTGTCCCATGATGTCCTCATGGTAAAATTGGGGAACTGCAGCCTCGACAACCTTATGGTCCAATGGCTGGGGAACTGGCTCCGTGGATGGACCCAGAGAGTAATGGTCGATGGAATTGAACAACGTGGCGTATGGTGACCAGCAGTGTCCCCCCCCAAGAGCTTTGTTCTCAGACTGGTACTCTTCAGCATATTTATAAATGATCTGGACCCTGGTGTCAGAAGCAGACTGGCTAGGTTCACCAAACTATGGGGAAGTGTGGTCACCCTAGAGGATAGGCTGGTGATCCAGGCTGACTTTGACAGGCTTGCAAGGTGGACGGATCAAAACCTGATGGCATTCAGCATGGAGAAATGCAAGGTTCTCTACCTCAGAAGAAAAAACCCACATCACATTTATAGCTTCAGCAATGCTACACTTGCTAGCGCTGTGACTGAAACAGACTTGGGGGTCATGACTGACCATAAGATGAACATGAGCTACCATTACAATGCCACAGCCAGCAAAGCAAACAAAACTCTTGCATCAGTAGATACAAGCCAAGCAAGACCCAGGAAGTCATCCTCCCACTTTACTCAGCCTTGGTGAGGCCACAGTTGGAGTACTGTATCCAATTCTGGGCTCTGCAACTCAGAAAGGATGTGGAGAAGTTTGAGAGGGTCCGGAGGAGAGCCATGCACATGATTAGAGGATTTGAGAGCAGGCCTTATGAGGTGAGGCTAAGAGCCATGGGGCTTTTCATCCTGGAAAAGTGTAGGTTTAGGGGTGACTTGGTGGCAGTCTATAAGTACATAAGGGGTGTGCATCAGGAGCTGGAAGAACATCTGTTCACCAGAGCACCCCAGGGGAAGACAAGGTTCAATGGTCACAAACTCCTGGAAGACTATTTCTGGCTGGACATAAGGAAAAATGTCTTTACTGTCCAAGTCCCCAGGGCCTGGAATAGACTCCCCCCAGAGGTGGTGCAAGCACCTACTCTGGATGCTTTCAAGAAGTACTTGGATGCCTCTCTTTCTGGGATCATTTGACCCCAGCTGACTTCCTGCCCCATGGACAGAGCGCTGGACCCAATGATCTTGCGAGGTCCCTTCCAGCCCTAATGTCTGTGAAATCTATGAAATTCATGTGGTGCTGTATACTCCTACCAATACACACGCAGCCCCTCTATCCTGTGTACATTTCCATATAATAAGCACACTGCATACATTGTATCTATCATGAAATCTTTACATTATAGATAGTACTTGCCTTCTCATAATCACACACTGAACACAGAGGCATATACAACAGACAGCTGACACACATCCATCCATCACAAATGTGTACTCACTCTCTCCCATACTTACATAGCATGTATGCAACACACACTCACTCTTGCACCTGGATTTTTATACAAGTGTTCTCTCAACACACCTGCACGCACACACCCCTCCCTCTGTCACCACTCCCATAGAAATCTGCATACACGTATTGACACATCTATGAGTAGCAATTCCTCCATGCACATTTAAGCACATACTCCTGCATTCACCTCTCTCAAACATACACTCACACATTCAAGTCTTGCATGCACACATGCTTTCTGAGAGACCCAGCACCTGTAGCCAGTCCAGGGAGTATACAAGATGCTGTTGAGGTCTATGTTTCACTTCCTCTCTTCAGTCAGTTCTGGCCTGACATGGCATCCACAATGTCATTTTGCTGGCATTTTTGGCATGGATCGGGGCGTGAGGCCTCAGTGTTCCACCCCAGAGGCAGCTGCATTTCACAGGTGGCACTGGATTTTTACATATGGGTGCCCCCAAGTGTCTGTAAACCCCCTCTCCACCTCCTGTCTTGGTGCATGTGAAGAGGCCTGTGTGCATGTGACACAACATGATGTCATGACTCTCTTGTGCCCCTGGATGGGAAACTGGTAAGTGCTATTGCAGTCCAAGGAGGTTAGCTCCTATTTATCACTGTCCCCTGAATACTGTTCATAAAGGGGGCTGCCAAAGGGACTTGAGTTTCTCTGGGCTGTTTGGGGTCAGAGCTTGGATTCTGATCCCTCTGAGTACCCAGGGGGCAAGGAATAGGTGGGACAAGGATCAAGCACAGCAGGGGGGAGAATGAGGTGAAGTGAAGAGGCAGGATTACCTTTGTGTGCAGCACCGGTGAGGCTGACAGCTCTATATCCAGCACTGCTGACCGCATATTAAAAAGGATGTTGAAAAATTGGCAAGGGTGCAGGAATAACCACAGACCTATTTGTGGGCTGGAGGAGCTGCCATGCAAAGAGATGCTGAAAGAGCTCTATTCAGCACACCCAAGCAGATGGTGGGAGGTTGACTGATTGCAGTGTGTAAGCACCTCTCCCTGGGGAAACACCAAGTACCCACAGGTCTTCAGTCCAGCACAGGCGCAATAAGGACATGGGCTGGTAGTGACTCCTGACCCACTCATATGGGAAAGAGGGAACAGGTGTGTAACAGTACAGGGGAATGACCAGTGTGATGAACTCGTCAGCAGCACAGTGGGTTCCTCAGGTCTCAGCATCTTTCAATCCAAGCCAGTGCATTAGCCAAATGTAAGGATGGACTCAACAGTGGGGAGCCAGGTGACATACTCAGACCTGTGCTGTACAGGAGATTGGAGTGAATGAGCCCCTCAAGCCTCAGGCCCCATGCATTGAGGAAACCTCCAGAGGTCAGCTGATTATACAGTGTTTGGTCCCACAGGGATCAGCTGATCTTCTCAGAGTCCCACTGCTGAGAGTAGCTCCCAGGAGTTTACCTAGATCCATCCTCACCCTGATTTCTGGCTCTGGCTCTGGCTCAGCCCAGAACAGATTGTGAGGGGACCTGAGCTGCTGAGCACCATATGTGGCACACATTCATTGTCTGACCCTGACAGCCCTGTGCTGTATTGCTCTCTTCCTTGTGCCATGCATCAGGAGGCCCCTCTGAGCTGTGCCACCCTTGTCCCCTTCCTGTGGGTTACAAGAGGTGGGAGAAAGGTGCTGGTTTTTCTCTCCACATTGCTAAATGCTCTTGTCCCTGCCATCATGCAGATGCCATGGCTCAGAGGTGCCCTATTACTAGGTACCATTACAGCACTGGAAGCCAGCAGCAAAGCCCTGTTCCACCTCTGGCCATTCCCAGAGGAATGGGGGGCTCCTGCTGTCCCTGATGTTCTTGTTCTCTCAGCTCTGTGCATAACAAACCAGCTCCACTTTGCATAACAGCTCAGCCCCAGTCAAGTGGCCTCCTAACCCTGGCTTCCTCCCACCACTACACTCTGTGTGCCCCGTCAGGGGCCTCAAGGAAGGACCAGCTGGCCAGAAGGGAGAAGGAAGAGAGGAGGGAGCCTCACCCTGTCCCACTGCCAGAAGAAGGCTGCTTTCCTGTCTGATGTCCTTCCCTCCCCTCTGCCTCAGGGAACTGCCTGTACAATCTATTCTGCACCACAGAGATGGTTCCCTGCTGTGGGAACTAGACCCCTGTCTAGGCTGATACTTCAGCTCTGGGGCTGCAGGCGCCCTGCACACTGTGGGGTGATTCAAGGATACGACGACCCAAATCCTGCTCTGGGCTATACCCTGCAGATAACCTCACTGAAATCACAGAGGAACCAAAGGCAGAACAGGGACCTGTCATGGACCCCTCCACTCTCTCCCCAACCCCCTGCCACTGCAATGGGGCCCCTCACTGCACTAGTGACAATCTCAGGGGTGGATTTTCTCCATTCCTCCTCTTTCTGCCTTTTCCTGATTCCCCTTCTAGCCTTCTCCCTCTCCTAGGATTTCCTGGGAGAACCATGATTTTTGGGGCTGTCTGAGGGTCCCCAAGGCCTAACTGAAGCAGGATATTCATCCCAAGTGAGAAATATGAGTCAGGATCCTGCAGGTTTGGAGCTGCGGACAGCCCTCTGCGGAGTGCCAGGGGCCCTGTCCAGATTCTGCTCCCTGGAAACTGGTTACCCTCCTTGCCTGCTCTGAACCTGCAATGGCAGGACATAGCCAATGTCCATGTCCCTGCGCTTTACTTGTGACAAGTTTGATGTTCTGGATGTTTTTGCACACTGCACATGGTTGTCATTCTAGATGGGTTGTTCAGGCAGGTTTAAGAGCAGGTGTTTTTTGTTTTTTGTTTTTTTTTTTTTCCTGTTTTTTTGCACCGGTCCTGGAAGCACTGCAATACCAGGTCAATGCATGGAGTGGATGGAGCACGCTCCGGTTCCACCACACAATACCAAAAAGAATCTGCTCAATATAGACCTCCTATGGAGGACATAAGTGCTGATGGAAACCTACCACAAGAACAGGCGGTTTTAAAATGTTTACAAAACCCATCTTACCCCCCATCCCTGCAGCAGGTTAGACCAACACACATACAGGAAGGTCCAGACAGGGCTGGCTGCTCCTGCCTTGAGCAGGGGGCTGGACAGGATGGCCTCCTGAGGGCCCTGCTAGCCCTACTTCCCTGTCGTTCTATGGAAGTCCCATGTGTTCATACCCTGAGATGTCCCTGCCTGAGTGTCTTTCTGTCCTGTTCTCTCCACCTCTCTCCTCTCCTCCGTAGTCCTGTCTCCTTCCCCAGCTTCTCTTTTACCTCAGGCTCCCTCCCCTGGAGCTCTTGCAGCAGGAACGGTGAGTCAGCCAGTCCCAGCTCTATTCCCGCAGGCCTCTCATGTCCTTACCCTCAGACACCAAAGCAAACAGCAGAGAAATATCTGGTGGCCTGAAATGTAGCCACTCCACTGCCTTTGCTGCCCAAGGGCTGCTGGTTCCTTGCCCCCTCCATAAATAACCCCCATGGCTGCAGCGAGAGAGAGGGCACCTTCTGGGGACCTGTCCACTGTGCTCTGCAAACTGCACTTGCACTTGCGCTGCTGAAATGCAGCCACCTCTGGGAGCGGGGATTCAGCAGCTATGTAACAGCACACAGTGTCACAGGGTAGACAGGGAAGAACAGGAGGGAAAAGTGAATACCAGGGCCAACTGAAAGTGCAAAGTGGTCTAGAGCTGATGAGGGAAGGAGTCTCAGGGGTACGTGGAAATTAGGACCCGCTCATGCTGCCTTTGGTTCCTCAAAGAGCAGAGTAGACAGAGGGAATACCATATAGCAGTGAGCAATGAGCAGTCAGTAAAGAGACACCAGGTAGCCACACCAGCCAAAGGGGGGAGAAGTATGAGGCTAGGATGGACTGACTGTGCCCTGCCCGAGGGCACAGGCTTCTTCCAGGGAGCAGGCAAGAAGCTGATGGCCAGCAGCTGACTAGAGATCAAGGTGAACCTATGGGCAAGATCCCAGGCAGGAGCCCCGGGGTCACCTCCCAGCTCAGCTCTCTGGCCGACTGCTCAGGGTGCCATTTCCACACAAGGCTGACCAGTTACTTAGGCATCAAAACCCATAGCCAAAAGGAAGCCAAGCCCTCCTGGGAATATGCTCCTTGGTCCTTCTGGGCCTGAATTCTCTGTTGCAAAATTGAGTGAATTAAGCCTCCTTTTTTTCCCATCTCCTCATCACCTCTGCCTTGTCTAGTTAGACTGGATGCTTTCAGGGGTCAGCGTACTCCTGCTAAATGCATGTACAGCACCTAACACAAAGGAACACTGATCCCAGCAGGGAGCTACTGTCTTATCCCGCCGACTCACTACTGGCCTCCCCGCCTCCCCAAGAGCAGATAGGCGGTGGGGGAAAAGCTTCCTAATCAAATTCTGGAGAGGACCAGGGTTTTGCAGCATTTCCAAAGCCTTTGACCCTATCCAGAGCCACCCAGAAGCTGAGAACAGTATTAATGATGCGCTGCAACTTTTAAATACACAACAGAGCTGCTGCAGCCTTGGGTGATTCCCCCTTAAGATGCTATTGCAGCCTCCTCATTGTTATTCCATTCTTGAAACATTAAAGATTCCAGCATGAGTCACCAAAACATCTGGAACCACTGAAGCTCCAGGCCAAGCCAAAAGCCTCAGCACTTCAGTCTGCATCTTCATTGGACAGGACCAGGACCCAGCTCCCCCCTCCCAACTCCACTAATCCATGTCTTCCCCATTGCACCTACACCATCCAGATGGGGGTGCAACGCACACATCATTCCTCCTCCCTTGTAGGTTCCTCCCTCCGTGCCTCATTGGGTGAAGAGGTGGCCCCACCTCCCCAACATTTCCTCCCACCAATGACAAAAGTCAGTTGAAGAAAGAAAGGCTGAACTCCATATAAGGGCAAATTAAAGAGAAAGCTCTGGAGCCCAGACTGCCAAGTGTCATTTTGGAGCCAGGTCTAATAGGGTCCATCAGGATCCCTCTAGGAATGGAGAAGCTTGAGTCACCCTGGGCACAGGACCCTGCAGAACTACTGAAATGCAGCCTTGGATCTGATCAAAACCATCTGCCCTGTGCCTTAGCTCTGGGCACCTAGAAAGAGGGGTGCATGGGCAGCACCTTAATTCCAAAGGAGCTGCCTAAAGGGGCTTCAGCTGTGGAGTTTTGCTCCTCTGCCTGGGATTTTGTATTTGAAAGCTTCCTGAGGACTCCCTGCCCCTGCTGCCTATAATTGCTGGGGGAGAAGCATTGATAGACCTGAAATGCACCCATCAATAATATCAATTACACAAAAATTACAAAGTGAAACAGAAAATGGAAAGGGAAATAAAGGCCATCACAGAGCTCCCATATCCCCTCTTGTGCCCAGGGACACAGGCCTGTTCTGTCCACATGCTTGTGTCAGGTCTGCAGAATTTATCCCTCAAAGGGAGAGAAAAAGGGGCCCAGCTCAAAGAGCAGGAGTAAGTGGGAGTGAGACTGTGTGTGTCTTAGCACATGTTGGTTTAGCTGCTTAACAGCTCGCTCCAACAATTTACCCTGGCCAGGATTCAACACATCCTCCTGAACCTCTGGGACACATCAAAGGCAGAGAGATTGTGCTTCATAGGGTGAGTGCATAGAAGAGAGGCAGTCTGCAGCAATAAGTGGCAGGCAGGGTGGGGGAGGTGGAAATCCCATCCAAATTTTGGGAACCATGAGAGATTTGGGGGGTAGGGGCGGGTTCCCACATCCCAGGTATCTGACTTACCCTCCCACATCCTGAGTCAACTTTGCGGGGGCAAGAGGGTGGAGGACATTAGCAGGTTTGCAATGTTTTGGATACAATCACATGCCCCCTGCCCCTTCCAAGCAAAATAAAAATTAAGAGAGAGGAGTGAAAAGACAAAGGGGAAAGAAACAGAGACATGGATGGAGAGGGGGTTACACGCAGCAGGCTAGTGTCCGGGACTGAGCAGATGAACTGAGTGGCTTCTCTTCTACACCCCAGCAGCTACTGCTTTAGGGAGGAAGAGGAGCTAGAGGAGGTGGGCTGGTTGGCTTACTGGAGGAGGGCTAGCTGGGATCCAAGGCTTTGAGAAGCTGGCACCAGACAGAGCAGGAAAAATCTGACAAAGCATCGGAAAATAGCAACTGGAATGAAAGAGGCCGCAAGACTTCCGGGCGTGGAGCCATCTCTCTGCCTGTGGTTCCTAGCCCTTGCAAGCAAGGGTATGGAGATAAGGGGGAAGGAACCAGGTGCTAACAAGCCTGCAGGAAGGGACGGGTTGGGGGTGCCAGGCAGGGGTCGGGTGGGAGAGAATCCATCTAAACTATGGAGTGCAGAATAGGGAAGCAGAGCAGCACTGGCAAGACTGGAGGGTTGGTGGTTTCCAGACTGGAATATCTTGCACTGCCACATCAGCAGGAAGGCAGCTCAGCTCGCCAGGCATCAAGCTTACAAAATAACTTGGTGGGGGGAGGGAACCAAGGCCTTGGCAGCTGGGAACCAGATGATGTGGACGCCACGACAGAAAAAATGTACGAACACCATGGAAAGGGCCAAGAGAGAAGCTGATTTGCTGGGCTCAGGCGGTTTTATTTCTCCTGGTCTTGTCCCTCTTGCCCTGCCCCCAATCAGGAGCCCATGGTGATGCATCTGGAGAAGGATTGTGCCAGACCCCGCTCCACTGAAAGGGTCCCATCACCAGCTGTGCCCAGTGGGTTAAGATGGGGAGGGGTGAACCCACCTCCATACCTGCCCAGGCTCCTCTGGCAGCCTGCAGGTCCACTGGCTCAGATCCTTGGAGGGAATTTCAGTTTTTCTGTCAGCATCCTCCCCACCGGCCTTGCCATGGAGGTGCCATCCTCTCCTCAGCCCCAAGCTGCCAAGTTTTCTGACTCCTCCAAGGTGCCACAGCCCATCCTGCAGCCGGGTCCCAGCAATGGACCCAGCCCCTCACCCAAAAGGGGCACTCTCCTCTGATCACTCTGCTGCCCTTTCCCATCTCCACACAGCCCCTTCTCCCAAGGGCTGCAGGTGCCCCTTGCTTGCCATCAGCCCCTCACTAGAGCCCACCTCTGTAGCTGAAGCCCACCCTGAGTGATACCTTTCTCCATCCCAAAGTCCTCCAGCCAGACCTGGGCCTTGGCAAGAGCAGGGGTTCTCCTGTGGTCTCTTCTCTGCTGTGAGAAGAAATCTCTTCCCCAGCCTTTCACCTGTCCTGTCCCCTTCACCTGTAAGCGCTTTGGGACAAAGATGGCTGCTGTGTGTATGTACAGCCCCTGGTGCAAAGGTCCTGCTCTCAGCAGCAACCCTCTGGTACATCCATCCCACATATAATAAGTACCAGTGACCATTTCTCCACCCTTCTTGGCCCTGAAGAGAGATGCAGCCCTGGGACAAGCCTCTCTTTTCCCCATGAAAGGCTGTTACCCTCCCCAGGCTCTCTCTCATTGGCCTTGTCACCCACGCTGATATCCCAACAGCTTGCTTAGAAAGAGTCTCTCTAGGGTCTGGGTCAGACCTTGGATTAAAACCATAGCCCAGTCCACAGCAAGCTAGATGTGCTGGTGGTGAGTGCAATAGAGCATGAATAGACAAGGAAAATCCTAGGGATGGATAGACATAGAGACAGACAAATGAATTTAGGAGCACAGCCTTTCATACAGAGACTGATCATTCTTTAAACTCCCCTCTCTGACCTATGATCATAGAGAACAGATCCTGGTGCACTGATACAAATGCACCAGGGAAACACAGTTGGCTGTGGCATGCAGTGCCACAGCAGTTTAACCACACACACCAATGCCCTGAAACAGCTCAGAGCAAGAAGTGCTCCTTTTTCAGAGGCAGGGAGACTTCAGAGAGGTCAAGTATAAAATGACCCCATTTGGAAGCCTAATGACAGCCCCTGTACACAGCAGACAGCTTTGCAAACAGCTCCCCTGACTCTTCAGCTGTGCAATATGCTGCCTTTCTCAGGTGCTACCATTGCCAAAACACCACCTCTGAGCCAGCAGAGGAGTAAATCCTTGCTCCAGTAAACAGGCATTTGGAAGAGATGATGGCTTCGAAGCTGTATTTTTATCACAAACTATTTAGTCTCAAGGAGGCTGCAGCTAAGTTGAAGGCTGGGCTTTCAGCCTAACATGATCATTACAGATAATGAGACACCTCAGCACAAACCACTGCCCTGCAGCTACAATTAGAACCAGTTATTCTTCACTGCAATGAGCTATGATGATTTTCCTTTGGCAGGGACAATGCCTGGCTTGGTCTCAAGCTGGTACTTTGCGGAAGAGGCCTAGGAAAAGGTCGCAACTTGGATTTACCAAGGGGGCCTCTGAGAAAAAGATACCCAGCTCCTGGTGGAAGTCAGCCATGCTTAGCTCTTTGTCAGTTGGTCTCAGAGAGGTTGAGCAAGGGAGTTGGTGTTACCTCCCACTGGGGAAACTGGGGCACTGAGATGTACCCCAAGACACCGAGCAGGCCAGTGGCAGGCAATATGGGTCTTTGGGTGCCCACTGTAACACACCAGCCAGAAGGCCCTGACTCCTTTAGTCAGTTATGGAAAGCTCCATCTTTGTGCTGAGAAGAGGTGGGATCTTCCAGCAGTCTCCAGCCCTGAGCCTGAGCCTGAGCCTGAGCCTGGAGGAGTCTCAGGGAAAGGCGGGGTAAGTGTACCCTGCAGTGACTGCCCCTTCAGGGGACATGCCCCAGTTGACCCTAAACAAACCAGTTGGGGCACTGTGATGGCACAGAGTTCAATGCAGCTAATGGTGTGAGCATCTAATGGTGTTGGGTGGGTTTTGCTGCCTGCCTTGAGCTCACTGCTGATGGAGACAATCTGCCATCAACCGCGAAGCTAGCTGGTGTCATGCAGCCTCGGGGTCCTTGACACAGTCACTGCCAGTCAGATGCACCCAGAGTTGTCTGGGCATCACATTCATCCGGTGCTGCTGCATCACCCCCGAGGCCTAGACATTGTCTTCTACTGCCCCCACATCTGGCCACAGGGAGTCTTTTTCTGCTCTCAGCCCTGCCTTTGGAGAGTGGAAGGTGGAGGAGCATCTTCACCTTCCTAGTTCTGCTCTGGGGAGCTCAAATTAAAATTTAAAAGGTGGGTTGTCCCTTAAGAATTTTAGCTGTGAAAGCCAGGTGGAATCCCAGACCACCTCAGTGGGGGCTTGGTTTGAGCCAAGGGCTACAGCCACCCAGTCTGCCACCGGGTCAGAACGTCTCCAGAGTGGAGGGACTGTTTGGGGCCAGGCTGGTTTCATGCCCCTTCCCCATTTGCAGTGGAGCCCTAGTGAAGTTCAGTGCCAGCTATAGGCTGTGTAGAAAACTCACCAGTGTGCTGACCCCAAGCCTGTTCCCTGTGAGCCTAGACCCCTCCCCCAGTGGGGCTTCCTTGGGCTTGGTAGGAAGAGGTGACCCCCAATGCCTCCCCTTGGGAGAATCTTAGTGCCTGGAGGCACAGGCGGATGTACAAAGCCTGCAATTAAGGAGACAGCAAACACCCCCTTGCAATGCCCAGGGATAGGATCTGAGGGGAGAGGGAGGGAGAATATCTCTCTTGCTCTTCCACAGGTCATTATAAGGCTTGCCTCAGCCAGGTGGCTGCAGACCCCCTGTGGCCTTTCCTCCAGGTGCTGATCACTGGAAACCATTCATCAACACCAGCTGTTCCCCCAGTGCTGGTGAAAACTCCAGCTCTACCTTTCTGAGGGCAGAGGAAGCTAGTTCACTAAAAAACAGTATCATGGCAGGCCCTAAGGCCCCCCCTGCCCCAGAGATGTATGTGCCCTGAGAAACAGCTCCTGAAAACTCACAGGAACCAGAGCCAGGCAGGGACTCCTTAAAGTGGTGGCAACACTGAGGACAGGACTCACAGGCCTGATGCTGGGAAGCATCTTAAGCACCTGATACTCCAGGAACTGAAGAGGAGGAGAGCGCTGTATGGGTGTCACCCTGACATGGCAGGAAGGTGATGGGCACTTCAAGAGCAGGCGGAAGGGCATGCTGGTAGCCAGGCACTTTGGTTTCATGCCACATCATTTGGCTGCTCATAGCCCAGCAGTACATAGCTCAGAATAGGAAGAACTAGAGCCAGCACACTGTTACTTGGGTGCACATGACCTCCAGGACCTGATCAGTCAGGTCAAGAGACAGGTTCCAGTTCTGAATCAGTTGTGCTTAAATCCATCCAGGCTGGGATCAGAGGTGGGGGCATGGGGTGGGCTGCAAACTGGCATCAGGGATGCCATTCCAGGTGGCAACAAATGAGAGAGCCAGGCAGCCAGGGGGAGGGTCCCTGCTATAGAAAGGACCACTGACCTGGGCAACAGCCCTGCAACGGGACAGCATTGGAGCAAATGGGCCAGGCAGCCTCTGCAGCATATGGGACATGCACATGTGTGCATGCATGCACACACACAAGCACACGCACACAGAGGCAGAGCAGATCTCCAGCATGTGATCCTGGCTCTCTGCTCCCCCTGGCGCCCCCCAGAGCAGCTGCAGGAGCAAGTCTTACTGTCAGCCCCAGCATCAGGCAGAGCAGAAATGCGACGTGGAAGACACTTCCTTCTCCAGCAAGTATCACTGGTAAAAGCAGAAGTCAAGATTGCTGCCATGAGTTCTCTGCTCTGCTGCAATCCTGAAGTTCAGGCCACCTCCAGCTGCCTTCTCCTCTTGACTTCCCTACTGTCTCTACCCCAGGGTGGAGAGGTGCAGTGTCTAGAGCAGTAGACTATGAGCTCCTGGATACTGGGGATTTAACCTTAACTTTGCCCCCTTCTGCCCTGGGGGATGGAGTCATTGTTTTCGCTACGTCATGCCAACTGCCAGTAAGTCCCCAGGCCCAAGAGGGACTATCTGTAGCAGGGGTTATATTTTTGCTTGGCAATCGCTTGATGATTACAGCGAGGTCCTGAGTTCTGCCTGGGGTTGCCATGTGCTCCCGATAACTCCAGAGAATTGGTCCCCACAAGGACAGGAAGGAATGCTCCTCCTGCCTGCAGCAGGCTCATACCCCAGGGGTGGCCAAGCTGCAGAATGCATGCCACAAAGGTACAGGCAGCCTCTGTGTGTGGCATGCAACAGCTGCAGATAGGGCAGGGAGCAGAGAACAGAGCCGCAGATCAGACTGGAGTGGAAGGTGGGAAGCAGAAAGCAGAGCAGCTGACTGGGCAGTGGAAAGGGATAAAAGCAGTACTTGGGCAGGGTGCAGGGCTAATTTGTGGAACGCTGCCAAAAAGGTTGGCCCACGCTGTGCTAAGGGGACTGGCACAGAGTGAAACCTCTGCCTCACACAATAGGAGGGGACTCCATCAGGAGGGACATGAAGAATGGAGGGTGGGGCTGTCCCCTGAAGCATCTTGTGCTTCAACTCAGACTCTGGACCCATGGAGAGGCATCCGTCCCATTGTCCAGCCTCCCACTACTTCCTGTCAGCCAGGCCCCTGGGCGGGAGGATGCCTGTAGGCCAGGACGCAGGCGGGAGTGCAGTTCAGTTGTGTACAATATAGAAACAGATGCCAGCACAGCCCCACGTGACCCCTCTGCAGTGCTGATGTTGTTTGGGGGAAAGAGAAAGAAAAACCTCTCGACCTCCCAGCTACATGCAGCTGACCTACAAAGTGTCCCATCCTGTCCCCGTGGGGTCCCATTCCCCAAAGGATGGTCGTGGCCTGGCCTCAGCTTTGGTTAGCTCACTTGCTAGGGATACTGTGTTGCTTAAGAGGGCCTGTGTAGCTGAAGGCGGGGGGCGGGGGGGGGGGGGGGGTCTAATGGCCTGTACAGAGGCTACCCAAAAATCATTGCATTAGTGGATCCATAGGGGCCCAGCCTGCACAGCTTCTTTGCACTGTTAGAGTTGTCTCATGAGAAGTGTCTGTAGGACTTGCTTGGACTGGTCCATGGAGGAGAGAGGGGAACGCAGCTCTGCTGCAGACCCCTGCAAGGGAGCACTGGCTGTTGTTCTCCAGATGTGGGGGCCCTGGAGACAGAGGTATATGGCATTGGTGGCATTGCAAGCAGTGGAAAGGCCTGGGTCCCAGCAGAGGCAGCACGGACTGCAGGGGGCTGGACCCTAAGCTCCCTAAGAGCCCTTTGTCCCAACCTAGCTGATGCAAAGGGAACACTTGGCCCTGCTGTCCTGTCCCATCCCATCCTTCTATCCCTCATGCCTTGTCCAGCAAGGGGCGGTAGAACATATATGGCCTGAGGGATGTGCCTATATGGCCAATAAATGAAGCTTTTTTCTTCCTAGATGCACCATGTTTCAGCTAATGTGTAGCAGGAGCATTCGTTGTGGGGTGGGGGGAGAACTGCCCAGCCAGGCCTTGCACCATGGCCTTCCCTATACTTGCAATCAGCATCATTCACCTGCTCCTAGTCCCACCTTGGCTCATGTCCCTATACCCCAACACAGTCCTGGCAGGTGCACTGCCATCCCCCTCCTCCCCTCCAAACCCCTGTCTTGGATCCCAGCACTGCTCTGCTGTTCCTCCTCCACCCCCACCTGCAGCCACCCACCCACCTCCACCCTAGCAGTCCTTGAAGGAGGCTGGTTCTGGGGTGGGGGATGATGCTTTCATTCCAATGAGAGGCAGACTGAAAAATACATCTGCATGTGTATGACCCTGCCCTACCCGAACCTTCAACGGCAAAACACACTGAAACAGGAAAGGGCTTTGGCCTGCCCTACTCTGATCCAGGGCCTTCTTGGATTTCAGGGGCAGGGAGAAGTGGATGGAGCCTGTCTTGTCAACCCACCCTCTCCTCACCTCTCCTGCCATTTCAAATACAGTGCGCCTGCCAGAATCATAAAAAATAATCACCATGGGGTCCCTTTATTTGCCTTCTTGGATGGCATGTCTTTAACTGGTCACCTTTTTGAGATTTCCTCATGGTGAAGAGGGCTGGAAAATTGCTTTTTTTTTTTTTTACTTCTAATGGCAGCTGGAGAATTCACAGGACTCCAGGGCATGGGGCTTTAGGAAAAATATTGTAAGAATTGTCTGCAGGGTGTGTGTAATACAAGCCAGATGGATTATCTGTGCTCTTGCACTGGCGCCTCCACAGACGATAGCAGTCTAATAGTGCTGCTAAGGACTTATTCTTTACCCTATAGCAGCTGTGTAGAATGGACAGCCTGAACAGCCATTTTATCTGGCCTGGAGGTTGCCAGAGGGCCGGAAATTCAGGGGCAGGGGAAGCTGGTGGAGTAAGACCTACCACAGAATTCAGGGCTACAAGGAAGCTCTGGGGATAGTTTTCAGTGGCAAGGAAGCAAACTAGGGACATGAGGTCAGTTTGACACCTTTACTGGGAGTGTCTCCTAGCTAAAAGGGAGGCGCACACCCAATGGCAGGGAGGGGCTATCACCAGGGAGGGTTATACTGTGGTTGCTCAGGGCTGCAGGGGGGCAGTCAGGGAGGTCAAGGCAGAGATGGAACTGGGACTAGCTTCCCGGATCAAGGACAACAAGAAGTCCTTTTTTAAATACATAGGGGGGAAAAAGAAGGTACTAACATGGGACCCCTGCAAGACAGACTTGGGAATCTGGTAGTTACACCAGATGACAAAGCCAACATATTTAACGACTTCTTTGCCTCCATTTTCCTGAGCAGGGACCGGAACTGTCACGCTCCCTCTGGGTCCCCCTCAGGCCTCAGGGGGTGCTCACCTAGGCCAAGCGTTAGTGAGAATCTAGTCAGGGAACTTCTGGAGGGACTGAACGTATTTAAATCAGCTGATCCAGACGATCTCCACCCCCGAGTGCTGAGGGAATTAGCTGAGGTCATTGCAGGACCTCTGGCACGGCTGTACAAGCACTCGTGGTGCTCTGGTGTGGTGCCAGAGGACTGGAAGAGGCCCAATGTGGTTCCCGTCTTCAAAAAGGGGAGGAAGGAGGACCCGGGGAACTATAGGCCAGTTAGTCTTACCTCGATCCTGGGTAAGCTTTTTGAGAGAATTATTCTGGGATATGTCCGTGAGGGGTCAGCAGGGGAGATTATGCTTAGGGGCAACCAACATGGGTTCATCAGTGGCACGTCCTGTCAGACCAACCTGGTGGCCTTCTACGACCAGGTCACCAAATCCTTAGATGTAGGGGTAGCAGTGAACTTTCAGAAGGCCTTCGACACTGTCTCTCACCCCGTTCTCATTAAGAAACTGGGGGACTGTGGTGTCGACACCCACACAGTCAAATGAGTCGCCAACGGACTGTAGGGCCAGAGAGTGGTGGGGGATGGGTCATTTTCGACTTGGAGGGATGTGCACAGTGGGGTCCCCCAGGGCTGATTCCTTGGGCCCACACTGTTCAACATCTTCATCAGTGGCTTGGATGAAGGGGTACAAAGCACCCTGTTCAAATTTGCTGATGACACTAAGATGTGGGGAGATGTGGGCATGCTAGAAGGAAGGAATAGGCTGCAATTGGACCTAGACGGGTTACAGGGGTGGACGGATGAGAATAGGATGGGATTCAACACTGACAAGTGCAAGGTGATGCACCTGGGGAGGAACAACTGGCACCATACCTACAGGCTGGGGAACTCCCTTCTCGTCAGTGCAGAGGCAGAAAAGGATCTTGGAGTCATCATTGATGCCAAGATGAACATGGGTCGGCAGTGTGGGGATGCAGCCAGGAAGGCCAACCACACCTTGTCGTCCAGAGGAGGGCCACTCGCATGATCAGGGGACAGCAGGGCAGGCCCTACAAGGAGAGGCTACGGGACCTGAACCTGTTCAGCCTCCAAAAGAGAAGGCTGAGGGGGGATCTAGTGGCCTGTTACAAACTAGTCAGAGGGGATCAGCAGGCATTTAGGGAGTCCCTGTTCCCCCGAGCACTACCAGGAGTGACTAGAAATAATGGTCACAAGCTGGCAGCAGGTAAATTTAGACTAGATATCAGGAGGTGCTACTTCACGGTCAGGGCGGCTAGGATCTGGAACCAACTTCCAAGAGAAGTGGTGCTGGCTCCTACCCTGGGGGTGTTTAAGAGGAGGCTGGATGAACACCTTGCTGGGGTCGTTTGACCCCAGTACTCTTTCCTGCCATGGCAGGGGGTCGGACTCAATGATTTGCTCAGGTCCCTTATGGCCCTAGAAACTATGAAACTATGAAACCGTACAAAACCCCTGCCACCAGAGCTGTGCCAGCAGTGCCTCCTACTGCAGAGGTAATACCTGACAGACAGGGTTTCACCACTGCAGCTAGGCCACCTCCCACACATAAATGCATTCATGCTTTTTATGAAATGACAGCACTGCTTCAACCCCAGGGGTTCTGCCCATGGATCTACAGTAGCTCTGAGGGGGAAATTTCGTTGTATCCCTAGCTATGCAGACAGATTTTGTGGTGCAGAGCTGATCTTTAGCCAACACAGTCCTAAGGCACCATGCTCTTACACATCTGGCAAGCTCATGGAACAAGCATGTAATCCAGTGGGCATGAATCCATCCGTCAGAAGTGAACTGGACCCAAGCCTAGCACAGGAGACCTGGGGGAGTCTACGGAGGCCTCCAAGAAAGCACTGGACGTTCATGAGGGCACCTCTCACTGGAACCTCCCCTTCTCAGATGGAATCAACTGCATCAAGCCCCACACCCGGAGCCAGAAAGTATCCAGCCCAAATGTTGAATTCTCAGTGCCCAAGCTCAGCTCAGCATGCTTTACAGCCTCAAGTTAAAACCTGGATGCCTGCACCAAGACTGGAGGATGCCAACTGCTTGACCCCAGAGCACAGCCACCATCAAAGGACTTCAGCCCCCCATCTGTCAGTTTGTCTTTCTGTCCATCCATCTCCATGTTTGCTTGTTTGCCTGTCTACCTCCTTACCTGCCTATCTATCTGACTTCCCTTCATAAACAGGTCTCCATAGCATTACCCAGAGCAGAAAAAACTCAAAGCCACCTCCAAGACATCAGCTGCAGAAGCCATCAGCCCCTCACTCTCACCCAGCCCATTTTCATGGCAATAGCAAATGGTTTTTTTCACTGTTGATGAAGGCAAAGTGATTCAAAACTCTGTCAGGGTGCCAGATCTGGGTAAGTTATTCAGCAAGGGGGTAAATGAGGTGGGACAATGATTTTTCTTTCTTCTTCATTCAGCAAAGGAAAGAATGTGAAGCCACTCAGTGAAGCCAAAGGGAGCGTTTCCTACCAAGGAGGCATGTGTGGGCTCTGCGCTGGACACAGCCGGATTCCCTTACCATTTTTTCTCTAAATGTACGATTTTTTTCCCCCACCCAGCATGTAGTTAACTTGTGAGACTCTTTGCCATAAAGTGTTGTAGAGGCTGATTTACCTGCATTCAAAGGAGCATTGGACAAATGCATTTGGGACAGGACCATCAATGGGTATTAAACATGAAGGTTATGGGTGCAATCTCCACGTTAGGCCTTCTGAGTCCTGTGTATGCTGGACACTGCAGGGAGAGAGGGGCAGGGGATGAATCACTCTGGACAGGTTCTGCTTAAATACTCTTCCACTGAGTACCTCCTCTGTCCCACTGAGAGAAACAGAATACTGGGCAGGATGGACCTGTGGTCTGACCCCATATGGCAGCTCATGCTTATATGTTTTGATTGGCTATTTTGGAGAGCACTGAAAATATGCAGCAGACATTGCACTGCTTCTGGCTTCCTCTTAGCACTGGAGGCAGAAGACACGTCCAGCAACTTACATATTCACAGAATCATAGATTGGAAGGGGCCTCAAGGATCATCCGGTCCAGCCAGTGCACGAAGGCAGACATGCTATTCCTAGATCACCCCTGACCAATGCTTATCCAGTCTCCTCTTGAACACCTCCAACAATGAAGACTCCACAGCTCCCCTGGGCAGTTTGTTCCACTGCCTCTCTGTTCAAACAGTAAGGAAACATTTCCGGAAATCAAATCTAAATTTACTTTACTACAATTTAAAGTCACCTCCCAAAGTAAGAAACAGAGAACACTTCTCAACCAGAAGCAGTATTCAAAATATTTCACAAGAAAAAAAGTTGTCTGCATTTTAAGTTCCCACCCCCCCCCAAAAGTTTTTTTTCACTAATTTTATGGCTTAGATGGCAGGGTAGAAACTCCTTGGGAGCTTTACATTGACTTCAAATGTAACTTAACATTGAAACAAAAAGTTTGCACAAAAATCTGGTTGAGTGATTCCATCCATATGTCAAATTCTAACCCAATATCTCAGCCGCATTTCAAATGCTGCGATTATTTTGGTAAGTGCCCAGAAGATTGCATCAAATTTGGCCAAAACTTGTCCAGTCTTAAGCCAGCATTCAAAATTTCAATAGAAATGCTCTAGGAAACTTGAAATTCTCTAACCAGAGCTATTCCCAACACTGCTATTTCTCAAAAGTCAGTTAAGAACAAAACCACGTATCCAAAAAATGCCTTTGCTAGAGATTTATGTCCATTGCAGTGTAATCTGAGAAAACATTACCCCTAAGGTCATTTATACCTAATTTTGAGAACGCAAATTAGTTTCAGCACACAAGGGCGGGATGCTGGATGAACTAAGGCAGTCATGAAAAAAGAGGGCTCATCAACTAACTGAAAAAAACTCTGCAATATTTTTTTAAATGTTGGTGTTTTTACCCATTTTTCTTCCACTGAAAGTTCTGATTTTTTTTAAAACTGAAACAGTATATCAGACCTTCAAAAAATCTCAGCAGATTCAATCAGAAATGAAGGAGTCCAGGTCAATCCTCCAAAACATTCTTTGGTTGGGGGGATTTGATTGCAGCCAGTTAGAGATTTCACTGCACAACTAGATAAGGAGCAGTGAGGCACCACTAATTATTATCACTAATAAAAGCTGCAAACAGCAGAGTTTATGCTGCATGGGCGAGAAGGTCACTGATGTGGACCTGGTTAGGGATTGAACTAATTATTCCCAGAACTAAAGACTTAAAACCCTGTAGTTTGAACCAAAGACATAAGCCCCCTACAACCTGTAGCTGCAGCAATTATAGTCTGGTGGACTGGGGATTGACAGGAACACGCACAGCCCACACAGATCTGTGAGCTACACATGCAAGCAGTGAACAGCTCCCCCTGTGATCCCTGATTGAAAACTACAGGCAGCCGACAGTTTCTGTAGATCGGTTTTCCATCCAAAAAAAAGAGTCAGTTTGATCAAAGTCAAAACATTTCTCAGGTATCTGCCAATTTTGATTAAATTTTCCACAGGAAAAAGCCAAAAGATCCTTTTTCTTCCCGGCTGTTCAGCTGAAACATTGATTTTAATCTGCTTTCTGAAAGTTCGATGTAACATAATATAGAATGTGTTTTATATTAACTATGATAATGCACAGTATGACCTCATGACACCTGGCTTCCCTGAGACCTAGAGAAAGATTATTGGGCTGGGGGTACACTACAGATTCATTATAACAAAATTGTGCTGTCATCTAGGGGTGCCTGAGCAAGGCACTGAAGCGACAAAGCCACAAAGGAATGTTTCTCCTCTTAGTATTTGAATGGCACTCAGAAGAAATCTCAGAGCTCCCCTTTCTCGGGAGTTTTGAGAATTCCAGCAGTTTTGCTCCACTTCGGAATAAAGAGGCATTTGGAGCCATCAGGACCAGCCCCAAGCAGCACTGACTGTGACTGCCACATCTGGTCTAAGCCCTGACTCAGCCTAGCATTGGCTTAATCTGGGCCAGCGCAGCCTAGGGAAGTTTACATCCATTGACCTCTCAGCCTGCATGTTCGGGGTCAGAGAGGATGGGTTGCTAGTGCCAGTGGGGTGCTCACCCCAGGTTGAGTTGGGTCCAGAAGGGTACTATCATGCAGGGGATACATGGTGAACATCCCACCATGTCCCACTCTGAGCTGGTATGCATGGTTTGTAGAGGCCCTGAGGGGCATTAGGAGGAGAGGAAGTGCTCACACAGTGCTGTACTGCTTCTGGTGGCATGCTGTACACCCTGATGCCAGACCTGTGCCAGGGTGAACAGGATTGGTCCCCTGCTGAAGCCCATCCTAGGCCAGCCCACTCCCCACTCAGCTCAGCTGCCTCATGTTTTCCTTTCTCTGTGATGCTCCCCTGCTTGCAGATCAAGATGCTCTCTAGGCCCAGCTCTGGCAGCTCACACTCATGGTCCCAGCCAGCACCAGAAGCCAGCAGCCAGTGCAGCTGCTTCCAATTTCCCATTGAGCCCTGGCCCAAGCTGCATACTGGAACCCCAATTGGGGCCCATTAACTAGAGGCCTCTATCCAGGCCTGAGAAGGATCTGTGCTGGGGAGGAGTGAGTAGACATGACCACTGCCATCTCATCCTCCTACTGCTCCACCAAGCTGGCACTACCCAGCCAGGACCTTAGTGGTATGATCCCCACCCCCCCAGAGCAGTCGGTTCCCCTGCGTGAAGCAGGGCTGGGCTGTGGAGCTGGAAAAGCTGATGGGAAACAGAACAGAACAGGTCCTAGCTCCATACCCTTTGGGTCTTTCCTGCAGTCAGAGCTCTGGGGCAGCTGGCCCAGCTGCCCGCAGCCCAGGCCCTGGTGCTGGGCAAGCTGACAGCTCTGCCAATGCTGCACTGCCCCCTGTTCTCCATCCCTGGATTGCAGACAGCAAGGCCAAGGGAAGCACTGGCCAAAAGCTGGCCATGGAGGTGTTATCTTGCCAGGGGTCTCCTCAAGGCTCTTGCTACATCCACAACCACCAAGGCAGCTTGGGCATGTACATTCCCCACCCTGGGATTCAGGCTTTGCAGTTGCAAGTGGACCAAGAACCAGACCCCTTCTTCCTCCCCAGTGCTGGAGAGTCCAGATGCCTGACCTAAGGCCCTGAGAGCCAAACCCAACTGCCTCCCCAGGTCTGGCCAATGCTGCCACCTGGTGGCTGGACCCTGGAACCGCTTTGTGCCCGGGAAGCTGCCAGCTCTACATGTGGCTGCACCTTCACTTGAACTCAAGCACCTGTTCTGAGGCTCATAGAGGCTTCTGTCCTTCTGTTACCTAACGTGGGCTCTGCCTACCATTAGTTCCAGCCCATGGCAGGAGATTCTTGAGCTGTAATAAAAGCAGCAGGCTCCAGGGGAAGAGGCACAAACTTCAGGCAATCAGACACACTTGGCCAGCCTGGGGCTCACATCTACCACATTGTGGCTAGGAACTGTGCTCCACTAAAACAGCACAGGAGCTTTGCCCAGCCTGGAGGCCTCTGTTTCCCCACAGGGCCCATACATGCTGCTACCGGGCCTTAGTCCCACCCCAGACAGCACCCCGTCAACTACAGGACAGCTCAGTTTCCTTCTCTTCCCCCAACCCCTATCATCCTCAGCTCAGCCCAGCCAGGCGGGAAGAAGGGGGTGGCCTGTTCCCATCACAGCCATGTTGGCTGGAGGAAGCACACTGTTTGTTTTCATTTATTGCTGCTCTTTTCCCACTTCCCTGGAATCCTGGGAGAATTTTGGACTGGAGTCAGGCTGGGCCTGGCACAATGTGTCCTTATGAACACAGCCACACAGGCCAGGCTGCCCGCTAGTAGGAGAGCAGGCAGCAGTGCAAAGGGACCAAAGGCTGGACCAGAGCGAGAGGTAGATGTAGGCAGGTTGAGACTCAGAAGTCAGGCCAGAAAAAGTAGGCTAAGGCTAGAAGTCTGCAATAGATGCATCTACACAAGACACTTTACTGCACAACAGACTAATTTGCTGCACAGTAAAGCACCACTGTCTACCTGTGCATGGCAGTTAGGGTGTTGTAGACAAATTTACTGCACTGCCGGATAATCTTGGCAGATACAAGTGGTATCCAGCAGCTCAGTAAATTACTGCACTTAAACACATCTGTAGATAGTGATGCTGAGATTACTTTACTTTGACTCAAACTGAGCCAGAATATATTCAGTCATGTTAACTTCACATGAAGATGCACCCAGTAAGAACAACCTGTGGGCCAAAGCCAAGGGGGCTAAAACCTCTACAGGTTGGTGAGGAATATGATCTGCAAGCCATGGGTGTAGCTATGGGAGGCTTGCTCCTTAAGGGTGTTGAGGTGCCTTAGTCCCATAGAAACTAAGGAAGTTAGGCACCTCAGCACCTTTCCACATCTGGGCTGTAGCTCCCCATTTGATGATAAAAGTTGTCTCATCCTTATTTGGTCCTAAACTTTCTGGGACACTGACTAACATTTGTTCTGTGCCTGACACAAGAGGACCCAGAGCCCCTTGCATTTCCTGGATTTAGGGGCTTGTGGGAACAGGGGTTGATCTTAAAGACTCAGTTTCTGCAGTCAAGTGATAAGGAGAGAATTAAATACACTTCTAGCACTTGGGACTGCAAGGAGATGCTGGGAAAAGCAACCTCACAGGGCTCCAAAGGGGCAATAAAAACTTGACATTGATTTGTTTTTATGCTTCTATTTTTTCTGTCCTAAAGCATCCCTCTGCAGTGCGGGGCATGGTCCCTTCCCAGGATCTATCTTCCTCCCTTGCTGGTGCAGGAATGTGACACAATAGTCAGTCTCTTGCTCTCCCCATCCCTTTCCCTCCCCTTCATAGCACTGTCCTCACTTTGGCTTTTGGTCTCCTATGCTGGAGGTCTTGTTTGATACAGAGTGCCTGAAGGTTGCTTTGGGGCTGGTGAGGTGTAAGGCAGGGAGCAAGAGGGAACGCTCCCTCCTGGAGCCTACAGCTATTCCATGGGGGCCTGTGAGCTCAGGGCAGCAGGTGTGGATGATCCCTCCTGTGGCCATGCCCCAAATGGATGAGTTTTAGAGGCCTCACTCACTTGTGAACATGTGGGGCTGGTAAGCCTGGCTCATATCCCCAGAAAGCTCTGCTACCCCTTATCCACATGCCTTGGTTCTTATGCACTTCCTCTAATCTGTCCACTACTTGCCCCACAATAAATTATTCATTTAGCATGAACTGCTGGTGACTGGGAGGGATCCCACCACACATGCCATGGTTTTTCTGAGCCTTAAGGATTGTGTCCTTAAGGAATGACCATTCTTCTTGTGATCCCTTTACCTCTGGTCCTTGGTCTCTCAGAGAATTCTCTACTAGTGACCTGAGCTTATTAAAATTTGCATTTTTGAAGTCTAAGACTTTGAGCTTGGTATCTGTTTTGTCAGCCTTGCGGTGGACCGTGAACGTAATGATTTCATGGTCACTATCACCTAAGCTGCCCTCTGTGTTTAAGTTGGTCACCAGGTCATCCCCTTTGGCCAGGACCAGGTCAAGAAGTGCATTGCCTCTAGTTGGCCTGTGCATCTCCTGAGTCAAAAAAGGCTCTTCGGTGCTGGTCAGGAAAGATCATGATCAATCTGAGCTGGCTGAGCATTCCTCCCAGGAGATATCTGGGTAGTTGAAGTCACCCATTGCAACCATGTCCCAAGTACATGCGACCTTCATTATTTCATGGGTGAACATTAGATCAAGTTCCTCCCCTTGGTTAGCCAGCCTGTAGTATACACCTACAGTCAGGTCTCTCTCGCCATGCCTCCCCCAGAGCTTGACCCAGAGGGTTTCAAGCTTTTCTTCTTTTGGGGCTGACATTGGCCTGTAGGGAGGTGTACTGCCCCCATAACATAATGTGTTATTATGTAATTAGATGTATTAAACATATTATAATTTATTTGACCTTCCCCCAAATCAGCCAGTCTCACCAGCTTCATAGGATCAGTCAGTCAGAGAAAAGTAGGGCTGGAAGGGACCTCACGAGACGGTCTTGTTCAGAGACTCTCCACCAGGGTACTACAGCAGTCTGGTGTGCAGCAAATCCTTTTAAGGATGCTACATAACATGAGCACCATTAGGGGCAGTGATTCACACATCACTCACAAGATAAACCTAGAGATTTCACATAGGAATCCACAGTATCAATAACCACATGCCTTGCTGTGGGGTTTCTGAGGTCCTTCCAAGAGAATTGCTCTATTATTTTTCTATAGTCAAGAAATAAATGAAAATGATGAGCTGGCATTTTCTGAGGACTGTCTGGAGTCTAATTAGGGGTGCCTTGAGTCTAAAAAGGTTGAGAACCTTGATCTAGTCCAACCCTCTGCTCGAAGTAGGATCAGCCTTGCATAAACCAGCCCAAACAAGTGTTTGTCTAACCTGCTCCTAAAAACCTCAGGAGCAAACACTCACCCATAGCTACCAGGCACAGTGCCTGAATGTCACAGGCCAGCTGGGCACTGTGAGTATATCAATTTAGTTGCAGACTGACTGAGCATTGCAACTTTATTAGCCACTGAGCTACTTTGGTTCAGGATCGAAGAGGTGATGTTGGGAGTGAAAGCAATGACAAGTTTTACTTATAAAAAGAATAAATTTTACTTATGACAACAAAAGATATAGTTTACACATATGACAGTTAGTAAAAAGGTTAAGCTAATAAACAGACAACATAACAATACAAATTAAAATTGATAGTAATAATAAAACAGATAAAGAAATTAACCACGAGTTTCTACTTGGTTAGTAACTTATCTATAGTCTCTCAGTTAGAAGATGCACATCAAGCTGATTCAGCGAAGTCAGATGTCTCTGAACTGGGCTGTCAGAAGGGGAACCCTCTCAGTCAGGATCTAGTCTCCGCTCTCAAGGGGAGTAAGAGAGATCCGTGGGGGCATGGGACAGCAATGACCCTTCTGTTCCATCCATCCCAAGGGTTATTTTGAGGTGCATGTTCTTTAATATCCTATTTATGCTAATTTTTTAGTTATATAGCCATTCATAGTGTTACTTTATAACTAGTATCCTATGGGGTTAAAAGGTGTTAGAAATCATTACAATAAGTCACTGCCTAAGCTTGGGTTTACCCAATAAGAAAATTATACCACATTACTTTAAGGTCTGAGATTAACATGTTCCTACCTAAGTTCAACCCACTATGTTAATTATATCTTGTGATTACATTCGTTAGGTTTTTTTTACTGTTTCTAAACAAAATTTATAAATCAGCTGTCTGTGATTATAATTTTCAGTTCTGCTTTTTAAAGTTCTTGCTGTCTGGAGATTAATACAAAAAGCTATATATAAATCTTTTTTTCAGACAGATAGGGAACTGCTTCATCAGCCACTTTGCAGATATCTCAGAAAGCAAATTTCTCTAGTTAAAGCTGCCCATTTGACCTTTCTGGTTCTAGCTATTTGAGCAGTAAGCTATTAGAGCTATTGGCAATGTTCAGTTGAGCAAGGTAGTGGGAACAAAAGACCAGAAGTACTTCAAGATGAAATTCAGTAAAGTTATGGAAAGGATACTATAACAAGGCAAAGGTGTTCTTGGACTGGTAAACAGCACATGCAATACTGCATACCATAGTTATATGCACACTACACACAGCATTTTCCCAAAAATTAGTGGTTGAAAATTGGGATGCATCTTTAAAGAGGAAGCTGATTTCTGAACAGCTTGGCTAACATGAGTATCAGCATATTGATACAACTATCATCATTACTTCACATATATCTATCATAATTTCCAGTTGCATGCCCTTGCTATGTCTCTGCACTAGGCAAGTTGATCTTGTAGTGCATGAAAACACACATTTTTTTTTATGAGTGGAGCAAAGTAATTTTATGCATTTCATCCAGTATATTAAGCTACTTATTTTAATAGAAAAATCTTTTTTTTCCTTCTTTCTGCCTTCCCAAAAGAAGGTGCATGTCTTAAGCATGTGCTTTGCAAATAAATATGGTATTAATTATGTATTTGCAAGGCCAATGTTAGGATTTGGAAGATAGATATCATTGTCAAGGTGGTGTCAGCTTATCTCATATTTCAGAGCTTCAGTTGGCCACCTGGAGAGGCCAGAAGACTTTAGTAATTCCTTTATAAATATTTTGCTGACTTTTTTGTTCCCACCATCCTACCCTTTCTTTGAAGCATTGGACATTGGTCACAATTCAAGGTGTGGTTTTGACTGATTGAGGGAAATACTTTTCTGCTCAGGATCAAATTGATTACTTGGTTTCAGGTCAGATCAGCAAGGACTATGCAATGGTTTGTGTTCCTCTGTAGCACAGGGTATAGACCTCTCCCTGGATTCCTCTGAACATGTTTACTTCTCTGCCACTGAAGTGGCTGGGCACTGGCAGTCCCCTTGTCTCTCTTATTACCTGTGGCATTCCTAGTTGTGTTTTTAAGCAGGACTTTGTGGCACTGAACAATTTGTAAGATCTTCTGAATAAAGGGTTCAGTGGTCTGGGAAGTCTCACCCAGCCTTGTGTTCCTATCACAGCCTTGACCCCAGTAACAGTGGGGACTTTGTGAGTAAATATTGTCCTAAATGCATTCCCCACCTCTGCAGAGCCCTGATAGCCATTGTTTATTCTCAAGTTGAAATTCAAAGCTCATGACCTAGAGACTATATCAGGCTAGAGGAGGCTGATTTGCAGCAAAGAGCCTCAGGGAGAGGGAAGAAGAAACACCCAGGGAGGGTGAAGTGCATTCCCCACCCACCCCCCAAGTCTTCTTGTCTGCCCTTCACAAGGAATGGAGACCCCACCAACCTCAGCCTGACTGATCTTCCTCATCTTGCACCTCACAGCTGGGACCGTCACAAAGCCATAAGCCTCAACTATGTCTGTCTGTTGCTAGGGGCTATTTGGAAGCAGCACAGGGTTGCTCAATCCAAACAGGATAGTTACATCTTCCTTAAGAACGCAGTTCCTGGTTTAGGCTCCCCCTGCCCTACTCCCTCCTGGAGGCAGAGGGGAAGGCTGGGTTTGTAGCTTAGGCAGCAGCCTGGGACTTGGGAGATCTGGGTAGGTATAGCTCTGCTACCTACACCCTGGGTGACCATAGGCAACTGGCGGGCTCTCCCAATGCTTCAGTTCTCATCAGAAAGCAAGAATAATACCCCTTAATGGACTGAGGCAGCCTGTTTAGAGTGTAAACTCTTTGGGCCTGGACTGTCTCAGGTTATGTGTATGATGCATTTAGTGCCATGGGGGCTACTGTGGGCCCTGGCCTCCAAGCAACATACTAATAGAAATATGCTTTATATAGAAGCCAGCTATATTAAAGGAACATCTTGGGCAGAACAGGGCATAGCATGATGTTATAAACACCAAACCATATCTGTGATAAGAAGCTAGATGAGCACAGTTCTGGGATAGTTTAGGAATAGCACATAGTATTGATTCAGGGGGTAGGACTATAGGATCCTTGAAGACCCTTCCAACTCTTACTTCTAAGAGCCCTGGGGTGAAGACTGTCCAGGTAGCTGCAGAAAGGGGTGAGGGAGGTGTAGTTAAGGTCATTTGCTGCAAAAGTCCAAGATACTCAGCAGAGAAGGAAGGTTCCCAGTGCCACCCCTTGGGGCTTCTCACCTGACTTTTAGAACTAGCAACTGGCCCTCCTGGCTGATTGAGCAGGAGAAAGGGCAAGGACAGACTGGGACTTGATCTTCTCTGATCTCAGAGTGGTTAATCCAGTGCCAGAGGAGTCTGTAACAGGGGCCTCCTCAGGGCTGCTTTCCCTGTGGCCTGCCCACCTGTTTCTGGGCTAACTACCCACCTTGTTATTAACATCTATTAACATAAATATTAACAAGTGGGAGGCTGCCTATTTTCTGCCCTGATGCCAGGAGGCGCTATCTGTAGCTCCATTCCTCCCCTACATCGCAGCCCAAGCCTCACAGATGGCCTCACAATGTTCTCACCATCACTGGCCCCCACAATCCTCCTCTCCCAACTGAACCCCAAGCTAGAATCCTCTCATCAGGGAGTCTCACCAGCCTCCATATTGGGCAGCATAACTCCCTGACCCACTTCCCCTTCTGGGTGTGGTCCCCTCACCGGGACCTTCAGCTCACTGGCCCTGGCCCACTTCCAGGCCAGGTGGAGCCCCAGGCATGCAGCTCTTGGGCATCCCTTGTGGTGGGCCCCCAGCCCTTCTGGTCCCAGCCCTAGCATCGACCAGTCAGGGGAAGTTCAGACAGACATTGAGTCTATGTCCCTTTCCTCTGTCCAAGGGTCCACTCTCTGGGCCCTCCAAAGCAAGAGGTAACCCACCTGGTTGTGGGGGCTAGGGGTTAAGGTGCCCCAACCCACCTTTCACTGTGGTGGTAACTGGCCTGGCATTTCCCAGGGGCTCCTATGCCACTGAGAGCCCCACCAGGGCACCCACTCCCAGCAGGGTGCAGTTTTAGTTTGTACCCAGGACCAGGAGCCTCCTGACCATCCCCTACCGCACCTCCCTTACTGCCAAAGGATAGATATCAGCTACCCTCTAACCAGGAGATGTCGCTGCCTGAGCTCTAGCAGCCAAACTGCACTGTTTATATGGGCATCCCTGAATCTAAAATGGCTGCCCTCATTAGGCACCTGGCAGCTGCCAGCTCCAGGCCCGTAAAGTGGCAGGCACAGACAATGCCCTGCCACAGAGTCAAACTGGATATGGGGGGAGAGGGACATGTCCTGCCTCTGCTGTCTGGCTGGAGCAGGTTCAGCTTTCAATGGTGTTGAGCAGGAAACTCACCTGCAGAAGGGTCACTTGGAATGAACAGGGGAAGCCACAGGGAGACACAATGGGATCATTCATAAGGGGCCACTCATATATGAACAGGAGGTAATGGGGAATCACAGCCAGTCTGGGGAAGGCTCTAGGTTGTTGCAGTAACATGAGGCTTTCTCAGCAGCACTGATGCTTTCCCCTCCCCCAGGCAATATGTGGTGGTGTTCCCAGCTCAGCTCTACCATCCGCGCACCGGGATGGTGTTGGTCCATCTGGCCAACCTCAGTGAGGCTGTCCAGGTGATCATCCAGCTGCAGAGGAAGAGTGGGCCCAGCAATATCACCCTGCTGAAGAGAGGTCCAGGAGTTCCATCTACACGAAACCGTGCCTCTTCCAGTAAGCTGCAGCCCCACAACCACCCAGCTTGGCCCAGGGTTTTATGAACAGGTATGGAGTCCTCCCTCATAGTGTCCCCAGGTCCTACCCAGCCTCAGCCAAGGAGACTGGAGGGCTCAGGGACTAGGAATGAGCATGGAGCTGGTGCCTGAATGGGCAATGGTAACCATAGAGCTGGACAACACCCCTAAGTAATGATGACACAGGGAAGAGAGTGGTGACTTGGCCAGCGGGGGGAGAGAGTTCTATGAAGTGCCCCTTTGTTATCACAGCTTCCCATTCATTGTGCCCCTAGTGGGACAGGGGGATACTTGTGTTTGTTGTGAGGGCTGATACAGGGACTCCCAGGGCTGAAATAGCAGGACTGCACCATAACCATCCCATGACTATGTTTCTCCACGGGCAGGTGCCAGCCCCAGCTACTGGGAGGGAGGAAGTTGCCTACCTGCACATCTTGATCCAAGGAGATTCCCTGAAGTTCTCTGAGCAGAAGAAAATGCTGCTGAAAGCACTGGAGCCTGGGACCTTTGTACTGACAGACAAACCCATCTACAAGCCTGGGCAGACAGGTAAGCAGGCAGCAGCTGCTGGAGCAAGCCCCCTGGCCTCAGGCCCTTTGTATGGGTTCTGAGGACTGGGTGGCTGGGAGAGGCTGAGTTGGGCAGGGGCAGATTCAGGGAGCTTTGGGGGGGTGGAGGGGATATAGACAGACAGACAGATAGATAGATAGAGTTATAGTTATATAGACCCAGGGGTGTGTTTGCACCCCTCTTTGATTGCACCCCTCTTTGATTCCTACTCTATGCAAACTCAAAAACCACCGGCCTGGGAGGTGCAGCAGTATTCCCCTTCAGACAGGGCTGATAGAGTCAATTGACTTTATGGCTCAGTATCGTATACTTCATTCCTGCTAATTTCTGTCCACTCCACAGGTGTTAACAACCCTCTTTATGTTTTAATAACCGTGATGTTCCACTAATCAAACTATCCTTTCCTCTGCAATTTTGCTGTCTATTAGCCATTTCTGGTAATGTCTCTCTCCTATTTCAGGGCCCTGCTGACTCTTTTTAGCCCTACCTAAACCTTAACTCAGCTGTAAAAATTACTGACAGTGAAGCATTGAAAGCATTGTCAAAATGTTTGGGAAGACTTAATTTTGTTTTATAAATCTGAATAAGAGATGTACCTTTAACTGTCATGACTGCAGAACTAATGACAATATCTTTTGACTATTTTGACTATTTTTACCTAGTTTGTTGTGTTTTTTTTAAACTTAATACTTTATCTAGCAAAGCTGTGCACATTCCAGTAGTTCTATTAGTTTTTGCTTTCATCTTAGGCTGAATAAGATAGTACTAGGCCTGTTAGCATATTAGTAAAGCTTCTAATTTCTCTTGAACTGGAGAAAAATGTGTTGTGTTATATGTGATGATCAGGGATCTGGGTTTTCTGTTTCCCATGGAAAAATGGAGTAAAGCATGGACTCCCCCCCTTACCAGAGTAAAACACGGATTACTCATTTTAGCAGACAAACCCAGAGATTCTGCAGTTTTGCAACAAGTCCCCTGCAGGCTGGCAGAGTTCCAGCCTGCAAGGGGCTCGAAGGGACTGGGAGGAGGTGGGGTCAGACAGGTATATGCACATGGCTCCAGGCAGCCTGGAGAGAAGTTCCCACAGGTAAGTGGAGTGGGGATTGAGGCTCCCATAGGGAGGGAGGGAGTTGGGCAGGGCTGGAGGTGGGGCTGCTGCCCAGCCAGTCGGTGCGTAGGGCTTGGGGCTGCAATGTGGGGCCAGGGCCCCGGCAGGATAGGGCTGCGGGCAGCTTGTGCAGGGGTTGGGGGCGGGCTGGCTCCCTACTGTGGCATGCACTCCCAGGGGAGCAGGGGGGCACGTGCCCCTAGATCTGTGCGTGGAGTGGGGGCAAGAGCAGGCATGGGCTATAAACTTAGGCTCCCACCTTGCTGCCCTCTCCTGGAACCTCTGTGGTCTGGCAGGTGTAACCTGGCAGGGTAGGGCACAGCGGGGCTGTGCAGGAAAGCTGCTTGCTACTGCGAGCTCTGTGCTGCCATGGTGATGCATCCCTTGCATGTGGGGCTGCAGTGGGAGCAGCAGTGCAAAGTTGTGCACTGCTGCTGTGAGCACAGGGGACATGTCACCAGAGCAGCGGAGAGCTCCCAGCAGCCAGGAGATCCCCACATGGCCCCGCTGTTTCCTGTAGCTCTGGGTCACACCTGCCTGGCTATGAAGGCCCTGGGGGAATGCACCAGGGCAGAGAGCCCAAGCCCACAGCACACACCTGCCTCCACCCCCAACACAGATGTGGGGGGTGCAGGTCCCTCCTGCCCCCTGGGAGTGCACATACAGGCAGGAATCTGTGCCCACCTCCCCCCGAAGCCTGCAGCAGGCAGGCAGTGTGTGTGTGTGTGTGTGTGGAGGTGGGAGATAGAGCTGGGCTCTCCTTCATTGTCCCAGCCACTGCTTTCTGTTGGGGCAGGGGGCTGCAGATCCATGTCCCTGGCCCCATAGCCCTGGCAGCTGGGGACCCCTCCAGCAGGGCTGGGGAGGCAGGGGCTGTGGATGGGGGGTGAGGGGCACCAGAATGGCTGGGGGGTTGTGGGGGAGTGAAGTGCACCAGCAGGGCTGGGAGTGGGGGGGTTGTTGGGAGGACTGAGGGGCACTTGTCAGGCTGTGTGGGGAGCTGTGAGGGGAAATAAGAGACACCAGCAGGGCCAGAGGGCTGTGGGGGGAGGGGGAGGGGGAAGTGTGAGGGGTACCAGCATGGCCAGGGGCTGTTGAGGGAATAAAGTGCACTAGCAAGGCTGGAGGGCTGGGGCAGGGGGGGCAGGAGAAGGGAGTGAGGGGAATCTGCAGGGCTGGGGGGCAGGGGCTATGGGTGGAGAATAAGGGGCACTAGTAGGTCTATAAGGGGCCAGGGGACTGTGGGACAGGGTGGATGGAGTGAGGGACACCAGCAGGGCTCTTGGGGCTGTGGGTGCCTTTAATTTTAATAGTGGATTTTGAGGTTTTTATCAGAAAATTTGCAATTTTTTATCAGGGAAAACCAAGATCCCTGGTGAAGATGAACCACATCACCTGCACCTCCATTCTTAAAATCTAAGTGGGCGGGAAGGGAGACTAAAGGCTGGCTGGGCTGTAGGGACTGAGCTCCCTCCTATCATTGGGCAAAGCCACAGTGAGTTAGCAGAGTGCAGCCTGGGGAAGCCTGTGCCGCTACTGTCCAGACAAAGCCTGTTCTGTGGTGCAGAGAGGCCATTCATGTCTGGACTATCTGGCTGGCCCCATCTGCCCTTTACCCAGCTAGACATTTGTTTAGATAAATCTAGAACTTATCCACCTCTGTCTTTTTCTCTCTTTCAGTGAAGTTTCAAGTCGGCAGTTTGGATAAAGACTTTGTCCCCAGAAACAAGGAGGTGAGAGCTGGGACATGCTGAGGGAGGAAGGGAATGGGGCATTAAGGGGCCAAACCCATTTAATCTTACCAGAGAAAAAGGGTTAGGTGTCCAGTATGCCACCGGGACCAGATAGGAATCCAGCCACAGTCCAGTCTCCGCCTCCTATGTCCATATGTCTCCCCACCCCACAACAGGCTGATGTCCTACATATGGATGGGGGACAGATGGGAGCAGATTTTCAGACCAGCTGCTACTTTCTATCCCTACCTTCTTGCTGTCTCACCAGAAACTAAAGTAAAGACCAGGGAACGTGACTTGGGCATATCTATGCTTTTTCTTGCCTGCTTTCATATCATGGTAACAAGTGTTCAGCCCTGCATAACTGCAACACTGGCTCTTCCTCCATCTCCTCCAAAGAAAGGATGTTGAGCTGTAGGAACAGAGCGGCTTCTTGGCTGTGTTGCTCTGAGGAATGAATTTCAGCCCTTCCTGACTCTAACACTGTAAGGGAAAAAGCAGGACACACATGTGCCTGAACACCCATGCATTCATGTCTGAAACCACATTGATTTTATATGAAAAATAAATGTCTCTCACATTAGAGCATAGGTCTGTTCTCATAGTGACATGATCATTTACATCAAAAACAATCACATGCCACCTGCACAACAGCTCCTTTCATTCAACCCAAAACATACAAAAAAGGTGTTCGTTTTTCACACCCACACGTATAAGTGCTAGCTTAGCTCCAAGGCACACAGCCCTTTCACCCACAAAGAGGCACATGTATGAGGCCCTCTTTAACAACATACTTCCTGGCATGCAATGCACAGCCATGCAAATGTGACCCTGGGAAATACCTGTGTGTCTGAGTGGATTTGGAGTAAATGGGAACTTTACCAAGTTGAACAAGATCTTCACTTGAATTGGAGCTATAGAAACACAGAGAAGAGGGAGTGAAGTTCCACCAGATCTCACAGCTTATATAAGGTCTATTCTGAAATCAGGTTTTAGTCTCTGGAATTTCCCAGTAGTCCCAGCATCCATTTTGGGTGTTTTTTTGTTGGGAGAAAACTGGAGGAAATTCCAAGACAAAAACCTGGCTCACCTGTAGGGAAGACAGCCAAGCGAGCCCACATTTAAACTGAGCACAGGACCAGACCCTTGGAAGTAAGAGACTCAGATGGCAGCAGTTTGAAATTGCGCAATTTGGATGGCACAATGTAGGCTGCCATTCATTTATATCCAAGTCAGTAAAAAAGCAAGCAGGCAGGTTCTGAAATCCATAGTGGCAGTTGTGCAAATAACCTTAATGTTGACCCTGTGCCAGGACCCCAGACCAAACATGAGCCATTAGAGTGGAGTAAGCTCTCTTCATGTGGGCCTGGCTTCTGCTGATTCAGCTATGAGCCTGTTCCACCAAACAGCCTTCTGGTTCAGCCCACAGACCCCATCAATGCGTTGCAAATACAGCCTTCTCCCACTCATCTCCTGTTGCCCTTTGGCTGGAGCATGGATCTCCCCTGCACTTAGAAAACTCCTTGGCAAAAAAATAAAAATCAGTATCTGGGCCCTGCCACTCCACAGACATACTAGATGGTCTTGTCTTGTATCTACTAATGCAGAGTGAAAGAACTTGATGGGAGGTGCAAGATCTTCACGTCCATTCCTTCAGCATTGTCAGGACAGCGGTCTCTCCAGTAAGTCACTGGTTTCTCTGGACATTCCCTCGCTGGTCCTGCCATTACTTGCCATGTAATCTCCTCCAGTGCCTCAGAGATACCCCAGCCAGTCAGGTCCCAGGCAGATCCCTAGGCAGTGTTAGGAGTTCCCTACCCTTCTAACTAAGCTGTCTTATGTTTCTCTGTTTTGCAGGTACCCCTGGTGACCCTCCAGGTCAGTATGAACTTCTCTGGTCCCCCCTTCTTACTGCCTGGCTCACTGGAAAGCACCAGGAGGTGTTCAGTTATGGGGATGCCAGAGCAGTCTGAGCTCTCACCACATTATCCAACAAACCCAGCCTCAGGTTTCTGGCCTCACTAGGGGCATTACAGGACTGGGAACTTCTGAGCTGGGACATGTGGGAGTGAGGACAAGGGCAGGGACATTGGTACTCTATATGTAGAGTCTAGGGCTCCATCAAGCTGGGAGGCAGGTGGATTTGGGCCTAAAACTAGCCCTACCTTGGCTAGTCATCCAGACAATTCCCAACCATTGCACTCCAGGCTAGTCACCCTTTTGAGCAGGTCAGTGGTGTGTGCAGCAAGGAGCTCCTTTGGAAGTCTCCAAAGAGAGAAGGAGTTTGGAAGAGCTGTGTGGGAGCTAGGGAGAGGAGGAAGGATCCCAAGAGCTCTGGGTGCAGAGGAAAGGGGCAGAAGTTTGAGAAGATTTCCTGTGTTGAGACCTGACATGACATGAAAAATCCTCCAGGCTCCTAGTCCATCACAAGGGCTTGGGGGGGGATGTCTCCTCCATCTTTTTCTCTGGGCTCTGTCCGGACTGGAGATAGATTTTCCACAGCAACCCTTGGACAACTGTTCCCACCCAAGGCCAGGGCTGAAGGGTACAAACAGAAAAGGCCTTCAGTCTCCTGAGTTGTTGATCCAGCCCCTGGCCCTAGCACTAGGCTTACTTGCTGGGGAAGAGGGGTGAATCTCTCTGTGAGTGAAAGCAGCTAACTCAAGTGTATCTGCATGTTCAGGATCCCAACGGGAACTGGATCGCTCAGTGGTGAGATGTGGCCCCATAGCAGGGCATTGTGGACTTGTCCCTCCCCTTGCCTGCAGAGCCAGCCCTGGGGACATACTCCATCAATGTGGAGGGCACTAAGCACTCCTTCAGCGTGGAGGAATACAGTGAGCAGAGGGACTCAAGCCAGTGGCTGTATCTCTGCCATAGTGAGGGTCTGTGAGAATTTGGTCTTGAGCCATTTGTCTGTGGTTTCCCTGTCAAAATGTCTCTGGGAGCTCTGAGCCATGAGCTGTTTCATGAGCATGTCTTCTTCACTATGCCCATCCTGGCTGAGGAGGATTCAGTCTCTCCATCCACAGTGTGCTCCTTACCAAGGCTCTGGGTGATCTAAGAACAACCCTGGTGGTTTTCAGTATGTGCCTCTGCAC
This sequence comes from Crocodylus siamensis, assembly GCF_052110815.1. NCBI lineage: Eukaryota > Metazoa > Chordata > Crocodylia > Crocodylidae > Crocodylus > Crocodylus siamensis. The sequence continues at coordinate 163,423,226 of NC_143398.1, forward strand.
CAGGCTCTTCCTTGGGCCCGAGACATGCTGCCTTCCTGCCTTCCAAGTGTCACATTCCCCTCAGGCTTTAGAAATCATCCTGCTGTGACCCCCATCTTTACCAGACCCTCTGACCTTCTCCTACAGCTAGACATGAGGGAAGCAGTAGTAGAGTCACCCCAAGCTCCCCTCTCCCACATTTTGGGCTCTTCCTGCCCTACAGTTTACCATAAGTTTAATGCAACCATCTCTGACAGAGCATCAGAGCCTGGAGCTGGAGAAAAGGGCCCTCAGAGCCCAGATGGGCTTCAAGTCTGAATGCCAGGCCAGACTGTCCATGGAGCAGGTCCATGGGTTCCTCAGGATGAGTGTGTATGTGGAATTGCTTCTGTCTACCCGGGAGACCAGACCAGTCACTGGTTCCTTGTCTGCCCCATAGTGCTGCCCAAGTTTGAAGTGACCATTGAGCTGCCCCCTGTGCTGAAAGTGCTGGATGACAAGCTCCAAGTGCAAGTGTGTGGCCAGTGAGTCTAAAGTCACCTGGAGGACACACGCACGCACACACACAACCCCCCTAGGAACCAGAGACATGACTGGGCAGTTCTGGTCCCTGGGTGGTGGAGCATGGTGCAGGGGCAGCAGCCAGAGGTCCCCTGCTGCAGGGAGGACAGCACCTCCTTTTTTGCTGTCAACACATGTCATGACACCCCCATCCCCCAGCTCCATTCTAGCACATTTCCCCCACACCCCTGAAGCAGCACCTAGGGTTCCTGATATGACCTTGCCTTGCCTACACTCCTGCTTTGTCTCCTTCTCTCTGCTAAGCAAGACTTATCTGGCATCCCCCCCTCACAACCACTCAGAGCTCCTCTTATCTCCCTTTCACCACCAGCCACCCCACTAAGTGACCCTGGGTTCATGGAAGGTCAATGACACCCCTCACCTCCCATTCACCTTCTTGCTTGCTCTCTGCCACACAGATACACCTATGGGAAGCCCATCCTGGGGAAGGTTCAGATCAGCCTGTGCCGGCATCGGCATCAATGGCCCCAGACCCATGTCACTGAAGACCCATCCAGGGAGCAATGCATTGAGTTTGATAGCCAAGTGAGTTTGCCGGGCGGAGGGGGGTGGGGGGAAGTAGGATGATGCCGGATGTGACCTGTCATGACTACAGTGGCCACATGGGGGTGCCATGACTTGTCTTGATGGTGACTGCAGTATTCTAATATCTGCATTATTCTGCATCATCTTCCAAGGGTTTCATTGCATCAGGTGAACCAGGTCCCAGGCCCTCAGAGAAGAGATAAAGGGCTAATAACTTTTTAACAGGGCACAGCAGCCACAGTATTTAGGAAGAGGAGATAGATGCATACAGGATCCCACTGAAGCCACAGACAGTTGAGAGACAGACTGGGATTGTAGCCAGGGCTAACACTGGTGGGGCTGAAGCCCACCAAGGGATATGCCCTGGGGCCATGCAGGTGGAGCCTCAGTTTCACATCTTGGCTTTGCAGCACTGCCTCTGTACAGTGCCTGTGGCATTGCTCTGGGATAGTGGAGTCAGATCTGCTTCAGAGAGGAAAGACTGTCAGCTGAATCCCACCCAGCAGTCCCTGTCAGCTGATCTCTCCCCCCATCCCCCACCCCCCACACTGCTCTGCACAGCATCCAGGTTGTTCAAATGCCTCCTCTTCTAAGCTGCTGTGATACAATTTAGTGCCAGTGCCTGTTGGACTAATGCCTGGGAGCTGGTCTACACCACTGAAATGATGGGTTCTGGTAGATGGGGGCTTGAACACATTCTGTCCATCTGAGTCCACAGGCACAGTCCAAACTAGAAATTAGCCATTGTGGCTGCCCCTGGCTTGATCCCTGTGCCAGGCCACACTACTGCAGTTGTGCAGATAACTCCTGAGAGACTCCTGAGAGAGCTGAAGGGCCTGTCAGCTGAGCTCCTGTGTAAGATATTTGTGATTCTTCTAGACAGAGAAGAACACTGCTTTTCCTTAAAGCTGGGGACAGCTCCCTTCAGCCTGACCTACTCTGGCTACCAAATGAGCCTCAAAGCCAAGGCCTCACTACAGGAGGAGGGGACAGGTGGGATGAAATCCAGCACACATGCACATACACCCAGTCAGGCAGACATGTAGCTCTTGCAGATGTGACTATATCATTTCAAGCCCAGCTACCTTAGAAACAACCCCAAGAAGCAGAGTTTATGGAGAATGGACCTGAAATTCTGATCCAGGCCATTACACAGCGCTCTGATCTGATCTCAGGCCCGAAATTCTTCCAGCTTGGGGTGATCAGATGCACTTTCTCTAGTCCTGGAGGAAATGATAAAACCATTTTCATCAACAAATTTCATGAAAAGAAAGGGACCCTGGGTTCTGGTCTTGTCTTCTGGGATCTTTAAGGTAAAATGCACAAGAATGGGACAACCGACAACCAACGCCCAGGAAAAAGCCAACCTATTAAATGGATACTTTGTGTTGGTCTTTCTTCAGTCCCACGGGATGCCCATGCCCATTACGGCACGGGTGAGGGAGATTCCCTGCCCTCCATCAATGCTGACCTCATGGAGGAACACCTAAAGAGGCTGGATACCTGCAAGTCAGCCGGCCCTGACAATGCACACCCCAGGGTCCTCAAGGAGCTGGCAAGTATCATAACCCAGCCCCTGGCATAGAGAACTCCTGGCACTCTGGTGTAGTGCCCAAAGATTGGAAGAAGGCCAATGTGGTGATGATCTTCAAGAAAGGGAGGGATGTGGATCCAGCAAACTTCAGGCCCATCAGCCTGACCTCTATCCTGGGGAAGGTCTTCGAAAAGATTATTAAAGAGACCATTCTTAACAGACTGGCCGATGGCAACATCCTGAGGGATAGCCAGCACGGGTTTGTTGCAGGTAGGTCTTGCTTGACCTATCTTATTTCCTTTTAAGACCAAGTGACCTATCACCTGGACAAGGGAGAGGAGCTTGGTGTTGTCGCGGGGCACTCCCGCGCCCCGCTCCTAAGGAGATGCCCAGGAAGAGGAGAGGCCTGGAGCAACACAGATGGGGGTTGCTGGGGCAACCAGGCCGGTCATATGGCCAGGAGGGGGCAGGGCCAGGCCCTTATAAACAGCTAGGCCAAAGCCTAGGGAGCAGTACCCTTCTGGATGCCAGAGGAGCAGGAGCTCTGTGGCTGAGCTGAGCGGCCAGAGTCAGGGGTTGCAGCCTTACCCCTAACAGGCTGCAATGAGGCAGGGAACAAGATCGCCCTGATGAGAGGTAGGGCTGGGAGCCCGGGAGGGGCTGAGAGTTGGCTTTACGAGCGGGTAGCTCTTTGTTGGTTTTGTTACAGCCGTTCGGGCTTGGCTTTGAGTTACAGTTTACACCGGAGGACCGGGTGAGGCTGTAGGGGAGCGAGGAGGCCTCAGCGGGGCTCCCCAGCAGTTTGGGGGCTCCGGGTGCCCAGTAGGGGCACAGTGCCAGGGGGCCAGGCACGGCTACGGCCACCTGAGCCCCGAGCGCGGGAGGCGCGCAGCGCGGAGAGCGCGATACAGGCCCCAGAGAGGGCGAGGCCCAGAGAGGGCGCAGCGCGGAGAGCGCAGTACAGGTTTGTGCCGGCGTGGCACGGAGCACGGGGTTGGACCCCGGCCCGTAAGGACGGCACTTTGCCCAGTGGGGCAAAAGACCCAAGAAAGGGTCAAGGGGGCCAGGCACGGCTACGGCCACCTGAGCCCCAAGCGCGTGAGGCGCGCAGCGCGGAGAGCGCGGTACAGGGCCCCAGGAAGGGGACCAGAGGCCCGGAGAGGGCGCAGCGCGGAGAGCGCGGGACAGGCCCCAGGGAGGGCGAGGCCCGGAGAGGGCGCAGCGCGGAGAGTGCGGGACAGGCCCCAGGGAGGGCGAGGCCCGGAGAGGGCGCAGCGCGGAGAGCGCGATACAGGCCCCAGAGAGGGCGAGGCCCAGAGAGGGCGCAGCGCGGAGAGCGCGGGACAGGCCCCAGAGAGAGGGCGAGGCCTGGAGAGGGCGCAGAACAGGAAGGGGACCAGACAACGTCCCCCGGGACAGCTGCGAGGCTTGGGGCGTGCTAAAGGGGAGGTTTTGGAGGCACGCATTTGCCCATAAGGCTGGGGGAGAGGACCCCACTTTGGAGCGGTAGTGATACCATTGCGGTGCCGTTAGGTGCGAGTAGGCAGCCTCCCATACTGAACCAATAAGATCTAAGACGTGGCGGGCGAGTAGAGGGTGTCAGACCACCCTAATTGGCACGGCAAAGGGGCGCTCGCGAGCTCACGGCCGCTCGCGGGGCCATCCGTGACAGGTGTCATATATCTTGACTTCAAAAAAGCCTTTGATCTGGTATCTCATGATCACCTGTTAGCAAAACTGGCCAACTGTGGCCTTGGGTCCACCACGGTCCATTGGCTGGGGAATTGGCTCCGTGGTTGGACCCAGAGGGTGGTGGTTGACAGAAGTCAATCGTCATGGTGCCCTGTGACCAGTGGGATCCCCCAAGGCTCTGTCCTTGGACCTATATTGTTCAACATCTTCATTAATGATGTGGACATTGGAGTCAGAAGCAGACTGGCCAAGTTCGCCGACGATACCAAACTCTGGGGTAAAGCATCCACACCTGAGGACAGGAGGGCAATCCAGGCTGACCTTGACAGGCTCAGCAAATGGGTGGATGAGAACCTGATGGTGTTTAACACTGAAAAATGCAAGGTTCTCCACCTTGGGAGGAAAAACCTGCAGCATCCTTATAGGATCGGCAGCGCTACGCTGGCTAGCACTATGGACGGAAGGGACTTCGGGATCATGATTGACCACAAGATGAACATGACACTTCACTGTGATGCTGCAGCTAGTAAAGTGAGCAAAATGCTGGCTTGCATCCATAGATGCTTCTCAAGCAAATCCCGGGACGTCATTCTCCCATTGTACTAGGCCTTGGTGAGGCTGCAGCTGGAGTACTGCATCCAGTTTTGGCCCCACAATTCAAAAAGGATGTGGAGAAGCTTGAGAGAGTGCAGAGAAGAGCCACGCATATGATCAGAGGTCAGGAAAATGGACCTTATGACAATAGGCTGAGAGCCATGGGGCTCTTTAGCCTGGAAAAGCGCAGGTTCAGGGGCGATCTGGTAGCCACCTATAAGTTTGTCAGGGGTGACCACCAGGATCTGGGGGAACGATTGTTCACCAGAGCGCCTCAAGGGATGACAAAGTCAAATGGTCACAAACTACTGCAAGACCGTTTCAGGCTGGACATAAAGAATTTCTTTACTGTCCGAGCCCCCAAGGTCTGGAATAGCCTGCCATTGGAGGCTGGACTCAATGATCTTCTGAGGTTCCTTCCAGCCCTAATGTCTATGAAATCTATGAAGAAGTCATGGGATAAAAATGCATGAATAGCATTGGGAGCAGGCAGCCAGAACCAGGGTCACACTATCTCCCAGGAGAGAGCCCTCATGGTTTACTGAGAGCTGTGTCTACTGAAATTAGATATAGCATCACCTCCATGACAAACCACTTCTAATGGTGCTAGAAGATCAGACTTCACATGCACATAAAAGTTTATCTGGGACAATGCACAAGCACACATTAAAGAAAAGGCACTTCGCTTTGACTAAGAAGTGAGTACAAGATCCAAATCCTATCTGAGTTTGAACCAAACCCATTGATGCCCATTTGGTGGCTGTCTGGAACATCAGACTTCTAACCACCTTTCTGTGAACAAAGAAAGACACAAACATGTTTGTGCAGCTATGAGAGAAAGTGAGGGGACGGGACAAGGTTTGTTTATACTGCACGGTTATTATGTTTCTCTACACAGGCAAAATTAAGGTTACTTGGATGTTGATCAAGAAGGATGTTTCTGTTGCATGTGAATTGTTTTCAGAACTAACAGAGTGACTGTCCCCTTTAACGGGTAGTGGGTCTAGTTGCACCTGTGCCCTACTCAGCTCACCCACCTCCGGAGGAGGAACTTAGCAAAGTTACTGAGCAGGCAGGTGCTGTAGCCAAATGAGTTCTGCTGGGCTGGCAACATGACAGAAGCCCACAGAACAGAGATAGAAGGGACTCCAGGCCGTAAAAGTCTCTTGGTAAAGACTTGACTCTTGCATTTTATAAGAGTGGCTCTTGTAATTTCCTTTTCTGCATATACGGACTCTTCCAATCTTCAGGGAGTAGGTCCAGAATGGCCACTGAGAACTGAGTGCTTCTGAGCACTGCCATCTCCAGGGATCTGCCCTGGGCTGAGAGAGTAGGGGCAAGAACCTGCGGATGGGGCCTGGGACTGTTCAGTGTAGAGCCCTCTGCTGAGAAAAGGGGCTGCAGCCCCCTGGAAAGCTGCTGGGAAATGTCAAGCAGCTACTTTGGGATTACTTCCAATATGAAGGCTTTTAGTTCTGGATTCCCAATTCTCAGGCACAATCCTTCTCTGACCTTATTTTGGACCTCTAATCCTCCCCCAGGCCCTCTCTCAGCTCATCCCTCCCTCTGACACTAGGGGCGCAGCACAATGCAACCAAGAGCTGCAAGATTGTGTCTGATGTGGCCACATTGACATCTGAAGATGCTGACACTTTTTACAAGCCTGGAATCCCCTACACTGGCAAGGTAAGGGTGTTAACAACACCCTTCAGCTCTGTGACCCCAGCACCCTGTGCTCTCCCAGGCCTCTACACCCCAAGGCTGGACTCCCGAGTTGTACATGCTGTCCTTTCTCTCTCAGTTCAGATGTTCCTGCAGGATGCAGATGGTTCTGCCCTGAAGAATGAGGAGCTGCAGCTCTTGATCACTGCTGAAGCAGTGAACAAGACCCAAACTCTCCAAACAGATGACTCTAGGAGAGCCTTCTTTGAGCTGGACACTTCCCTCTGGACAAGGACAGTCACCTTGAAGGTAAGAGACTGACTTCCCAGGCCCTGGAGGAACTCTGCTCTACAGCCTACCTTCTTATTACCCTACAAAATAAGTTACGTAGGTTTCCTGGTGCCCAGAGACAAGCTATGGCCAGGATCCAGCTGCAGCTTCAGCCAGAAAGTCCATACGTGGGGCATGGGTCTGACTAGCAATCAGTGGGCCAGCTAGTGGGCCCAACTCCACCCCAGGAGGCTCTTCTGAATCCCATGCATTTCTGCATAGTCCAGAGCTTGCTTCAATTCCCACCCCACAAGGGCAGTGAATTGCACTCAGCCCCTCCATGGCGCTAACACCTATCCATCTCAGTCTTTCCCATAACCATCTTGCCAGTTCCCAGACACCAATACAACATGGCAGCACACAAGAGCAATGGGAACTTTACAAATAAAGAATACTAAAAGTGCCAGTCACTTTACGAATAAAGAGTACTAAGCACTCCCTGTCCTGGGGAGGTTCTGTTCTAAGGAGACACGACAGGCACAGGGTGGACAAGCTGCATATAATGCATTTGTGGAAGAGTCCAGGAGCTGTCAGGGTACTGGAGCCAGTTTTGGGTGGAGTTTGGTTAGGAATGTCATCCCCTGTGGGCCAGACTGGACCTTATCATCCTGTATTTGATGGGGACCCAGCACTGGAACCAGATGGTCCCAAGCTGCTGCCTTGCTACTGCAGGACTGGCTTCTTTATGACTGTGGTTTCCTCCTTGCAGACAAGCTCAGTCTGCAACATCCTGGCCTGCCTTTCGTAGAGCATTCCCACTCTACGCTGGGCACTCCACCACTCCTGAGAATCCCAATTCTCTCTGTCTCCTTCAAGGGAAGTTCAAGGAAGTAGTTCACACCCATCAGAAGGGGAAGATCTTTCCCAGGTACCCTGAGACCATCCACTACCTAAAGCCCTTCTACTCTGAGAGCAGAAGTTTCCTGAAGATCCATGCACAAGGGGGGTTGATGCCTTGCGACCAGACCCAGCAGCTGCAGGTGGATTACATCATTGCCAGGAAAGCCACGAGGGATGACTCCAAAAGTCTAGATTTCATATTCCTAGTAAGCCCTTCCTGGGAGCAAGAGAGGGGTGGGGCTATATGGGTGCAGGAATTTCAGGGAACAGGAGGGTGGGGACACCAGGGGCATGAGGTCTGTGTTGGCAACCTCATGATGGACCAGAAGGGAAGAGAAGAATTTCCTAGATGTTGTTGATTCCCCAAGCTGGGCTGGATCTGGAGATGGGATTTACCCTATTCCCCACCTTTTGAGGACATCCATTCTGGCCTTATCCTGGGACAGTGCACTGGCTGGGTCAGGAGGGCTGGGAGACGGTGATAATTGGATTGGAGGTGTATTGGTAGGTTAGGAAGAGCTAATAGACAATACTCAAAGCAAAGGTTGGCTCTGGGATAAATGTGTTATATGGCTACTTGGTGCCATAGAATACAGATGGATGACTGACAAGGGGAGTTGCCAAGAACTGGCCTTTTCTGGGTCTTGCTGTGTACTTCCCAGTTTCCCTCTGGCCAAACACATGTATGTATACACTTGAACAAGCATCTTCTCATCTTCCTGTGCCTTCATAAGATGAAGTGGAACCAAACTGAATCCCTTTTTCTCATTGGTCTGGAAGAAATAAAGTAGCCCTTGTGAAATGGAAGTAAGTATGCCTTCGTTACGGCAGCATGATTAGGGATGGGCAATTTGATGGGCTTATTAAAAAGCATAAAAGTTTTGCACTCACAATAGAACAAAGGTGCATTTGTTGCACTTGGCTACATCAGTCTCTGCATATGCCAACATCCTTCTGCTAAAACCACAGATTGGCATCCTTGGGTTTCTTATTGCAGGGCAGTCCTGCAGTCTGTTTCCTGCCACGACTTCTGCTTAACCTAAATTGCATATTCTGCTACTCATTTGAACTTGCCATGTACACAAAGGTTCACTTGCACTCACTCAGAAACTGGTATGGGTCCTCTGCCTTAGCTACACTCGTGTAGGCTTGACCAGCCACTGAGAATGGTTGGGATGGACAACAATGTTTGGGATGACTCAGGCTGTTGGTGCCCAAATGTGCTTCCCCATCATCTTTGCCTTGGCCAATGGGTAGAGAAGTTGCATCCTGCCCTGGAGCTGGCCCTCCCCACATCATGCCATTTGTCAGGCCTTCCATGTAGGAGGAGTGACTCCTATGTCCTCCACAGGTCGTGGCCAAGGGAGCCATCATAAGGAGCCTGTAGAAGGGACGAGACTTTGGAGAAGGGGCTGGTAAATGCTGAGGGATGGGTGTGTGCAGCAAGGCCCCCGGCACCCAAGAGGTGGGGTGGGGGGTCTGGGATTAAGAATTTATTTGCAGGAGGGAGGTCTGCAGTCTGTGCCAGGGCCTCACTTCTCCCATGTGTTTCTTTAGACCCAGAGCTGAAGGGCTCCTTTTCCATTGAGCTGCCTGTTGGGGCTGAGCTGGCACCCTCTGCCAAGGTGCTGGGTTATACAGTACTGCCCAATGGAGAGATGGCTGCCGATAGCACTGAGCTTCACATGACCAAGTGCTTCCCAAACAAGGTGAGTACAGGGCTTGGGCTAGAGCAGCCTTTGGGGAAACCAGGGAATTGCCTCCTGCTCTGACTGAAACCCCAGCAGAGGTTTATCACTGGTGCCTCAGCCCCTCCCAGCCTCTATTCTTCTGCTCTGCCCCCTCACACCCTGTGGTATCAGCTCTGTGATCTCCCTGAAAGAAATACCAAATGCACTATCTCATCCTCTCCTGTACCCCAGCACTGATTCCCAAACCCCGAGTCCACCAGCCAGTGAGATGTGGAGCCTGTGGCCCTCAGTGCCATAAGCTTTGCTCCATGTCTGCCCTTGTCTGGCACTGCCTCCTTTCTCTCTGGGCATGGGGAGGGCATCCTCTGCCCCTCTCAGTCCCTACCTGATGCCCCTTTGCCCTCCTCAGGGCATTCTCGCAGGGCAGATCCCTGCCTGGCTCACAGCTCAACCTTCAGGTGCAGGATGCCCCAGGCTCTCTGTGTGCTGTCGGTGCCATGGATCAAAGTGTGCTGCTCATGAAACCCGAGACTGAGCTCAGTACTGATACAGTGAGTCACATGGTTTCACCCCTGCAGACTTCATTTCTGCTAGGCAGGCAGAGCCTGTGGGACTCTTCCCAGGCCACTCCTAGAACAGAGCAACTCCATAGCATCACTCCTTGCCAAAGTGCCCCGACTGAGGAGAGGCTCCTTGACCCAACCAAGGGAAATTGGAAGGGAGAAGGAAGGTACAAGGACACGTACCTGGGCTGCAGTGGCAATGGTTGCCACATGGTGGTTGGCATCCATGCCAAAGGTTAGCTTTGGGGTTACAGGACTTTCCAAGGAGATGGGTTAGTGAGAGTAGGGCTGGAATTGAGCACTTGGGCAGCCCATGCCTTGGTTTCATGCCTGCTTGTTCTGTGTTTGTTTTTAGGTCTATAACTTTCTCCCTAAATTTTCCGAAGACTACCCCACTGCTGCTTGAGATTCACCTGACTGCTCAGTAAGGCACTGGAGGCGAATGTGGTTGAGAAAGAGGCATCACTGGGAATTTAATGCCTACTTATTGTTTCAGGTCTGGCTGATGCCCAGCTATGCTTTGCACTTCATTATAGCCTGGGTAAAATACACTGGCCTCAAGGAGCCCAGTGCTGCTGGCATCCAGAGGCACTATCCAGAGGCTGGCCTGCTCCAACAGTGACTCTCTATGAATGTACCTAGCAAACACTCCATGGGATTTAGCGCACTGGCCCCTATGACATCTTCAGGAAGGTCTCAGGCCTAGATACACTCCCTGGCATATCCCCAAAGCATTAAAGCCCAGACTCCAGCAAGCCCACTCCTAGACATTCAAATATTATAGTGTCCTCTGGACACCATACTATAGTGTCCACCATCTATATTCCACCATGTATGAAATAATATGGTGTATTATGGAGCATTACACTACAGGTAAAGTAGCCTGATGCTTCCTGTTGTGAAAACTTGCTTTCTGTTGTCTGTGTCTTTGCCAAATTTTAAGTGTAGAGATTAACATGCCCTAAACAGGTCCCTGCTTCTGCCTGCTTTTTTGGGGAGAGACTTCGCAATGAAATGGCGGAGTTATTTTGAATAATGGGATTAGGTAAAATGAACTATTTTGCTAATGTTACATTTTTCACCTATTGTAATGAGAAACTCTAGCATTTCTGGGCTGCAGAGGAAGTACTCTAGGTTAGGCAGAGAATCACCAGCAGGTATAAGAACTGCCTCTTGTCATACACGTGAAAATCTAGTCCATCCTGGCTGAACTGAAATCCATTAACACACACACGCTTAGTAGCAAAAGAGAGAATCTTTTCCCAAAGTACTCACAGGCTAAACAAATGAAGAGGCAGATGGGACAGAAGCTCAGAAAGGGGAAGTGATTTGCTCAATGTGACAGAAAAGGTCACATTGAGCAAAAAGTCTGTGAAGAAGGTGAAACGCCCAGGGAGAATGGACCCAGACAGGCAACCCAGGCCAACTGCTGGACACCTAGGGATTCCCCAAAAGGAGAAAGTCCAGCTGATATAGCAAATGAAACATCCACCCAGCTCCTGACTGGGTTTTGATCCTCCTTAACTCCTGCTGGGCTTTTCCCCTGACCTTCCCTCCCCATCACGGATGCACACTACTTGGATGTGACTGGTGGGGGTGGCAGATCAGCCAGGTTCCCTGGGCTAGGGGAGACGTTGGGACGAGGCCTGTTATCACAGTCCCCAGCAGAGCAGTGAGCATGGCCCTGACCCCTCAAATCCAGACTGAGCTTTCACCTCTGCTTTTAGCTGATGCAGCACTATTTGATGAAGAAGCTGGAGGTTCAGAAAGACCAGGTGATTCTCTACCTGGATGAGGTGAGTGCCACACAGCCAACACCATGGGTCAGCCAGCCACCAGAACCACAAGCTGTCTTTAGACCTCCCCATGGTTTTTTTTAACTCTTCCTGCCCCCTCAACATAGCATGAGGGAGCAGTCCCTGTAAGGCCACCTGTGGTGACTCAAGGAATCATCTACATCTAACTTACGAATTCTGCTTGGTGTTGTGATGTTGGTGTGACAGCTGCTGTATCCTGGAATGGCTGTGTGTATCCCTACTGGCTGAGAAAGAGAGTGTCACATCCTTCTCAGGTGAGGTACAGTGGGCAGAAGTTCAGAGCTCAGTCATAAAGGTGACCAGGCAGTAGATGTGCCAGGGAGGTTGACTGAGGCAGGTGAAGCTGCTGGTCTTAGCTGTGGCTGGGAAGGGGTTTGGAGCAGTGATGAATTGCCAAAGGCAGAACCAAGGACCCAGGGTTTTGTGAAGTAAGTCATGCAGGGCAAAGGAAGAATCATAGGCTTCGTAGTGAAGGTGGAGACTGACGTCATGGGACCAACCAAGTCTGTGGAAAGCGACCTGCATGGGAAAGACTTTGGTTCCAAAAAACCAGCCATGTGCTACAAGAGCAGGATCCTTAATTATCTCCAGATGCACCCTGGTGCATATTTTTTACTAGAACTTCATGTTCCCTATGCTACAGGTAAAGAGCTGTCATTTAGATCTGTGTGTGTGATGTGTTACAGCAATCCTGTGACCCAAGAGTTAGCCTTTAGCTGCAGAGTACTCACAGGTGTGGAGCCCCAGGCAGCATGTGTTTATGCTGGGAGGGGAGTTAGGAGCCACTACCAGTTTCAGGAGCAGGCAACTGGGCTGTGGGTCCCAGCCATCATGGATAGGATGCTAGGCAGAGGATTTGCTCTCTGAGAGTGTGCTGCAAGGTTAGGCTTATTAGAGCACAGCAGGCCCAGTGAGGTGCGCCTCAAAGCAGGGCAGCCTGGAAAGAGCCCAGTGTGAGAGGCTACTTAACAAGGGTTGCACGTGTGAGACCAGCTTCTCAGATGCATGCCACTGAGGCTGCTTGTGGCTGCCTCGCACTATGGGGCTTCCAGCTGTTCCCCAAACCCACACATTCTAACTGATCAGTTGTGTGCTCTCCACATCTGTTCATCCCCCTCACCCAGCAGTTATTTCTGCTGTCCACAGACACTTGCCTGACTCTGTTGTTCTTTCCTAGGCTTCATGCTGCCACATGGGAGATCGTGAGTGGAGGGGCAGGAAACAGAACCTTCCAACTCTTTTGGATCCTTTCTTCTGTCTGCTATTCCCTCAAATTAGGAAAGCATGTTGGGTTTTGACAGCAGTGAGAAACCACTGGCTGCCTCCTTCATCCACTCAGATTGGCTGCTCATCCACAGGAGGTAGGGGTAATGGGAAGACAGCCCTTAGGAGGGAATTTCCCCAGGCAGGGTTCACATGGCCAAGAGTGGAGCAGTCCCATGGTTTCATTATTTGCTGGAGTCGGCTGCAAGGATTGTAAGCAGGTTGGGTGGAATGAGAATGGGCAAGCATGAAGGTAAATGGTAAGGGAAGTGGGATCTGATGTACCAGATCCCAGGGAGGGCCCTTCATAGGAAAGCAGGAGAGGTTGATACCTACACAGCTCAGAGGGTTCACCCCATGCACTCATGCCCTCTCTCTCTGTAGCTGACTAAGGTCACAGTGAGCTTCACCTTCTCCCTGAAGCAGGATTTCCTGGTGACTATCAAACCAGCCACAGTGAGACTCTACGATTACTATGAGAGAGGTGAGTCCTACCCTGACTGTACCTCCTCCCCATCCCTCACACCTGCACTCAGGTCTCTATGGGACAGTCAGTGCCAGGGGGGGGCTGGGGATCACTGAAATCTCCCCCAGTTCTCATATTCGTGTCAGTGGCTGATCTATCCCTTGCTGAGGCCTGAGATTAGCACTTGGGGCCTGGTGGGCTGGAAAAGGCTGGCAGAGGAGCAGGTAGGGGCCTGCAGTTGGATCTCTGGAGACACTTGCGAAAGGCACGTTCCTGGGCTCAACCTATGGGTATATGCCCATTGGATGCTCACCCCCTCACATTTCCCCTGCCATCCAGCTCCTCAGAAGCCTCCAGGATCCCTTCCACTGCAGGGGACACACCAGGACGTGGGGAGACAATTTATAAATGGATGACTCAAGACTTATTGGTGGTACCAGTGTGACTCAGATGAAGATGGAAACAGGCACCTGTCCTTACAGGAGGGCAGACCTACAGATGGGGGTAACAAACCCCACCAGGATGGGACTGGGGAGGGTCTCCTCCATGTGTTGCTTTCCTGGTATATGTCTCTTCTTGCTGCAGGTGAGCACGAAGAAGCTGACTACAGTGCCCCCTGCAGCTAAGGTAGGTGCAATGTGCCCACACTCTATGTTGAGAGCAGCTCTGGGGACCACGCAAAAACTGCTAAACCCTCCATCATCAGCAGAGGCATTGACATCACTGATGTGTGTCCAGTGACAGGGTGGAGAAAGCAACAGGCCTCATGGGAGGACTCCAGTCGGAGCTCGGAGAGGCTATGGGGCTGACAGGGCAGGGGGAAGAGAAGGGAGAGCATGAGGCTGTGGGAATGCAGGAAGATACCCTGACCGCCTGAATCCACGGAGAGGGAGGAACTGTTTGTACAGCCCAAGAAGGTAGCACTAGGAGTGGGCCTAGGACTGAGTGGAGAGACCCCAGTGGCTGAGTCCACAGGGAAAGGCCGGTCCAGAGAGTAGTGGTGCTGAGGAGTCATAGACTTCCATTACTTGTGCCCCAAAATCTGGGCCAAGACAAGCTTCAGGGAGACACTGACAGAGGCAGCTTCAGCCTTCTGAGCTGTGACCCCATGGCAGGGCTTGGAGGATCAGTGCAGCTCAGCTTGGGCTGTTTCCCCACTTCAGCAACTTCAGCATCAGTCAGGAGGGAAGTGAGTGAGGGAGAGGCTTGGGACAGGTCTCCCTCTACCGTGATGTCCTGGGAAGTGGCCAGGCTGAGGCCAAGCCCCTGTGGTCCCCTGTCTTAAGGATCGAGGCTGTTTAGGCCTTGACACTGAGGTTATCTCCATTGAAACCTGTGGTCATACACATACCTGATCCCTGTAGCCTGACAGTGTGGGGATTGGAGTCCATTAATGGGATCGTATATGTAGGGCACATGGACTTCTCAGGTGAAGAACTTATGTAGGACAAAGGATCCTGTCTGGGAGGCCATGTCTGTAACTAGGGAAGTGCCTGTGGGTGCAGAAAAGAGAATGTCTGAAGGAGAGTTTCTGGGGTATGAGTTGGAAAAAGTTGGGGTGCATCTTCTTGCAGAATCATTCAGTGGCAAGGGGAAGGGGAGACAGGTTGATTTTAATGCCTGTCTCATGGAACATTTGTCTGTTTTGAAGCCTCCCAAAGCTGACATCTAAGGGATATTCTCACGGAAGCTACTGCCCTGCCAACCAGCCCTCTCCCCTCCCATCAGCAATCAGGCACCCAAGGATCTGTGGGGCTGACAGGCCTCTTCTCACCTGCTACTCCTAGCTCAGGAGTAGCCTAACTCAGGAGTTGAGCCTGAGACTCAACTTCTCACCTGCTACTCCTAACTCTAATCATTGAACCCTCCCCTCAGCCTGGTCTGGACAATCTGCAGAAGAGCAGACCTGACACGGACTCTGAGCATCTTCCTCCACCAACACATCTGTTTGTTCTGGAAATGTCCTCTTGTTCTCTCAGCCTCCAAAGTTGCCAGCAAAACCAAAGCATCTGCGTGTGGGGCCAGTAGGTGCAATGTGGATACTTGGGTTTTGCTGCCCAAAGTAGCATGCCAGAAGCTACTCATCATTAGACCTAGTGAAGTGTCAACCCAAGTGCAAGGCTGCTTTCTTGCTGTGCCTGTCTGTCTGCCTCTGGTGGGATCTAGCTGTGACCCTGCATACAGGACATGGTTTCACTCTTTGCTACCTTTTTACACAGGTGTAGACACATGAGGCAGAGCTCCATAGCACTCCATATGCTGAATTTAACTGCTTGTCTACACGAAAACTGGCAGGTTAGTTGAAGCAGTACAAACCTCAGAGCAAATGCAGTCATTCTGATTAAATCAGAATTAGTTAATTTAGCTTAAAGTGATTAGGAATTGACTAATATGACCCCACCCACTTCAATTCATGGTTGGTTGTTCTTTTGTCTGCACCCTTTTGCTTTGAACCAGAGTTAATTCAGGTCTGTGTGAAAAGTTAATCATTGACTTGACCTAAACCACAATAAACCAGCATCTCAAAGAAGCACATCTACACTGATTTCCACCTGTTTGACTATACTGATTACAAACTGATGCAATTTAAGCTGGTTGAATTTTTTTATAAACCACCTTCCTTTTCCACTTAACATTGGGTACATCTACACATGAAATTAATGCAAAGCAATAAACTCTGGAGCAGTTCATGCCAGAGGCACCTGCTGCTTGGAACAGGGTCTACGCATGTGCCCTGGATGGCTGCAATTGGACATGCCCACTAAGTTCATTCCAGTGCTTGTTGGAGAAATAACATCATTCTGACAGATTTGTGGATGTTCTTTCAATTAAGGTTTCTTAGCAATTGTGGTCAGAACGGTCCTTCAGATGAAGTCTAAACCAGGAGTACCATAAGCTGTTAAGTTTAAACCAAATAACCTATATCAAAGCCAAAAACTTGAGCTAGGCCAAATATTTCAGTCTCAAAAAACTAAACTATGTGCCATAGACAACAGACAGGGGAGCACGGGCACCACCAGCATCGAAGCCCCCTGAGATGGGAGGGAACTGTTTAGGTCAGATATATTCAGAGGATCCCAACAAGTAATCCCTGCCCCAGACTGCAGGGGAAAGTGGAAATCCCATAGGTCCCCTGCCATTCTGGTCTGGAGGGAAATTCTCCCAGATCTGATGAACACATGAGCAAGATATAGTAGTCTAGCACCTGGGAGGACTCTACTTCCACAGAGCTCCTACCTACCCTGCTCAGTATTCTCCTGTCTCCAGCCATAACCAGTCTCTGACACTTGAATTGAAAAGGAGGAAATAAAACCCAAAAGCCAAATCCTACATCAGGGGAGAAAATGTTCCTGACCCTTACAGTTGACAATCCACATTAGGGAAGCACTAGATGTGCTGATGATTATTGCCTTCCTGCAAACCCACCTGTATTGTATTTCTAGAGTAATGCAGCAGTGCTGTGCAAAAGAAGTTTTACATGCTTTGAGAAATTCATTCTCTCCTCCAAAAAATAAAGGGGAGACCAGACTTGACTTGAAGTTCCTGGTATCAACAATGGTGGCAGAATGACAGCAGCATTCAGACCCTCTGGATTCATTTTAACAAAATGAAAATCAAGAATACAAGCCCAGTAAAAATAAGTAAATAAGGGCCAGCTCATAGATCCCCTTTAAAAACTAAGCTCAGAAGTCTTCAGCCAGTGTTAGGAGATGGATGAGGACTCTAGATAAGGCTGAGAAAACTAGTTGATGATATTGATCTCCCAATGTTCTTTTGCTTTTGGGTTGCAGAGGCATGTTTGGGGATTTTGAGGAAGTTTGCAGTGAATTTCATTGAGTATGGAAAAATGTTACAGCATCTTACATAGTTTAAAAGATCATAAAAAGTGAGCGCATGGTGACAATATGGTGCTAAAGCACAATCAGTTGGCCCAAACCATATAAAAATTACTCTGGATGAAACAGTGAAGCATTTCAGATTATGTTTGTTCTTCTCACCAAAGCATAACACAGACTTGGTCAGCCCAGTAGCACCCCACAATGCATGGTTTCCCACCCTTAGGCAGCCTCTCAGTGACATACTCTAAACTCTACTGCCCTAGGGTCAGTGCACTTTATATGTGACTTGAACTTTTAAAAGCTAGGTACAAAGGCTAGGCACTGCCATTCTTTACTTACCAGCCTACAAATATGGCTTCTGAAGCATGTTGTGAATCCTCTTCAACCACTTACTCATCCATCCAAGTACTCGCATGCACATATGCATATTGCATGTGCATCCATGAGTTCACATAGGCACATTGCTCCAGTAAAGCTCCAGCCCCATGGCTAGGTCCCACATAAACATACACATAAGATCTGCCTCCCGTGCCCATCCCCAGTAGAGCCCCAGCCCTTTGCTGGGGCAGGAAGAATTCAGTTTCTAAGTATGTTGCATGTTGCCTCCCTGTGCAGTTCCAGGCCTGCCATGTGGAGACCCCTTTCTCTTCGTGGGAGATGCGAATTTGGTTTCCTCAACAGACGGGCATGGGCAAAGCAGTTGAGCAACAGTTATGCAAGCTGGCATTTGTCATGTTCACCTAAGAAGGAGGGTGCGTGTCATTTTAGTCATGCTGGCACCATGTCAGTTCTGTGGATATAGAGAACTAGTTCCAGGCTACTGACCCTTTGCAGGTTTATCATCAAATATTTACCTGTGCTCAGGAATTTTTACCAGCGTTCAGTGTCAATCAGGAAACACGCCAGTGTTGCAAGTGTGTGTTGAGCAACCCCTGCCAGCCTGCTCAGTGTGAGACTGACTCAGGAAAGGCATAGCCATAAGGAATGCAAGTGCCAGGTCTCTGCTACTATCCAGTTCTGCCATTGGTAGACCCACCTACACACCCAGTGCCACCTGTGTGTCCCTAGGGACAGCTCCAACAAATTATCCAAATGTGCCACACAGCCCTACTGTTGTCAAGACTGGAGGAACATCTCCAGGAGCAGCATTTTCTCCCTGGCCCCTAGAGCTGGACCAGGGTGATGGAGTCATCTCCTCTGTCCCCTCCCAGCCTGCTCAAACTAAGCAAAGTTTGATCTGGTCTGATCAGAAATAACTCAGTTGAGTTGCATCCCATGGCCCTTACTGCACTGTTTAGTAGCTCCAATTCCAAGGAAATGCTTCATGGGAAGTGGTGCCCAGTGTGTCCATTGCTGCCAGGGAATGATATGCAGCTTCTTTCTGATGTTTCCTTAGCTGCACCCAGGTGGCCAGCCATGTCACTTGGGCACCTGACGCATTTGTGTTACATGACTACATTAGTACCTGGGATTCACAGAGGTCCCCAGGGATCTCTGTAGACTCTCTCTCCAACCGGGTACCTGGGTCCAGCTTGTACTATGTGCCTTTCCAAGGCCTTGTCTTTCAGTTATCTGTGCCTACACCCCTGTAATGACATGACATGATACTGACAAAGACAACTTTTATTGGTGAGCTAAAGAGGACTGTTCTCCAAAGACAAGATAAAATCATTTTTATGGGTGACTTGAATGCTAAAGATTGGGAAAAGTCACGTCAGCTGGAAAAATATTATTGGAAAAGAAAGATTCAGCAAAGGGAAGAGCAACTGCTGCCTCCTGCTCTGTACACAGAACATAATATCATTGTTATAACAACTCTACTCCATCTCACAGATATGCACATAGTCTCGTGGATGCGGACAAAGTGCAAACACTGGAGTCACCAAATCAGAACAGCCATGTACAGCCTGTGCTAAGGACTGCAAGAGGAAGTCCCACCCCCAAAATTCTTTGAGCATGTGAAAATCGTGATTTCCCGTCATTTATAATTTTGCCTAAACTGCACAGCTTTTTCTGCGGAGTGAAATAGGCACCTCTCAGTCCCAATTTTCAGGGTGCTGCTCCAGTCCAGGAGGCACAACGAATACTTCAAAGAAACCTTCAGTGTAACAGATTATGATTGGCACTGGTGCTTCCCTGCTTAACAGAAATAATTGAATCATTTTGACTGAAACTGATAAAATTCAACCTAAGGCAGGTACCAAGGCTGGAAAATGTCAGCCCAGATTAATACAATTTGACACCATCACAAGCCATTGGAAACAGGAGCCTCATGAGCAACACAGGGCACCGTGGTGTCCCTCTTGGCTCTGTGCTAGCAGAATAACTGCTGCCAAACTTCACCCACTCCCTTTCCGTCATTCAGTCCTACTGCATCACTGCTGAAAAACAAAAGGGTCTGCTGCACCCTCTGCCAGGTATAATTCATGTTGTAGACCTCACGCACTCACCTGACTATTTCTGACCACCATTATGATAGAATCACAGAGAAGCTGGGCTGGAAGGGATCTCCAGAGGTCACCTAGTCCAAGCCCCTGCCTGAGGCAGGATGATACCTATCCAAACCATCCTACACGAATCCAGCGGTTGGAGCCTTGAAACTAGTAATGGTGGGGGTTGTGTGGGTAAATATTGTCTTAGCTCTGTCCACCACCCCCAGCAAGAGACCTGACACAGCCTTTATTTACCTTCAGGCTTAAAGGCAAAGCTCCTGATGCAGAGACTATATCAGACCAGAGCAGACTGGTGTCTTGTCAGAAAAAGGAAGGAAGAAAGACCCAGCAAGAGTGAGGTGTGCACCCACCTCCCAGCCTGCCCCTGCAAGAATGGGAACCCCAGCCACCTGGGCCTGCCTGCTCCTTCTCCTGCATCTCACAACTGGGATCTCTTCAGAGCCGTAAGCCCTGTCCATGTCTGTCCGTTCATGTGGTGGTGGTTGGAGGAATATGTGGAAGCAGTGCAGACGGCCCAGGGGTGGCTGCTCAGGAGTCAGTAACATTCTGTCCTGAGAAGGCAGTCCCTGGTGCTAAGCCGGCTTCAGCTCCTGATCTCTCCTAGAAACAGACGGAAAGGCTGGGTTTGGGTATAAAGGCAACAGTCTGGGATTTAGGAGACTTGGGTTCAACTCCCAGCTCCCTGGTTGACCCTGAGTAAGTCACAAGCCAGCCCTGAATCTGTTCTCCTTCCTATATCAGGCCAGGCTGTTTAGGCTGTGAGCTCCTTGGGACAGTATGTCTGATGTGTATACAGCACCTAACAGAAGTGGGGGGAGGCAGGAGGCTGCTTTAGACTGGTACGTCCAAGCAGTACTATACTAAAAATAAGCACAGCATAGACCAGCTCTGTTAGAAGAAGCTTATCTTTGCAAAGGCAAGGGCTCACAGTGCTGCACTGCTGGTGTGAAGGGTTCCCAGATTATAGTTGTACAAGGGACCAAAGGATGCTTGTGTGGGCAGCCTCAAATGGGACTTGTCGGTGTTTGACCTTACAGTCACAATCTTCATGGATAATTTCCCAAGTTGAAAACCAGACAGAAGTTCCTGTGTTTGCAACAATACTAACTCTTACTCCCCCTGTCCTCACCAGCAGGCTTGGTACTTGTGATTGGTTGTGCTCATTGTGTTGGAAGAAAAATAGAGAAAGTACTTTACTATAATACTGACATTACAGGATCCAGGATTACAGGATGACATTATACAGTTAAAATGGCTAAGGGTTCTGAGCCCTTCCTTTGTCCCATGGCAGTGACTAAGATTAAACATCTTTATCACTTTTCCCACCAGATAAAGAAAAAGGAGAGGCATCTCAGCCATTTCAAATGTAGAGAATTCAGTCTGGCTGTCACTCTTACATTCCTTTTTCCATTTCCCTTTAGCTGCACAGAATATCCTAGTGAAATCACCCTGTCTGACATGCTTCTCCTCCATAGTACATATAGCGAGGGCTGCTCCTTCTGGGAAAAAGAGAAAAGGTTTTTAAAGTGGAACCAAGCTCCTGGTCCTACTTCCTATATGACAAGCATGCACACAAGGGGGAGAAGAAAGAAGAGAAACAGTAGAAAATGCAGTGGCGCCAGGTGCCCTGCGGTGCTCACTTGCCT